>NC_063264.1:15978020-16672441 GCF_019578655.1 Ricinus communis | reverse complement strand
CGACACCTATCATGCTGCGGAGAAACTTCAAATTTTGCCAACAGGACTTAAGTATAAGCGTCAGTTTCAACCTTATACTCAAAGTCCCAATCAATTCTCCATAACAGAGGTTCCATCTGATTTCGCACACTTAAGAGAATTATTTGTGCCATGCTGCTCTGACTCCCACTTGAATTTCCACCATCCTTCTCCTCTGTACAGAAATCCAAATTTCTTCATTACCCTTCCTTTCAAGCTAAATGAAGACATTAAAAGCTAGTCATCCTGGAATGTCTCCTTCTGACTTAGCTTTGGCAAGACAAGAATGTCAAGAACTGCTTCAGCAAGGTTTAATTGAACCAACCCAGTCTCCTTGGGCATGTCAAGCATTCTATGTGGAAAAACGAACAGAAAAGATAAGGGGAAAGAAAAGGCTTGTGATTGACTATAAGCCTTTAAATCATTTTCTTACAGATGATAAGTTCCCAATTCCGAAAATCTCTTCCCTACTAGTTCGTCTTCAAGGAGCGACTCTCTTCTCAAAGTTTGACTTAAAGTCAGGGTTTTGGCAGTTAGGCATTCATCCTGATGACATATATAAGACTGCTTTCTGTACTCCAGACGCACAATATCAGTGGACCGTCATGCCCTTTGGCCTTAAAACGACTCCTTCTATTTTTCAAAGGGCAATGATCCGAATTTTTGAGCCACTTCTGGATACTTGTATCATCTATATAGATGATATTCTCCTCTTTTCTAAATCTGTCAAGGAACATGAAGATCTTCTTCAGCGTTTTCACAGCTTGGTTCATTCATATGGTATAATGCTTTCAGAAAAGAAATCACACATTGGGCAATCTGAAATGGATTTTCTTGGCCTGAAATTGAAGAATGGGCAATATGAAGCAGACCCTCATTTGGCCCAAGAACTGAGGCATTTTCCCGATGAGAATCTATCAAAAAAGCAAGTTCAACAATTTCTGGGCATAATCAATTACATTCGAGATTTTATTCCAAAGGCCTCAGCCCATACAAAGGTTCTAACTGCTCAACTAAAAAAGAATGCTAGCCCATGGGCCCAAGCCCATACTGAAGCGGTTAAACTGCTAAAACAATTGGCCCAAAAGACTCCTGCACTCTCTATTCCTGCTGATGATGCACAGTTGATTCTGCAAACTGATGCTAGTGACTTTGCTTGGGGTGCCCTTCTTCTGCAAGAACAAAACAAAAAAGAGTCATTATGCAAATATGTTTCAGGGCAGTTTAAAGACAGTGAGCTTCACTATCATTCCAACATAAAAGAGATTTTGGCGGTTAAGTATGCAATTCAAAAATGCGAGTTCTTCCTTGCTTCGAGACATTTCATTGTCAGAATGGACAACTCCAATTTTCCTCGCATCCTGGAGTTCAAAGGTCGTCAGATTCCTGATAAACAGCTTCTCCGCCTAAAAAATTGGTTCTCTCTGTATGATTTTGAAGTTCAACACATCCAAGGCAACAAGAACCTCATTCCGGATTTCTTATCTCGCCTCTCCAAGCCCTTCACAAACCTCCCTAGTCCTTCTTTCTTTATCTTTATGGCTCAGTTTAGCCATCGAACCACACACCCAGATCAACCAGCCAACCTGTCTATTCCTGAATTCGAACTTTGGATTTACAGACGCATCTTAGCCTTTTATAAAGATGTTGTGCCTCATCCAGAAGACTTTGCTGCTTCATTTCCATGGAGACTTTCTCCTACCATAACAGAGACATTTCCCTCAACATCTGAGCAATTCTGGTACCTTTGGTATCTTACATGTCTATATCATCTTCCCGTAGAACTCCCATTACTACAGACCTTATGGTTTTTGCATAGGGAAGAAAATAAGTCACATCCTGCCTGGCAGTTTTTTCTGTTATTTGAAAACCATCATGCATGGCAACATCGTCTCAGAAGATTAGTTCATCAAGCAGGCCTCCTCAATATGACAGATCATGCAAAGGCTTTAACTTATCACACCATCCTCTTTCTTCACCAGCAACACAATAAAGAGGACACTGTCTCAACAACCATCACTCCTTGGAAAACCTTCCATGGTCGCTTTGAAGAAATGCCTTTCACTATCAAACATGCTTTACTTCATAAGGGAAATGAACTCAATCATTCAACTAATGAAGCATTTCCAGTAATAAGCATGCACAGGAGACCCTCAGATCAAAGACCACTAATTTCTCCTACTTCTTCAACACCTTCAACCTCATCCAGTCATCAAAATGAAGCCACATCATCAATGGAGATAAACCCAGCTTTCCTAGAGCCATGGTCACAACCAGAAGAACCTCCTCCATCAGATTCTCAATTATTGTCTCAAAAAATATCTCGAAAATCTCCTCGATGCTATTCATCCGACACACCTGGCCCATCACGACGCATGCGTCATAATTATGGCATAAGTGAGTCAGACGACTCTGATGAAGACTACTCAGAACATGGACCCACCAATAAGCGTATTTGGTGATGATCAGATAAGCCACTCACAAAAAGCAAGATGCTCCACTAAAAAGATGCTCTATATTATTGTACTTAAAGTAGATATTTTGGCTTTTTATGTCACATATTTTACTTTTTTATGAAAAGGAATATATTCCTTTCCTGTAGCTTGCACGCATGCATTAAGCATAGTAGTCTTGCTAGGTGGCAAGAGGTAGTGGTTTGTAAGATTATCTTGACGTTATCCCTTCTCCTATATAAAGGGGGGTTCGTCTCTCTTGTAAAAGAAGTTGGGTGGGAAATAAACACTTATCCTTCTCTTACCTTTCATGGCTTTCTAATTTCTCTCTGTTCTTCTTCTCTATCCTATGGCAATGAATTAGTTGTTGCTACGATCTGTTTCTGTTATAATCCAAAAGGGCTAACTCGGCTATTCGAGTTTCAAAGAAGCAGAAAGACCCCCATGGCGAGGTGCCTCTTTGGTCTTAGCTTAAGGAAACTCTCTTGCCTTGAGTAAGGATATTCTCCTTGAGTTTACAGCATCAGGATTATAGCATGAACAGCTCTCGGCGTGGCTCAACTGAGTTTGAGAGGGTAGTTCGAAGAGGAAGGCAAGTGGTCTCACCCAATCATCAGTCAACTGAGGTTCGGTCTACTCTGAAACTCGCTTATTCCTCTCTAACACTTTCTTCTATCTATTCCTTTCTAACAGTTAGTTATCGGTCCGACTACCAAACTCTGTTTGCATCATGAAAACAAACAAGTTAAAGAGAGAATTGAGAAGCAAAATGCAAAAGTGGCCGAGAGGGTTAATAAAGGACGAATTCCAATGGTATTCCAACCTGGAGATTGGGTTTGGGTGCATTTTCGCAAAGAAAGGTTCCCAAATCAAAGAAAGTCTAAACTAAGTCCGAGGGGTGATGGTCCATTTCAAGTCCTTGAGAGGATCAATGACAATGCCTACAAGATTGATTTGAAAGGTGAGTATAATGTGAGTGGTACATTTAATGTAGCTGATTTGAGTCCTTTTGATGTAGGTGATGAACTTGATTCGAGGACGAATCATCCTAAAGAAGGAGGGAATGATATGGACATGGCCAAGCTTAAAGATGGACTTGATGGAGAGGACAACAAGAAAACCAAAGATAAAGCTAAGGATCCATTGAGCATGCTACAAGGCCCAATTACAAGGTCAAGGTCCAAGAAGCTACAAGAAGCCTTAATTGGCTATATGGAAGATCGGGCTAGTCAAGGAAGCCCAATTGGTCATGCTAGGATAGGCCCAAGTAAAGACACATCTGAATGGGCTTTATTTAATGTTTTGCAAGTCCAAATACATGAAGACTAATGTGGGCTAATATTTGGGCTGAAATCTCTTCTTTAAGTTCAGAACAATGTTATTGCCTATTTTTCTTATGTGGCAGCTAGGGTTAATAGTTTTACTAGGGTTTATTATGTTAGGTGGCTATAAAAACGCCCCTTAAGTTGTGTTTTGAAAATTCGAATTTTGATAAAATTATAGTAGTTGTTTCCTTTGCATATTTGCTTGAATTCTTGAATTGTTGTTGAATGCATAAACCACTTATCAAGGAATTGATCTATCCTTGTGGCGTGTTAAGGGTTAGGGTTTAAAGAACTTAGTTTTCTTTAGGTTCTGATCTTGATCAACCATACCTTGCAATCTGATTTAAGCGGTTCTTGGGTTTTGAAACTCAATTTGTTCTTGGGTTTCTAAGATAGTAATTCACGGGTTCATAATCATTAGGGTTCGTGGTTCTAATCCTTGGAGGTTCTTAACATGGCTTTGACCTAAATTTAACAAGGAATCTCAGTTGTTTGAAATGTAATCTAGATAGGCATTAATTTGAATCCATTTCTAAAGGGAAGCTGTTTCTAGCCTAATATCCTCTTTAGTCTTTTTTAGAACGTCAGGGTGCAGCTTTCGATGACCACGTAAAAAGAGTCTCATTTTAGTTATTAATTCATCTATAGTTAGTTGATATGAATCCAAGTTAAGGTCCAAATCCAAGAAGCTTCAACAAGCCATATTGGGTTTAATTAGGGACATTTGGAAAGCCCAAGAATTTCAACCCAATAAGGCATCCATGGAGGCCCAAGGAATAATATTTAACTTGTTTTTATGTTAATAACAATTAGGGTTACATGTAGTCACCATATACAAGTTAATAGGGTAATTAATACCAAGTAATGGCTATCAATGTGGGTAGTGGTTATTAAGAGCCACCATATACAAGTTAATGGGGTAATTAATACCAAGTAATGGCTATTAGTGTGGGTAGTGGTTACTAAGGCCATTTAAGAGTAAAAGTAATCCTATGTGTGTGAGTCTATTTTAGTAGTGTGTGCATGAACTTGTACTCTATATAAACAAGTCCTTTTCTTTCTTTTGGGGATGATTGAATTTGATATACGAATTATAACTTTGTTTGAGTTTTATTGTGAGGAATTTTGTCTTTAATTGCTTGCTTGAACTTTGTGACTTATCAAGCTTTATTCTAGCTTGTGGTGTCAAAATCTAAATCTTCCTTTTCTTATTATTTATCAAACTTTCTTATTTGTGGCATAAGAGGAAATTCAAAGTCTATCTTAGTATCTTTATCTTTGTTGGTAAAGGGGTTAAGTAGCATCCATCTTCTTACTTCAATCTTTGAACGATCCGAATTTGTGGATTAAATTGGTAATTTCTAGTTTTCTTCTAATTTAACTTATCATAGTATTTTTGCTATTGGGGAGTTAATTGATGAAACCTACAATTCCCATCATAAGTGGTATCAGAGCATTGATTCAAGATTGAGGTTTGCGTATCCAAAACTATCTTTTAATTCTCAATATCTTGTGTTCATCTTATATTTTGCACTTTTTACCACCTATTGTTCTTGTTATTATTTCTTTTTATCTTTATTCTTCTTATCTCAAGATTTTCTTTGCATATATAAAAAAAAAAAGAAGAAATTCGTCCATAAAAAAAAATTGTTATCTTTGATATTCTTGTGTTAGATCTCATATTACATAAAAAAAATTGACTCTTCATATTCTATTGAGATCTATCTTTATAATTCTGTCTCTTTGTGTTCTTTGATGATCTATCTTTGTTTTTCATTTCTATTAGCCTATTTGCTACAAATTGCTCATTTCTTTAAGCCTACCTTATTATTTTCTTGTAAGCCTACCTTTTTTTTATTTATCATTGATTACTACATTCTTGAAATTTTGTTTGATTGAGAAACTTAGTTCATCTAAGAAATCAAAAGGCAAATTTGAGAGGTAAAAGGCAAGAGTGTGAGATCATTAGAAAAAAAAGCCCAAAATTGAGTGTAAACACAAGTGGTATACCTCAATTTTGAGTGAAACACATGAGGGAGTGTTGTGAGATTGTCTCTTTCTATTTTCATTTGTTAAAATTTTAGGTTTTACAATCATGTCAAAAGACACAAGTTCTTCTTCTACAAATGATCATGTGATTCAAGCTATGCAACAACAATTCGAAAGAATGTTTAATATAATGGCGGGAGTCAATGAAAAATTAGAGAGGCATGATGGCATCCTTAACCAATTACAAGGAGCGCCTAGACGAAGGAGACGTCCACCAATTGACCAAGAGGACTATGAAGGAGAGGATGTTTTGGATGATTATCAAGTCACCTTGGTGGGACAACAAATCAATCCTAGGAGACAAGCTAGGAGAGGACATCCAAATGATGATGTTGATCGCAACCTTAGAAGCATCAAAATGAAGATTCCTTCATTCCAAGGAAGAAATGATCCAGATGTGTACCTTGAATAGGAGCGAAAAGTGGAACTGATCTTCGAATGTCATAATTATTTGGAGGAGAAAAAGGTAAAACTTGCCGCTGTTGAGTTTAGTGATTATGCAATTATTTGGTGGGATCAATTTTGCAAGAAAAGACGTAGAAATGGAGAAAGACCCGTGGAGTCTTGGAGGGAAATGAAGCAGATCATGAGAAAGAGGTTTATTCCAAGCCACTACTATAGAGAGCTTCATCAAAGGTTACAAACTCTAAATCAAGGATCCATGAGTATGGAGGAGTATCACAAAGAAATGGAGAAGGCTATGATTAGAGCAAATGTGGTAGAAGATTGTGAAGCTACCATGGCAAGGTTCTTGAGAGGGCTAAAAAAAACATTGTTGATGTTGTTGATTTACAACATTATGTGGAGATTGAAGATATGGTGAATTTGGCCATGAAAGTGGAAAGGCAATTGAAAAGAAAGAGGTATGATTCTAAACCAAATATGGGTTCTTCTTCTTCTTGGAAAAATTCTTGGGGGAAAAATGATGATAAACCTTTTACTAAGTCAAAAGTGGAAGAAACTAAACCTAAAATTGACTTGGGTAATAAGGGAAAGGGTGAGAATCAACCAACCCAAACTAGGGGAATCAAATGTTTTAAGTGTTTGGGTCATGGGCACATTGCTAAGGAATGTCCAAATAAGAAAGCTATGATTCTAAGGGATGGTGATATTGAGTCGGAGAGTGAGGGGGATAATGATGATGATATGCCTTCTTTAGAAGATTGTAGTGATGTTGAATGTGCTAAGGGAGATAATCTTGTTGTTCAAAGAACATTGAGTTTGCAAAATAAACATGATGATGTCCATAGGGAGCAAAGGGAAAATTTGTTTCATACTCATTGTTTGATTTCTAACAAGTTGTGCAACATGATTGTGGATAGTGAAAGTTGTACCAATGTAGCAAGCACTTTGCTAGTGGAGAAATTGAAGTTGCCTACTACCAAGCACCCAAGACCATACAAGTTGCAATGGTTTAATGAAAGTACAGTTGTAAAGGTAAATAAGCAAGTTTTAGTTTCTTTTCAAATTGGTAGATATAAGGATGAGGTGTTGTGTGATGTGTTGCCAATGTTGGCCGGACATATGTTGTTGGGGACACCTTGGCAATATGATAGAAGGGCTAGTCATGATGGATTCAAAAATATGTATACTTTAACTATGGATGGAAAAAGGTTTAACCTTGGACCATTAACTCCAAAACAGATTTTTGAAGACCAAATGCACATCAAGCAACAATATGAAGAAATGGGTTCTTCATTGGGAAATTCTTTGGGAAGGGAAACCTTTGAGAGTAAAGAAAAATGTGAGATGAGTGAACCTAAAAATTCCAATTCTCTTGACCAAGATGGGAAATACATGGTGAGAGAAAACAAGGAAGGTTCAAATGAAAGAAAAATGAGTGTTTATGCAAAAATGAGTGATGTGAAGGAAGCTATGCTTTTGAGGCAACACATGCTTGTACTTATGTACAAGGAGATTTTGCATATTTCTAACGAAATAACCAATTGTTTGCCTAGTGTTGTTGTTGATCTTTTACAGGTTTATGAAGATTTATTTTCAGAAGAAATTCCAATTGTTTTGCCACCTAAAAGAGGCATTGAGCACCAAATTGATTTCATACCTGGAGCAAGCATTCCAAATAGACCAGCATATAGATGTAATCTGGAGGAGACCAAGGAAATCGAAAAGCAAGTGAGTGAGCGTATGGAGAAGGGTTATGTTCGTGAAAGCATGAGTCCATGTGCCGTACCCGTCTTGTTGGTGCCTAAGAAAGATGGAACTTGGAGGATGTGTGTTGATTATCGTGCCATTAACAAAATCACGATGAAGTATAGACATCCCATTCCTAGGCTAGATGACATGTTGGATGAATTGCATGGTTCATATTTGTTTTCAAAAATTGATTTAAAATCTGGTTATCATCAAATTAGAATGAGAGAAGGTGATGAATGGAAAACAGCTTTTAAAACTAAATATGGTTTATATGAGTGGTTAGTAATGCCTTTTGGTTTAACTAATGCACCAAGCACTTTCATGAGATTGATGAATCATGTTTTAAGAGCATTCATAGGCAAATTTGTTGTTGTCTATTTTGATGATAGCTTAGTTTATAGCAAAAATTTAGATGAGCATGTACAACATTTGACTTGTGTTTTTAATGTGCTTAGAGAAGAGAAGTTGTATGCTAATCTAAAGAAATATTGTTTTTGCACTAATGAATATTCATGTTGATCAAGAGAAGGTAAAAGTAATTAGAGAATGGCCAACACCCACAAGTGTAAGTGATGTAAGAAGCTTTCATGGTTTAGCTAGCTTTTATAGAAGGTTCATTAAGAATTTTTCTACCATAGCTGCACCTTTAACTGAATGCATAAAAAAGAATGTTGGTTTTAAGTGGGGAATTGAACAAGATGAGGCTTTTAACTTGCTAAAAGAAAAATTAAGTTCTGCACCCTTGTTATCTTTGCCAAATTTTACTAAACCTTTTGAGATTGAGTGTGATGCAAGTGGCATAGGTATTGGAGGAATTTTGATGCAAGAAGGCAAGCCCATAGCATTCTTTAGCGAAAAGCTAAGTGGAGCAAGTCTAAACTACCCTACATATGACAAGGAGTTCTATGCATTGGTGAGGGTTCTAAAGACATGGCAGCATTACCTTGGCTACAATGAATTCATAATTCACACTGACCATGAGTCCTTGAAGTATCTCAAAGGACAAGGAAAGCTCAACAAGAGACATGCAAAATGGGTGGAATTCATTGAATCCTTTCCGTACATCATTAAGTACAAGCAAGGGAAAGAAAATGCGGTAGCCGATGCATTGTCAAGAAGGTATGCCTTGATCTCTAAACTTGATGCAAAATTATTAGGATTTGAATACATCAAAGATCTTTATTCTAATGATCTTGATTTTGCTAATGTCTATGGGGTATGTGAGAAAGGGGATTTTGATAAGTTCTATAAGTTTGATGGTTTTCTTTTTTGGAAAAACAAATTGTGTGTGCCACAAAGGTCTTTGAGAGAGTTACTTGTGAGAGAGGCACATATCACCTTTATTCTGGCAAAAGGATAAAGAGATCTTGAGGCTGAAAGAGCAGCTCCGGGAAATAGAAAGAGATCTTTACCCTTCTAAACAATCTACCTCTTCTCAACTAAATTTTCCTATTTCTACACCACACCCTTTCATGTCCACGGTTATGCCTGTTAAACAATATGCTACTATCTCAGACTTGGTGCCTCGAGCATCCAAACCGGCATCCAAACCTGCAAAAAGGACACCTTCAACTCCCTCATCCTTTCCATCCAAGCCTTCAAAGGATAAAGGACCTATTAAAACACAGATGGCTATACAGCAAAACCCTCCTATCTTTACGGAGTCTACCCCTCCTCAATCCCGGGTCATATATTTCAGATTCGGATCTATCTCAGTTTGAATTACAAACACTTCAGCTCTTCCTCTTCCGACCGAGGAACTGATATCTCTGTATCAACAATTTGAATCTGGAACACAAGGTCCCCATGTGTTGATGAACACACCGCAAGAGCCCGAAATTACAGGAAGAAATCAAGAATTAGAGTCTCTTGCTCCGAACATCCTTTCCCGCCAAAACCAGGTTCTGGTCCCTGGTTCTCTTTAGATACTGTGCCTCCATCACAATGGCGTAACAAGATCTTAGAATTCAATGCTTGGCTTGATCTCCAAATGATAAACCCTCAAGCTAGTCTCCAAGCTGTCTTAACAGAATTCACATCAAGGTTCAACGGCACATTACGGAATGGTTCTCTCACTTGTCCGAATACCAGCAGCTTCAATTTGTTCAACTTGGTTCTATCACTCAAGCTCTGGCACAAATCCATCAACAGTTTCTAGGAGACTACAATTTAATTTTCAAACAAAGAAAACAAGAGTACTTTGATCGCAAATGCTGTTCTATGAAAAGAAAAGATCTAGAAGTTCACTATGTTCATATGTCCAAACTCTATTATGAACTCACGGCCTAATAGTGATGATCTCAAATATACTTTTGTCAGCCTGAAGAAATGCACCCTGAAATTCAACGCATGATGACAGAAACTCATAGAGATATCACTCATATTTCTCTTGGAGAAATCTGGCAATTTACCCTGGCCACTCTAGACAAGATGTGTGAACAGCAGAAACTTTTCAAAAAAATTGCAAAAGGAGAAGCATTGCTAAGAAACTTATGCAACAGAGATTATCTCCAAATCAAATGCAAAGAGAAGCACTGTGACTGCAAATCAAAGAAGAAAAAACATTTTTCTTCTCATTCAAAGGAATCTTCTCATTACAAGCAGAGAAAGGGAAGGAAGATACGCTGGTTCAAAAGGAAATCGACAAACAAGCGGAAAACAGATCGATGCTACATCTGTGGCCAAAGAGGGCACTATGCAAAGAAATGCCCTAACAAGCCGAATCAAACTGTTGCTCTTCTTCATCAATTAAAAGATTCATGTTCAGAAGATCTATCTGATCATGATCTTGAGTCTCTTTTCTCAGAAGAAGAAATGGCGTCTTTTTAGACTCTATTTGCCATTCCGTACTCAGACAACAGCACAAATGATGAAAATTCTTCAGACGAAGAAACATCTATTCTTACTATTGGTCCTGCTCTCCAAATAAAACAAGAACCGCCAGACCTTCCACCAATTTCTGAGGATTATAGCATGAACAGCTCTCGGCGTCATCCTGCTCATGAGGATTATAGCATGAACAGCTCTCGGCGTCATCATGCTCGATGACGCCGAGAGCTGTTCATGCTATAATCCTCATGCTGTAAACTCAAGGAGAATATCCTTACTCAAGGCAAGAGAGTTTCTTTAAGCTAAGACCAAAGAGGCACCTCGCCATGGGGGTCTTTCTGCTTCTTTGAAACTCGAATAGCCGAGTTAGTCGAGTTAGCCCTTTTGGATTATAATAGAAACAGATCGTAGCAACAGCTAATTCATTGCCATAGGATAGAGAAGAAGAGTAGAGAGAAATTAGAAAGCCATGAAAGATAAGAAAGATAAGTGTTTATTCCTTGCACAACTTGTCTTACAAGAGAGACGAATCCTCCTTTATATAGGAGAAGAGGAACTCTCTCAAAATACACGCTAACCCTAAGAGATTGCCATCTGGCAATCTTATCTTACATGACTCTCAATCCTTATCTCTTAATTACACATGTGAAGGAATATATTCCTTCTTACAAGACTCCAAAACATGCTGACTTACAAGACTCCAAACGACTTAATAATGGAGACCCTAATAATGACATATAAGGCCAAACGACTTTAATAATGGAGACCCTAATAATGACATCTAAGGCCAAACGACTTTAATAATGGAGATCATAATATAGAATCTTGCTGTTGGGAGTGCATCATGACATCACTTGTCTTGTCTGTTTGTGGACCCACACTCTGAGTAGTTGTCATCAGAATCATCTGAGTCACTATCTCTATAGCTTCGACGCCTTCTTCTTGGTGGGTTGGGCCTACTAGTTGGACAAGGCCTAGAAGGCCTTAAAGGTGTCATTTGGGCCAAAAGCTGTGAGGCTGGGAGAAGAGATTCTTTTAGTTGTGACCATGGTTCCTGAAAGGCTGGATTTATTGACATTGAAGACGTAGCTTCAGATTGTTGTCTAGCTAGAGATGACTGTATTGAAGAAGTAGAAGTGAACAGCCGTCTTTGATTCGAGGATTGTCTTTGCATGTTGATGACTGGAATCACCTCATTAGCTGTATGATTTAGCTCATTCCCTTTGTGAAGTAAAGCATGTTTAATGACAAGGGGCATCTCTTCAAAATGTCCGGGGAGAGTTCTCCATTCTGTAATGTCTGTTGAAATAGTGTCAAATCAAGACTGAAATCCATGGCCCATGAACTTAAAAATAGAATGAACTTTTTTTAGTGAAGGGATATTTTAGTCTTTTCATGTTTAAGTTGTCTTCTAGGATTTGTTTTAGTTTATAAAAACAAACCTTAGCCGAATTGATTGGGGGATGATAATTAGATTGATGTTTGTTTATTCAACCTATGATCTTTCTAGTAGTTTATATAGGAGTTATAGCTATTTTATTCTTATTCGTTGTTATGATGTTCCATATTCAAATAGCAGAGATTCACGATGAAGTCTTGCGCTATTTACCAGTGAGTGGTATTATTGAACTGATCTTTTGGTAGGAAATGTTCTTCATTTTAGATAATGAAACTAATTCCATTACTACCAACCCAAGAAATACGACCTCTTTGAGATATACAGTTTATACTAGAAAGGGACGAAGTTGGAATAATTTGGAAACATTGGTCAATTTACTACCTACTGTTTTGTCTGGTCTTTGGTTCCTAGTCTTATTTTATTAGTAGCCATGATTGGGGCTATAGTACTAACTATGCATAGGACTACCCATGAAGCGGTGAAAAGACAAGATTTATTTCGACAAAATGCTATTGATTTTAGGAGGACTATAATGAGGAGGATTACAGACCCATCACAATCGACTAAATGGAAAGTCGCCCCAATAGGGAAATATTAATATTATATTGGTTCAAACCCAATCTAGGAGTAGGCCTTCTTAGTGAAGAAAAGAAATTGAAAAAAGCTGGAAAGACTCGTTAAGTATAAAATCATCCCCCTTATATGCTTCCATTATAATCTAATACGCGTCAGCAAAAAAAGGGCATAAATAAGAAAGTCCTATCTGTTCCCCTCTATTACAGTCCTTCCTTTACGAGGCCTAGCCGATTAACTAACTGTTCGATGCTATCCTCACATATTTTATCCACTCGATCCTACTTTATTTTACAAAGACTAAATGGTAAAAGACATTTGACAGTCGGGCGAAAAGGAGAGGCTCACAGGTTCTACTCAATAACGGGATTCACTGACCCACTTCAAGACTACCTTCAATCAAAAAGAAGTGAATTGACGAGAACGTGCCTTAGCTGACCAAAATTGAAAGCCTCTGAGGAATCGATCGACCAATTTGGATATCATCCTCCTGAGCTTGCTAATAATAATAAGTCGCATCAGTGGATTAAGTGGCTTAGCCCTCGGTTTGTGGCATTAGTGGCTTGTCGCACTCCCTATCAAAATAGCCCTCACACAAACAAGCTACTATAATGACGGCTACTACTCCTAGTCTACTCATAGACTGACTGATCTTTGGGAAGGCAAACTCCACTGATCGCAGGAAGGGACGACACGACAGATAGCTTAATGACCTAGGGCTGACTTACCAGATGAAAGTAAGGACTATGCTTCTAAAAGAAGAAAGCACTACTTATTTCTTACCTAATACTACTCTCTAATTTAGCATACTATTCTTCGACAATAATATACTATTGACTGATAATTGTGTATATAAAGAAAAGTCTTTTTCCTGCTCTTATAGTAAGAGATAGTTGATGAGAAGCCTTTGCCCAAAGAGCCTAGCCCGAGAAACGAGTTCTCCAGTGTGAACCAAAATGGTCTCGCGAAGTCGATCCCCGGATGGTCTGTCCTTTTCTAACTCTTCAAGAGCAGCAAAGCAGACTAACCAAAGTAGGAGAGAAAAAGTGCTTTTATGAATATATTTTTTTATTTTTTCTTACTAATGGTTATTGCCTGCCTCTATGTACTTGAATCTTGATTTCGTAATTAAGTAGTATAGAAACAGAAAGAGATTTGTCTTGCTTATTTGTTTGCTTGATTATTAAATTGAGTGCGTGGTAAATGCTTTTGACTTAACCTCCCATTGCTTTATCTCCAATATCATGCAGCCGATAATGAAGACAGATATATAGAAAGTGTGCAGTGAGGGATCTTTCTAGGTAGCTAGTCTTTACTCGACCCAAGCAATACCTAAAGACTCCTATGTTTTTCTTGGTTGGAGCAACCCAAACCAGTGATTTTCGTCTTTCGGAGAGCAAAAATTAGTCTCTCTCTTTTTTTTGAGGGGGGGAGCAGAGCTGTCAAAGAATGAAGCAAACTAAATGATTGTTCTAGAATGGTTATTCCTCACAGTTGCTCCTTGTGATGCAGCGGAACCATGACATTTAGGATCTCAAGACGTAGTGAGCCTTATGATGCAAGGAATAATGGACTTACATCATGATATATTTTTCTTTCTCATTCTGATTTTGGTTTTCATATTATGGTTCTTGGTTTGCGCTTTATGGCATTTCCACTATCAAAAAAATCCAATCCTGCAAAGGATTGTTCATGGAACTACTATCGAGATTCTTCGAACCATATTTCCTAGTATCAGCCCTATGTTCATTGCTATACCATCATTTGCTATATTATACTCAATGGACAAGGTAATAGTAGATCCAGCCATTACTATCAAAGCTATTGGACATGAATGGTATCGAACTTATGAGTATTCCGACTACAACAGTTCTGATGAACAGTCACTCACTTTTGATAGTTACATGATTCCAAAAGATGATCTAGAATTTAGTCAATCACATTTATTAGAAGTGGACAATAGAGTGGTTGTACTAGCCAAACTCATCTAAGTATTATTGTAACATCTGTTGATGTACCTTAATTGGGTTGTACCTTCCTCAGGTGTCAAATGTGATGTTGTACCTGGTCGTTTAAATCATATCTCTATTTCGGTACAACGAGAAGGAGTTTACTATGGTTAGTGCAGTGAGATTTATGGAATTAATCATGACTTTACACGTGTGCCCAGAAATATAGGCCGACTGCTGAGTCCACTCTAGCTCAGCCACACCACCCCGGGTGTGATCCACCCAAGAAGCAAGCTATTACAGCGAGCGGCTGGAGCTGTAGGGAGCCAAGGAGCAAGGCAGTAGATAAGATAAAAGAAGGGGCTAGACTCCTGGTAGAGCAGAGGAGACGGTTAGGATAACAAACTTGAAACGCGGAGCCCAAGCAGCCAGCCAAACAGCGAGTGGTTAGTTGCCAATAGTGCCCTAGTGGATGGCATTCCTCTCTATGGCTGGCACTCAAGAACCACGGGCCACTCTATACAGAGCAAGCAAGTCTTAAGGTGAGACGCTCGCTCAAGGACCTCAATTCTCATTAGGAGGTCGAACCAAGGACCTGTGGAAGTTGGGGCTATCCCGTCCCAATAGGCAAGGCAACAGTGTCCTGAGGGAGGAGTTTAGAGGCCTTATAGTAGCACATACTTTTTTTCTTTCTAGGTCATGCGAAGAGGACAGTGCAAGATCGTACTATTCCTCTACACAACAGACGCTCTCAATGGCTAGGCGCCACTATCTTTCTGAGTTATTCCAGCTTCTTCATGCGCGGTAAACAAAAAAAAAAAGAGGCTTGTCGAAAACTTGAATAATTGCCAAGAATGCAGAACTAACAACCTTAGCTATAACGAACTAAGACCCTTAGTTATAATAAGATGAATGCTCAATTAATCCTAAAACTAAGAAGTTTTAGTTGGATTAATTAAGGTAGAAGTGAATCTAAACTAAACAAATTAATTTAAATTCAAGAAACACAACAAGGGAACCTTTTAGCAAAGCAAAGCTTTTGATTTAATAATGATATTCTTTGGCTGAAATACATAGACTCTATTTATAGAGTTTAAAACAAAATAGTCTTAATCCTAGAATGACTAGGATATGCGACCAAGACTCCTAAATCAACAAGGAAACAAATAACTTCTTAAAGAAAGGAGATAAGATATGGCCAAGATTCCTAAATCAACAAGGAAACAAATAACTCCTAAAATTCATCCAACCCAACCCTATATGATAAAAATGACATTTGGGTTTAAGTAACATGTGAAAAGCGGTCCATTCTTAAGTATTGGACTCCAAATAGCTTGACTTGATTATCTTGGGCTTATCTTGTCTTGATCATGCCTCCATATGTTGGATTAAGTTGATAAAAGTATCTTGAGGCCTATTGTTTTGATTAAGCCTAATCTCACTTGAACTTTGAATCTTAGTAGAACTCCTAGTTGAATTAGGATTTCTAGTGGAAATAGGATTCTTTTTGTTGCTTGAACTCCTAAAGTCATCAAGACTCCTTGTTGGATTAGGATCTTTAGTGGAATTAAGATTCTTTGTTGAAGTAGGATTCCTTGTACTACAGAGGTTCTCATCAAGCTCACTCCCAGCCGTAAAGTACTAGGAAAGCTATTTAGCAGTTAACTCTGAAACATATGGTACTATTCTTATAAAGAAAAAGAGTAGAGTTCATATACAACTCATCCCACACGAATGAGAGAGGAAGGGTAATCGAACACTAAGACAAGGAGTAGGATGGTACGAAATGTGCCAGCAGTCTATAGCTAAGTGATATTTCAAAACTTCGAGTCTAGAGAGCAGTTAGATGGAATCAAAGATCATCCGTCCTATTGCTACTTCCTCTATCCATAAGCAGTTATGAACATTCCTGCTAGTAAGGCTGATTTACATCGGTCATTGATTAGCAACTGGTTTCTTAGTATGGCATCTTTGTTTGTTGTCCACTGGGGGTTTCATATATAGATATAGAAGGCAGCTAACCTCTATAGGCCCGGATATGAGAATCTCTCTGCCTAATCGACTTCCTGCATTGATTGAATCTAATTCTAGGCTAAAAAAAGGAGATCGGATCTTGTCTTCTCTCTTCCCTTCTTGAAGCTGAAAGGCCTTCTTCTTCTTTCCAACCTTGACCACCTTTCTTGAATTTCATTTCATTCTTCGAAATCCCCCTACTCTTCTCTGAAGGCAGTCGAGGGAAGCAAGTTATGGGATGAGCTGCTAAGGCCCAAGGAGCATAATCGGGTCAAACATCGATAGGGAGAAAGAGGTTAATGACTCTTCCTTTCTCTCGATTAGCAATGATATCTCTTGCTTCTGCCATTGCGAGACAAGATAGCTTTCTTCGTTCGAGCAATCTAACCAACTTAGAGAAGGGATGCCCTCTCTACTTCTCCACTCGAACAATAACCTGAACTAGAACTGGAATTAGAACGAGAACCTCCATCTAGACCTAGACCCGACACCCACATACTGCATATACTAGTGGTTGTGCTACAGGTAGTTGTGTCTTGAATCGAAAAGGAGGACTATAGCTCGGGGAAGGTTTACCTGTAATCAATGGTAGAGACTACTGACCCTCTTCTTGTTCTTAGTCGTCTGTTATGAGTCTAGAAAGCCTGGAATTCTAAATATAAGGGATTTCTCAAAATAGAGAAGGGCAAGCAGGGCTTCCGCAAGGCCTTCCCCCCTTTTCCCGGTCAAGATAGATAGGAAGTAGGGTTGGTGTGGCAAGTAAAGGCCATAACCAGCCTCTTTATTTATGTACGTACACCTTTATTTTAGGGCCCACCCTTCCTCCTGCTAATCCGTCCATTTCTGAACCTGTCTTTCCCATCCCATGCAATTCAATAGAGGACTTCTCAATTCTTGCGATTCCCAGCTCCCTTAGCTTATTCTTATTATATTAAAAAAACTATAGGGTTCCAAACCTTAGCTCGGCAACATAGGCTCAATGATCTCTTTCTTCGATAGACCGATCCGGTGCTCCACGTGGTTATATTCGTACATGTTCTGACTCACTGGTCATTATAGATCTAGAAGCTTTGTAGACTCGACAAATCGCTCTGCTTATAGAATAGAATCCAAGTAAGGTAGCTTGCTTAGTCTCCTAGTAGTGTTTGTTGGCGACAAGGAAGGAGGCATTCAGGAAGTGACTAATCGCTTCTGGCGAAGCTTCTAGAAGGCTGACCACTGCATAGAGAGATCCATATACTAGTCATGAGCTATCGCTCATGCCTCGAGAGGTGCAGGGCAGGATCAAAGAGCTTAGTATGAAATGCTCAAGAAAAGAGCAAAGAATGGGTTGTGCACCCTCCGGCCCCTTTGTCCTTATTGCTTCTTAGTTAAGTAGGGAGAGAGAATGCCCCATCTCTTAATTATGAAGATCACTTTCATAGTAAGCACAAATGCGCGAGAAGCTTAAGTATTATGTAAATTGAAACGATCTTCCCGGGAAAGCATGATGCCTGACTTGCCCCTGCTTTCAAAAATGGTATACCAAAAGCACTGAAATGAATATGAGAAATGTGGCTTACCTATAGAAGAAATCTTTCTTTACTCGTTACTAGAACCCTTCCCTAATAACTGTAAGCAAAATGCATTTAGTGAACGCCTGGGGCTAGGAATATTGAGTTCAGTATTTTTTATGTATAGCTCTGTTATCTCTATCTAAACGAGTAAGTCTTCCAGTGGTCTCTCTCCCACCCAAAACCATCCTTCCAGCATTAGCGCACAAGAAGGAGCTTTTGACAATGAGTCGAAAGTCTAAGTGAGAAACTAACCCTCTTAGGACTATTTCCACTCTTCTCTGAATGCCTTCACAGTGCTTAGGTAGCACTCATAGCGAGATAGGCAGCTCAGCTTACTATTATTCCTACCCTAATGTGTTAAGAATAGAATAGGTAGCATAGGTTAGCAGGCAAACATAGCTAGATCTCAAGTATCTGGATTAGAAGGCATATCCTACCCTAAGCCACCACCCTTATTTAATATGCGACCAGAAATGGAGATAGGAGAGTCTCGATCATGTGAGATAATTGGGTATGGAAAACTTACACACATACAAAAGATTAATGCGGTCAGTCAAGAAGGAAGAAAATGGTACCATCGATCATCCCATTCCATTGTTTGGTTCTTCCATTAGAGTGTGCCAGTACATCATATAAAAAAAGAAGCTCATGTGGTGCATTCCCCATAGCGGGTCTGGGGAAGGTTCACTTATCATCGATTGACCTATTCGTCTACTATGCTATTTCTACTTGATCGTAGCTCGCCCTTCTTTCATGAAGTGCACTTTGTTGATGATTGCCGGCATACTCGTAGAACATTACCTTTGTAGACCACAAACAAGATCTTTGATGAATTCAAGCAATAGCAATGAGGCATTCAAGCTCTTTCTCTGTGACCCGATCAGAAGGCAGATTTCTAAATCCTGGGATTTTTATCTCTTTACCGGTTATTACTCTTCCTCATCGACATATTTATTCCCTGATCCTTCTCTGCTCTAGCAATTGTATGATACACAACCAGATCGAGCTTTTCGCACCTGGATAGTGCTCCTTTCACCATGCTTTCGATTGTCTCACTTTAGCGCCATGCACTTTGTTTCGCTTTATAGAAGAGAAAGACCGTTGTCTTGAGAGTGAAAAGCAAGCGCAAGCGATAGAAAGGATAGTCCCTCTAGCGTTCGTGCGAACTACTAGAAAATGGTGAGATCATTAGTGAAAGAAGGACCAATGACGATCCTATCCTAAAGTAGAAGGAGGAGTCAGTCTTCTTTGAAGATCGAGGAACATAGTGTCTGACAATTATGCGATTCGAAAGAAGTCTTCTACAGAGGGATAGCCTGTATCGAGTAAGTGGAGAGGAAAGATCTCTAGAGATTCTTATCTCATTCCATTGCAGTGGCTCGACCAGTAACCAATGGCAAAAACTAAAAATCCATGGTTTCCTGATAGTTTCCCATTTTGACTAAGTTGTTTCAGAACCAGAAAAAAGAAGTGGTTTTTCGCACATTTTGCTCATAGTGCAGGTCCCACTTGTATATTGTATTTGGCAGAAAAAGCATTGGACAGGTTGAAATTCTTACCTTCTTGGGACTCCATGGACCAAGATCTACTTTCATTATATGAAAAAATACCAATCTACTTTAGTAGATTATGTAGATGTAGAAAAAGCTTCTGATTTTGATGAATTGGAAACATCTCTTTTCCATTTTTTATTTACCTAGTTCATATTTTTCTTTCGTGTCTTCTGGGGAGTAATTCAATCTCTTCAATCTCGGGATACCACCTAAATAACTCTGATTGGAGTGCCATCAACAGAGAAGCTGCTATAGAGGTACGAGTTTTGTCAGTACATAAATATTACATCGACTGAAGGAGACTTGGGATTGATAGAGTTGCTTAGTTAAACTGATTGCTTACATGATGCGCTGAGGATTCCAGAGGATCGAAT
Organism: Ricinus communis; assembly: GCF_019578655.1. NCBI lineage: Eukaryota > Viridiplantae > Streptophyta > Magnoliopsida > Malpighiales > Euphorbiaceae > Ricinus > Ricinus communis. Next base: position 16,652,196 of record NC_063264.1, on the reverse strand, counting down.
AGGTGTGAAAATCTACAGTTGGATCGAACCATAGATAGAATTGTTGCTCTTTGTTGCCTTTGCCTTAGCTAAACACATTAGTGTGAAGAATGTAAGGGTCACCACTCAAATTCCCCAAGAACTCAAAGTCTATCTCATCCCATGTAGACCCTTTTGAGGACAATTACAAATTCAAGCATTTCATTAATCAAATGAAAATGAACTTCAAAAATTAAGCCAAGCAGCATTTGTAGAATGAAGAACAACTTACATAGTAGGCAGCGACAGTGCCAGCAGAGTTGCCAGGGACAAGCTTGATTTGCATATGAATATTTCCAAAAAGATGCTTATTCCTGGACTGAAATCCTAAGCCAAAGGCTTTGTCAAGGCTGAGAGTGAGAAGCTCTCCATTATTGAGTATCTTAGAACGCCCATCTCCCCATGTAATGTCAAAATCATTGTAGAAATTACCAGTAAAGGAAACCATGAAAGAGCCAAAAAGAAGAGGCATAAGGAGCACTAATACAACTCTTGGAAAGGCCATATCCAGGCTACTGAATTAGTATAGAGAGTGAAATGTAAGTGAAAGAAGCTTGTTGAAGTGGAGAGAAGAGAAGCATGGGGGTTGGTATTTATGTTTGGGCAGGAAAGGCACGGGAAGGTGAGAAATAGAGTAAGAACAGCCAAAACTAATTTCTAATTAAATGAAATGGGCCAGTTGTGTTGTGTTTCGTGTGGCTTGAAAAAATGAGAAAATTAGTTGTCTTTGAGCACACAGCTAATGCCTTTTTTCGCCAATTTGCATGAAGGTGGTTTTATTATTATTTATTTATTTATTTATTTATTACTATTAGTATTATTTTGAAAGGAAAAAGTGCAGTGAGTTGCTAGCTCACTGGCTCTCTATTGGCATTGCTAGTTGTCTCTTAACTGTTGGTCACTGCCGCCGACACCGATGCGGCAACTAGACATTACAAAACAACGAACCTGAACCATTATCAATAAAAAATAAAAGGTAACCTAGACAAAATTAGATGTGCTTCTTTTTGTTTTACATCACTAATTCACTAGTTTAATAAATATATTATGCCAACCCGATTAATCGGTGTTGTTATTTTTATTTTTCGATATGTAAACTCCTAAACCCTAAAGAGTTTTGTCTTTTTTTTTTAATTTGGTGTTGTTATTTTAAGAAGTTTTACATCTGTGATTTTTTTGGGGAAGGTATAAATATAAGCATTTAAATTTTCAGATTGAATGCAATTAAATCTCTAAATATCAAAGTCGTTTAATTACATTTTTGAAATTAAAAAATATATATAATAATTAAATTCTTAAAACTAATTTTGATAATTTTACTGTATAATGGTATGAAACTCGGTTAGTTTAGATGTTAGAAGAAACTATTTTAACTTTTTTAGGAGGATCCTAACAGCTTTTAAATCATGCTATTTCTATATTACAAGAAATATATGCAAAAATTGGACTTCCAACAGACTTTCAAAGCATCCGAACAAGTACTTAAGTGATGTTCATTCTCTGTTATAGACAGTATATATAAAAATTAGGCTTCCAAGAGACTTCCCGTTTTATTATTCTTTCCTAAAATGAATTAAGAGCCATATTTTTTTTTATTTAAGGAGGGAGAAAATGACTTTTAAGTAACTTTTAAATATATTATATTAATTTTTTATACATTTTTTAACTTTTTTTTTAAGAGCCACATTCTTTCTCTTTTTATTTCTCATTATTTTTTACTTTATTAATAAAAATTTAAATATAGAGTAAAATTGAAAGTATTATTAGAATATACACATATTTTGGGACAAATTAAAATAGAAAGTTAATTATTTATAATTTTATATGGAGACATGGAGTAATGTTGGGGATGCTTTAATTTATCATCATTCTCTAAAATAACTTAAGAACTATATTCTCTCTTCTTAAATTTAAAAAGGGAGAAAGTTACTCTCGGGTATATTCTATCATTGACATAATATATCTATAAGTACTCCAACTTCTATCAGAAAACCTATTGCCCCTGAACTTTAACTTAAACTTATAAGGCACCTTGATTTGCAATATCAATTAATATTAGACACTTATGTACTTATGATTTTTAACTCTATAAACTCTTTCCTTTTTGTTATCGATTCAACTATTATGGATAAAGTCACAAGTGGCTAGATTTCTTTGTTTTAGGGACTTGGCAAAAACTCATTAATTTTCTATGATTAATTGAATGTGATTTTAGTTTTTGGATCGATGAATCTTGACTTAGTAGTTTAGATATCTATTATCCTATAAATATTATGGCCAAGTATTTACTTGTTTAAGGCTTTAAATGATGAAACGATAGTTGAAGTCTAATGCTAGTTCATGAATTACTAAACTTAGGAGATTGAAGATAGAGATAACTTCATACTTTTAAAATCTTAATTAACTACCATAAAACTTCATGGGGTTCTTATTTTTGTTCATGACCATAAGAGTAGGCATACGACCAATTGGAACACATATAATCTAAGAGTCTGTTTGGTTCAGTCGATCAATGCAGCTGGTAGCTGATAAATTAAACTGTTTGGTAAAATTTTATTAGTTTTTGTTGTTAGCATGTTAAATGACCATTGAAAGTATAATCCATCTTTAAATATATTTTATCTTTATTATATTATTTTCAATGATATAAAATGGTTATAATTAATTTTGTTTAGTTCAATTATATTTATTATTAAAGATTTTTGTAAAAATTATTTTAAGAATAGAAATTAAAATTAAAATTCCACTAATAAAAAGTTTCTAATTTCAAATGTCATAATTATTTAACTATTAATTACAATTTTAAAATAATAATTATCTATTACAAATTATAAAAATTTAATTATATGAGACCAATCTAAAGTAATTTATTATTAATAAGTTTTGATAAAGATAACTATTGTTTAAATAAAAAATCAAACCAACTATTAATGAAGAAAAAAACTTTAAAATAGAGCTGTCAACAACTGGAAATATTATTACTTATACGAAAGTCAAAATTTCATAAAAATATTAATAAATTTATAAAAAAATATTGAATCTTTTTATAATCGAAATGAATTTCTGCTTTATAAAAATACTTAATTTTTTTATAATTTTTTTGTAATCTAAAGCAATTTTCATAAGATATAAACATTTTAATAATACTTTGATTATATTTCTAATATTTTTTTCTAGTTATATGATAGTCTATAATCCTAAAAAACAGTAATATTAATTATATTTATAGTATTAATTTATATCATACTAAAATCAACTAATGCATATTCTCCAATTAATTTTTATATTATTTACATATATAAAAGAATTTCGAAACTAGTAAAATTTAAAATACTAAAAGAATTAGAAAATGTATTTTAAAATATTTAATTTATTATTTTTATAAAATCTTAAAAAACCTATATTAAATTTTATTTATCAATTAATTTAATATTATTATTTTAATTAAAATAATTATTACCATCATGCAATCTGCTAATAAAAGTATTAATTAATTGCCAAAAGTGATCAAACAAAAAATTTGGCGGTAGTGATGGCCGAGGGACAATGTCACTCGTTCAAAGTTTGAAACAAAACCAATAGGGAAATGTAATTGCGAAAAGAAAGAAAACGCGTTGTTTTTTTTTATTTTGTATAAACAATTTGATTCGTTTAGTGCTATTTTACAGCTATATTTTTATTCCTCCAAAATCCAAACACCTGTGCACAGCTTAGCCCACTGTGTCTTCCCATGCAATTTCCTTTCCCTTTGTTTTTCCTTTTCTTTTCTTTTCTTTTGTTTTCCCGTACTATATATTCCTACCAGTACATACTCTTCTAGACATACACACAGATATCCATTTCTCAGCTTTCCAAAACTAACTGAAATACAACAAATATCGAATGGCTTCTTCAAATTATGTACTACTTCTTCTGGCCTCTTTGATGGCTGCTTCTGCCAGCAATTTCTATAATGATTTTGATATTACATGGGGAGATGGTCGTGCTAAGATACTCAGCAATGGTGAACTTCTTACCCTTGATAAAGCTTCAGGCTCAAGATTTCAGTCCAAGAATGAGTATCTTTTTGGAAAGATTGATATGCAAATCAAACTTGTTCCTAGAAACTCTGCTGGCACTGTCACTGCCTATTATGTAAGTTCTTTTACATCCTAATTTCTAATTTTAGTTTTAGTGCGATTAGAACACTAATGAAATTCTCTTTTATCAAGCGGCATATATGAACATCTCTAATACACTCTATATATATGTTAAACTCTTTATTTTAAAGAGTCATATCATAAAATAATATTATAATATTCTCTTTATTATTTAAATATAAAATAGATAGTTAATTCCACTCTTTACATAAGGAGAGATAAACTTTATTATGTGTTTTATATTTAATAAATGCACTACAAATTTCTATATATTTGATTTAATTAATATTTATAATTCTTATTTTCTATTAGTAAAAGATAAAAAAAGAATGATAAATTAAAACTATTAATAGTTATGAAAGTAAAAAAAAGCAAGCTAAAGAATAAAATATAAAGAGTGTATTGGATTTACATAAGATATTTCTCTCTATATTTAAATATTTCTTAAGATACTCTTTATTAAAGAAACTATGTTTAATGGTGCTCTTTATTTTAAAGAGCATATTTTGTTTAATAAGAGAATTTTTACTTATAAAGAATATAATTTTTTTTTGAGTTAATGCTTTCTTTATTTTTATCTTTATTTTGCTTTATCCAACAAGTATTAATGTTTAAATTTTTCTTTTTCTTAGAGAAGAAAAGAAAATTTATTTTTAATGAAAAAATAGATATTAATTAATAAAGTGTATAGGTACTTTTTTTTTTTGAAATGAAGTGTTTAGGAACTTATAATGGATTAATTACAATAATAATAAAGAGTGAATTTGGCTCTCCCTCCAAATGTAGAGTCAAATTGACTCTTTACTTTATATTTAAAAATTAGAGAGTGTGTTAGAATCTTATTTTGTTGAATAGCTCTTTATAATAAAGAGTTTATCTTATATTGAGAGTCTTTTGGAGATTTGACTCTTTTTTTTTTAATAAAAAATAAAGTAGATTTGGCTCTTTACAATAGGAGAGTTAAATTCATTATTTATTCTTATTATAATTAATATGTTACAAGTTCCTATACATTTTAGGCATGATCGTAATTAAAATTCAAACCTTTGCATGTTAGTGTGGCTTTGTCCCAAACTTTTAAAATTGTCAAAGTAGGCCCAAAACACCGAGTGCAATTTTAGCCTACTTCCTCTCCTTGTCAGAATTAAACTGACCTGGCAATTGACATGGCATTATATATTTATTTTATTTATTATTTGATGCCACATCATGTAAAAGACTAACCAACTTGAGTTAGTCTTTTAACCTTAGGTGAATGGAGAAACAATAATAACTAATGTTAGAATATCTAATGTAAAAAATCCTAGATCTCATATTCTTTAAAAATCTTACTATTATCTATCAATGTTTTCTCATTCAATATAAACCTAATTTAGTTTCTCTATTTCTGTACTCTCTATTCATTGAAATCATCAATAATATTGTTGGAGGGTAATTTTATTTAGAGGAATCAAGTGAAGCTCATCGTTTTGCAAAATAACAAAGAAGTTAGAAGTTGTCAATGGTCCAAAGCTACAGAAAGAAGGTATAAACGTGATGGGTAAAAGTCAAAAAAGGAAAAAAGAGTTAGTATATTATGTATTGTTAGTGCTAATTTTTGCTATTATTTAAGTATTTAAGTTATGAAATTCAAAATTGGAATTTAGTTAGGAATTTGATTTAAAAATGGTTGTTATTGGAAAACATGCTCGTTTTAACTTATTGCATATTTGTATTAATTGAAGTCTCAACATATAATTAGAGAAATTTTTAATTATGATTTTGGAATTGGCAGTACGTATTTAGCATTGTGACTGTGTATGCAGGTTTTCTGTTGAGCTGTGGTGGAAGGTAAATTTAGCGATGGTCATGTAACTAAGTACATAGGTGGTCATATTATACCTAGTGGTTGGAGGGATTATGGGGATATGAAGTGGGTAGATGTTGTGGCTAGTGTAAAGTAGTTAGGGTTTGGGACAGTTAAGAAGATTGGGTAGTTTAAGTGTAGAATTCTACTTGAAAGTTTCAAGCATTAGTAAAGAATAATGCAGAATTGAAAATAATGTGGGATGATGGGGCTGATTTTAGTTTCTTAAAAGTTTTTATAGAAACTGGTATGGAAGAGTTTGATACTTGTTATAATATAAGGAGATGATGGGGATAATGAGGAGACAAATGATGGATGTAGTAATAATGTAGATAGTGAGCAACCTGTTGAAGTACATATTGATGAACCTCATGCAATGCATATTTATGAAGGTGGTAAGGATGCTACTGAAGTGGAATTGGATCCACATATTAAGTTTGAAGATGAAAGTGATAATGAAGCTAGCTTGTTGAATGATTCAGATAAAGAGGATGAGGAGTTTATGTTGGCAATGAAGAATAAAAAAGCTTTTAAGACTACTGTAGTTGATCATAGTAATGGTTTAGGGTTAAATGACTTATTAGAACATAGCAGACATGATGTGGATACAAGTGCAAGGGAATTTCGAGCTATCAATGAAGATCGGGGTAGGAATGATGGTGAAGTAGTTAGTGAATATTCTGATTTTAGTGAGGAGGGTTATGAAACTCCTTATACAAGTGATAAAGGGGATTTGGAAATTAATCTAAATAGAAAGAAGAAAAAAATATAGTGTACAATTCTAAATATGATCATAAGACTATAGGATTTGTGTTTGGAATGATTTTGAGTCTGTTGCTTAAATGAATGTTGTTCAACTATATGGCATAAGTAATGGGTTTGATATTCTTTGGCCTAGCTCAAGTAAGAAAAGATTAGAAGCCAAGTTTTTTAGAAATTGCAAATAGGGTGTTTAGAGTGCCAAGAAGCAAACTAAGTCTACCTTTACTATTTGAAGAATAAATAATAAGCACATTTCTTTTAGGAGAGATACAAATAGACAAGCAAAATCTAGGAATATTTACTGCAAGTTAGTGATTTTTATACAACCTTTTTGGTTTTACATTTATTAGCTTCGATGAATGATTCATTATGTGTCTTTGAACTGTGCAGATGCTAGGTGAATCTAGAGTGAATTTTGTAAATGGTTTACAAGCAACTAAATTTGTAGTTAGAAGGTGCATGTTAATCCTAGGTCTCAACAAACTCAGATAGCAAACACCTCTCAGCCATTAGGGACTCAAAGTCCATAGAGTTCTATCAATTCCAAATCTACATCCACCCAAGCAACTGCATTAAAACTAGTGAATAATGCAACCAAGTCGAAGAGGAAAGGTAAATACTAATGAAGCAATTAGGCTATTTTTTGTGGTTGTTCTATGCTAATAGGCAAAATACTATGGTGCCTTTTATGGTCTTTTTACAGTAACTGGTAGTAAATTAGGATGTTTTTGTGGATATTCTATGCCAATAGGAAAAATACTATGGTGCCTTTTATGGATTTTTTGTGATTGGTAGTCAATTAGGTTTTTTTTTGTCGTTATTCTATGCCAATCAGCAAAATAATATTGTGTCTTTTATGGTCTTTTTCGATGATTGGTAGTCAATTAAGATATTTTTTGTGGCTATTCTATACCAATAATGACTATTCTGGCAGCCTATTAAATTTTACAAAGCATTTTTTCAGTATTTGAACTATCAATTTGATTCCAAATTATGTGTCAATATCATTTTCTATTTTTGTAATACTAACTATTAAATTCAATAAGCATATTGCTTATTCATATCCAAAATCAAAAGAAAGCAAAAATCCTCTAATATTCAATTATGTTCAACACAAATACATCCAAAGCAAGTACAACACTTGTTTTTGCTTCAATGGCATAGCTTGCATACACACAATTAAAGCTACAACAACAAAACACATTACAATTATAAATTTTGTATCCCTTGCATCTTTATAAATGATGTCCCTCTATAAATTGCTTATCTGTTGACTAAGCATTAGTTTTTCTTCCTTCAAATGACATAAACATTGCTTTAACATTCTTTTTCTTTAATAATAGCTCTTCATTAGCATTGGTTTGCTTGTAAATCATCTCAAAAACTATTTTATCCATAAAAGAACCTTTTAGATAATATCATTAAAGCATGTTACAAGTTCCTTTCCTCTCAAAAAGAACCCTTCTATTAAGGGTTTTTCTGGTTGTTGAAGTATAATATCATAACTCAATATTGTGCTTGAAACAATATCTCACTCCACTTCTAGATGAAGTCACTAAGGCTAAACTAGTAGAATCCATGGCATCCAACTTTCTGTTACCCTTGTACAACTAATAAGCCAAAAACCCTAACTAGAAAACCTCTTACCTAAATAAGACCTTAGCTACATAAATCTGTTGCTATCCCTTCCCTTTGGTTATAACAACGATCAAAGACGAGAGAGAGAAAGAATTACTTTTATTGAGAAGAAAAATTTGCAATTGCTTAGAAAATTGAAAATTTGCAACTTTTGAAAAAGAGAATGACTGAGAGACTACATAGAGAGAAGAATTGAGTAAATTAGGTTTAAGTTCTTTTTATTTTTTTATTCATAACTCTAGTAAACAAGCTAACTCAAATTGGTCTGATGTTGACGTGGGCTCGATAAGCCTACACTAATCACATGCCCACATGGATGTCGACTCAGCTGCCAGATCAGTTTAATTTTGACCAGGAGAGGAGGTAGGCTAAAATTGCACTTCAGTATCGCAAACTCGGCCTATTTTAACATTTTTAAAAGTTTGGGCCAAAATCAAACTAACACGCAAGGATTTGAATTTTAATTACTATTAGGTCTATATTTTATTAATTGATAGTTTACTATTTCTAACTTTTTTTAAAAAACTTTCTTAAGAAGAAAAGAGAATTAAAATATTAATATTTTTTGAATAAAGTAAAATAAAAATAAAAATAAGAAATTATTAAGTTCAAAAAATAATTTTTATTTTTTATATTTAAATATAAATAAAGATATTTTTATTAAATAAAAAATAATTTTTAAAGTAAAAAGTACTCGCAGAGATGATCTAACAACGCAAAATTAAAAAAGAGAATCTATTCTATCCGATAGGAGCTTACCATAAGGCTTTCCTGGTGATACAAAAATTGAAGTACCCAAATAATACAAATTAAAATCGTTTTAGATTAAGGTTCAATTTGGTCACTGACGCCAAATAAACCTTTTTGGCTTTAGTCCAAAACTTAATTTCTTTTTCACTTAAATCTTTCTATTTGCAGATATAGAGTACTTTATTAACGAATAAAAAGTCATTATTTATGATATAATTATCTTAATTTCTCTTTTTTATTTCTTTTCTCTTTTTTTGTCTATCTTTCTTTACAAAATCTATTTTCTTTTCTTTTCTTAAATAAAAAAGAGTTTAATCTAATATGTTCAATTTGAAGAGTTAACTGAATTAGTTTTACTCTAATTTCTCTCTCTTTCTCTTTCTCTAAATTACATTATTCTTATAACATGCATCCCAGATTACTATGTGGTCCGGAGGCAGGTCATATTTGCGAGGACGACATTTTCTGCTTTTTTATTATTTTCTTATTATGATAAAATAAACTATAGAATTAATATTGTATTAAAAATTATATATTAGTAATTTGTTTATATTTATAAAAATTAATTTTTTGCCTGTATCTTGTACGATTATCGTAGTTATTTTAATTTTAAATAATAATATAAATTTAGTTATAAATCAAATTAAATATGATTTTTGATATTTTATAATTATAAAATTCTTTAAAATAATAATAAATTAAATATTATTTAATGTCATTCATAATATGCTTTGATGATTTCTCGCAGGCTGTGAGGATCGATTAGGGAACCATTATACATGTGCGGGGACCCTCTTCTTTTCTTATACATGTTAGATTTTTGTTCTCGCTTTTTAATTTATTTTAATTATAACAAAATAAATTTATAAAAATTAATATTATATAAAAAATTATATATTTAATAAATTTTTATATATTTATAAGAAATAATTGTCTATCCACGTTTCACGTTTCATTTTAATTCAATTTAGTTTGATTCTTTCTAAATCTATAATTTGGATTATATATATATATATAAAATTTTGAGATAAATATTTTAATGTGTCACTATTTTGAAGATTTTTATTTTAACATGTATATTTATTTATTGATACATGAAATTTTTATTTTTTAAATTATGATAAAATGATTTAAGAAATTTAAATGATATTGAAAATAATGTTGAATAAACTTTTTTGTAGATTTATGAAAACTAGCCCTTTATCCATTTATTGTATGACTGTCGTACTTATTTTAATTATAAATAGTAAATATATATTTAATTTATAAAGTTAAATAGTATTTTTATATTTTATAATTATTTATAATATTTAAAAAATAATAATAATTAAATATTTAATGTCTTTCTTGATTGTTCTTATATTAATTATTATAAAAATATAAGAATTATTATTAAATTAATAGATAAAACTATGAAATTTATGTGTGTATATATATATATATATATATATATATATTAATTTTAAGATTTAAGTTTTTATATGTGTACTTAATTTTTGACATATAAAATTTTTATTTTGATACGTATACTTACTTTTGACATATATGATTCAAACTTATGTGTAATTTTATAATTTTTCTATTAATTTATTGATTCATAAATTATATTTCTAATTAAAAACTAACTCTAATCCTAAGAAACAACATATTAATTATATTTTAATGCTATATTAACTAATAAATAGTTTTTTAATCAAATAATAATACTAATTCTATTATAAGAAATAGCATAATAATTATATTTTAATATTATATTCATTAATAAATTAGTTTTGTGATTAGATAATAATTTTAATTTTAAAATATAGCATCATAAATTATATTTTTAATATCATATTCAATAATAAATTATTTTTTAATTATATAATAAATTTTTAATTTTAAAAATAGTAATATCAATTATATTAATATATTAATTTATATAATATTAAAATTAATTAATAAATATTTTTATAATATTGCATTAACATATTTTTAAAATTTTAAGAAATTAAGGACATTTAAAAATAGTTAGTTTGCTATTATTTTTAAAATTTTATAAATTAATAAAGTATGTCTACCAACTTGATTTATAACTGTCGTAAATACATGGATAAATAACTAATTATACATAAATTTAAATTTCAAGTGTTAATAATGAATACACGTATCAAAATGAAAATCATATGTGTCAGAATATAGTAACACATATTAAAAGTTTTCATTAAACCTAGTACATATTATTAATTTTTTTGTACATATACTAAAATGTTCATTTTCTATATGTATAATGTTCATTAGATGTAATATATTATAATAATTAATTTTCATCGTGTTTAAATACTCATTATCTGTGAATTTAAAATTCGATTAATATTCATATTCATTTTGTTTCATGTATTATTTATCAATTTTAATATTAGTTAATGTTCATTATCTAGTACTTCAATATTTATGATCTGTATATATAATGTTTATTAATTATGAAAGTTTCGATTAGCTTTTAGATATATATTGAAAATTTTTTGTGATTGATATAAACATGCATCATTTATAAACATTATATTCATTACTTTGTTGATGGATAGTCATCATTAATAAAAATTATATTCATTAATTTATTCAAACATACATATATACTATAAACATAACATAAATCATCATTACAGTTAGTAAACAAAAAAAACAACAAGCTAAAATTATATAATAAATTTTTATATTATAGTATATATATCTTCTCAATAAAATTAAATTAACAAATAATAAACATTTAATGTTTAAATAATAAATACTCGGTACATGTTTAATGAACATAAGTTAATGAGTATTTAGTACCAATTTAATAAAAAAAAATTTTAAATGCACGTCAATATTACACACTTATCAACATCTAATGCATATTGCGTACATACTTAAATTGACCCATTGAACCACATATCTACATGGACCGGATTTAAAGTTATAATATACCCTAACCATGAAAACATAGCTAATCATTATGTAAATATAAAGATGACACCCTCAATTTAACTCATTTAACTTCCAAAACTGAAAAACAAATAGATTTTTGTTGGCTGTTCAAGGTGTATTATGCCCTATTGTTGGATTAGCGACACGTTTAAAATGATTGATAAATTTAAAATATGTTATTTTCTCATTATTTAAAGATAAAAGATTTAAGTATTTATCATTTATTGAATAAAAAGTAATAAAAAGTTTTACGAAGTATTATCATAAATATATAATGAGTTTACTTTTTATAATAGATATGATTTATAGATAAATTCAAAAATTTATAATCAGCGTATCAATTATTTTTAATTTATTTTTAACTATGATTGATTAGATAATAAAATTGACAAGATGTTAAATTAATTGTATAATTCTAATAAATTAACTTAAAACATATTATTTTTAATATTCTTCTTTAAAATATTAACTAGTTAGATCAATATTAATTTTATGAGACCCAAAATATTGAATTAAGTCAATTCACTATTTCTTAATTCATAATTAAATATTTAATTAAGTGAGATCCATATAAATTAAATTAAAAAAGAATCTAAAACAATTTGAATGACGAATATATAAAAGTATTATCTATTATCAAAGGGTAAAAAGCACATGAGTAATAATCGTTAAAAAAATATGAAAAACAACATATAGTTTGCCACATAAACTACCAGGGAGGAATATTAAGAGAAAAAGGAAAAAATAACGCACAATTTCTGCAAAAGAAATCAAGAACCTCAGAAGCTCGGCTTCCTTGCAAGAACAACTGAGTTGATCACATCGTTAGTAGGGTGGAAAATGGAGAGAACATCAAAACCAACCAAGTCTAGGTAAAGAAAAGCTCTTGCACCATTTGCACTTGTCACCAGCAAAATCCCTCCTTCCTTCATATGCTTCCTTACATGTCCAAGAATCTTCACTTTCTCTTCTTTGCTCATCCCAACCAAAGCTACCAAGAATATGCAGTCATATTCTCTTAGCTTCTCTTTCACTTCCACTACATCACATGTTTCAAACTTCATTCTCTTCTCTAGATCACTATCAGAATCCATAATCTTGCGAGCCACATCATTAGCAGCCTCGTCGATATCAAAATTGTCGAAGTGAGTGGATCTCAAGTGATGGGTAGCCAGTACAGTTGAGGTCAAAGGCATTGGACCTGATCCTACAAAGGCCACCTTCTTAGGTTGAATGATTCCATTTTCCCTTAGAATGCTATATTCCAAGTTAGCAAGCTTGACATAGTTGCCATAGTAAGGAAAAAGGTTAACGTTGGCTAAAGGTTGAGGGATTTTGATCAAGAATGTTGCGAATTCAATCTCCAACAGACCTTCAGCTCGACCGCAGAGAACAATGAGGCTTTTGCGCATTTCTTAGGCCTCTTCTGGCAAGTGATGTTTATAGAAGAAGGGAGGATACATAATTTGACAAGGTGAGAGAAGAGGCCATTCACTTGCTTGGAAGGTCTTAATGAGTCAAGCTTGGATATGGCACCATGGATTTGCGTAATGCGAGCAATGAGCAGCTCGGCAGGAATTTGGCTGTCGAACTGTTAAGCTCAAAACTAATATTAACACACAAACAGAAGTGACAATACTTTGATATTTTATTATGCAGAATTGGCTTAGTTAATTAGCCATAAGAAGAAGACTAGGTCTTCTATACAAGATACTAGCAGTTAGTGCGGAAGATAAAAATAAACCATAAAAATAGAACAACTAATAGACTCCTAAAAACTAGGAGATTATTTATAACTTAAAGAGTTAATCAGGCCTAACAATGCCTCTTCTAAACTGAATGCAGTAGCAATCAGTTTAACCTTTCGCACACTCCTAACTTGTCACACAACTTTGTAAAAGCTTCTAGCCGTAAAGGCTTGGTCATGATGTCTGCAATTTGGTCTTCTGTGCCACAATAAACAAGCTTGAGAACTCTTTCCTTTATAAGATCCCTCAGAAAATGAAACCTGATGTCAATGTGTTTGCTTCGGCCATGAAGTACAAGATTCTTTGACAATTTGATTGCTGAATTGTTATCACACATGATTGTATTGCATATTGGCTGCTCCAACCTGAATTTCTCCAAGATTCTTCTCATCCAAACACACTGACATGCACAGAAGGCTGCTGCAATGAATTCAGCTTATGTTGTGGATAATGTCACAACAGGTTGTTTCTTGGATGCCCATGATACAACTCCACCATTCAAAAGAAATACATACCCACTTGTGCTCCTTCTATCATCCACATCGCCTGCGTAATCGCTGTCTGTATAGGCAGTCAACTCTTCAACCATTCCCTTCTTGTAGAACAAACCAAATGACATGGTACCCTTCAGATAATGTAGCACTCTTTTTGCAGCCTGCATATGCTGCTCGGTAGGGTCTGCCATATACTTGCTAATTAGACACACGACATACATTAAATCTGGCCTTGTAGCTGTGATATACATCAGACTCCCAATCAGTTGTTTGTACAACGTTGCATCCACTTTAGCTCTTTCACCTTCCTTCGAAAGTTTTGATCCCGGCATAATTGGGTTTTTACTGCATTGCCACAGTGCAGATTAAACCTTTTCAAAAGTTCCCCAGCATACTTCTTTTGATTAATAAAAATCCCTTCAGCTTCTTGCATGACTTCGACACCGAGAAAGTACTTCATTCTTCCCAAGTCAGTCATGTCGAACTCCTCTTTCATGGACGATTTGAATTTTACAAGCATAATATTATCATTCCCAATAAATATAAGGTCGTCTACATATAAAGAGACAATGAGAATTTTGTTACCTTCTCTTGTTCTGACAAACAGCGTATGCTCGTATTCACACTTCAGAAATCCTTCCTTAGAGAAGTATGCCTCAATTCTGCTATACCATGCGCGTGGCGCCTGCTTTAATCTGTATAAAGCCTTGCTGAGTTTATATACTTTATTCTCCTCTCCCTTTCGAATGTACCCATGTGGCTGCTCAACATAGACATCTTCACATAGCTTACCATGTAAAAATGCACTTTTTACATCGAGCTGATAAATCCACCATCCTTTCTGCGCATCCAAGGCTAAAAGCATGCGTATTGTATCCCATCTTGCTACTGGTGCGAATACTTCGTTGTAGTCCACTCCTTGTTGCTGCACATAGCCCTTGGCTACAAGCCGGGCTTTGTGCTTGTCTACTTCATCTCTTTCATTTAATTTAGTCTTGTATACCCACCTGACGCCAATTTTCTTTGCTCCTGTAGGTAAATATGTAAGACACCATGTTTTATTTCTTTCTATTGCTTCCAATTCAGATTCCATTGCTTTCCTCCATTTTTCATCTCCCTCAGCCTCTTTAAATGTGGTTGGATCCTCAAGACTAGCAAACATGACTAGATTGCTGGTTTCTTCTTCTTCCGAGAGTCCCTCCCCAGTTGTGTAGTCTTGTAAATAAGAGGGTGGTTTTCGAACCCTGGTGTTTCTTTCTCGTTCTTCATTAGCATCTCTTGGTGCTTCTTGCTCTAGATCTGCTGCACTTTGCTCTAGATTAGTTGCACCAGGCTCTTTATCACATCTTTCCCAAATTAGCTGTCATCACTTGTCTCTCCGATTGCTTTCTCCTAAACCCAGCCTCCTTGTTCCTCAAATATAACATCACAACTCGTCACTACTGTTTGCACAATTGGATTACATAGTCGATATGCTTTTGACTCATTACTTACTCCAATTAATACACAAGTAACACTCTTGTCATCCAACTTCTTCCTTCTCTGGTCTGGAATGTGCACATGAGCCAAACAGCCAAACATTCTGAAGTAGTCTATATTTGGTCGCACTCTACTCCATATTTCCTCAGGTGTATTCTCCTTTATCATAGAAGTCGGTCTCCTATTTAACACATGCACTACCCATCTAGCTACTTCTGGCTAAAACCTCTTAGGAACTTCTTTGTCATTCAGAATGCATCGCACCATATTCATGATGGTACGATTTTTGCGTTCAGCTACTCCATTCTGCTGTGGTGTGAATGATGCTATGAGTTGCTTGCTTATGCCTGTTTCCTCACAAAATATTGTGAACTCATTTGAGGTAAATTCTCCTCCTCTATCAGTCCGCAAGCAACCTAATGTTTCTCCAGCCTCTCTCTCAACTGGACTCTTGAATTTCTTGAATACATTGAAGGTATCAGATTTGTTTGATAAGAAATGGATCCATACCTTTCTGCTATAGTCGTCAATAAAGGTAAGTATGTATTTCTTATCACTGTTTGAGGCAGGGGTTATCGGACCACATAAGTCTGAATGTACCAATTGTAGCCTTCTTGATGCACGCCATAAACTCCTTTTCGGGATAGTTTCTCGATGTTGTTTCCCAATTAAACAACTGGTGCATGTTGCTGCTGTTGTGCCTTTTAAAATTGGCATCCTTCTCACCATGTTTTGATATTTCAAGGTTCTTAAACCTTTATAGCTCAAGTGCCCATACCTGCGATGCCAAAGTCTGAACTCATCTTCTGTCGTAGTTTGTAGGCACTTTAACTCTCCAATTGCTGCTTCTGATTTGTTTGCAATTAACATGAACATTTGATTTTTTGTCATCCATGTTTGCATTATCAGCCCTTCTTTGGATGAAACAACTTGCAGATTCCATGTTGTATTAGGATAGTAACTCCTCTTTCTTGGAGTTGTCCTATACTGAGTAAATTACTTCTCAAATCAGGCACAAAATAGACATCAGTGACAATATGAGTTACCCTATCTATTTTCAGACGTATGTTCCCTTTCCCCATCACTTTCATCTGAGAGTTATTCCCTAGCTTCACGGAGTGACGAAAATCTTCATCAAAATCTGAGAACTATAGCTTTCTCCCGCACAATGGTTGCTGCACCCTGAATCTAAAAACCATAATTCTTCCTTCTTCGCATTATTTGTCTCTATAAATGCCATGAGCAGCATCTCATCCTCCTCGTCTATCTCGGCTTTCGATCCCATTCTGGACATTCGTATTAAAAATGTCCAAGTTGATGGCATTTAAAGCACTCAATTACCGCTTTGTTCAGTGGCCTTCCTCTGCCTCTCCCTTTTCCTCGACCCTGCATTCCTCTGCCTCTGCTTCCACGATCCTCATGAGTAACCTTCAACACCTGCTCTTCTCCACCATTGACAGGTTTTTTAAACTTCTGCTCATGAACCAGCAATGAGCTTTGTAGAGCATCAACTGAGAGACTATCAATATCTTTGGACTCCTCAATTGAACAAACAAAGTAATTGAAGTTCTCAGTTAAGGCGCATAGAATTTTCTCCACGATCTTGACGTCTGGCATGTCTTCTCCATGTACCTCATGTCATTAGCCACTACCATTACTCTTACAAAATAGTCTGAGACAGATTCTCCACTCTTCATGTCAAGCAATTCAAAGTTCCTTCATAAAGTCTGCAGCTGGGCACGTTGCACTCTTGCGTTTCTTTGATATTTGATCTTCATTGAGTCCCACAATTGCTTGGAGGTCTCCTTCAAAGTAATTGTCTTGAGAATGGTCTTGTCGATTGAGCTAAAGAGATAATTCTTTGCTTTTAGATCCTTCAATCCTGCTTCATCAAGGGTCTTTCTTTTTGCATCAGACAATGTTTCTTCGCTTGCTAGTTCGACGAACCCAGTTCGTACCACACTCCAGTATTCTTTTGATCTCAAAAGATTCTCCATGATCAGGCTCCAGTGATCATAGTCTCCATCAAATTTAGGAATGCACGGCTGAGCAAAATTGCTTGATTCTACCATCTTACTTGATAACTCTTCCTGATTCACTCGTGTTTCCCTCTGCAATTTTACTCAAATTTCTCTCCTTGATTCACTCGTGTTTCCCTCACCCCAAATCAGTCTTCTTTGACAGCTCTGATACCAGATTTGTTAAGCTCAAAACTGATATTAACACACAAACAGAAGTAAAAATACTTCAATACTTTATTATGTAGAATTGACTTAGTTAATTAGCCATAAGAAGAAAACTGGGTCTTCTATACAAGATACTAGCAGTTAATTACAGAAGATAAAAACAAAATATAAAAATAGAATAACTAATAGACTCCTAAAAACTAGGAGATTATTTATAACTTAAAGACTTAATCAGGCCCAACACGAAGTTGGTGTTTTGGAGGGAAGCCATTGCTAATGAGCTGAGTATGATATTGTACTTGAGGGTGCTAGGTTGTGTGCATGTGGTTTGGAAAGGCCTTAGTTCTGAAATATTTATAAGTGAAATCAAGCTTACTCTTTGACATTTGGTTTTCAATTTCTTTTCCTTTCTTCTTGGTCTAATAATTGGTTGCAATTTAGTGAGTGAGAATTAATAAAACAAACCCATCAAAATTATACTCATGTACATAAAGAAAATCTCTTGTGGTCAGGAACAATAAGAAAGCGTGGCGTTCCATGCCGTGGGATCAAAGAAGTATATGTCAATTTAGGATGTCAAGATTTTTATTTGTCCATATGAACTAATTTATCTCACTTTCATTCTAATCAGCAATAAGCTAATATGGATGATAAAATATATAACCAATTTATCATACCTTTACTACACTTGATATATTGCCCTCACCTATATACCAAACTGATAAATAATTGATACATATTTATTAATTTTAAATAAATGAATATATATCAATTATTCAATACCAAAGTGTAAAAAATATTCATAATATGTATTACTTTTCTGTTAGTTATGGTATATACACCAAATTTAGGTACAAATTATACAATTAGAAATTGAGTGAAATAATGGTTAAAAATTAGTTAGTACCATTCTTGTTAAAAATATAACAATACCATTAAAGTTAAAAAATTAGTTCTTAAATTAAATTTTTACACTATATATATATATATATATTTGTTATTGTCTCACTGACTATCTAATCAAATATAAAATCAGGTGGTTTCATCCTTTTGCACCTCAGCCTATAGGATATTAGCAACCGTTTCTATTTGTTATTCCCATCCTGTAAATTAATTGGTCATTATCATTTTTATATTTTATTAATAGATTTATGATTTAACTGATTCTTTAAGTATTATTGATTAAAATAATAAATTAAATTAAATTATAATATCTTTATTATAAATTAAATTTTAAATAATAAGTCTCAAAAAATTATTGTTGCTAAAAATAAAAATATAAAGATTTATTGTCAAAAAAAATAAAAATGAAGGTAAATGTTTAAAGAACTTAATAAAAAAATTTAAAATGTTATTTGCACTCATTAACGAAGCGTGTGACATACGCACTAACTTATCGTTAAAAAAAGTTTAATATCAATAAAAATAAAAGTATAAAAACTCAATATGGACAAATAAAAGTACAAGGGTAAATTGTTGAAAATAATAAAAATGTTGGGGCCAATTATGCATTTATCCAGTTAAAAATAAAGAGAGGTTAGTCTTCTTTGTTCTGTTCTGATATTGGAAGGGTATTCTTTCCATACGAAATCACCATTCTCACAATCCGGCCTCCCTTGAATTTTACTTTCTAGTAAAATTTGGGCAAAGGAGGCCGTCAAATGGATGAACTAATGATGGTAGCAAGAGAAGAGTAAGGCTTGAATATTTGCGTTGTTGATTCGTTAGAGTTTGGAAGATTAAGATGGCAGGAGGAGAAAGAAAAGACAAGATGAAAAAAAATTATAGTAAAGAGAAAGTAATGATGAGAGAAAAAGAGTTGTATATAAGGGTCAAAATAAATTTATGTGTAAAGTGAAGATTAGTTTTAGATACTTTATAAATACCTAACATATACCATGTTTTAGCAAACATTTACCTTTTGTCATTATACATTTTCTGAGTTGCATTCTATTTCATTTTGAAAAATTTCAAATATCTAAAATATATTACTATTTGACGAACGTATATTTTTTATTGTTCAATTTTTTCTTTTGAGTTTGCAATATGCTTCATTTGAAAAAAGTTGAAAGCTTTGTTTTATTTGAAAAAGATTGAGATATCTAACATATATAAGTATATATTACTATTTTTTGTTAAACATATACATTTTGTGGTTATTTTTTTTAGTTTTTTAAATGTTTTACATTTTTTTATCTTAATAAAATACTTACAAATACTGTAAATATTAACTAAATTATTCATTTAAAGTTTAATATTGAAAGAAGTTGGTGTTTATATTATTAGTATTTAAACATAAACGTAACTAAAAATCAACATATAATTTATTTATTTTAATTCTTCAATATAAATTGAGGTTATATATAAATTGATATTTTACAATTATTTATAATATTTAAAATTTTAATAATAAATTAAATATTTGTAATATCTTTCTTAGTTTTTTATATTTAAGATTTTATTATACAATAATATAAAATTATCAATAAATTAATATAAAAATTATAAAATTATATATAAAATAAGTACACGTGTTAAAATAAAAATCTTATATGTCAAAAAATAGTAACATATGATAAAAGACTTTTATATATATAGATATTTAAATTATATATGTAAAAAGAATAAAAAATAACATAATTATTAACACATTTGTTTATTTTTTTAATAGTCATGCTCCGAAGAAATTAAAAATCAATATACTTTTGAAAATTAATAAAATAAATTACTTATTAAAACTAATATAATATAATTTTAGAAATTGTTCATATATCAAAAGATTATACTGATACTGAACCAAACTATTCTTTTATACACTTGACAAATTAAGAACTTCATCAACATATAATTGAGAATTCAATAACCAAAAGTGTTACATTTTTATGGGCATATATTTATTATCAATATGCACAAATATTTATTGTTTATTATAACGATATTTATTTTTTATTCCATCAACTTTTAGATGTTCATTATTTTGGTGAAGGATGTTCATCATATATGCTTTTCATATTCGTTATTTTTTTTATAAATTTAGTGATTTTAACTTTATATATATTTTTCGTATCACTATAAAATATTGTTCTCAGATAAAAATAATATTGATTTTTTATGAAAGTTAAATTCACTTTTTTTGGTGCGCATTGAAATATTTTTGTAATTGACATAAACAATTATCATTTATAGGTCTAGTATTCATTAGTTTGTTAAAGACATAACATAAATCGTCCTTACCGTTAGTAAATAAAAAAAATCAAGTTAAAGTTATACTACAAATATTTATATTATGGTATAAATATCTATTCAATAAAATAAATTAGCAAACAATGAATATTTAATGTTAAAACAATGAACAACCAATACATGTTCAACGATCAAAAAGTAGTAAATATTTAGCATAAATTTAATAAACATAAATTATTAAAAAATACGAGTCAATATTCTTGACACATGCGTGATACCTGAGTCGAACTACAATACATTATGGTCTGAGGACCAGGATATAAGGACCCCTCTTTCACTCATTTAACTTCCACCTTAATTAAATAAAGAATTTTAATTTCAAGTTAGTTGGGTTCTACACTCTCTCACTTTAAATTCCCACGTCACTAAAGAATACGAAATATAAACAATTCATAAGAGTGAACTAAGGATTTCAATTTCAAGTGAAAATGGAGCGTTAAAGTCAAATTCCAATTGTACATGAGGGGAGTATTAGAGATCTCACATTATTAAAGAACAAAAATATAAATAATTTATAATAGTAAAAGTTATTTAACATATCGTTCAAGAATAAGAATACGATGAATTTATAAGAATTAAGGTCTAACCAACTAAGTGGCTAGTTCTAGTCATTCTGGTATTGATTGGATTCAAACTCAATTTTATTAATTGGACTCTAAACTTTCTCACTCATTTACTCCTACCTTAATCAAATTAATTTCTAATATAGTGTATTCTTATATAAGTATAAAAAGATGAATTATAGTTCAAAAAAATGAATTATTTTTATTTTATTATTATATTAATTTTTATATAAAAAGATATATTAATATTTACAAATGTATTTAAATGTAATAAGATTTATTCAAAATTATCATAAATTATTTTATTAAAAGTAGTAAAATAGAGAATGGGGACATCTGTGGGAAGAAGCGTAAGGAGAAATCTTCCAAATGTCTCTCCATCTTTATCCTACCTGAACCCCATTGCTATTGCTGCCTTTTGAATTGGTCCTTTATTGCAAGTTATATCGGGGACCGAGTACACCTTGCATTGTGTACTCGTGTCCAAAGCACTGCCTTTTTATTCAAATGATGGGGCAAAATTTAAATGGCATGTGTTAGAGGTTTTCTTTTTCAAAATAACGTCCCATCTTGTTTTTGCCGATTTATAATAGAATAATGATCTTTTTTCCTTTACTGTTTGGTGCTATTTTGTCTACTTCATTCTCTATTTTCTATCATTCAAACTTTCGAATCGATTCTTTTCTTTATCTTGTGTTCTCAGGTTTATAATTCTGTTATTTTTCATTCTTTTCTTTCTTCTTTTGTGCATTATAACATAATTTCATCTTTCATTCCTTTATTTCTTTCTTCTTTTCTTCTCATTGATAGATTTTTATGATATGAAATTCTTTATTCTTTCATTTTTTTATAATAGAATTGATTGATAGAGGATTTAATGGATGAAAATATGAAAATTTTGAATCAATAAAATAATTATGCAGCTGAATGTTCAACTGTTAAAAGAATATTATGATTATTGTTTAGAAACTATAGGTTCATAATATTCATAATATCAATCTCATTATCGAAAAGGAACAAGTTCGTTATGTACAAGATTGAGGTTCATTATGCTTGCATTATAGGTTCATTATGTTTATACTGTAGGTTTATTATGTTTGCACTATAAGTTTATTACATATGAAATACAGGTTCGTTATTTACAATATTTAGATTCATTATATTTATAGTACATGTTTATTATTGAAATAAAATATGTTTATTATATATTAAACTGAGTTTCAATATGTTTTCTATTTTTACAGTTGATAATGATAACAATACAGCTGTTAAGGATTTACTTGTACTGTCTGTCAAATTTATTGGTGAAGCTTATGATTTACACAATAAGTATGCATTCATAGTAGGTTTTAGTATTAGAAAGAGTAAGCAAAGATATAGAGCTGATGACAAAGAAATGTCAATGAAAAGATTTTATTGCTCAAAGGCTAGAGAAAAAGAAAAGAAAAGAAAAGAAAATAAATAAGTGTTATTCGAAACTTGATATTCGATTTGGTTGTAAAGCTTCTATTTAGTTTGATAATGATGAAGAATGAGTTTGGACTATAAGAAAATATGAAAAAGAATAAAATCATGAGCTATCTCCATCAAGTAGAACTTATTTGCTTCGTACACATAGAGGAGTTATAAAAAACCAGTTGAGTTATTTTAAGCATTTAAAGAAAAGTGGAGTTGTTATTGTTGATAGTATTAGGTTGCTAAGAAAATCAATATAGAGGATCACCATTTATTGGTTTTACAGCTAAAGATGCTTATAATAATTTAGCATTAGAAAATATGAAGAAATTGGTGGCACCAATTCGAATGCTTTGATTGAGATATTTAGAAAAAGACAGTTAAATGAAAAGGACTTTTTCTTTGATTTTGAGGTTGATGTTGATGCAACATTATGTAGTTTTTTTCTTTTAAAGAGATGTTTAAATGAGACAAGATTATGAGATGTTTGGAGATTTGTTAGTCCATGATACCAATATGTCGCACTAATAGATACGATATTATTTGTGGCTTATTTGTTAGTATAAATCATCATTGCATGAATATGATGTTTGGTTGTGGTTTTCTATGAAATGATAGAATTGAGTCCTTTGCATAGCTGTTTAGTATATTTTTAAGATCTATGGGAGGTAAACATCCATAAAAAATAATGACAGATCAATCTGTTATTATGGTTGTTGCAATTTATATGGTATTCCCAAGCTCACATCATATACTTTATATTTGGCACATAGTAGAGAACTCAAAGAAGAACATCAAGTGCTTAAGAAGTCAAAAAAGATTTATAGAATTATTCAATTATGTTATGAAGTATACTGATATAAAGGCAACAGTTTGAATTTTATTGGATCAGGTATTTCAAATGAACCTGACTTTTTTTACTAATTGTTTTAATGAACCTGTAATTATTTTCTCATGAACTTGCAGTTATATTTTACTGAACCTGAAGTTATATTTCAATATACCTGCAGTTAAATTCCAATGAACCTGCAGTTATATTTTAATGAACCTGATGTTATATTCCAATATACCAGCATTTACATTCCAATGAACTTGCAGTTATATTATAATGAACCTACAGTTACATTCCAATGGACCTGAAGTTATATTCCAATATAACTGCAGTTATATTCTAATAAACCTGTAATTATGTTCTAATGAATCTTCAGTTATATTTCAGTGAACTCACACTTATATTTTAATGTACCTATGTGTTTTTTCAGATTATTGACAGAATATCATTATCATAATAATTCTTGGATATGGAAGTTATACAAGTTTAGAGAGAAGTGATGTCTTGCTTTTAATAAAAACTTTTTTCTAGTGGTATTTTATCATCACAAAGGAGTGAGATTATTAATTTTTCTATGTCTAAGAGGTTGTTTAAGACTGCTATACTTTGTGATTTTTATCATTGTTACACTTATTTCTTTTTCCAGTCTTGAACGGATTGTACTAGACTTTTTAAAGTGTAATGACACCAATTGAACTTCTTAATTTTATTGATATTGATTAGAGAAAATAGAATCTTGTAGTTGCATTTTCTACTCTGATGGCCCTTCAGCATAATAGAGACAATAAAAAACAGTGAATTCTCTCTTGAATTCATCATCATGATCTCCTTTGTTCACTATTTCTTCAACCATACTTCTTGTTATAGGACTACCAGAAGTTACAACACATCTTTTCATCTATTCTTTTAGTAATTGATTATATTCATTGTTGTCATTGTCCCATTTAGCTTCTACAATGACTTTAGAATCACGAGGAATATCCAATATAGAAACTACATCCTTCTAAGTCAGCTTAAGTTCTTCTTTCTCTAAAACTAAAGCACATCTACAGAAATCAAAATTCTCTACAATGTATCTACTTAACTGTCCATGACATTCACATAACACTAATTTCAAAAGACTGCCAAAGCCAAAGCCAATGTCTTCAGTTGCTTAACGTTGCTCCAGTGATAGTCTCTTGATCATGTTGAACAAACCAGATGGGAGACATCTTGGTAAGTATGATAGATCTAACCTCCTTTTCTTTAAGTTTTCTAGGTTGTGATTTAGATGTCCCCTCTGGTAATTGTTCTTCAGAAGTAGAATCAGTGTCCTCATCTGATTCTTCTGCAACCACTTTCTTTCCTTTGTCAATTATTGAGCATGTTTTATATCTCTTGTTTTGCCCTTGAGTTTGTTGAGTTGTAGTAACTTCTTTTCTTTTCTTAACATTTTTACTCACATCAGTAGCAACAAGTTGCTTTGATTTCTTTTGTTAAGCATGCCCCTTTTCTTTTCCAACACTAACAGTAGTTTTGTTCTTCATAACATTAGTTAGAGGAACATCCCAATCTGTGCTGTCATTATCAGATTCCTCAGTTATAGTCATCTTTTATGCCATTGTGGATTCTTCTTACTGAACTTTTTTCTCTGAGATATTTTTTCTACCCATTTTTGTCCTGCAAAAAAATAATTACTAGAAATAAGAACTAATAATTCATTAAATGGATTTTATTAATAATGAACCTTATATAATTAACAGATGAATCTGTAAGTTTTAACTAATGAATATGCTATATATGCATAAAAACAAATATGTATTCATAGGTTATAATGGACAGGTTCATTATCTTTAAATAACAAGTTCATTACAGTATAACATTAGGTTCATCAAATATTTTAACATGTTAAAACAACATATTCATTATTCAAAGATTATAATGAATATGTTTATTATCTTCAAACTGCAGTTTCATCAAATTATCACTTAAGGCTCATCACATGTTTTATACATATCGAAACAACAGATTCATTATTCATATCTTCAAACTACAGGTTCATCAAAGTATCATTTGAAGTTCATCAAATATTTTATACATGTTAAAACAACAGATCATTATTCATATAACTCATGGACATGTTTATTATATTCAAACAACAAGTTCATCGCCGTACAAAATTAGGTTAATAAAATATTTTATACATATTGAAATAACAGATCCATTATTCATAGGTTATGTAAGTTAAAATCATATTCTATTGGTATCTTATAGGTATACTTTTAGTATTTTTTTCGGGCGAGATTAAAAAAATAAATTTATAATAATATAAATTAAAATAAAAGAAATTCAGTATCTTTTAGGTATATTTTTAGTATTTTCTCTAACGAAATTATGAAAAAAATAAAATGATCTAAAATAAAAATTGAATTCATAATAATACAAATTAAAAATAATATCATTCCAGTATCTTATAGTTATACTTTTAGTATCTTTATCTTTCGATATCTTGTAGGTTTACTTTTAGTATCTTTTTTCTAACGAAATTCAAAAAGGATATAAAATAAAAACTGAAGTCATAATAATGCAAAATTTAAAAAAAAATTCCTTTGAATGTCTTATAAGTACACTTTTAGTATTTTTTCTTACAAAATTCTAGAAAAATGCCGCATAATTTTTTTTTTAAAAATTTAAAAATTTATTTTTTTGTATTTTTTAATCATAAAACTTTTCTTTTTAAAATGTTGTGCATCGTAAAATTTTTTCTATAATATTTTATTGATTTTATTGTTTGTTTGCCATGTAATGTGACAATAAACATTTCCGAATAAGTAGCTATAAGAACTATCATGATTTGTACTAGTGGCTAGTTATTTAGTGCGGGGATTATTTTTTGAGTTTAAAACTTTTATATTTTTTTTAATCTAGTAATCTAAAATAATCTAAAGCGTGTCGGACATAATACTAGCATATAGTAAAACATGATCTCAAAAGTTTTAAAGCGTATCGGGCATAATACTAACAGATAGTAAAATGTTAATTCAAAAGTTTTAACTTTAATCTAGATGCATATCTAAGGATCAAGTTCGAGATCTTAGTTAAATCAAGAGAGACGAAATTTTAACAAATTAGTGCATTAACCATATTTACTATAAAAGAAAACTAATTAGTTGCTGCAAACTATGCTTTTTGAAAAGTTTATTTCTTTCTTTTCTGAAATTCCTAATCATGCAGCTTATCAATAAAAGAGCAGTCGATATTATGCTTATTTCTAACTAGAAACAAAATAATTTAATTTCTTGCTCCAAAAATTCTCAATATGTACTAACAGAATATTGATATAACTCGTCGACACAATTACACGATAAATCAAAAAACGAATAAAGAATACAGCTTCTAAGAAGTGAAGTTTGAACCAGGACATGCTGCATTCTGGAGGGAGTCCTTGTGGGAACCTCTTAATATTAGTGTAGTAATTATATATCATATAATTCTTCTGCACCCATTGCAACTTCTCTTGACTTATTGAATCAAGCTCCTCTGAAAGCCATGAATTTGTTTTACTTGCAGATGATGATGAATTTCTACCACAAGAAGATGCTCCATTATACCAGATACAAGCATTGGCATTGAAGTTCCTATAGGAAGCAGTAAATGGAGCTCGACTCTAATCTGTCTTGACAAGTCCACCTCCTGTAGCCCATTCATCAGCATTCCATAGACTAGAGTAAATCCTCATTGGTTGATTCTTTGGGAATGGAACACTAATGCTCTCCATGTTCTTAAACTCCCTAATAGGAGTCCCATCAACAGAAAAGCTGAAATGCAGGTACAAAATAACTTCAATATACATTATATAAATATGCTAAATGAGACTACAAAATTTTGGAATGATAGGTTTGCTTTAATTGCTTACATGATACGCTGAGGATTCCAAAGGATGGAATAGGTGTGGAAATCTACAGTTGCATTAAACCATAGATAGAATTGTTGCTCTCTGTTACCTTTGCCTTGGCTAAATACGTTAGTGTGAAGAATGTAAGGATCACCACTTAGATTTCCCAAGAATTCAAAGTCTATCTCATCCCATGTGGACCCTTTCGAGGATAACTACAAATTCAAACATCTCATTAGTCAAATGAACACAAACTTCTAACTGAAGCCATACAGTAGCTGCACATATCAGGAGGAAGCTAAGAACTTACATAGTAGGCAATGATAGTGCCAGCAGAGTTGCCAGGGATAAGCTTGAGCTGCATATCAATATTTCCAAAAAGATACTCATTCTTTGACTGAAATCCAGAGCCAGAAGCTTTGTCAAGGTTAAGGGTAAGAAGCTGGCCATTGTTGAGTATCTTAGCACGACCATATCCCCAAGTGATATCAAAGTCTTGGTTGAAGTCACCAGCAAATGCAAAAATCAATGAGCTAATTGTAAGAGAGATGATGAATGAGAGTGTTGAACCCCTCGTGCAAGCAAGAAAAGAAGCCACTGGGCTTGTTCTGTACTGAAGGAGAAGTTATTTTCCTTTATGTAGAAGTGAAGTGATGGATTGGCAAGGTTCTTAAAGTTTGTATTTATAGTACAATTGTTCCTTAGAGGGATAAGAAATGAAACAGGAAAAGAGAATAATTACACTGGAAGGTTCCATGTCAGAAGCTGTGGCCAATTGGCTTTGATTGTCGAAAAGTGGATTTAATCAATAGCGAACAACATGATGCAACTATCAGACGCGGTTTGAGTTTAGATTTATAATAAAAACAGAGAGAGATAGAGAGAGAGAGAGAGGCCTTGTAGCAAGACCCAGCTTCCTTTTACCAAACATAGAGGTTAGTGTGTGGATCTTTTACTTTACCACTTTCTTTTCTACTTTCTTTGCTTCACCTAAACCCACCACCGCCTCTCCTGTGGAGTCGATGATACTTTCAGTACGTTATGTTCAATTCTATCAATCTAACGTTTATGAACAAAATATAACCATAGGTTTTAGAAGATTATAATATTAACTTGGTTGATTTAGGGAGTTGGGAAAAAAGAAAAAGTATACGTTCGAACATGTAATATGAGAATTTTATTTTTTTCTTTTTGTCTTTGTTATTTAAATAAGAACAAGTAAAACTAAATAAAATTTATAAATAATATAATTAATTTAGAAAAATTACAAAAAATAACAAGTTTAAAGTTAAAGAAAAAAATTTACTAAGAAATTGGCTAAAAATATTCATTCTAGTGAAAACTAAATAAAAGATTTCAATCTCTAACTGAAAAAAGTTGGAAGCTATTATATTTTTAAACATAAAAAATAAAAAAATATATATATTTAGTAATCTTTGTTAATTATAAATAAGAATTATTCTAAAAGATTATATATATTTTTATTTTATAACAAATTTAAAAGCATAGGAGTATACTTAGTTGGAAAGTACATTTATCTTTTTGAATTCGACTACTTTTATTTTTTTATATTCGGCTTAAATTTTTAATTCCTTAATCACTAGAGTTCTATGATTATTTTAATTTCTTCTTATTTTATACTTGGTTCATTTCTATCACCATATCCATATAATATTGCATTTTATCATTTAATAGTAGTAATTAATATTTCTCAATCAAAAAATTAGTTATTAATAATAAAATTAAATTTCATGAAAATCTAATTAATGTACAATTTGATTAAATATAACTTAACTTATTTATTATTAATTGTCTATCTATTCGATCTATTATCATTATTTTAGCTCATAAGTATTTTTAATTCAGATAATTAAAATTTTATTAAGAACTTGTACGTTTGCAATTCAACTAATAATAAATTGAGATATTTAGTAAATGGTATAATTGACGAGATTTTAAAACTTTTTCTTTCCTGTATTATATATTGATAAATTAGTAATAAAATACAATTAATATACCATTTTATAAGATTTGAATGAGTGATACATAGGAAAAAAATTAGAGAGATAAGGAAAAATATAATTTGACTTTGAAACGAGCCAAATCATTAAAACATATAGGCAAAAAGTGGGAAATTACATTGGCAAACCAAGAAGTAGTAGATGAGATATCAGTGGAAATATTTGCCAAGGATGCAAGATTTTTCCCATATTGGATCAGCCATGATGAAGTCTCTAAGATGAAGGGGTCAACTATACCACAATAGATTTTAGTCTTTCAGGCAAAGGAAATTCTTTTGGTGATTATGGGCAACTAGTATGATTCCACCAACAGTAGGGAGCACTTTCTATCCTACATTGATTGAATCAGGAATTACCTTAGCTAATCGAATCCAATGAAATCAAATTCTAGAACCCGACAATTGTTTTTCCATTGCTTTCTCATCAATTTTGATTCGAGCAGTAGTAAATTATTGTTTAATTAGAAAAGTAACTCTCTTTTTTTATATTATCGCCAAATTCTTATATTTAGTTCTTGCATCTATTTCGACTAATTAGCTGATTATTCAATGAAAATTTATAAAAAATTTAGATTAACTTTACATATAGAGTTTCATTTTCTTTTAGCAATTTATATGAAAAAGTTTTAGTATGTAGCTTACCTAGAAAGTACATAATAAATTTTTTATATAGATTTAATTTAAATTTTATAAATTTTATTTAAGTAAAATTTTAGGTTGTTTTATCTTTCTATGTGTTTATTCAAAAAATTTATAAAATTTAAATTAAATTTATACATAAAGTTTTATCTGTTTAGCAACTTACATGCATGATAGTAAAATTTTAAAACCAAGAAAAAAAAAGTAAAGTTTGAGTTCCATCTATTTCAATCCTATCTAACCACAAAAATAAAAGAAAATCTCATTTAAAATATAATCAAAGGACACAAAACCCTGAAGGAAATGAGAAAAAATAAAGCATGACCTATCATTATTTAAATGAAATATTTGATTAAGCAAATAATTTAGTAATTAATATTCTATTTGTCTGTGTGCTTGAAATTTTGTTTACTGAAAATAGGACCAAAGAAGCACAAAGGGATCTAAGCACTGATATATGTTAATAAGCAATATGATTAGTTGTTCAAAACCATGTTCATTGTATCATATCTATTAGGAGATACCTGCACTTAATCTTTAGGCCAAATCTCATATACATGTACATGTAGGTGGTCGTATGGCAGTTTCTGCAAGCTCTGACCTATCAGTGATTATGCAACTATGGCTGAACTTTTGGCTATTAGGGAAGGATTTCGGTTTGCAATGGGAGTGTGGGTTCTCTGACTTAGAGGTTGGAAAGTTATTCTACTAATGGTATTACCATGGTGCTTGATGATGCAATTTATTTTCTGAGTAATGGTTTGGTTGTTGAGAACATTCATATGTTAGCTGGTTTGTTATTTGTGAACAGTGTGATATAGTGGTTT
This sequence comes from Ricinus communis, assembly GCF_019578655.1. Classification (NCBI taxonomy): domain Eukaryota; kingdom Viridiplantae; phylum Streptophyta; class Magnoliopsida; order Malpighiales; family Euphorbiaceae; genus Ricinus; species Ricinus communis. The sequence goes on along the minus strand of NC_063264.1, from coordinate 16,620,734 downwards.
ATGCTTAGCTGGTTCTGATAATTTTTGCAATTTCAAAATTATAAATCAATGATACATTTAGATGCAAGATATATCAAATAAATTCAAATGCATATATGATATATATGAGACATTCAATAGTTGTGTGATTAAATTTAGAATAAAGTTTTTGGTTTACAAATTTTATATTTATTATACTCTTAATACTCGTTACACAATTCTAAAGACCAAATATGTTTGAAAATCTTACTAATTAATTAGCTACAGACAATACTTGTTTTGATTATTTATTCTCTGACAAATAAATACTGACCCATGGTGTAAGGACTCGGCAAGTTAATAACAGTGCTCTTAACCTTAACCATCATGTTGATGCTGTTTGTGATTCCTTATGACCCTATTCCACTATCCTTCAGACCCTGTCATCAACAATTCTTTCTTTTAGTTCTATACATAATTCGCCTTGGAAAAAGCTAAATTGCTAAGACTTAGACTTAGCTAATCTACTCGGAGCCTGAGTTATTCACCTGGAAAGGAAAATGATCCGGCCCACGAGTCAGCGCAGAGTTGATCCGACCGCTCCCTGGCCTCTATTGCATCACTGATCAAGATAGCTTTGTTGATGTCTCTTGTGAATACACAACCCTGTGTTCCATTGGAAAATATTACTATCTGACATGGAGAAAAAGAAAAGGGTATAATATCAATAATACCTGGAGGCCAAAATTGCTAGCATTGCAATGGTGGATTCCTTCTTCAATAGAGTTGATTCTGATAACAGGAAGAACAGGACCAAATGGCTCCTCCCATACAATTCTCTTTGGCATCTTTGATTAGTCCTTCAATGAAATTAGCTGACGATTCTGTAACTACTCGGATTATATCACAGTTATCCTCTAGCAGCCCGACGCTTAGTTTTGCAACTCTAGCCTTCACCTTCTCAACCAAAGCATCAGCAACTGAGTCCATCACTAGAACAACCTTAATCGCAGTGCATCTTTCTCCACTATATGAAAAGCCTCCTTTTATTATGTTTGCTGCTACCAAATCGAGATCAGCATCTTCTAGGACAATGCAGGCATCTTTTCCTCCCAACTCCATCTGAAGTGGGATCATCCCTGCCTTCTTCGAAATTGCAATACTTATGTCTCCTCCGGTGAAACTGAGAAGGAAAGAATACGAATTAGGTGCACTTAGGATACAACTATTTTAAAGGAGGAATAAGAGAAGGTTATTACATTGTGCAGTTAACACCAGGATACATAATAAGGAAGTTGCCAATCTCAGAGCCTTTACCAGTGACACAGCTGATGAGGCCTTTGGGAAAACCAGCCAAGTGAAAGCAATGTACCATATGTAAGCAAGAGACAACACCTTAAAATTAAATCAAATTATCCGATTTATGCATTAAAAAAAGAAATGGGGAACTTTATAGGATAATTGATAAAAAAGGAGCTGTTTCCGAGAGAACATGCGGATGCCCTCTTGCCGTGCATCCTCTGCACATCAATTTGTTCTTGATGAATTACCTGAGTAGGAGGCTTGAGTACAAGTGAGTTTCCAGCAATCAATGCAGGACCAATCTTTGAGACAGCAAGATTGACAGAATAGTTAAAGGGTGGAATGGCTAGTATCACTCCAAGGGAGATCTGCAATTTTTAATACAATTCCAATTCATAAACTATATTAACAATCTTGCCCAAAAATTAATGAGAAACTAAAACAATACTCTCACTGAACTAATTTACTACATGCCTTATTTCAGTTATTGTAATTATTATAATTTTCATCTCATTTTGTCATAAAATTGCATACCATATTTGGTTAACCCTTTTTTAATTTTTCTTCTGTTTTTTATTACATGTGTCTCTTGCTTTTTCTGTTTTGCAAGTAGAAGCCAACTTTTAGTCAGACAAGTCCATATTCAAAAAGCAAAAGTCTCATCTCTCTTTACACTCCTGATTCTTCAGGCTACCAATTGTTATAAAATGGCTCACGCATGAGTAGTCCAACCAGATATATTTAGACAAATCTAGTTTCCATCTATGAGCTGTAGCATCCACATTTCTTTTTTCCTTTTCTTTTTCCTTATAAATAAAAACTGAGATAAGTAGGCCATTTTGCACATCCCATAGTTAATGTTACCCCAGTTGCACTTGCAGACAAATTGTGGCCATTACTATATGAACTAGACATGAGTACATTTGGTTACCTTTGCTTAGTCATTTTGAAAGTTCTGTTAGGCTTACATCATTAGCCAATTAATTCGGTATTGGCTTCCTTTTGAATGTATTCATACCATTAAAACAAGGGATGTAATTCCTTATTTCAATGTTTTTCTTATTCGTTTTTAAGCAGGACCATAACAGAAAAATAATAAAAATGCAAGTATACCTCAGAAGTGAGGCAGTACTTTGTCCTCTCATTTCCAGAAAAACTATCAGAAACCAAGAACTTGCCCTCTCCAAGGATTCTTACTCCCTCTTCTGCTGTGTAAGAAATAAGATCTCCAAATCTCACAACCTTCAAGAGATCAAAAATACTAAAATACTAAGACAAACATTTCTTCTTTATTATTAATGAAAATTAAAACCAGGACAAACTGACCAATGAACTTTAGGACAGTTGTATTGTAGCTGGAGAGATAGTGTTGTAAGGTTTCAGGTTCATTACTATACAAAGTTCATTAAACCAAAAAAGAAACTAAGAACAATAGGAAAAATTGTTAGGCATACCTCAGAGAATGCATCTTTAGCTGGTTTTGCAATTTCTTTCACCAGGCACTCAACAATTGGAGCCTTGTGCTCTTTCAGGATAGCAGCTGCCTTGTGAAGGAGCTCTGCTCTCTTCCAAAGAGGAGTTCTAGCCTAAGCTTTTTGTGCACCTTTTGCTAATTCCATCACCTTATTTTATATAGTAATATACAACTCCCTATTGATTTTCTAGAGCCAATCCATGTACCGTTGACAATAAAATAGCAAGTTGTTACTAATTCAAAAAATATTGACTAGTAAAGGCAGTGCTGAATAGAAAAACAAATTAATGCAGTTTAAGGCTATACATAGGTGGTTTATAAGTATAATAAAAACTTCAACCAAATGACTAGACTCGGGCAGTGCTACATAAAAGTGATACAAAATTGTTGCCTTGTGGTGTGTTGTAGTGTTAGAAAAGATTTGAACCATTGATACAAATTTCCCACTAAAAATATATGCAAGTACATAGTATTATATGGGATAAGGTAGAGTAGGGAAATAACCTACAGTGACCTAAACTCCTCTTTTAAACTTCCAAAAATGATTATAGATAAAAAGGTAAACATCATTACTATATCTATGACTACTCCAACTATATATATATATATATATATATATATATACTAAATGCAAAGTAACCCTCACTCTTTAAAGAAGAATTCCATTAAAGTGGGGAAGAAAAGGTCATAAATGGGAGAGGCGTGAGTACATGAGAGATGATGAAGAAGTCGCAGAAGAAGATCAAAACCACACTGCGGCCGGTGCATGGAATCATTGGAGGAAGCTCGGTACGGTACAAAATCGTGCCCCATGGAGAATTCAGGGTATAAAGTGTCATGTATTGATCTCAAAGGAGCAGGCTTATGGATAGACATATATATATGTTGGTCGTGTTTATAGGTGATATTGGTCCGGCATAAAGGTCGGAGGGCTAAGCGTAATGCGTGCCACTCACAAGTTCACAAAGAAAATCGAGTGGCGATATGTGGTCGCCACCATGCTCAAGTTTGGTTACTTGACGGATCAAGACATTCAAGATGTAAATTTCTATCATACCCTACCTACCAATAGACATATATCTTAATCTGATCATTCTTATAAATACATGTTTCAGATTTCTTTTGACTGAATTATTATGATCATCTTTTAATTGATGGGACACATAAGAACAAGTTTATTCACAGTAATGATGATGAGTACTGCTTTTTTCTTTTTTCTTTCTAAGCGTGTGTTTGGGGATGAGGAGAATATAGGGATGTATGGTAGCCATCACCAACTATTGAGTTGTTACCCACATCATGACTTATGAATTCTCACTTCATCATCTCCATATATGTTACTGTTACTGTTCCATGCCAAAACAAAAACAAATTAGGATATTATATTTAATTAAATTAGTACAGGTAGAGAGAGGCAGTATAATATCCTAATTTGTTTTTGTTTATAAGAAAGTGAGGAAGTATAAAAACAAATTAGGTTTCGTTTTCATGCTCCGTAAAGACAAAGTTTATAAGAAAGTGAGGAAGTATCTTTTTTTACTAGTAAAGGCAGTGCTGAGCAGAAAAATAAATTAATGTAGTTTAAGGCTATGCAGAGGTGGTTTATTAATGTAGTCAAACCTTCAACCAAATGACTAGACCTAGTCAATGCTAAAGTATGGCATAAGAAACAAAATGCAAGTGAGAATTCATTTAGGCAGTTTCTGCAACTTCTTCTCTATAATATATAGACCACCAAAACTTTGAAGGAGCAATGAGGTAAAATCTGCCATGGGTTGCCCAATTCTATCATCAACTTCAAGCCCCGATCTTAAGCAAGGGCCTTTAGATTTATTTATTCACAACTGATCTATAAAATTTTGTAGCATAATTGAGGTCAACGCCATTGAAGTAATACTTCCTTCAAAGTCCTTTTATCTGTTTTCTTCATTTTTTTTCTTAGAGAGGTGGAGGAAGGTGGAGAGAATGGGACGAACCAAGAGAAAACAATGACTAATAGGAATTCCAGCAAAAACAGAACAAGAAAAGCTGCATTACGTTTTGCACTCGCTTAAAACCTCTCCCCTAATCATTTATTGTTTTGTACCTAATTATATGTCATAAACGTTATGAATTGAACTGAAGATTTAGAAACAAGAGCTCATGCATCCCTGACCGACCGCATTCAGGGCCATCATGGCCTCACTGAGACCAAAGATATTTTAAGGCAACAAAGACCGAGAATAACAGACCTAATACACGTGGTAGTACAATAAGGCAACTGCACTACCATGAACAAGTAAGCATTAAGTCCGTTAACATGCACACAACACCGAAAAAATAATAGAAAAACTATTATTCTCAAAAGTAGTCGAGCAAGCTATCATAGTCTTACAATCGAATTTAGTGCATGTTTCTTTAATTGTATACATGTTCTAAAAGAAAAATTTATTGCAATCCCAACTGCATACCTCCTAAGTCCCAGAACTCACTATGAACCCGATATCAAGAAAATAAAATTCAAAGAATCACGAGATTTAATGTTTTGCTCCAATTTTTATAATTTCAACACCCAAAGGGTATTTTCGTAATTTCTAGCTTTGCAAGGAGAATTTCTGTAATTTCCAGTTTTGCTAGAATAATAGTTAAAGTTTATTTTAAAAGTCTTTATTTTATTTTAAGTGCGAATTAGAAGTTTATCTTAATTTAGTAGTGGTAGGATTAGTTTAGTCTATACATATCTACGCTTGTAATAATTACTATTAAGAGTTTTCCAAGTTTATTAACAAATATTTCCTGCAAATTGTTGGTCTAGAATTGTGTGTTTTAATTTTCTTTATGTGTGACTCCTAAACCTTCTAAGTCTTGACTCTTAGAAATTTTCTTGTCTTTTCTTTTCTATTCCTTTATTTCATATCGAAATTTCTGCTAAATCAGAAATGAAATTCAATCTGAACCTTTATTTTTCAAGAAATCAACATAGAACAGGTTTCCTAAATCCGTCCTACATCAAAAACTTATTGGTATGAACTATACAAGGTTCAATTTGAGGTTTCATGAACTATTCAAGCCACCAATTCAAGATTGAAAGACTTTCCTAGCAACGTATATTCACAATAATTAATAACTAGTGAACATTGAGACTTCAAACTGGGAAAAGAATAATGAGAAAAAATTGCAGTGGCAGAAATGAAACTTTACAAAGGCTATCCATTGATCAAAAGAATGTACTATAATTTTAAAATCAGTTGGAAAAATTTTAAGATATGAACAGTATAAAGAGATTATGAAGATAAGTACCAATAATATCTGCATGTTCTTGAACAAACACAGTTTCTTGAAAGGCCACAGCATGCAAGTAGCATGTCCCTTGCAAGGGAAGAAGATATACAAGAAAGAACAGGAAGTGATAAAACAAATTACATCTGGAGGTATAGCCATCATTCCACTGACTAAGAAACACATAGCTGAAAATATAAACAACTACATTATAAAGCAATCTCGTGATAGTACAAATCAACTGAAAGTATGAGATGCAGTTATATATTTAAACATAATATAAAACATGTCATTACAGAAAAATAAATGCGTGAAGATTAAAAGCAATGCTTCTTACTTTGTGACCATAAGCATTGCAATGCTCGACAATATGGTGTGTACCGTATGCAATACCCTACATGGCAGCAAGGTAAGAAAGAGTCAATTGCCTATCACTAATGTAAAGGGTCATGCTTCAAATAATTCCCTTTGCCTTTGGATTTGCAACAGGAGACCTGTAGCATAAAGAATTTAAAAGCGCAATGATTAATAATAAAAAATTGGGCACTATAACCTGAAAAGGCTTTATCTTCACTAATCGTTTACTTGTTTCCATGAAAGTCAGGAAAGACATGTACATCTTGTGTTGAAGCAGCAAATGCAGCATTTAGGTCATCCATTATAGTCCTCGAAATATTGTTCAATAGTTCGAACAATGAAATGTTTGAAAGACAAGGATAAGTAATATAGGATCAAGCATAGTTATTAAAGGCGCATACTTAGGTGTATGCTTGAGAGACGTGACGTGCAAAAGAGAAGAAAATCAAAGAATAAAACTTCTGAAAGAAATTCAAATTTTAGACAGACGTATATATATTTGTATAATAAAAAAGAGGAACACTCTCCATAATCCCCACACCACCAGCATAAGCATCAATCAGTGAAGTCCTGATAGGAGTTCCAGCTTCAGGACCTAGTTCCTAAACATATAGGCAAATATTTGAAATAAACAATATAGAAATGTCCCATAGGTTTATAGGTTGATAATAATAGATCCACTTTGCAAGCCTAGATAAAGGTTATGTGCCAAGATTTTAGCATCTAACCAAATGCGACTTGGTCAATGAACCCCAACGAAGCACCATCTGAAATCAATGTGAATTCTTCAATATAAAATTTCTTGCCTTCGCAGCTGCAAGAGTCAAACCAAAACCTAGAGAATGACCAGGGAAAGCTACACTTCATCCTGTTTGATGTCAAGTAAAAAGAAGAGTAAAATATCAGTAAATGCATAACTAAAATGATATGTTAAAAACCAACAACATTATGCTTTGCTATTTTTTTTATAGATGCAGAACTATGTTTCAGATTGTATAACAAATAAACTTTATCAATGTGCATCATAAAAGAAGAAAATGTTATAATCGGATAAATCATGGAGGGGAGGGTGTATTATATTGCTATGTTCATTCAACATAAGAATCTATAAGTGACACAACCTAGAAATCAGTCTTAACATAAGAAGTTAAGAGCAAGTTATCATAGTCTTACGGTACTGAATTTAGTGCATTTTTCGTTAAAATACATGTTTTAAAAGACAAATTCTTTTTCACAATAAATCCACACAGTTCTCCTAAATCTGAAACTCACTGCCTACCTGATGCAGGAGAAGGAAAATATCAAGAAAAGGGGAAATCATACCTCTCAGTCAGATGGCTAGACTGTTCAAATTTAGTCGCAAGTGGTTTGAATGAAGAATACTCAGCACTCCAGCTTTCTTTTCCTTCTCACATCTAGAATGGAATCATGCAGCTAAGTGAAAATTGATAAACCAGTCACAAAAGTTTTAGTGTGTCCCCAAAGTTATGAATAGTTACAACCTCATCTACTCGTCTACTCATTCAAAATTTCCATTTGAATCAGAGTAAAAAAGGAGAAATCATCACAGCCATGACAAGAATGCATTAAAAAATATTATTCCTAAACTGCATCATTGCGTAGCAATAATATTTAACAACGGTGGCAAGTGTCAACTCTTCATATAGAAATTCATTGCTTACTTCCATATGTTCCTCGAGTAAAACAGAGAGAAGGAAAGTAATTTCTAAGTATAATAAAAAGAATGAAAGCCCAAAGGTTCAATCCTCTGAGTAAAGAATCACTCATGCTTACTTGTTGTAAAATGTCAAAGTTATTACAGAAGACCCTGACATAAACAATATGATAAAAATAAAACATGCAGTTTTTCTATCAATAAATGACCAAGATAACAATAGAAACTTCTATTAGTCATATGACAGACATAGCTTTGTACGAATGAAAGCACAATAAAAAGCTAAATATTTATTTTGCTGAATTTATGTATATTCCATGAAACGTGTAATATGATCTGCACTATAAATTTGACAAGAAGATTAATTTACTAGTATTTGTTTTGCTTTTATAATATAACTACATCTCCCAAAGGACATATAGATAACCGAGAAGCAATCGATGATATGGAAGAAAAGAACAATTGGCCAAAAACAGCATTCATGCAAGTTGCATGTTTGAATCTTACTGGTATACATGAAAAAATTACGAGGGGTAGTAGCCTTACAACCAGTGAAAATTAAGCTACTCTCTCCTAGTTTGTATCGCAGAGCATTTCAGATGAAAGTTCAAGATATAATACAAGTAGAACCATGAAAGTATTGATATCAAGAATCAAATTAGTCATTGTTTTAAGCAACAACTATTAAAAACAAAGAGATCTAACTGTTGCTTAATATAATTATTATATCAACATATTTAGTTACATTATGTATAATTTGCATCCAACATCCAAATTCCAGTAAAATCTCATTCTAGCAAACCTATTAGCATAAAAACGCACAAGTCTCATGCGTTGGCAAGAAAATATATGGTTTCTGTTTTCTGTATTGTGATAAACATTAAATTTAAGCAGTTGCCATTTATAATTGGTACCATATTAATATCATTTTAGAAATTCAAATATGTGCAAGTTCAGTATCAGAACTTTAATTAGAGAGACAAAGAAGAAATAATGTTAAAATCACACATTGTTTTCATAGAAACAAAACGTGCAAAAGATACTATTTACTAACATTTACATCTCAATCATCACAAGTTTTATTTATTTAATGACAAAAGTAGGCAACGAGCAATTGATATAACATTTCGACAACTTATGAGGAAAATGAAACTATAATACTTATCATTTTAAAAATATACATGCACACATATATTCAAACACAATGGTAAATAAAAATCAGTTAAAAAATAAATAAACAAATAAAAGTCCAACCTGAAACCTCGTCTTCCATTTCTAATATTTGATTAAATAAATGCTTCCTCTAGAAAAGAAACTGAAAATCTGAAATATTAAAACTAAAATTTAAAGAAAATCAAACAAATTTTAATACACAATTGAATTGACAGACTAATAATAAAAGATAATTTTCGGTCTCACCATAGGTATGTGTTGTGTGATTAAATAACACTTCTTTTTTATGTCGAGATCGCCGCATAGTTTTACCTATGGAAGTAAATATATTTAGTTTGAAAATAAAGAAAGAAAATTAAATATTAAAATTTAAATTATGATTCTTAGTACCGAGGAAAATGGTACCATGAGAAGGAATTAGAGATGCAAGAAAGCGGTTAGAGTCGTCATTGTTAAATTAGAAACGACACCGTTGGAGTGCATTAGCATGTTGTATTTGCCTCTTCCAGCTTCATCAGCTTATCATATCGCCTTTTGAACAATTCTTTTTTCAATTTATTTTTCATGAAATTGAAGCAACAAGTAGTACTGCTTAAGAAAGGGAGAACCATTTTTCTTGGCATAAAACCCCAACCAAACAAGGTAGTCTCCTGTTTTATTGTCAAGAATAATACACGAAAAACTCTAGCAATTGGAAAAGTAAAACAAAAGAGAAAATATCTTTTTATCTTGCCAACAGAGAGTCAAAATAGTAGAACAACAAAAACTATCAAAACTTCAATAAAACAACAAAATAACCAAAACCCATTAAAGAAAAGGCACTAAAAACTATCAAATAACATGCTACTTTTTGGGATGTTGCTCAATATTTAGAAGTCAAGAGTTGTTTTTTCTTCCCTTGTTTCTAGTACTGCTACAGTATGCAACAGGCTTGTGTTAAATATGTAGAGAGAAAATGTTAAAAATATATATTTATCTTGAATAGTTCTCATTAATTTCCCATTTTTAAAATAAATTCTTGTTTTCTTCTTCTCTTGAGACCAATCATTATTTGGCAGCTATATTATGGCTTTCACTAATAAAGAATGAAGATTAGCATCCCTATATGCTTACTGAAAATACAAAATATAGTAATCCAAGAAAAGTATAATTTCTACTCCTGTAAAATATTTTCATACTGACCAAATGAACTTTTACCCAAGTGTACGTAGTAATACTATTAAAGAGTATAGGAAACAGAAACACAGAAGCAAAAATTACAAGAACTGAGTATTATCATAAGCAACCTGCTATGGTTTATGAAGTCCCCGAACCAACTTCTGCAAATTAGAACAAACAAAATGGGTATCAACACAAAATCAAACCAAAGAACCATATTTTCATGTCCATTAACACAATTATCAGAAATCAGGTAGCATCAAAGAAACAAGCGCTTTTAATTGAAATGATCAAGAAAAAGAACAGAGGACAGGGTATTGTGATTACTACTGAAATTGAGGATTTCCACTCCTATGTTGCAGCGGATGAAATATGGAGACAACCTGACAGTTGGGCTTTTTTGCTCTACTTGAATCAAAGGATTACATTTTCAAAAATTCAAAAATTCTACTAGTGGAAGTATCATTTTTCTTTAGCATAAAACCCCAACAAAACAGGCATTCACCTGTTTTTTTTTTCAAGAATAACAAATGAAGCTCTAACAATTGGAAAAGTAAACAATTTTTTTATTTGGCCAATAGACATCGAAAATTAAAGAAACTGACCGCACACGAAAACTTCATTAAACCCATTTGAAGAATAAGAGCTAAGAAATATGAAACAACATGCTAGATTTCTGAGTTGTTCTTGCCAGAAATCTTGATATCAAGTGTCGTTTTTGAGATTCCTTCTCTTCTGCTATTAAATACATTGGCATTTAGAGCTCCATAGCAGTAAAAAGCCATAGTATAAAACACAAGTATCAGTTTGCAGTTTAGTATCTTACATAGTTTCCTCTACTGGAAAATTGGAATTCATTTTTGGTTTCTTGTGCTGGTGCCTGGCAAAATCAAAAAACCAATATATTAGCTATAGTTTGCACAACTAACAAATAATACCATTAAACTAGAAAGAAGATAAAAGATCTAGTGGGTAAAGAAGCACTTACATTTCACAATAAGCATCAAGATTTGGAGAATTAGCTAGTTTTTCCTGTCATTAAAACTAGAAATCAATCACATTCTAGACTTTAATCCATATGCGAGTTGAAAAGTATGCAGTCAGCCAACTCACCCCACTTGCACCACTTTCATCACCAATAAACTCCCACTGTTCTTTCTTGAGAAGCAGCAGTTTTTCATCACCATTGGCGTATCAAACTTGACAGAGGCATATGTTTAGTAAAATGCCAAAAGTACTTGTGCCTGTGATCGCATTATCTAGAGAGAAGAAAAAGGCACGACGGAACCTTTATGATTCTCACCTTATGTTTCTTCTCTATAGGATCATAAGAAACTATATCACCTTCATAGGACCTGCAAATAAGTTGTACACAACAAAAGAAGAGGGAAATTAAAACCTTAAATGAAAAAGTGCAGATAAGAAAACTCTATGCAATGTCAGGAAAAAAAGCAGCATAAATGGATGCACGTGCATGCAAATGCTAGCATATATGAACATCCACGCATGACGCACAATGCATTTACTGACTTAAGAGAGAAGCAGTAGCTCAAGTTCTAGTGAAGTCAATCCATCTGATAGTCTCAACAATAATACAGAGTTGGAATTCGTCCTTTATATAGGTACGAGCAGCCACTAATCAGACATCACTTCTATTCAGATGCAAATGCATCATTATTAAGGGCTTACTTCTAAAAGGAACATGATCAGATATTGTCAGAGTCTTGCAGTTAAAACTGTAAACAAGACTGCAGAAACTATTGTATTTTGGGGGAAAGTACAATGTGTTATCCTAAACCCTCTAACACCTCTTATTAAGAACTGGCTACAAAAGAAATCTTAATACAGAAAGGTGAAAACTACTCTTAAATTACCTCCACCTTACAAATGCAACTCCACATGAAAGAGTTACCAAATATCTACTTTAAAACTGTCCAAACCTTAACTCTCCAATTTGCATGCATATAGGCGTCTTAACCCTCCCGGAATAGTTACTTAAGCCAGATATCTAAAACTCTCTAAATATGAAATCTCAAACATAATCAGATGATGATTGTTGCTATAAAGAAAGGAAATTACAAAGAGAATCAAGCATGGCCGTAGGCAGAAATGACATCTACTATCTCGTTATAAAAAGCCACAAATAAAAAAGCCTGCGAGGAAAAATACAACATAAAGGAAATATACATACTAATATTAAAGGATGTATGGAATACTTACGCATGTTCTTCTGCACACCAGACTTTGATTCCGGAACCAATCAAATTCTCAACAAAAAGTTTACCATCATCCGGAGCTAAACAAGCCTGAATTGTAAAAAAAGAAAGTGAACACTTCTAACAACTGTTGATTATTACTAAACAGCTTGATATATCAAGCTTCAATGCTGACTGTCCGTATATAGATTTCTTGTAAGAAAACCACCAAATTCTAAATCTTCACCAAAACATTGATTTAGTTAGCCCTGTAGCCCTTACAATATGTCTCAGTAATTATTAAGCCAATAAGCAAGAAATATCAATCCCATAAGCTTTTGTATTCTAATATTGTCAGATTGTAGAAGAACAAACACATGTGAATATTAGTGTCTACTTGTGTTCACTACCTTCACATCCCATACGGAGACTTTGAATGCTGACAAAATTTTCCAATCAGTGCAAGACTACATCACACCATGATGAAGAGTTGTTACCTTTTTCATCCTAGATTTTCCTTCTCGGACTTTTCTACCTCTCCATTGTTGAGAACAAACATGTCCAGACTTGAGAGATTGGTTGACTGAAGATGAATTACAAATCCCTTGATTGCAACTGCTCTCCTTATCCCAAGAGATTAAATGACACATGAAACATCCAAAAACTTTTCAACCCATTGCAGGATCATTTAAAAAGAATTTAACTTAAGTCACAAGTATCAATCATAAGAGACATAATTATGCAACCATTACAAGAAGCATACCAGATGTTTCTCAACACTGGTACCTTGAAAAGAATTTACTTTATTGTGATCTAGAGTCCCACGATTTTGCGCACATAAATAGGCAACAGGTTTACCATAATCATCTAAAGGAAAGCCCATATATTGCATTGTTTAACGCATGTAGGGTACAAGCATTGAAACACAATTTTCAATCACTCTTTCACCCAGCTTCCATGTAATAGGCAGAACACTCTGGTGGTGGAGAAAAAGAAAGTAAGTTATCTGATCATCAAATCAATATATGACTTTACAAGGAAAACGAATAGAAATCACTTGGTTCCCCTTTCTTAAACTGCCCAAGATAGGAGACAGAAGCTCTGGTGATACCTCTTCAACTTCCTCCAAGACCATGATCATAATGTACCCCATAAACAGAAAAACAACATGAGGATGGTTTTCACTGAAAGTTGTCCACATCCCATTCCAAGATTAAAAGATGCAAGAAATTAAAGAAACTGATCACACACGAAAACTTCATTAAACCCATTTGAAGAATAAGAACTAAGAAATATGAAATGACATGCTAGATTTAGAAAGTCCAGAGTTATTGTTTTCTTTTCTTCTTTCTATGACTGTTGCGGTATGCAATAGATTTATGTTAAATGCTTGAGAATAAACCCATTTTCTCGGTTTAAACAAGAAAGTAACAATAATGAAACTAAATCTACAGAAGAATAGGTACCATCACAGGAACAAGGAACAAAAGAGAGGCATTTTGCTTAAAACTGAAATTGAGGACTTCAGCCCTAGGAGAATCGCAGGATTCATTGTGGGTTTCACAGCTGGGTGAAAGGAAAAGAATGTAGGGAAAAGAACGTTTCAGATGCTCTTATGAGAATGGACCCTTAGTATTACTCATGAACGGTAAAAAATTTCCTAATTAGCTACATTTTCCTCTTCCTCAAAATTCAAAAAATATCCTCTTTTTTTTATTACCGTTGAAGTTTAATACATTTTTATTTTATAAGTAATTTCAAAGTTTTAATTTAAAGTGAAAGATTTTTAGCTTAGCATTTGATATGAATCAAGGCTGCCATGAGATTCCATTGCAAAGGCATGCACCAAAAGGTCCAAAATGGAAATGCAACTCATCTATGAAAACAAGAGTCCAACCTTATAATGAAGCATTCAGTCCATTTTGAAGAATAAAAGCCATTTGGCTATGATTAGGCCTTTGGGCTTAATTCATATTTATATGGGTTCTTATCTTTTGGGTTTTAGCTTAAGTAATTATTTTAGTTTATTTTTATTTAATTAAGGATTATTTTATTAGGTGTGAGTTATATGTGTGTTGTGTGGAGTTACAAATGAGTGCACATGTTTAGTTGTCATTTGGGAGTTACAAAATGAGTGCTATCAATGTAAAAAAAATAGCCATTTTAATGAGTTTTAAGGGGAATTAAAGGGGAAAACGTGGGAAAGTTCAAAAGACATCCATTTAGGTTTTCTTTGTCTTGTTTTGGCTATAAATATCAAAGCCAAATTCATTTATAAATATAGAATTTTGAATGATAATCTTTATTTGCTCTTTGTGAGTGTTTTTGCTTAAGTTCTTGCATGAACTTTGAACTTATCAAACTATTTTTAGTTTGTGGCGTTCTCTAACCAAAATCTTGTGTTTGATTCATAACTTATCAAATCATACTTGGTTTGTGGCGTTTGGAGTTGAATTCAAGTGCTAGTTTCATTGTTGGAACTAGTTTTTTCTAACTTCACTTGAGGAGATCCTTGGGTTTTGGAATCATCTTGATTGGAGGGTGTTTTCTTGCATTCCATATGGATCATAATTCATTAGTTATTGGGGTGTGTGGTTGCTAAGATGATGATTTCCTACCAGCATTTCTATATTAATCAATGAGAAAATGATTTCGCCCAATTTATTAAAAAATGAAATACAATTTTAATAAAATTGCAAATAAAAATTAAAAAGAAAATTAGATAGTGTTATTGTCACATTCTAACTAGAAAATTTATATTTAACATAAAAAAAATATTTTATCCATCAATTAGGATAATAAAAATATCATTGGACATATGAAGTCTCTAAGATGAAGGGGTCGACTATATCACAATAGATTTTAGTCTTTCAGGCGATTATGGGCAACTAGTCTGATTCCACCAGTAGTAGGGAGCACTTTCTATCCTACATTGATTGAATCAAGAATTACCTTGGCTTATCGACTCCAATGAAATCAAATTCTAGAACCTGGCAATTGTTTTTCCATTATTTTCTGATCAATTTTGATTCAAGCAGCAGTAAATTATTGTTTAATTAGAAAAGTAACTCTTTTTTTTATATTACCGCCAAATTCTTATATTTAGTTCTTGCATCCATTTCGGATAATTAGCTGATTATTCAATAAAAATTTATAAAAAATTTAGATTAACTTTACATATAGTGTTTCTTTTTCTTTTAGCAATTTATATGAAAATGTTTTAGTATGTAGCTTACCTAGAAAGTACATATTAGATTTTTTATATAAATTTAATTTAAATTTTCTAAATTTTATTCAAGTAAAATTTTAGGTTGTTTTACCTTTCTATGTGTTTATTCAATAAAAATTTATAAAATTTAAATTAAATTAAATTTATACAAAAAGTTTTATCTTGATAGCAATTTACATGCATGATATTAAGTGTATATTTCAATTTTAAAACCAAGAAAAAAAAAAAGTAAAGTTTGAGTTCCATCTATTCCAATCCTACCTAACCACAAAAATAAAAGAAAATTTCATTTAAAATATAATCAAAGGACACAAAGCCGTGAAGGAAATGAGAAAAAATAAAGCATGACCTATCATTGTTTAAATGAAACATTTCATTAAGCAAATAATTTAGCAATTAATATTCTATTTGTCTGTGTGCTTGAAATTATGTTTGCTCAAAATAGGACCAAAGAAGCACAAAGGGATCTAAGCACTGATATATGTTGATAAGCAATCTGATTAGTTGTTCAAAAACCATGTTCATTGTATCATATATATATATGTGTGTGTGTGTGTATATATCTTTGTTTGCCCTAAAAAATGCTACAATTACACCCTTCTATTTCCTTTTCTTATACTCTTCTCACAAACTATGAAGGTGGTCGTATGGCAGTTTCTGCAAGCTCTAACCTATCAGTGTTTTCTGCAACTATATATACACAGATATATATATATATATACTGATATTGGTATCAGAGCCAACTGAGTTCTAGGAAAGAAACAACATCTGCATAAAAAAGATTTTAAAATCATTTTAATCTGCATCGTATCACTGATAAACAAACTTGTTCATTTATGCACAGTAGTAAGTCCTGTCTGGTGTAAGGGCAGTAAAACTGGTGGCTTGGTTCATGTTTGTTTAGAAAGTTATCTTGGTTTCTTTTAAAATAAATTTAGAACCTTTTTCTGTAGATCTTCTTCTTTCTCGTACTCTTCTACCTCTAAGTCTTTAAGGTATAAAGGTTTAGTAAATAGTGAGAAAATCACTATTGAAGATTTTTCAAACCATATTAATGATTGTGAAATACCCAAGGTTCAAAAGAAATAAATCTATGAGTTTTCAAAGTTTCCTCTCTTCAAAACTGATTTTACTATCAAAACTGAAGAAAGAAATATTCAAATTTCAAAGCCTTTCGAAGAAATTTATCTTTTGAATCCAAAGACCCTCTATAAGCATAAAGAAAAAGACTATAAATATATTCATATAGGCCTTGTCCAGGTAGGAATAAAGCCCCTTACCAGAGAAGGTTTAGATACTTCCATCTTAGCAGTCCTTAGAGATGTTAGGTTTACAAATTTCTTCAAATAAAGACACATAATTACAAAATACTTGAAGGATCTATTCCGATAGCATTGATTTTCAAAATACATTACAAAGCCATGATTTCTGCTTTTGGTTCGAAACACAAACTCCATTCACCAAAAGGAGAAACCTTATTCCTACAAACAGATCTTTCCAAATCCAATGCAACTATTCCAAAAACCATTCAATGGAAGGATATCACTCTTCCAGAATAATGGATCCTTGAAGGTGCAACCCAACCTGAATCACCAAAGCAAACAGAGCCAAATATAAATCTAAAAAACATAACCTAGTTTCCAGATGGAAAAGTAAAGCTTACATTCAACAGGAAATCAACCTCATCTAGATTTTCTGATGATGATTCTTCAACATTGACCATAGATATTGGAAAGGTATCAAAAATACCTTATGTTATTTATGCCCCTTACAAAGAACCAACTCCATTACAAACACAACCAAGATTTTCAACATCTGATATACCAAGCTCAAACACTATATTACAGAATGTTGATTACCAAAGTAATATCCCTAGACCCGTCTACAATGAACCAAACAAAGATGATGATGATATAGAGACCGTCTCTACCCCCTCTTCACCATCACCATCTACAATAACACAAAATCTAGAAGCAGAAATCAACATGATTTCAAAAGATTTTCAAATCAATAAAAAGCTTTTACATGAAGATTTCTATTCAAAGAAAAACCATTCTAAAAAACTTTGGTTTTTTAAGCATTTTTTACAAGAAAAAGACAATATTCAAGAGAGATACTATCAATTTTGCATAAAAAAAAAGATCCAAATCAAATTTTTTGATTGGTTTCAGATTTATTGCAAAGAAAATAGTATTCTTTATCCTTTCAAAGAAAAGCTTATTAGTCCTGTTACTATAAGAAACAAGACTCCAGAATGGAAGGTCGGGGAAAACCAAACCATCCAGTATGAACATCTTCCCCTTAGGAAAATAACCATTCCTTATGGAGAGAATGAAATAGAGGCTACACCTTACAAGTTAATAGGAGAAGATCTTGAGAAAAATGTCAAGAATATTGTTCAGCAGAACAATTTCTCGAATACCTATCTTAACACAATAGGGAAGCAGATTGTTAGGATAGAAAGCCAGATCCAAAAACCTCCTGTAGTCTTCACATCTCCAATCCCCAATACTAGTCATCCAAAAGAGATAAGCCAATCAGAAAAGCTCAAAAATCCAGTCTTCACACCCTACCAAATTTCAAAGCCTAGCCAAGATCAATTTCAGAAGCAAACTGAGTTTGCTAGAGCAGTCAGGGAACATCTTTATAAGCTTGGAAATTGCTAAGCTTTTTACAGGTTAGATTGCTAAGAAGCTCAGCATTCTTATCTTTTAGAAGAGAAGGGTCTCCTATGAAGTGAAGGGAAATCGTTAAGATTAAGGTTGACACAACATCCTCAATAGGATTTCCTAGCTCATCTAAGATGGGGGTCCCTTCTATTGTGGTTTGGATAGCACCTAGGATTTTGAGCTGTTGTGCTTGTGTGAGATGGTAATCTCACCATCCTTTAAGCTGGCCAGAAAATCCAGCTACATGATGGGCTTTGAATAGATTAAACAGAGGTAGAACTTCTGGAATTATGGTCTCAGGAACATTGCCATAAAAATTCCACCTTCTTCATTTCCCATTTTAGTTGTCTTTGGAGTTTAAGGTCATGGCAAATCTTCAATCCTTCTTTCTGGGTAAGGCTAACTAATTCACCATAAGTGTAGAAATCATAAGGGATCTGGCCATTATGGGCATCCTAGGTGCTATCTAAACCACAATAGAAGGGACCCCCATCTTAGATGAGCTAGGAAATCCTATTGAGGATGCTGTGTCAACCTTAATATTGACATTTTAAAATAAACCAAGATAACTTTCTAAACAAACATGAACCAAGCCACCAGTTTTACTGCCCTTACACCAGACGGGACTTATTACTATGCATAAATGAACAAGTTTGTTTATCGTTGATATATATATATATATATATATATATATATATGAATATCTTTGTTTGCCCTAAAAAAATGCTAAAATTACACCCTTCTATTTCCTTTTCTTATACTCTTCTCACAAACTATGAAGGTGGTCGTATGGCAGTTTCTGCAAGCTCTAACCTATCAGTGTTTTCTACAACTATGGCTGAACTTTTGGCTATTAAGGAAGGGTTTCGATTTGCAATGGGAGTGTGGGTTATCTGACTTAGAGGTTGGAAAGTTATTCCACTAATGGTATTGCCATGATGCTTGATGATGTGATTTAAAGTATTATTGTTTATTTTAAAATTTTAAAATAATTAAATAAAATTGTTAAAATTTGAAAAATTCAAGATTAATTAATAATAAGGAAAATATAAATAAAGCACTAAAATTTGTTTT
This sequence comes from Ricinus communis, assembly GCF_019578655.1. Taxonomy (NCBI): domain Eukaryota; kingdom Viridiplantae; phylum Streptophyta; class Magnoliopsida; order Malpighiales; family Euphorbiaceae; genus Ricinus; species Ricinus communis. Next base: position 16,601,212 of record NC_063264.1, on the reverse strand, counting down.
TAATGGAACTTCTACTGGAAAGTAAAAAATGACACATTATAGATAGATGTTTTTTCACTTGAAGGATCAGTGATTTTTTTATTGATATTGCAAGGTTTTTGGTCTCTCTTTTTTTCACTTTAATAATCTACTGTTACTATTAGAAATCTATGATCTCATATTAATATAACATAATTTTCAATAATATGATGATTTTAGTAAGTGATTTAGCACACAAAAATAAAAGCTTGATAAATAAAATTAATATACGTGTTTATAATTTTAGAAATATTTGGATAATTTATTTGATAAGAAAACTACTAGGTATGAATTTACCATTAAAAATTAACGTTGTATATTTTAATATTCCATTATTATAAAATAACAATAGTAATATAACAATTTGTTTGGTTTATTGCTTAACTAATTAAGCTATAATATTGATAAATAACACTATATTTGGTATATATAATAGAGGTCGGCTTAATAATTTCAAGGACTTAGCTAATCCATGAAATCAATCTTATTCAATACCAAGCCTTCTATGTCTTTAGTAAGCCATCTACAATGAGATTACTAATTATATAAATAATAAAGTTCTAATTTCTAAAATAGTATTATTTTTTTACTTTATTTACTTAAAAATAACTTTATAAATTTCATTTGTTTACTTATTAGTTTAAAAGTTATATTAAGTAAACTATCTCCACCAAAATTTATATAAGATATTTTATTGCTAATGTGACTATAGTAGTTTAATCTTAAAATTTATATTCTTGCACTTATATTATAAGCTTTTTATACAATATTTCATAATAATTTTTTTTTATTTTTGCAAAATAAATTTGATTTATATTTATTTATAAGATTCAATAGAAAAAGCACTAAAATTTTATCCAATAAACTTGCAAGTAACATAAAAAAATATTATAAAAAGTAATGAATACTATATAATTTATAGACTTTTTAAGAAAAATAAAAGAAGAAATTAGAGAGATATAATATGGTATATATAGCAAATAGAGTTTAGGTAATATAATTATTTTAGTAATTTATCTTATTAGTTAAACTATCCTATCAAATATTGGACTATAAGAATAGAATTAATAATATTATGGATTAGAATGTTTCTACCAAATAAAGTTTAAAGAAGCAATTCTATAACTTAACTGAGCTTAGAATTAAGTTTATTTCTAAAAATTATGAATCCGTAAATCAAATTGATAAAAAGATATTAAAATAAAAGAAAATTAACACAAACCCAAAATATGAGGAAAAGATGATGTTAATGAAAAAAGCCCAACTATATTATCCATATAGCTAGGGGGTTTGTGCCAAATACAACCCTTAGATTAATTCCAGTGAAATTGGTTCCAGCTTGGGTCGTTGGTTCTGATTTAGGACCGGTTCTGGTTTCAATATGATATTGAAACTTAGCTGATCCTTAGTTACTGCTTAAGATTTTAAGCTGGCTTATATTTGAATTTTTAACCAGTCCAGGCCTACCTCTCGGGTAGGTTTAAGGTTGATAACAAACTGGCTATCTAAAATTTAACAAAGAGTGTAAAACTAAAAGACTCTGATATGGTAAGCATTTGCACATGTAATGTATGTCAGTTAATGATTTATTGTACTTTAAATTTCGGCCTGTGATTTCAATGGTTTGTTGTATGCAAACTTCGTAAACCAAAGAACAAAAGAAGATACTTAGCAGTCTTTAGTCCTGAAATAGGGTTAGCATAAATTCTAGAGTTAAATTCTTTCAAAGACATGATTAGAGTTTAAATGCTCAAACATGGCTTAACAATATATTCTTGCCTGAAGATTGGTTTATATAGCACTTGCGAAAAGAGAAAGAAAAATTATATCTACAAAAGTAAACAACAACGTGAAAAATAATAATAGACGTGCAAAATTGATTTGGCGTTAGATACAAAATTTTAAATTTGTTTCGAGACCTTAATCCGAGTTCTATAGAACTCCCTCACTAGGTTCCGTATTCCAATTTCTTTAAATAATAATAATAATAATAATATATTAGTTGTTATTGGAAAAGAGGTTTATTAAAAGAAGCTAAAATTATAATAGTGTTAAGCCAAAAGATTTGAAATGTGCAAGTATAAGTCCTTGTCTTGTACCAATCACAACTAGTCCACTTTTCTTTATGATAGAGGTCTCTTTTTACACCTTAAACCACAGATATGCCTTGCCACTATCAACTCATAAACATGATTATCTTCCTTTCTTTAATAAATCTCTTCTCAGACAGTTCTTTATAAGGAAAGCTAGCTAGCTAGCTAATTTTTACTCGGGCATTTTTTGGAAGATAACCCTAAGCTATAAGCCCCATGCACTGAACTTGAATGACCATACAAAGAATTTGCTTATTTTTTATGCATATGACTAATGTAAGTTCTGATGATGCTGGAATCATTAAAGAGAAAGATGAGTGAATTTAAAATGTTCTTTTATTTATGGCTGTATGCATATTCTCCAATGTAAAAAGAAAAATACTAATTCTGAACATAACTAATAAAAACAAATACTTCATTGCTTCTTTTCTTTTGAAGGCAGATACATTTTATCATCACAACAAATCTGTAGTTGCATGTAAATTATTAGACTAAAGTATGTTTATACATAAAAGATCCAACGCTGGAATAATAATTAAAAATAAAATTATAACTGAAGGCTTATGATTACTTCTATCAATATTTTCTCATTTAGAAATTTTCGGAGCATTCTGGAATATTTATATATAGACACATACAACAACATGCTTTTTTAGCTCTTTATCCAAAAAATAAATAAAATTCCAATTCTATTTTAGTCAATCAATCATTATGTATATATGTATATACATCCCAAGTCTAGTTTTATGCCAATTACTGCATGGCAGACTTAGAATCAGAATCTATTTTTTCATTTCTTGTCATGTACAAATCAAATTCTCTTATGCTAAAATCCCTTTTCTTTTTTTGTTTCTATAATTAAAGAGCAATCTTTTTTCCAAAAAATAAAAATAAAAATTCCTGCTGCTTAAATAAGAGAGCTTTATCCTTCTCCTAGGGTGATGCATTAGTATTGAACAATATTTTTATTACAGTATATATTTTAAGATAACAAAAGTATGCTCTTAATACCATAAAGTAAAAATACTTTTGGTTCGGCTTTGTCTAGTTACAGATTTAATATTAATATCCCTAACACCATATTATTGAAAACCTCTTTGAGCATCCACACAACTGTGACACAGTAATTATTATTTAAAGCCTCCCTGACCAATCATAAACAATTCACCGACAAGCAATCGTATTATTATGCACTCGCAATCACCATATAGTTTATTGTGATGTCTCGAGTGCCGAACCTCATCCATACAGAGAAATTTGATCCATCGTGTCTTGTTCGAACCATTCAATATACTTTAATAATTTTCAGTAAAATATATTTTAGTATACTTTTCATTTTCACTTTGTTTAAAACTTGCAGCATTATATCTGAGACTGACCGACCGATATGCTACTCGACGTATTTGACATGAAACTTATATGATGCATGAGTGAACATGTGCGACTCGATGCATGTGAAGTGTACTGAGAGACCAACGGACACAACGCTCAAGTTTAAAACTTTGCGAAAATGATAAAACCATTTCAAAAATTGTTTCAGTCTTCTTTCAAATGCTTATAATATTTTTAAAAATTTATAGGTTCGTTTCGAAGTCTCGTGGATCATAATTCTCTGAACATCTTATTTTCAAGCCTTCTAGATCCACTAAGAATATCATCCTCTAGTAAACTGAGAAGGTCCCCACTTTTGCTGTCAAATTAGTCTATCTGCATAGTGGCAACATTTTTTTCTAACGATTGATAAACATCATAATAAAGATACAAACACAGACAATCACATCAACATCAATAAACGGCAAGCAACACTAATCAAAATAACAATAACAAAGCACTTGTAGACTAACATTACTTATCAAGCATGCGCCTATGTCCGATGAGTATCTCATCATCTAGGAGGTTGTAACTCAATCCCGTTATGCAATGAAAATCTACTCTTTCACATAATTCATGGGCGCATATCATCTTAATCACTAAGTCTCATCAATCTCATTCGCATTTAAACGCATGCTTATTGCAAAGGGGAGAGGAGAAAATGCATATACATACATAAATGTATAATATACTACTCACAGTAAGACGCTCCAAAACTAAGCTCCATCCGTTGCGCTCAAAGAGCTTGAGGCTTTTAGTGTGAAGCCATTCCTACGGTGGAATCAGTAACAAGTTGACAAGAAAATAAAAAATCGGAAGCATCATTAGTAGCAGGACCTATTCCAAAGCTTTAGCAATTAATGCATGTTGAGATAGTTGCTGCTCATAAAGCTCACGGAATACTTGGTATTTGGCATCATGATACTGCTTCACCTTTGGGTCTTTTGATGGATGAATGACATGGAAAGAGTGAGGTTAGTTATACTAAATCAAATGGATATTAATAAAAAAATCTATGACGATAGAGTAGAACAGTTTGCACAAGTATTAATCCCAAGTTAGCAGCTACTTACATTTTAATTCAATTCACAAGCAATTCAATTCAATCATTAAAAAAACTAAAGCAATTCACAGAAAAAAATTAAAATATCCCAACATAGTTAATAATCATCATTTCCTATAAAAGTGATCCGATGAGGGCGAAAGTAGACGCCACAGCAAGGATAGGATGCTTGGATAAGGAGCAGCTTATGACAAGCTTCTAGGATGGCAACACTCTAAGGTACGGGGTACATGAATGAACCGAATTGCATGTCGAAACATGACAAAGAATGGTTAATAACATATATGTAAAGAATTGAAACTGATTACATGAGAAGCCTTTTCGTTATTTGGCTGTGGGGTTGTAGGAACTCCAAAGTTAAACCTGCTTGATTCGGAGAAATTTCAGGATGAGTGACCTCCTCTAGGATCTCGAATCCGCCAAGGCGATAAAACTGTGAGGCCAATGGGGGCCAAATCGGACAATATCTCATTGTGATATGGTTCTGGGTCGTTACAAATCATATCAGAGCAGGACCCCTTTATTAGATGTGTGGTTTGAGGACAAACCAGGAGGAAACTGGTGGGCATGTGATAGTCTGGCCTTGAAAACCGATCCGATGAGGGCAGAAATTCTGGCAGCCTTCTAGGATGGCATCACTCTAAAGTACAGAAAAATATTTTACATCGTTTAAAAAGCTGACGTGATTACATAGCATTGATTAAAACTAATTTACTCTTATTACATCAATCTTTTAAATGACGTTAGTCATCAAGATATCATGTAGTTTGTGTTGTTCATAAATAGAGGCAAAAATGACTTACGTCGTTTAACAAGCTGACATGATTACATGGTAATGATTAAACTAATTTACTCTTATTATATAATATTTTTAAATGACGTGAGTAATCTAGAATGAATGCAATAGATGAGAGAGGAGTTGACGAGAAGAAATAGGAGAATGGTAATGGTAATGTGTAACTTGACTCACACATAATTTAGGTGATCTGGTAAAGCTTTCAGCTCTAGTTTTGGTGCCTGCACAATTGAAGGTAACATCTTGTCATTAGTATTAGAGATTTCAGTATTGAGATTTGTGGGTTCAGATATTGTTGCTGAAAATAGTTCTTCTACACCAATCTCATAATCATTTCCTTCAAAAATAGATTTTTCATCTAATTCTTGCTCATCAACAACACTTTCTTCTGCAAAAACTTCCTACACAATTGGATCAATTACATCAATATGGCAAAGAGAATGTACATCATTAGGGTATTTAATTGCATCGAAAATATTAAATTTAACAATCTCTCCATCAAATTCTACGGAGAGAGTACCCTCATCTACATTAATCTTTGTCTTAGAAGTTTTCATGAATTGTCATCCTAACAAAATTGAGGCTGATTTTGATGAGGAATTACCATCCATTTCCAAAATGTAAAAGTCGACAGGAAATATGAGCTCATTAACCTGCACCAAAACATCTTCAACTACCCCAAGGGGATGAATGAAAGAAGGATCAGCTAATTGAATCACTAAACCAGTTTTTTGCAAGTCATTTAGTTTTAAATCTTGATAAATAGAAAATGGCATGACATTAATGGAAGCTCCCAAATCTAACATGGCACGCTCAATTTTCGTATTACTAATAACACAAGGTAATGAAAACATACCTGGATCTTTGCATTTTTCTGACATTATTCTTTTGCAAGATTGCCGACACATTCTTACTTACCACTACTTTCTCCTTTTCCTTCATTCTTCTTTTGTTGGTGCACAATTCCTTCAAGAACTTTGCATATTTAGGAATTTGTTTGATAACATCCAATAGTGGGATATTTATCTCCACCTTCCTAAATGTATCCAAGATCTCATTTTCTTGCTCATCTTCTTTTGGTTTTGCTATTCTGCTAGGAAAAGGAGGTAATGGAGTGTGAAATGAAAGAGATAGGGGAGGATCAAATTTTACCCTACGTGATGCCTTGGAAGAAGCTTCTTCTTCATTTTCCTTGCTAAGTTCACTTTCCTTAAGTGGAATCGAGCCTGAAGGAATCTCCTTTCCACTTCTTAGAGAAATTGCACTAACGTTCACCTTTGGATTTATTTCTGGTTGCGAAGGTAGTTTTTTAGAATTTTGGGCCTCCAATTTACTAACTGACATAGCCAATTGAGTTATTTGATTGCCTAAATTCTGAATGCTTAACCTTGTTTCCTGTTGAAATTGAAGATTATTGTTAGCAAGATTTTTAACAATATCTTCCAAGGACATACTTGAATTTGAAGCTTGAGGTTGTCTATTGAAATTCTAGGAAGGATACTTTTATTGTCCTCCTTGGTTCCCATAGCTCAAATTCGGCTGATCTCTCCATCCACGATTATAATGATTGGAAAAAGGGTCATACTTCCTTTGAGATTGACCAGCAAATCCGCCTAGAGCATTAGCCTCTTGTATCGAGTCTTGTTGCAATGTTGGGCACATATTGGTAGGATGTCCTTGGACCGAACATATTCCATAAACTTTTGCCATTTGTAATTACCCTACACCCATTTGACGAACCAAAGCAGTTAAATCAGAAATTTGATTTTCAAGATTTTTAATGCTTACCTCATTAACTCGCCTTGTAGCTCCATCAGCCCTTGTACCAAATTGCTGAGAATTCTCAGCCATGTTTGAAATCAATTACTTGGCTTCTTCAGGTGCCTTGTCTATCAAAGCTCCACCACTTGCTGCATCAATCATACTCCTATCCATTGGCAATAATCCTTCATAGAAGTATTGGATTAGGAGTTGCAGAGAGATTTGATGATGTGGGCATTTAGCACAAAGTTGCTTGAACCTTTCCCAATACTCATACAATGTTTCTCCAATGAACTGTGTTATGCCACAAATTTCTTTTCTGATGTTGGCAGCTCTTGTTGCAGGGAAAAACTTGTCTAAGAATAATTTTTTCATCTCATTCCATGTTATTGTTGAACCGGAAGGTAGATAATAGAGCCAATCTTTTGCTTTATCCTTCAAAGAAAAGGGAAAAGCTCTAAGATTTATTTGCTCTTTGTCACACCATGTGGCTTCATTCTGGAGCATACAATATGGAATTCTTTCAAATGTTTATAAGGATCTTCACCTACACATCCATGAAAAGAAGGGAGTAAGTGAATTAAACCGGATTTTAATTCGAAATCAACTGCAATATTGGGAAATGTAATGCATAAAGGTTGTTGATTTAAATTCGGTGCAGCTAGCTCTTTGAGAGTTCTGTTCACCATGTTTTCTGTAACTTCTTGAAAAATAGATGTGTTACCAATAGCCGAATCTATTTCCAACTCCTCTATAAGACAACTTTTTTTTTGTCTAGTCTCTTTTCTTAATCGACGCGCTGTCTTCTCAATTTCAGGATTAAACTGCAAATCAATAACTTGAGAAGAATGAGTCATAAACAAATAAATTAATCAATGAGAAACTAAAATAGGTTCCCCAGCAACGGCTCCAAATTTGAACGGGTTGTCGAAGCCCTTCAAAATAAATTACTGATTTTCCTAAACTAACTTGTAGAAATAGTAAAACCAGGTCGAATCCCAAGGGAACCAATGTGGATAGCTTCTCAAAGTAAAATAAAAAGGGGGGTTTTGAATGTTTGAATCAAAATTATAAATAAGCAGAAATAATGAAGGCTGAATATTAAAGTAAATAAAAATCAATCTTTACAAATTTCCAATTCAAGAGTGCTAATTCCATCCAATTGTAATAATGATCATAGGCTAAAATATCAATTCTTATATTCAAGTACTTAGTCTACTTATTCGAAAAAACTGCAATAAGTGCAATTCTCCTAATATAATTGACTCAAACCTAACATCCAAATCAAAACTCACCATTAGTCAATTGGGCACGATAGCGTTCCGTATCAACTTAATGATAGCACTAAGAACAATGAGAATGACTAAACCAACATTAATTAATTGAGATAACTGCAATTGAATTAACCTTGTTCCTTTATTTCCTTAGAGCCTATCATGCAAGTTATGTAATTTGAATAAGCCGTAATCATACACACGTGAGCCAGCTCCTTGCTACTTGTGTCAATCGTTCATGATAATTACGGATCACAAACTCAAAGTTTAGCAATAGAAAAATCAATATCAAAGTTGATTCGTCAGTTCAATCAATATTAATAATTCATAAATAATAAGAACAAGAAATAAAGAATACTTGAATTAAAGAAGAATTCTGTTAAGCACAAAGCCTCACAAAACCACAATTGGAATTTATTCACTCTTGAATTAGAAATTAAAAACTTAGCCACTCATGGTGGAGTAAGAATTCACAATAATTGTAGAGAATAGAAGAAGAATAAGAATTTGCATGAATAAAAGTACTTCCAGCCGTCCTTATATAGGAAGTAAAACCCTAAACCCTAATAAAAGAATCCTTATAAAAAAGAAATAAGCTTCCTATATAATCTTATCCCTATAAGGAAGGATAAGATAAAGAGTGATCTAAATAAATTAAAATCCTAAATACATGGGAGAAAGTTCTCTTAATTCAACACTTCCAAAAATAAAGGAAATTAACTAAAGATGGGTCCAGCACAAATTAATCTCTGAAAAATTCGAAGCTCTCTTTCGCATCTTTTAGCAGCTCATGGGAAGCAAGGCGTGGTCATGCCTTGTCGACAGTAGTCTTCTGTACAGATTTATGCATCTCCTCCAAAAGACTTGGTTTTTGACAAGTAATGACTTAAAACCTTAGGCTAAATTTTGCTCTATCCTTGATATTTCATCATCTAAGTCAGAATAAACAGAATTTCCATAATTAAGTACATTATTCAACCAAATCGTAAGGGAATTAAACACAATAAATATAACTATTTATGACCTATCAATATTATTTTTTTAAGATTAGAAATTATTGTATAATTAGAACTAATCTATTAGTTAGTATGATGGAGGAAGTATCTCTTTTCTTCTCTTCTTCCTGTAAGTCAAACCAATTAAAGGATTTAATTAAAAGAGGTAGCTGACTTTGATTTTTATACGGTTTAAGTAGCAATTTTTGCCCCTTGAATTTGTTGGCTGGGTCCAAATCACCCTAAGATTAATTTCTTGGCTCAATTGATCTTAATATTTAAAAAACTGATCAATTTGCTCCACATTTAAGGTGTATGTTACAGGTATATGTAGCCAAGTGAGCTATATTTAAAATATAAAAATATATTTTCTTATAGGATTGTAGGATTGAAGTTTTAGATTAAGACTAGAAATGTATTAAAGTAGTTAATTAGATGAATTACCAATTAATATTGGATATTTTTTAGTTAGTTTAAAAATTTTCCAATCCCTTCGCCATATAGTAGGAATGTGTAAGTGCAATAGCTTTTTAGACTTGGGCCCCAAGGGATTTTAAATCACGTCACTATGTTGAGAAACCGCTCTTCATACTAGGCTCGTTTCAAAATGAATCGTTCGCTCTAGGGAACCTAGAAAACCACAATTATCATGTTATCATCGAAAAAATGGAGTCGTCAACCAAAAATATCGACATAAATAAGAGAGTAAGGATACATAACCTTGCGAAGAGCCTAATATTCCTCTCTACAATATCACAGAGAAAGTTTGAGGAGGCATCCCTATCTGCCTAGGCTCACCTAGATTCCGCTGAAGTAAACAAATCTTTTTCTAGCTTAATCAAATTACATTAATCTAGTCAATTCTACTTATTTTAAAGCATGAATTTCTTTTTATCTAATTTACTATGTGTGATGTGAGCAAATAATTCTAACCTAATTGGTACCCCCAACTAGCCCTAAGTTGCACTCAAAACTTTTACATGCAATATGACCAAGTTAGAGTACAATCTAGGTGTCGAATTCATATTTTATCTTAGCATGTTAAAATGAACATAGATATGAGGTGTACGAAGCTTACATTGGTAAGCTTTGTTCATCTTATGTTAGGCATGTGGGTGATCACTCATAAATTCTAAGTTGATTTTAATCCCTTATAGACATGTGTGGTGAAAACCTAAAAATAATAAAATAAAACATACATAGAATGGGGGAGGAGAAAAAAGAAATCCATAAAGCAATTAAGGAGATCGGGACGATTAAGGAAAATTAATTACAATCATGGCTTAAAAGCCACAAAACAATCAAATAAGAAATTAACTAATTAATTAACTAAACTAATCCTAAAAGTCCAAAGAAGATCGCTTAGGATCTCTAAACCGGATAAGTAGAATCTGTCATTATAAAAAAAATTAGGTTAGTAAAGGACATATTAACAAATAAAAATGTGAATAAATAAATAAATTATAAAATAAAAGAAATTAAAAGCGAATTAAGAACAACTATAAAATAATATTCAAGCTACTGGTAAAGAGATAATAGAAAATAAATTTGCATTTGGACTGCAGCACAATCAAGAATAAATTAATAAACTATTAAATGTAATACTTCCACTGACAAAAGAAGCTAAACCAAAAAGATAAAGTGTTACACTCGATTACTATATCACAAATATATGCCTCAAATAATATTATGACTATTGAAATGGAAATTTTAATTATTTTCACTTAAAATCCATTTATTTTCTTTAATAAATTTTATTAGGTTCTAATGGGGTTCTTAATTGCTACTCATATATTTGTTTCAATTCAGACTACAGATAATTATAATACACTAATATAATTTGAACTCATTAAGGAATATAAAAAGAAAAAGTAAAGATGATAAGTTTGAAATAGAGAAAATGTTGGGAAAGAAACAGCCTATTACCAGTAGGTATGAATCATGAAGTAGTAGTTTTTCTTCTACAATGCCTAGAAAGTAGCCAATTTATCTAATTATAATGGATAATACAAATGATAAAGGAAGAATGCAGAAGGTTAGAGGACTTAAGATAAGACACAAAAATATTACAAGTATTTAATAACTCAGTTTTTATTACAGAGTCACACTAGTAGAAATTTATAAAGTTTACTAACATTATTGGTATTCTTGGCAGGAAAGTGAGAAAAGGAAAACATCAATTAAAAATGTTTGGTATTTTACACTTCACAATTGGAAGATTGACCAATCAACAGAGGAAATAATAGATCACATGGAAACAAGATAAATCAATTCTTCTGTTATTAAAATATTAAGATTGCCATATCGAGACCCTCTTCCTTCATGCGCATTGGTCACACCATAATTTGAGCAAAAGTAAAGATATAAACAAATGATGCACAGAGAAAAAACCTCTAAAATTCATTTACTCGTACAGAAATAGGAAATACTTACAAATGAAAAATGCAATTGTCACAAATGTAGAAGGTTTGAAATTGGGTTCCACCCTATAATCCAAGGTCTGTTATCTGTTGGTAGTGCAAATACTATACCTAGCAAACAAGTAGCTGCTTTTGGTATTGCAGTTTGGCAACATGTTCCTTCAATTATGTCACATAAGCTCTTATGCTTCTCACAGTCTCCTCTACTGCATTCTAAACCATCTTTTGCATTTTCTTCATATTACTTGAAATAGAATGATGATAACATGAAGTTCCTTCCTTTGATGAAACGTCTCCACATATTGTAGAAGTCTCTTTCACAGACTCTGGCTGGGTCTCACCGAATATGAAATGAAATCTTCATTTTCTCGTGCTCGTTTTCAATCTCATTTTCCAAAACTTACCGGGAACCTGGAGTCCCCGAAGGGTATATGACCGCTTCTTTTCGCAACACTGCAAGGAAAAAAGAAATTTAGTATGTAGTCAACAGGAATCAGACAAGTACTTATTGAACTTGCTTAGATGGCTCTGACAGTAGAACTTAGGTGTTATCTTAGAATCCATTACAATATGCAAGTATCGGTATGACGAAGGATATATTCTACATGTAAAAGTTAGAGAAAAAAGCAAGACATGAGATAAAACTTGACAATAAAAAAGTATGCTAATATTCAAGTCTGACTTGAGCTTTCTTATCACAGTTGTAAGAGTTATCAAACTAAGATTGATATGATCGCCTTCTCTGAGCCTCGCCCCATCTGCATGTGTCTGTGAAGCTCTTTCACTTCCAGCAAGGTCTACAAAATTCTGAAAATCATGGGTGATTTCAAAAAAGGCCAACGCAAAGATACAGTTCTTCACTAGTCACATATACTTATAAGATGCCTCAAATGCTGATCATTGGTTGTTGTTTCTTCTACCAACTTCTTGACCACAACACCTTTCTGCATATGAGAACCACAAAATATAGTCAAGAGAACACCTATTAGAAAATCTACTCTTTCAGAAAAAAAGAAAAAGAAATGCGTATGCCTCTAGGTCATCTAAAAGCTTGAGATTTTGAACTGATTCTGAGTTCAGCAGGTCCTTGACATTTTCATTATAAATCTCTAATTAAAAATTCTTAATCGTAAAGTCTCTTTGCGGGGTCTACACCCAGGCCAGTACTCAAAGATCGATTAATGATAATTTATAATTTTCCACCAATAAAAGACCTTTTTTATTGTCTAAATAATAATTTACAATTTTGATAAGCAGTAGCAATAGATCCAAATTAAGCAATCGATACACTCGTCTCAAATAAAGAAATCAATTCAATCGCAAGAAAATCTAAGGAAAGTCAGTAACAGAGAGACAAATCATTTGGTAAGTATAACCTGCCATTTCTAAAATAATCGTGTCCAATTTACATAAAGGAAAAGATCATGAAACACACTGTTTCCTTCAATTTGTAACCATTTTAAGCTTCGATCTTAAGGAAATAAATTCAACAAATAAAAACAATATTCACCGAATTCTCAAGATAAGTACAATGCAGATCTATGCGCAACAAGCTTTTCAAATAGAATTAGAGAAAGAGAGAGAGAGGGGAGCATTGAGAGAGAGAAAGAGGAAGGAGCGTTTAGAGAGAGAAAGAGAGAGAATTGAGGAGGAAGAAGAAGAGATTTGTTTGTCTTTATATGAAGAAAAATGGGCAACTTGTGTTGTGACCCAATATATGTACCATTTGAATTTGTGACCCCAACGGCTAGTTTCTTCTTCTTTTTTTCTTCTAATTTGAATTACTTTTTATTAGCGATTGGCATATTCTTCTAATGCGCTTGCTTGCGTTTAATCGCCGATGCCAGTGGAGTGGGTCTTTTGTCAAAGTTTTGAAAATGCGGATCTTTGTTATGTGAGGTTAATTAATTTTTGTTCAGAAATTTTGCACATATGCCCTGTACAACGTTTTCTTTTTCTTTTCGCTTTGCAAGCTAATTCAGTAGTCTTTTTTCTTAACCCAACAAGATTAAGAGTGACCACAGATATTTCATCTATTTAACAAAATTTAAATTCAAATTCGATTAGAAATATATATACCTAAATCTGTTCTAAATTTATTTTAAAAAATTATTTTTGATATTTAAATTTGTCTGAATTTGAATAAAAATACATACATATATACTATCTGAACTCCTTCAAAACTCATTTAATATATATAGTTATAAAATAAATTTTTGGATATTTAAATAGATATCGGATATCCTGCCCGTTAAATATCTCTTTACATAAATATTCAAAAAATTAAATAAGTACTCGTTTACAATAATTAAATTCTAAGATATATTAATAAAAAGTACAAAATTATACGTAATTTTTAACAAAACCTTATAATTTTATTTTTTATTATTTTATTTCATACATGATATATATGTATATCATTGAACCGAGTATCAGATACTGAATTTGAATACTATATACATGTATCTGTTTTAATAATCGTGTTCGGAGCAGGTATTTGAGTGTTCATATTCAAACCGACACGTATAAATTACTCGAACATGTTACATAACAGTCAAATAGAGTCAGGTACCTAGAAATATCGGTCCAACTGCGATTCCTAAATAAATTTTAAAATTTTTAACATTGTTTAAAAAAAAAATTGTATTATCTTATCAATAGATAAGCTAATGAGTTTCATCATTTATTTATTGAAACTTAGACTGTATTGTTTTTGGAATTACCTTTACAATGTATTTAAAAGAAAATATATGATAGCAATTGTTACATGTAATAGTTGGCATGTAATTCTATTTAAGTTCTTACATCAAAAAACAAAATAAAAGAATTAGTTGCATATACTAATTTCAGCAAGGTCTTAAGTTCAAGTTCCTTTTTTTTTTAATTTGTAATTCAAAATAACTTTTTAGCATTATAATATAATCATATTTTCTAAAATTTGGTAAAATGCATTGCTCAATTTTGTTAATTTTATATTAATTATTAATAACAACATTCTCCTATCAAAAGAATATATCTAAATATTAATACATTTGTATATAAATATGAGTTAATTACTATAATCTTCCTAAAATCTGGACAAATTTACAAGTCCAATTTTGATTTTTAAAAAGTACAATAATGCCTCCATAATAGTTGCTCTAGTTAATTATTAACTCTTTTTGTCATTTTTTTTATCAGTCAAAGAGCTTAATTTGGTCCTTATAATGGAAAGTTAAATTCAGTTCTTAAACTTATTATCAAGAATTAAACTTTTTTAAAATAATTAATATTTTTAAATTTTTCTAATTTCCTTGAATTCTTTTATAGAAAAAGATCATAAGTAGATCTTTTTTATTTATTGATTTGTTAGAAAAATCATAGGTAACTCATTCAATTATTTATTACTTTTTTAGTAATTAATACACATAATGAAAATAATATATACAACTAAATTCAAAGATAAAAAATAATTCAAAGTTAAATTAATATACATTATGCAAATAATTTATGCATCCAAATTAACGAATTTGATATCAATTTAATTTTTTCAACATGTATCATAGGGGATACATCAAACTGAAATTTAATTACCAATTTTGGTGATTAAAAAACTAAGATGTCTATGGTAATGATAGTAAGTGTTGGAATTAGTTGTGTATGAAAATAATAGAAATAAACTGAGGTTTTCAACTATTTAAGATAAAAGATAACAAAAAAACTAATTCTTCTCATTAAAACTAAAGGGAAAAGGTACACTTTTGGCCCTAATGTTTAATGCGATAGCGGATTAGCCCTTAACTATTTTTAAACGTAAATAAACTCTTAAATTGTCAAAAACCTGTAATTTAAGCTCTTCGACGTAATAAAATAATTATCAGAGTTACTTAAAGCTGATGTGGCTAATAGTGAGTCTATTAGATTAACAAAATAATTATCACCATTAATTCTCCCTTTCCCTGTTCTTCTTCTTCTTTCTTTCCCTGTCCTATTTAAATTTAAGAAGAATAAATCTCATAAATGAAATTGCTTGTATTATTTGATATAAAATTTGTAATTTTGCTACATTCTTTATATGGAACCAGTCCCAAAAGCATGTGTTTACTTCATCAAATTAGTATAGTTCTATTCAGATTGCAACAATTCATTGTTATGATGAAAAAGGATATTAGATTTCAACCAATCATACAGTTTCTAAGTGTTCAAAAATTGAGTCTTGTTTTAAGACCTCCTCACTGAATGACAAGTATAACTTATTTGGCCACTATATTTTTTC
Organism: Ricinus communis; assembly: GCF_019578655.1. NCBI lineage: Eukaryota > Viridiplantae > Streptophyta > Magnoliopsida > Malpighiales > Euphorbiaceae > Ricinus > Ricinus communis. Next base: position 16,585,166 of record NC_063264.1, on the reverse strand, counting down.
TTTTTCCAATCAGAGGAAAGGTTATTTACATTAGAAAAAGTTGCACCCAAATGCAATGCGCCCATACACACACACACACGTGTGTGTATATATATATATATATACTTAATTCCTGAAACAGTTCTTTACAAAGATTCATGTTTGACTTGTACATAAAAGAGAGCTTTAGAGAAACCAAAATCTTGATTTTTCTCTGGTGGAAAAGAGAAGCAAGAAAGGAAAGACCACTTCTCCAAAAGCAATTATACTTCTTTATACATCAATGCTAAGAGAGCTTGTAACAAGTCTAAAGGGTCAGATATGACCCAAAACAACAAAGAAATTTTCTTGTTCTACTTTGTGTTTCATTGTTTAAATGCATTCTAGTAGGTCTGGGAGATGAGCTCTTGATAATCTTTTGCTGCAATTATAGTAGAAAGTAACCAAAAAAAAAAAGCAATAAAGAATTGCAAATCCAAGTTCAGAAAACAAGAATATTGAATGAGTACTAGTCCTATTACAAAAATGGCCTAAAACTAATTTATATCAGATATATAGGTGAGAACAATCAATTGCTCTCATTAGTTAGATTAGTGTTTCATGGGGCTCTCTATTGAGATCAATGAATATGAATGGCCTTTAAACTAAGGTTCTTTGTTAGATCCGCGATGGTGGTGGTAAGTGGTAGTGGTAACAATGGCCGATGATGGTGGAGGTCCGGTAAGGCTAGAAAAAGTAATTGTATTTTTTTATTTTATTTTAATAAAAATTATTCTTTTACTGTTTAATGTATTGTGCATATTATTTTTATTTTATTTTGGCCAAATGCATATTTATACCTTGAACTTTGGTCATTTAATTAGTAAAGAATACTCTAACTTTCAATTCAAGCTAATAGACACTCGAACTTGCTCTTTTTATGATATTTTAACACTTTTTGACATTGTATCATCATTAAATACGTCCAAGTGTATTGCATAGAAGACATTTAGATATTACCAAAATAAAGTTCATGTATATGTTAGGTTAAATTGAAAGCTAAAGGTGTTTAGATATTACAAAAAAAAAAAAGAATTCATGCGTCTGTTAAATTAAATTGAAAGTTAAAGTGTTAAATTCACTAATCGATACAAGTTCAGGGACGTAAATATCTTCTTATAGCTATTTTATGATAATCACCAATGATATTCCTATTCATGTTACAATCACCTAAACCGAGTTTTTGGAGCAGGCTGATTAGCAGTACCCCAAACATATAAGTTGTATTGCATAACCTGAACGGGTATAGGTATTGGCCCCATTTGGATACTCATGTAGTTTTTAAGGCCATTGAAATTATATATCATCAAGAAGTGTATTCAAAACTCTGCTTATTTTTTAGCATTAAACACTCTTTATGTTATTATCACCGTTAAAGATTGATTATTATTAGATCTTTTTGTTTAGATGCATAGACAACTGTCTTTTTCTCTAATTTAGACTAGTTCTTTTTATTTGTGGGATAATTTTCGTACTTTTGCTGCTCTTGTGTGGCTTTTCTTAATGGGTTTTAATAACACACACAAAAATAGTGGCTAATATCAATTAGAGGAAAGTATAAATACATATGGTATTTTTTTAGTGAAGAAGATATGTGACAGCTTGGCCTAGAAAAGCGATTCGATGAGGGCGAAAGTGGACGCCATGGCAAGGATAGGATGCTTGGACAAGGAGCAGCTTATAACAGGCTTCTACAATGGCAACACTCTAAGGTACGGGGTACATGAATGAAATTGCATATCGAAACAGGGCAGAGAATGGTTAATAACATATATGTAAAGAGTTGGAACTAATCACATGAGAAGCCTTTTCATTATTTGGTTATAGGGTTATAGGAACTCCAAAGTTAAACCTGCTTGATTCGGAGAAATTTCAGGATGAGTGACCTCCTCTAGGATCTCGAATCCACCAAGGCGACAAAACCGTGAGGCCAATGGGAGCCAAATCGGACAATATCTCATTGTGATCTGGTTCTGGGTCGTTACAAATTGTATCAGAGCATGATTCCTCTAGTAGATGTGTGGTTCGTGGACGAACCAGAAGGAAACTGGTGGGCATGTGATAGTCTGGCCAAGAGAAACGATCCGATGAGGGCAGAAATTCTAGCAGGCTTCTAGGATGGCAGCACTCTGAAGTACGAAGGCAAAAATGACTTACATTGTTTAAAAAGATGACATGATTACATGGCGGTGATTAAAACTAATTTACTCTTATTACATCAAACTTTTAAATGACGTTAGTCGTCAAGATATCATGTAGTTTGTGTTGTTCGTAAATAGAGGCAAAAATGACTTATGTCGTTTAAAAGGCTGACATGATTACATGGTAATAATTAAACTAATTTACTCTTATTACATATTATTTTTAAATGACGTTAGTAATCTAGAATGAATGCAATAGATGAGAGAGGAGTTGAAGAGAAGAAATAGGAGAAATGGTAACGGTAATGTGCAACTTGACTCAGACATAAGCTTAAGATTCATTAATGAGTTGATGTGTCCAGTTGAATGAGTTAGAGAAAAGCTTAGGTGTTGTACCGTCAACTTTCCATTTATCAGTCTTAATAGTGTTGGATGATAATGATACTCCAATTAAAGTCCAAGAGGGTTTAATGATACAAATTAAGATTTAGAAACTTTAATGATACTAGCCCTAAAGTTGAAGGACTGTGCCTGCAATTTACCCCTTCTTTTATTAGTTAACTGTTAAAATTACATGGAAATAATATATATTTCACTATAATGGTAAAAACACTAGCCATGTGCATATTTCAAATTTTACTATTTTAACAAAAAAACCTAGTCCTAATAAAATACTAGAACTAAAATACCAAAAATATTAGCACTAAACTATTTTATTAATAAGGTGCAAAAGTTTATATGATTAATTAAATATTGTTAAGAAAGAGGGGAAAAAAGAAAATAATAACCACAAGATTAAGATGGCAGGTCTTTTTCACTAAACTCCAGGAGCATGAAATATATTTACTCTCTCTGTCTCTCGTCTCTTTTTTCTAAGTGGAGCGTATATTTATTATTTATCTTTTAGGTCCTTTTTTCAAGAGTGCCTTTTTAGTTCCTTTTTCCCCTTTAAAATTGTAGTTCTGAAGCTTTTGGGTGGGTGGTTGTGGTGCAATTATTTAGAGAATGAAGAATCTTCAGTGCTCAGAGAAGACCCTTCAACCTCCTAATTTGCAGATGTTTCACTCGGAGAAGATTGTAGTTGGTAGACTCCTTTTCTTTTGTAATGTATCTGGGTTGATGATGAAGAGTCATCTCAAAAAAATCTAGAAGTTAGAGAATGAATTTTTAGTTTAGAAAAGAAATTAAAATAATTCCATTATCCTGTTTGACCCTTTCAGAGATTAAAAGAAATAGATGTTGGTCCTTGGTTTATTTTCAATTTTCTCTTGGTTTTTTATGGAATGACTGGTTGACACGCTTATCGATCAACTGTATTTCTTAAAGAGCCTTTTCTAGGTTTCTCCATAACCTTCTCCTAAGCAAAACCAACCTGAAAAATGCGAGAACTATTGGAAAATTATTTGTTGGTTTTATCAAGTTGGATACTTACCTTCAAGTTCATTTTTAACATGAAGGTTAGTAAATCTTGATCAACAAAGGCTTACTGGGTTCTAGTGACAGGAAGAAGCTCCTAGTTTGATTGGATCCATTTCCAATATGAAAGGCTTCAAGAACTCTGCTTTCTTTAGCGAAGAATAGGCATATGAACAAAGTCATCATCCTTGCTCTCCTATTTGCATTGACATTTTGGGCGGCGACTCTAATTTTTTCTATGGTTACATGATCATTGTGTTCTAGGTCTCTAGATCGAATGACTCTTTTTGAAATTGGCCTAGTATGAAGAACAGTTTCTCAACACAGTGAGGAGGTTGCAAATCACTCGGGGCCGGAGTCAAGATAAATTATCGTGTGAGTTTGAAATAGATTAATCATTAATTAATTCAATTAGTAGGAGTAGGAATGTATATTTTCTTATAGAATTGTAGGATTGAGTTTTAGATTAAGATTAGAAATGTATTAAAGTAGTTAATTAGATGGATTACCAATTAATACTGGGTATTTTTTAGTTAGTTCAAAAAATTCCCATTCCCTTCGCCATATAGTAGGAATTAGTTTTTTAGACTTAGGCCCCAAGTCATTTTAAACCACGTTACTGTCTTGAGAAATCACTCTTCATACTAGGCTCGTTTCAAAATGAGTCGTTCGCTCTAGGGAACCTAGAAGAAAACCACAACTTTTACACGCAAGGTGACCAAATTAGAGTACAATCTTATTACCTAAATCTAGATGCCAAATTTATTTTAGCTTAGCATGTTAAAAATAAAGGCGTACGAAGCTTACATTGGTAAGCTTCGTACGTCTTATGTTAGGCATATGGGTAATCACTCATAAATTCTAAGTTGGTTTTAATCCTATATAGACATGTGTGGTGGAAACCTAAAAATAATAAAATAAAACATACATAGAAGGGAGGAGGAGACAAAAGAAATCCAGAAAGGGATTAAGGAGGCCTCAAAACAATCAAATAAGAAATTAACTAAACTAATCCTAAAAGGCCAAAGAAGATCGCTTAGGATCTCTAAACCGAATAAGTAGAATCTATAATTATGAAAAAATTTAGGTTAGAATCTGTCATTATTACACCTTCGAGTTCATTTTTAACATGAAGGTTAGGGTTTTAGTTGATCTTGATCAACAAAGGCCTACTGGGTTCTGGAATGAAAGGAAGAAGCTCCTAGTTTGATTGGATCCATTTCTAATATGAAAAGGCTTCCAGAACTCTGCTTTCTTTAGTGAAGAATAGGCATATGAACATCATCCTTGCTCTCCTATTTGTACTAACATTTCGGGTGGCGACTCTAATTTTCTAGACAGAAAGACTCTTTTTGAAATTGGCCTAGTATGAAGAAGAATTTCTCGACACAATGAGGAGGTTGCAAATCACTCAAGGCTGGGATCAAGATTAATCATTGTGTGAGTTTGAAATAGAGTAATCATTAATTAATTTAATTAGTAGGAGTAGTAATGTATATTTTCTTATAGGATTGTAGGATTGAATTTTTAGATTAAGATTAGAAATGCACTAAAGTAGTTAATTAGATGAATTACCAATTAATACCGAGTATTTTTTAGTTAGTTCAAAAATTTTCCATCCCCTTCGCCATATAGTAGGAATGTGTAAGTGCAATAGTTTTTAGACTTAGGCCCCAAGTGATTTTAAACCACGTCACTGTATTGAGAAACCGCTCTTCATACTAGGCTCGTTTCAAAATGAATCGTTTGCTCTAGGGAACTAGAAGACCACAATTATCATGTTATCATTGAAAAAGTGGAGTCGCCACCGAAAAATATCGACATAAATAAGAGAGTAAGGATACACAGCTTTGTTATCCCTTGTGAAGAGCCTAATATTCCCCTTTTCAATATCACATAGAAGGTTTGAAGAGGCATCCCTATCTGCCTAGGCTCACCTAGATTCCACTAAAGTAAATGAATCTTTTTCTAGCTTAATCAAATTACATTAATCTAGTCAATTCTACTTTTTATCTAATTCTTTGTGATGTGAGCAAATAATTCTAACCTAATTGGTACCCCCAACTAATCCTATAAGTTGCACACAAAACTTTTACATGCAAGGTGACCAAATTAGAGTATAATTTTATTACCTAAATCTAGGTGCTGAATTCATTTTAGCTTAGCATGTTAAAAACGAACTATGAGGCATACTAAGCTTACATTGATAAGCTTTGTTCATTTTATCTTAGGCATGTGGAGTGATCACTCATAAATTCTAAGTTGGTTTTATATTCCCTTATAGACATATGTGGTGAAAACCTAAATATAATAAAAAGAACATACATAGAAGGGGGGAGGAGAAAAAAGAAATCCAGAAAGGGATTAAGGAGATCAGGACAATTAAGGGAAATTAATTACAACCATGCTTAAAAGCCTCAAAACAATCAAATAAGAAAAACTAATTAATTAACTAAACTAATCCTAAAAGTCTAAAGAAGATCGCTTAGGATCTCTAAACCGGATAAGTAGAATCTGTCATTATGAAAAAATTTAGGTTAGTAAAGGACATTAACAAATAAAAATGCAAATAAACAAATAAATTATAAAATAAAAGAAACTAAAAGCGAATTAAGAACAACTATAAAATAATATTAGAACTACTGGAAAAGAGAAAACAGTAAATAAACTTGCATTTGAACTGTAGCACAATCAGTAATAAATTAATAAACTATTAAATTTAATACTTTCACCGACAAAAGAAGCTAAACCAGTGTTATAATATTATGACTATTATAATGGAAATTTTAATTATCTTCAGTTATAAGCCATATTTTCTTTAATAAATTTTATTAGATTATAATGGACTCTTAATTACTACTCATATGTTTGTTTCAATTCAGACTACAGACAATTATAATCCAGTAATGTAATTTGAACTCATTAAGAAATATAAAAAGAAAGAAGTAAAGATGATAAGTTTAAAATAGACACAATGTTGGAAAAGAAACAGCCTATTACTATTACCGGTGGGTCTATTCATGAAGTAGCAGTTTTTCTTCTACAATGTCCCGAAAGTAGCCAATTTATCTAATTATGATGGATATAAGTGATAAAGGACGAATGCAGACAATTAATGGACTTAAAAAAGACACAAAAGTATTGTATAACTTAGTTTTTATTGCAGAGTCACACTTGTAGAAATTTGTAAAGTCTACTAATATTGTTGGTATTCTTGACAGGAAAGGAGAAAAGGAAATATCAATTAAAACTGTTTGGTATTTTACAATTCACAAGTGGAAGATCAACCAATCAACAGAGGAAATAATAGATCATATGGAAACAAGATAAATAAATTCTTTTGTTATTAAAATATTAAGATTGCCATATCCATGCGGGTCACACCATAATTTGAGCAAAAGTAAAGATATAAACAAATGATGCATGGAGAAAAAACCTCTAAAATTCATTTACAAGTAAAGAAATAGGAAATACTTACAAATCAAAAATGTAATTGTCAGAAACCTAGAATTCAGGGTCTGTTATCTGTTGGTAGTGCAAAATTTTAAACTTACTTTGAGAATCCATGCAACAGAATCTTCTCGAGCCGATGCATCGAGAGAGCGAGATTGGAAGCGAGACAAATAATCGAATCCAGGGACGAAGTTCCTCTCGTCCTCGATGAAACTAGCAATGGATTCTACGGTTCCGGCAGGAGATTCAAGGTCCGACGAGTATTCCGGTGAGTCACCGGTGGAAATGATTTCGGAAGAGTCTTCCCTGCAGAGAAGATCATTGAAGCAATCGGAACACGACAGTGACATGATCGCCGCTGGCGATTTCTCATTCTGTTGTCATATCCATTTGTGTGCGCATACAATCGAAAGTCATTAAAAGTAAGAACCGACTTTGATGGCGGCGGAGGAGACACCGGAGAGGGAAGAGAAAAGAGGTAAGAAGATGTCGTTTTGGCTTTGAAGGTTTTGTTTGTAAACATGAATGTGTATCAGTCTGTTATCTTAGGATATAAATATGAAGAAATGTGATTTTTCTTTTCCTTTTCTCTATATTTTATTTTTGGATTTTTTCTATTATTTGGTTGTTTATTTTTATTTATTATTAATATATATTTTTTTTATTTTCTGGAAAAGGGTGTGGGGGCTGTTGCGCGGTTTTACCGGGAAAATGGATTTTCCATTCCAAGACGGAAGTGAAGTGAAAAGAAGGGGAGTTACCTAAATCAAATAGTAACTCTTTTGCATTTACAAAATTTCCACGTTCGGTTGAAGGATGGCTGCTTAAGTTTTTGATTGCTTCCCTCTTCAAAGTGCTTTTTAGGATTTTGTCTAGGAATATCTTGTGGTGCCATTGCCACATGTCCTCAAGAGACTTTGTTTCCTTTTCAAAATTTGTTTCTAGTTTCTCTCCCATTTATATATATATATATATATATATATATGCTGAAATATAAAATATTTTATTTATTTTTAATTAATTATTATTATTATTCTAATTCATAATTTTTATATTTATTTTCTATTAATATTTTTAATTGAATCATCATTTAAAATATCTTATTTAATATGTTATTTTTATTTAAATAATAATTCTATTTAAAAATAGTATGTTAATTCAAAAGTTATTTTTATTAAAATAATAACTTTAATCTTATAAATATTAATTATATTATTAGTTTATATAGGTATAATTAATAAAATATTTTTATTTCATATGATATATTATTATTTATTTTTTTATCAATATAATTACATGTCTTTGATTTAATTTTAATTTATTTTATTAATAGAATATTTTCTTAATAATATTCTAGTTTGACTTTTAAAAATTAAAATATTTATAATAAAAATAGTAACAACTATAGGCAAATAATTGATTAGTACTTTAGTGATGAAATGGTTGATTTGGATTAAAAGTGAACCAAACTTAGAGTAATATTAATTATTAAAGACCTTATTGTGGTGTTTAACTATTGAAGGTTTAAAATTGGGTTCCACCCCATAATCGAGGGTCTGTTATCTGTTGGTAGTGCAAAATTTAGCTCAAATGGAATTCTCACAGAATCCTACAAGCTTTGCCACTATCTCAGCACTTTCATTTAAACGTGAAGTCAACCTCTTTGCCAAAAACTCTTTTTCACGTCTCATTGCTCGAGCTAGTTTAAGCAAGACATAAAAGAAAATTAGTTTAAGCATTCAATGGATATTAACAGCTGCAAGTAATGTGTCAGTTCGTGTAAGTTCATAGACTAAAAAAGAGAGAAAAACCTTGACGATAGAAATTGTAAGCTCATCTCCAACATGAGGAGCAGGGCTTGAATTGCCAATTTCTGCCAAATGCCGCTTCATTTGCTTCCAGCTCAATGACCTATAGAGAAGACAGATGAAGAATATGAAAATGAATTTCCTTATACTAAGTTACTACGTAAATTCAAATGAAAATAATAGGCCAATATAGTAGTAGAGAACAAAATGAACTGCAAATACTATACCTAGCAAACATAGCTGCTTTTGGTATTGCAGTTTGGCAACATGTTCCTTCAATTCTGTCACATAAGCTCTTATGCTTCTCACATTCTCCTCTGCTGCATTCTAAACCACCTTCTGCATTTTCTTCGTATTAACTGAAATAGAATGACGATAGCCTGGAGTTCCTTCCTTTGATGAAACATCTCCACATATTGTAGAAGTCTCTTTCACAGACTCTGGCTGGGTCTCACCGGATATGAAATGAAGTCTTCATTTTCCGGTGCTCTATTTTCAATCTCATTTTCTAAAACGTGCCGGGAAGCTGGAGTCCAGTAGGGTACATGACCGCTTTTTTTCGCAACACTGCAAGGAGAAAGAAATTTAGTATGTAGTCAACAGGAATCGGACAAGTACTCATTCAACTTGCTTAGATGGCTCTGACAGTAGCACTTAGGTGTTATCTTAGAATCCATTACAACATGCAAGTATCTATATGACGAAGGATATATTCTACATGTAAAAGTTGGAGACAAAAGCAAGATATGAGATAAAACTTGACAATCAAAAAGTATGCTAATATTCAAGTCTAACTTGAGCTTTCTTATCACATTTGTGAGAGTTATAAAACTAAGATTGATATGATCGCCTCCTCTGAGCCTCGCCCCATCTGCATGTGTCTATGAAGCTCTTTCACTTCCAGCAAGGTCTACAAAATTCTGAAAATCATGGGTGATTTCAGAAAGGCCAACGCAAAGATACAGTTCTTCACTAGTCACACATACTTTATAAGATGCCTCAAATGCTGATCATTGGTTGTTGTTTCTTCTACCAACTTCTCGACCACAGCACCTTTCTGCATATGAGCACCACAAAATATTAGAAAATCTACTCATTCAGAAAAAAGGAAAGAAAGGAAGAAAGTCATCTAAAATTCTTAAATCTCTGAGTTCAGCAGGTCCCTGACATTTTCATTATAAATCTCTAATAAAAAATTCTTAACCGTAAAGTCTCTGCGGGGTCTGCACCCAGGCCAGTACTCAAAGATCGGTTAATGAAGTTACAAAAGGAAACTACAAAATCAAGTGATTTACATTTTCCACCAATAAAAAGCCTCCTTTGTTGTCTAATTATCATAATAATTTACAATTTTGATAAGTAGTAGCAACAGATCCAGATTAAGCAATCGATACACTCGTCTCAAATAAAGAAATTAATTCAATCGCAAGAAAATCTAAGAAGAAAAAGAAAGAAAATAGCATCTAATATAACAAAACAGCACCAAAAGTTTGTAAAGGAAAAGAAAAAGGAAAGTTAGTAACAGAGAGACAAATCATTTGGTAAGTATAACCTGCCATTTCTAACATAATCGTGTCCAATTTACATAAAGGAAAAGATTATGAAACACACTGTTTCCTTCAATTTGTAACCATTTTAAGCTTCGATCTTAAGGAAATAAATTCAACAAATAAAAACAATATTCACCGAATTCTCAAGATAAGTACAATGCAGATCTATGCGCAACAAGCTTTTCAAACAGAATCAGAGAAAGAGAGAGAGAGGGGAGCATTGAGAGAGAGAAAGAGGGAGGAGCGTTTAGAGAGAGAAAGAGAGAGAATTGAGGAGGAAGAAGAAGAGATTTGTTTGTCTTTCTATGAAGAAAAATGGACAACTTGTGTTCGTGACCCAATATATATACCATTTGAATTTGTGACCCCAACGGCTAGTTTCTTCTTCTTTTTTTCTTCTAATTTGAATTACTTTTTATTAGCGATTGGCATATTCTTCTAATGCGGTTGCTTGCGCTTATTCACCGATGCCAGTGGAGTGGGTCTTTTGTCAAAGTTTTGAAAATGCGAATCTTTATTCTGTGAGGTTAATTAATTTCTGTTCAAAAATTTTGCACATATGCCCTCTGCAACATTTTTTTTTTTTGCAAGCTATTTCAATAGTCTTTTTCTTTTAACTCAACAAGATTAAAAGTGACCACAGATATTTCATCTATTTAAGAAAATTTAAATCCAAATTCGATTAAAAATATATATATCTAAATCTATTTTAAATTCATTTAAAAAATTATTTTTGATATTTAAATTTGTCTAAATTCGAATAAAAATACATACATATATACTATCTGAACTCCTTAAAAAATCATTTAATATATATAGCTATAAAATAAATTTTTGAATATTTAAATAGATATCGGATATCATGCCCGTTAAATATCTCTTTATATAGATATTTAAAAAATTAAATAAGTACTCATTTACAATAATTAAATTCTAAGATATATTAATAAAAAGGTACAAAATTATACGTAATTTTAAATAAAATCTTATAATTTTATTTTTAATTATTTTATTTCATACACGATATATATGTATATCATTTAACCGAGTATCAGATACCGAATTTGAATACTATATACTTGTATCTGTTTTAATAATCGTGTTCAGAGTAAGTATTTGAGCGTTCATATTCAAACCGACACGTATACATTACTCGAACAGGTTACATAACAGTCCAATCGAGTCAAGTACCTAGAAATATCGGTCTAACTGTGATTCCTAAATAAATTTTAACATTTAACATCGTTTGAAAAAAATTATATTATCTTATCAATAGATAAGCTAACGAGTTTCATCATTTATTTATTGAAATTTAGATTGTATTGTTTTTGGAATTACCTTTACAATGTATTGGAAAGAAAATATATGATAGCAATTGTTACATGTAATAGTTGGCATGTAATTCCATTTAAGTTCTTATATCAGAAAATAAAATAAAAGAATTAGTTGCATATACTAATTTCAGCAAGGTCTTAAGTTCAAGTTCTTTTTATTTTTTTGTAATTCAAAATAAGTTTTTAGCATTATAATATAATCATATTTTCTAAAATTTAGTAAAATAATTTACATTATCCTTAATACTCTAATTTCTCTTATATTTTTAAAATATATATTTTACTAATTAATATAATTGCATTGCTCAGTTTTATTAATTTTATATTAATTATTAATAACAACATTCTTCTATCAAAAGAATATATCTAAATATTAATACATTTGTATATAAATATGAGTTAATTACTATTATCTTACTAAAATTTGGACAAATTTACAAGTCCAATTTTGCTTTTTAAGAAGTACAATAATGCCTCCATAATAGTTGCTCTCGTTAATTATTAACTCTTTTTGTTCTTTTTTTTGTTATCAGAGCTTAATTTGGTCCTTATATTTATTATAACTTTAATTAATATAAAATTCAGTTCTTAAACTTATTATCAAGTATTAAACTTTTCTAAAATAATTAATTTTTGTAAATTTTTCTAATTTCCTTGAATTCATTTATAGAAAAAAATCATATCTTTTTTTATTTATTGATTTGTTAGAAAAATCATAGGTAGCTCATTCAATTATTTATTACTTTTTAGTAATTAATACACATAATGAAAATAATATATACAACTCAATTCAAAGATAAAAATTAATTCAAAGTTAAATTAATATACATAATTCAAATAATTTATGCATCCAAATTAACAAATTTGATATCAATTTAATTTTTTCAACATATCATAAAGGATACATCAAACTGAATTTTAATTACCAATTTTGGTGATTAAAAAACTAAGATGTCTGTGGTAATGGTAGTAAGTGCTGGATTTAGTTGTGTATGAAAATAATAGAAATAAACTGAGGCTTTCAACTATTTAGGATAAAAGATAACAAAAACAAAACTAATTCTTCTCATTATAACTAAAGGGAAAAAGGTATACTTTTGGCCCTAATGTTTAATGCGATAACGGATTAGCTCTTAAACTATTTCTAAAAGTAAATAAACTCTTAAATTATCAAAAACCTGTAATTTAAGCTCTTCGATATAATAAAATAATTATCACAAATACTTAAAGATGATGTGGCTAATAGTAAGTCTATTAGATTAACAAAATAATTATCACCATTAATTCTCCTTTTCCCTTTTCTTCTTCTTCTTTCTTTCCGTGTCCCATTTAAATCTAAGAAGAATAAATCTTAGAAATGAAATTGCTTGTATTATTTGATATAAAATTTATAATTTTGCTACATTCTTTATATGGAACCAGTCTCAGACGCATGTGTTTACTTCGTCAAATTAGTATAGTTCTATTCAGATTGCAACAATTCAATGATGAAAAAGGATATTAGATTTCAACCAATCATACAGTTTCTAAGTGTTCAAAAATTGAATCTTGTTTTAAGACTTCCTCATTGAATATTAAGTATAACTTAGTTGACGTTATTTATACTATAAAAAGTTGCAGCCAAATGCAATTCACACACACACACACACACACACATACACACACACACATATATATATATATATATATATATATATGATATTTAATTCCTGAAAGCTGTTCTTTATAAAGATTCATGTGATGCAACCAAAGATGCATCTAAGTCAACTAGCATGGATCCACTAGCCTATGGAGGACTGATGACACGAGCAAGGAGTAAAAGGTTCAAGCAAGCCTTAAATTCTTACTTGGAGCATGTTTTGAAGATGGCTAATGATGGTGCTTTTAATGAAGATAACAACGCCTTGAAGATAGTGACATTAATTGCTATTAATGAAGCTTAAACTTCTGGTCATGGAACAAGGTCAAGGTCAAAGATCAGGGATCAAAGTCAACAGGCTTTCCTAGGGTTTCTAGAAGCATTGGGCCGCACCTTAAGCATTGGGCCGCACATTAGGGTTTCTAGAAGCATTGGAGGTCTCACCTAACCCTAGGGCGTACCACCACTTATGCTTAGAGAAGGAGGCCACATTAGAAGTCTTTTAGGGTTTGATTCTTTATTGCTTATCTCTTAGTCCTTTTTAGGGTTAGAATCATTTCAAAACTCTATAAATAGAGCTATGTATTTCGGCTAAAGGACATAAGATCAATATACATTTCTGAATGAAGTTTAGTTTGAGTTGTTAACTCTTATTCCTTAAGGTGTTCCTTATTGAATTTCTTGAGATTAAATTAACTTGTTTGATTTAGTTTCACATCTACATGTTTGATCAATCAATTAACTTTTTATTAGTTTCTTGAGTTGTTTGAACATTCTTCATCTATTTATAACTAAAGGGCTTAGTAGTTCTATTGCTAAGTTTGTTAGTTCCATAATCAATTGCAAACTTTCAAGTTAGATCTTGGGGCAACAAATTCGAACTTATTGGTAAGGGTGCTTCCTCTTAAATAGGGAGAGCGTTTATCAGTTTGATTTTCTCACCATTACTTATCTTGGTGTTTGAGCGTGTCCGAGTTCGAGTTCGTATCATTTGGTATCGGAGCCAAACTTGTTAGTTGGTTCATTTTTTTCAATTAAAGAGTCTGTCTTCTATTTCATCTCAATTTCGCTGGCATCATTATTAAAAAAAAAAAAGTATACTATTTTCATTCGCTTCGCATACCAAGGCAGATTTCCAAAAAAAAAAAAAAAAAAAAGAAAGGGAAGGAACGGAAAACTAACCCTAACCATTTGTGTTGGGTAGTTCTCGAAGAATTGACTATTGATTGATTCATTCCGTAATTCCTTTTAATTAATTGGAGCTGTTCTTCATTCTTATAATTCTGATTTGGGTAATTTTGTTTGTTTTCTCTTAAAAAGCTTTTCTTTTGGGTTAATTGAGTCTTGTTCGATTAGTTGTAAGCTTGTTTTGTTCACACGCTTATAATCGTTTTATTGATTCACGAGTGTTCTATTGAACTTCAGAATTAATAAACGTTAAGAGGTTGTGAAAAACTTGTTCTTGTGATTACTAGAACAATTTGATTTAATTTCTATAAGGAATTCAATTCTTTGTGAGTGAAACACGTGAGGGAGTGATCTTTTCTTGTTTTTGCCTTTAACTATAAGAAGCCTCCAGGAGTATAACACTTGATCACGTCCTTTTTCTTAGTCTTTTGGTTTAACCATGTCATCCGAACCATCATTGACTTTGGAAAATTTAGCTTATACATTGAGAGATGTAGTAGAACATATGACAAAACAATTTCAAAAACAAGATGACAAATTAACTAGGTTATTGAATGATATGCCTAAAACGTCTAAAGGGGATGGTTCTGATAATGACCAAGAAAGTGAGTCTAAAGGGTCTAGACATAATCTCCAACCCAAAATTGACACTAATTTGGGTAGCATTAAGATGAAAATACCATCTTTTCATGGTAAGAGTGACCACAAGTTTATTTGGAGTGGGAAAAGAAGGTTGAAAGGGTTTTTGAATGTCATAACTATAGTGAGTCTAAAAAGGTTAAACTTGTTGTTGTTGAATTTTGTGATTATGCTGCCATTTGGTGGGATCAATTGGTGAGTGGTCGTAGGCGTCATGGGGAACACGAAGTTGGTTCATGGGATGAGGTTAAACGCATTATGCGTAAAGGTTTGTGCCATCGCACTACCAAAGGGATTTGTACAAAAGTTACAAAATCTAGTACAAGGTAGTAAGAGTGTTGAGGAGTATTGGCAATCTATGGAGATAGCTATGATTAGAGCCAATATAGATGAGGATAGGGAAGCCATGATGGCAAGATTTTTGCATGGTTTGAATCGTGATATTGCTAACATAATTGAATTGCAGCATTATGTAGAGATGGAGGATATGTTGCACATGGCCATAAAGGTGGAAAAGCAATTAAAAACCAAGAGTAGAAGTGCTGCCCCTAGCTCAAAATGGAGTAATGCATGGAAAGGGAGCAACCAGCCCCCTAACAAGGGTCGTGAGGCATCAAAGGACATCAAGCCAGCCCCTAAATTTGATGTTAACACTAAACCAACAACGCAAAGTGACCTCAAATCAAAGAAAGTGCAATGCTTCAAGTGTTTGGGGTATGGACATATATCTTCCCAATGTCCAAACAAGCGAACCATGGCAATTCTAGGTGGTGAAGTGGTCTTTGAGAGTGATGAAGAATCCGAACCAGGTGAGGAGGATTACCTATACATGCCTGAGTTGGAAGAATGTGATGATGTGCAATTGGGTGAGGTTAGTAATGTACTTATAACTTTTAGAGCTCTTAATTTACAACCTATTGATGATGACGCTCAAAGGGAAAACATATTCCATACTACATGTAAAGTACAAAACCATGATGCTAATTGTAGTTTAATCATTGATGGGGGTAGTTGTACTAATGTAGCCAGTGCTATGATGGTTGATAAACTTAGACTTCCAACTATTAAGCATCCTAAGCCATACACCTTGCAATGGCTTAATGATCAAAGTGGGATTAGAGTTACTAAGTAAGTACGGATTGCATTTAGTGTAAAGAAGTATAATGATGAGGTATTATGTGATGTTGTTCCCATGCAAGCATGTCATATGTTGCTAGGTAGACCATGGTTATATGATAGATCTGTAATTCATAATGGTCGAACCAATGCATATTCTCTTGTAATGGATGGAAAACCGTATGTTTTGGCACCATTAAGTCCTAAAGAAGTTTGTGAATTACAAAAAGTTGTAAAGGACCGAATGGAAGCATATGAGAAAGAAAAAAGAAAGTGTGAGAGTGCATATGAAAAAGAAAAGGTGCACAAGCAAAAGGGGAGTTGTGTGGAAAATAATGAGGGGGGAGAGCAACGAGTGGTAAAAGGAGAGTTTAGCGAGGGTTTGCGCAAGAATGTGAGCAAAAGAACGAGTAAGGCGCAAGAAAAAGGAGAGGCAAGCGAGAAAAAAGTGAGTTTCTTAGTTAGAGAGCGAGACATGAGAAAGGCTTTGAGTGAAAATAGGCAAGTACTTGTACTTATGTACAAGGAGACTTTATTTAACACTAATAATCTTAACTCTTCTCTTCCTAGTGTGTTTGTAAGTGTTTTGCAGGAATATGACGATGTGTTTCCGAGGGAGTTACCTAGTGGGTTGCCACCACTAAGGGAGATAGAGCACCAAATTGACTTTGTACGGGGTCATCCATTCCAAATAGACCAGCCTATAGAGTCAATCCGGAGGAGACCAAAGAGCTGCAACGCCAAGTTGAGGAACTACTAAGTAAAGGTTATGTTAGGGAAAGTCTTAGCCCATGTCATTCCTGTTTTGTTAGTCCCTAAGAAAGATGGGTCTTGGCGTATGTGTATTGATTGTCGTGCAATTAACAAGATCACCATTAAATATCGTCATCCTATTCCTAGGTTAGATGATATGTTAGATGAATTGCATGGAAGTGTTATCTTTACTAAAATTGATTTGAGAAGTGGCTATCACCAAATTAGAATGAATATAGGTGATGAGTGGAAAACAGCATTCAAAACTAAATTTGGTTTGTATGAGTGGTTGGTCATGCCTTTTGGCTTAACTAACGCACCAAGTACTTTTATGAGACTAATGAACCATGTTTTGCGTGCGTATATTGGTAAATTTGTGGTAGTATACTTTGATGATATTTTGATTTATAGTAAGAGCTTTAGTGAGCATGTTGAACATGTTCGGATGGTGTTGATGGTTTTGCGTGAGAATTCTTTATATGCTAATCTTGCTAAGTGTGATTTTTGCACAAACCAACTTATGTTTCTTGGTTTTGTTGTTAGTAAAAATGGAATTCAGGTCGATGAAGATAAGGTAAAAGCAATTAAGGAGTGGCCAACACCAAAGAATGTTAGTGATGTGAGGAAAATCAGAATTATAAGAATGAAGAACACTTGTGTTTCTATAGGAGGTTTGTCAAGGACTTCAGTACCCTTGCCGCACCACTTAACGAGCTTGTAAAGAAGAACGTGAAGTTTCATTGGGGAGAACAATAAGAAAACGCATTTAATATGCTAAAGGACAAACTTACTTCATCTCCCATTCTTTCACTTCCGGATTTTTCCAAAACTTTTGAAATTGATTGTGATGCTTCTGGTGTAGGTATTGGAGCTGTTTTAATGCAAGATGGGAAGCCAATAGCCTATTTTAGTGAAAAGTTGAATGGAGCTAGCTTGAAATATCCAACTTATGACAAGGAATTGTATGCTCTTGTGCGTGCACTCAATGTTTGGCAGCATTATTTGCTACCTAAGGAGTTTGTGATTCACACGGATCATGAAGCATTAAAGCACTTGAAGGTACAGAACAAGTTGAATAAGCGCCATGCTAAATGGAGTGAATTCATTGAAGCATTTCCCTATGTCATTAAGTACAAGCAAGGTAAAGAAAATGTAGTTGCCGATGCACTATCTAGAAGGTATGCTTTACTTGCTTCTCTAGAAACAAAATTGCTTGGTTTTGAGTATATCAAAGACTTGTATGTTGATGACCACGATTTTGGTTCTATTTTTCATGCTTGTGAACATGGTGCTATTGATAAATTTTACAGACATGATGGATTTTTATTCAAAGAAAAACGTCTATGCATTCCTATGTGTTCTATGCGTGAATTGCTTGTGAGAGAATCACATGAAGGTGGTTTGATGGGACACTTTGGTGTTCAAAAGACTTTAGATGTTTTGCATGATCATTTCTATTGGCCTAAAATGAAATCTGATGTGAATAGATTATGTGCTAACTGTATTGTATGCAAGCAAGCTAAGTCTAAATTACAACCTAATGGGTTATACATGCCTTTGCCCATACCTAATTCTCCTTGGATTGACATATCTATGGATTTTGTGCTTGGATTACCTAGGTCTAAGCATGGGCATGATAGTATTTTTGTTGTGGTGGATAGGTTTTCAAAGATGTCACACTTTATTGCATGTAGGAAAACCGATGATGCACAACATGTTACTGAATTGTTCTTTAGAGAAATTGTACGTTTACATGGTATGCCTAGAACTATTGTCGTTGATAGGGACACCAAGTTTTGAGCTATTTTGGAAGACCTTATGGGGTAAACTAGGAACTAAATTACTTTTTTCTACTACATGTCATCCCCAAACCGATGGTCAAACTGAGGTAGTAAATAGAACTTTGTCACAATTACTTAGGACCATGGTTAAACGAAACTTGAGAACATGGGAAAATTGTTTGCCGCATGTTGAATTTGCATATAATCGTAGTATGCATTCTTCTACTCAATTTTGCCCATTTGAGATTGTTTATGGCTTTATTCCTTTGAGTCCTTTAGATTTGATTGCTTTACCTTTGAGTGAACAAGTGAATTTAGATGGTGCAAAGAAGGCTGAATTTGTGTTGAAGTTGCATGAGCAAGTACGTGCAAATTTGGAAAGACGCAATGAACAAATCACCAAACAACGCAATAAGGGCCGCGAAAAGGATGGTATTTGAAGTTGGTGATTGGGTTTGGGTGCACTTCAGGAAGGAAAGGTTTCCCAATCAAAGAAAATCAAAGTTGATGCCACGTGGTGATGGTCCATTTGAAGTAATAGAGCGCATCAACGATAATGCATACAAAGTTGACTTACCCGGTGAGTATAATGTTAGTGCTACTTTTAATGTTGCTGATTTGTCTCCTTTTGATTTTGATGAAGGCGTTGATTCGAGGTCGAATCCTTTCAAAGAGGGGGGGAATGATGCAACCAAAGATGCATCTAAGTCAACTAGCATGGATCCACTAGCCTATGGAGGACCGATGACACGAGCAAGGAGTAAAAGGTTCAAGCAAGCCTTAAATTCTTACTTGGAGCATGTTTTGAAGATGGCTAATGATGGTGCTTTTAATGAAGATAACAACGCCTTGAAGATAGTGACATTAATTGCTATTAATGAAGCTTAAACTTCTGGTCATGGAACAAGGTCAAGGTCAAAGATCAGGGATCAAAGTCAACAGGCTTTCCTAGGGTTTCTAGAAGCATTGGGCCGCACCTTAAGCATTGGGCCGCACATTAGGATTTCTAGAAGCATTGGAGGTCTCACTAACCCTAGGGCAGCCACCACTTATGCTTAGAGAAGGAGGCCGCACATTAGAAGTCTTTTAGGGTTTGATTCTTTATTGCTTATCTCTTAGTCCTTTTTAGGGTTAGAATCATTTCAAAACTCTATAAATAGAGCTATGTATTTCGGCTAAAGGACATAAGATCAATATACATTTCTGAATGAAGTTTAATTTGAGTTGTTAACTCTTATTCCTTAAGGTGTTCCTTATTGAATTTCTTGAGATTAAATTAACTTGTTTGATTTAGTTTCACATCTACATGTTTGATCAATCAATTAACTTTTTATTAGTTTCTTGAGTTGTTTGAACATTCTTCATCTATTTATAACTAAAGGGCTTAGTAGTTCTATTGCTAAGTTTGTTAGTTCCATAATCAATTGCAAACTTTCAAGTTAGATCTTGGGGCGACAAATTCGAACTTATTGGTAAGGGTGCTTCCTCTTAAATAGGGAGAGCGTTTATCAGTTTGATTTTCTCACCATTACTTATCTTGGTGTTTGAACGTATCCGGTTCGAGTTCGTATCATCATGTTTGACTTGTACATAAAAGAGAGCTCAAGAGAAACCAAAATCTTGATTTTTCTATGGTGGAAAAGAGAGAAGCAAGGAAGAAATGACCACCTCTCAAAAAGCAGTTATACTTCTTTATACATCCATGTTAAGAGAGCTTATAATAAGTGGTCATAAAGGGTCACATATGACCCAAAACAACAAAGAAATTTTCTTTTTGTACTTTGTGTTTCATCGTTTAAATTCAAGCTAGTAGGTTTTGGGAGGATGAGTTCTTGATAATCTTTTTACTGCAATTATAGTAGAAAGTAACGAAGAAAAAAGCACTAAAGAATTGCAAATCAAAGTTTAGAAAACAAGAAAATTGAATATGAGTACTAGTCCTATTACATAAATGGCCTTAAACTAATTTATATCAGATAAATAGGTGATCAACTGTTCTCATTAGTTAGATTAGTGTTTCATGAGGCTCTCTATTGAGATCAATGAATATGAATGACCTTAAACTAAGTTTCTTTATTAGATCCGCGATGGTGGTGGTAATTGGTAGTGGTAACAATGGCCAATGATGGTGGAGGTTCGGTAAGGCTAGAAAAAGTAATTGTATTTTTTTAATTTATTTTAATAAAAATTATTTCTTACTATTTAATGTATTATGCATATTATTTTTATTTTATTTCGGCCAAATGCATATTTATACCTTGAACTTTGGTCATTTAATCAATTAAAAACACTCTAACTTTTAATTTAAAAGCTAATAGACACTCGAACTTGCTCTTTTTGTGGTACTTTAACACTTTTTGACATGTATTTTTATTAAATACCTCCACGTATACTGCATTAAAGGCAAATATTACCAAAATAAAGTTCATGTATATATATGTTAGGTCAAATTGAAAGTTAAAGGTGTTTAGATATTACCAAAAAAAGTAAAATTCATGTGTATGTTAGATTAAATCGAAAGTTAAAGTGTTAAATTGACTAATCAATACAAGTTTAGGGACGTAAATATCTTTTTATAGCTATTTTATGATAATCACCAATGATATTCCTATTCATGTTACGATTACTTGGACCGAGTTTTTGGAGCAGGCTGATTAGCAATACCCCAAACATATAGGGTGTAATGCATAACCTAAACAGCTATAGGTATGGCCCATTTGGATACTCATGTAGTTTTTAAAGCCATTAAAATTATATATCATTAAGAAGTATATATACAACTCTACTTATTTTTTAGCATAAAACACTCTTTATTGTTATTATTACTGTTAAAGATTGATTATTATTAGATCCTTTTATTTGGATGCATAGACAACTGTTTTTTCTCTAATTTAGACTAGTTCTTTTTATTTGTGGGAGTTATTTTTCGTACTTTTGCTGCTCTTGTGTGACTTTTTTTAATTGGTTTTAACAACACACAAAAATAGTGGCTATAATAATTAAGGGAAAGTATAAATACGTACTTTATGATTTGACGCACTTTCATTTATAGGCATATAGTATTTTTTTTTGTGAATAAGATATGTGACAGCTTGGCCTAGAGAAGCGATCCGATGAGGGCGAAAGTGGACGCCAGGGCGAGGATTGGATGCTTGGATAAGGAGCAGCTTATGGCAGGCTTATAGGATGACAACACTCTAAGGTACGGGGTACATGAATGAATCGGATTGCACATCGAAAGTTAAAGTGTCTATTAGGTTAAATCGAAAGTTAAAGTGTTAAATTAACTAATTGATACAAGTTCATGAATGTAAATATATATTTAGCTTTTTTATTTTTAATTAAGATTATTTATTTTATTTTATAGTGTATTAATAGATATTGTTACATCAGTTGTGATAAGTCCATTTTTTGTTATGATAAAGATAATTGCCACACCAACAAAATTTAACTGTGTTTTAAATTACAATTTTTTGGACACTTTAAAGGTTTATTTGCACCTAAAAATAGTTTAAAGGTTAATACACTCTTCACACCTAACGTTAAGGCAGAAAATGCACCTTTTTCCAAATCTAAATAGGTTGGAAATATAATTCTTAATTATAATTTAAAATAAAAGTTTTTAAAAAATCATATTAAGAGATTAGAATAATTAAAAAATATTAATTTATATATTTCAAACGAATTTGATACTTTCTAATAAATTTAGTGGCTAAATAGAACTTTTTATTAGATCAAATTAAACTTATAATAAAGTAAAGGAGTAATTACTATTTGCCCCCTGTGTTTTTCCATATTATACTAGTTACCTCATAATATTTCAAAAATATATTTTTTATCATTCAATTTTGTAATTTTATACTAAAAATTAAAATTTATGTTAGAAAATTATTAATTAGGTTTGGCTTTATACTATTTGCCCCATGATTGTTTGTTTAATATACAAATTACCTCCTATATTCTATTTATTGCACTAAAATCCCCTTGCATTTTGAAAGTCAATGCAATAAAGGAACTAAATCGATAAAACATTATAATTTGATCATCAAACTTCTTATTAAAGTTAAAATTCTACTATAACCAGTAATAAGAGTAATATCTATTTTATTTTAATAATTTAAAGTTAAATTACATGAATTTTCAATATTTTGATTTATATAAGTACTTTTAAGATATTTAGATTTTACTAGAATTTAATTATGCTAAAAATTAGAGTAATTAAACAACACTCGTTAACTTTTTATATAGATGCTAAAACTGATTTTTGTATAAAATTTAGACAATGAAAATGAAATTACTTTTGGACGAGTTTGATATTTGATAATAAGTTTAAGGATCAAATTGTAATCTTAAATTACCAGTTTAATCATTCGACTAACACAAAAGGGAGTAGTAGTTAGTTTTATTAAAACTTAAAAGAATTTTAATGTAATAGAAAAAATGCAGGGGCCGACTCATATATTAGGCCAAACTACAAAAGGTAAATAGTATTTAATCCATTATTTAACAAAAATTATGACGGAATGAGTTTTTAGTATAAAATTATAAAGTAAAGGGATAAAAAATATATTATCTAAACATTATGGGGTAATTAGTATAATATGAAAATACACAGGGGGCAAATAGTAATTATCACTAAATTAAAAAAACTAAATTAAACTTTTATTTTATCAATTAAGCTTTTTTGCCTAGTTGACTAGCAAAAATAAATATGACAAAAAGGGTTAACAGTTAACAAAATCAAACATAAAAAGAGTATTAATTTATTTTTAAAAAAGTAAAATTAGACTTGTAAATTTATCTAAATCTCAACATGGTATAAATCATTAATCCTACTATCTTATGATAATCACCAATGACATTCCTATTCATGTTGCGATTACGTGGGCTGAATTTTTGGAGTAGGCTGATTAGCAGTAACCCAAATCTATAAGATGGAATGCATGTGTCCTGGACAACTATACAAGAAGCTTATTCAAAAAAAAAAATCTTATACAAATACCTAAAAAAAACTAACCTAATTAAATTCTTTACTTCTATCTTCAAAATCTTACAAAATTACTCTAAAAATAAGAAATTAACTTTTATACACTTAATCTATAAAAAGACGCGTGTTCTTAGCTTTCTCCAAACTGTCTCCATCTTCTAATGCTACCTTGTTACATTTCATACTCATTATTACCTTCTTTACAGTAATCTCTCTTTTGCATTCTTCTAATTCACGCCAAACTATTCGTTTCTTTTCTATTATTACCTTCTTTACACAATGTGGCCAACTACATCATCTTCTTCAACTATTGAGACCAACATTTTATTTACTCGCTGAATTTTATTCAATCAACGTTCTTAAAGATCTGATGAATTTTTATAGATCTTTAAAAGAAGACTTGAAAGTTAAGGAAATTCTTCCTCAACTTTCTATCAAGCTCCATACAGTAGATATTGAGGAAGAGAAAGAGATAGCTAGAGCACAAGAAAGAAAGAGTGATTTAACATGTTTCTTTCAAGTAACAGTGGGTTAAAGTTTGGGATAATAACTATTATCTTTTACGGTGTCAATATTTTGGTGAGTTTTTCTTTTCTTTTTTCTTTTTTAGTTTTTGGTGATCTTTCCTTTTATTTGCTCTTATAGATATCATTATGTCACATTCTTGGTTGCTGTGTGAAAATGCAAGAAATGAGCATGGGGTTTAATATAGGGTTAAAGTTTGGGATAATTACTATTTTCCTTTTTGGCTGTTAGTGAACTTTCTTTCATTTTTTTTAAGGTATTGAAGAGCTTTTCTTTTTATTACTCTCTTTATTTGTCATGTTTTTAGTATATAAAGCTACAAGAAATGAGACAGACAATGAAAGACAATAATAATAATATTTATTATTTATTGAATAAGCTTTGTTAGAAAATATAAATTAATTAGCTTAAACTTTTGCTAAATTATTTTTATTCTAGAAAAATATTAAACGAATTAGAAAATTAAGAATAAATTTTTTTTCTATTTTTTATTTTATTTATGAGTCATATGCTATCTCTTAAGATGTGTAATCAATTTTGCCAATAAAACTTTAAGATTTATAGAAAACAGTATATACTAAGTATGCAGATAGTATATTTCAGATATATGATACTATGATTCTTACTAAATTTTTCTCATTATATTTATTTCAAAATTACCAAATAAAATATTAAATTAGGGAAATGTAATTAGTTTTTTATTGAATCAAATATTGTATTTTAGATATTTGACAAAATGCATGTGTTGAAAGAATCAGACTTTTTTACTATTAGTATTATTGACCTATATAAATACAGTAAAAAATGTATAGTAAGTATATAATGAGTTTATTTCAGGCATGTGATACTCTAAATGTTACTGATTCTTCTCCATTCAAATTTTAAAACCATCTTTTATATTTCTTTAAGAATTTATATAGACATAATTCTTACTTTTCTTCACCACGATAGATATTGAAAAAAAAATACGAGGTATGTAAATTTTGATGTAATCTAAGTATATTATGAGTATATAGTTTACACTAAGTTTATTTCGAGTATACAAAGGGTATCGTTAAAGTATATTATAAGTATATGTGAGTATACAAAATTCCTTTGATGGCAAAAGACTAACACTTATACATTTAAACTGAAGCAATAATAATTCATTCATAACAAATCCAAATAAATAAAATTTACAACTGAAAACACATCTATGAAAAAATAATACTTACTTAGTATTAAAGTGAATAGTCCTATCATTATACCTATTAATAATATCATAGAACTACTTGTTCATCAGTGTCAATAAAAAAACCACATGACAATCACATCAAGTTCTCCTCCAAATCTTTTTTGTTTTATCCATTTCGTTAAGCTTGCTACATGATTTATACTCACTATCAAAAATCTTCATCTTCCTTGAATTTTTGCATAAGAGAACAACATGATCTTAAGCCTCTTACGATCTTAATAAGGTTTTGTTTAAAAAAAAAAGTTACACAACCTGATTTTTTCCCATAAAAAAAAAACCGTACATATGTAAAACTAGTAAAAGTAAAAAGAAACTAACAAAAGATTTAATAAAAAAATCTAATAAGATGTACGTTTTGCTTCTTTAGAATCCAAAATTTTATTTTTCCTATGCATGATTAACATGATCTAATATAATCATATCACATGAATAGAGAAGAAAAAAAACTGAACTTTTTGCTCTAATTTTTAACCAATAATTAGAATTGGCTAAGCTATATAAGCAAACATAAGAATAATACTAGAATTACAATAGAAAATGTAGTTAAAAGTATATAGTATTTTTTGAGTATATTATAAGTAGATAATGAGTGTCTACTACCATTATAATAACTAAAACTAAAATAGTAACAACAAAGCAAAAAAGAAAAAAGACACATAAAGTTTAGGTCTTAGTGTTTAGAAAAATGACCAAATTTTTCTCTTAGTCTCCTCCTCCCATTCTTTCATTTTATATTATCCTTACCTTCTCGGTTTTTAAACTCTTAAATAACACGTACACTTCTCTTTTTTTCTTATTGCAACTATTTTACATTATCAGCAAGAATATATATATAATTAAGGAAACTATTAACAAAATAAAAAGAAGGAAGTTAATCTCTTCAATAGTAGTAGAAGGAATGGATCAAAGAATTTTTCGAGCATATTAAAACCAATTGGGAGTCCTTTTGTGATAAAAGGAACTCAGATCACCAATCACTAAAGGCATTAACTTCTAAAAGATAAAAAATCAAACCAAGCAATTAAATTCATTACCATTTAATCAAGTTACAAAGAAAACATGGATAATTACATTCACCAACGAAGACAAGAAAAAAGAATTAAGATGAACCAAGCATAAATCCCAAAACCAAGCAATCAGATTTATTAGCACTTTATAAAATTTGTAAAGATAAGAAAGAGGGTAATTACTAGGGATATGCACTATCCTATTTGAACCGAAAAGCCAAACCTAACAGAAATTTAATTCGATTTTCAGTTGTCTATATATTAAATATAGAATAAATATAAAAATTATATATTAGTATAATATTTATGTGTTAAAAATATATATATTTATTAAAATTTTCATTTCTCAATTTATCAATTAAATGTAAAATTAATTTTAAAAATATAATTAACATATTATTTTTTAAGATTAGAAATTATTGTATAATTAGAACTAATCTATTAGTTAGTATGATGGAGGAAGTATCTCTTTTCGTCTCTTCTTCTTGTAAGTCAAACCAGTTAAAGGATTTAATTAAAAGAGGTAGCTGACTTTGATTCTTATACGGTTTAAGTAGCAATTTGCCCCTTGAATTTGTTTGCCGGGTCTAAATCACTCTAAGATTAATTTCTTGGCTCAATGGATCTTAATATTTAAAAAGCTGAAATACATTTACTAAACTCCGAGAGCATGAAATACATTTACTCTCTCTCTCGTCTCTCTTTTATAAGTGGAATGCATATTTAGTTTTTGTCTTTTAGGTTCTTTGTTCAAGAGTGCCTTTTTTAGTTCCTTTTTCCTGTTTAGAATTGTAGTTCTAAAGTCTTTGAGTGGGTGGTGGTGGTGCAATTATTTAGAGAATGAAGAATCTTCAGTGTTCAGAGAAGACCCTTCAACCTCCTAATTTGCAGATGTTCCACTCGAAGAAAATTCTAGTTGGTATACTCTTTTTTCCTTTTATAACGTATCTGGGTTGATGATGAAGAGTCATCTCAAAAAAATTTAGAAGTTAGAGAACGAGTTTTTAGTTTAGAAAAGAAACTAAAATATTTCTATTATCTTGTTTGACTCTCTGAGAGATTAAAAGAAATAGGTGTTGGTCCTTGGTTTATTTTCAATTTTCTCTTGGTTTTTTGTGGAATGACTGGTTGACACGCTTATTGATCAACTATTACACCTTCGAGTTCATTTTTAACATGAAGGTTAAGTCTTAGTTAATCTTGATCAACAAAGGCCTACTCGGTTCTGGAATGACAGGAAGAAACTCCTAGTTTGATTAGATCCATTTCTAATATGAAAAGGCTTCAAAGAACTCTGCTTTCTTTTAGCGAAGAATAGGCATATGAACTAAGTCATCATCCTCGCTCTCCTATTTGTACTGACATTTCGGGTGGCGACTCTAATTTTTTCTGTGGTTACATGATCATTGTATTCTAGATCTCTAGATCGAACGATTCTTTTTAAAATTGGCCTAGTATGAAGAACAGTTTCTCAACACAGTGAGGAGGTTGTAAATCACTCGATGCCGGGGTCAAGATTAATCATTGTGTGAGTTTGAAATAGAGTGATCATTAATTAATTCAATTAGTAGGAGTAGGAATGTATATTTTCTTATAGGATTGTAGGATTGAATTTTTAGATTAAGATTAGAAATGTATTAAAGTAGTTAATTAGATGAATTACCAATTAATACCGAGTATTTTTTTAGTTAGTTCAAAAATTTTCCATCCCCTTTGCCATGTAGTAAGAATGTGTAAGTGCAATCGTTTTTAGACTTAGGCCCCAAGTGATTTTAAACCACCTCACTGTGTTGAGAAACCGCTCTTCATACTAGGCTTGTTTCAAAATGAATCGTTTGCTCTAGGGAACCTATAAGACCACAATTATCATGTTATCATCGAAAAAGTGGAGTCGCCACCCAAAAATATCGACATAAATAAGAGAGTAAGGAACACAGCTTTGTATCCCTTATGAAGAGCCTAATATTCCCCTCTTCAATATCACATAGAAGGTTTGAAGAGGCATCCCTATCTGCCTAGGGTCACCTAGATTCCACTAAAGTAAATGAATCTTTTTCTAGCTTAATCAAATTACATTAATCTAGTCAATTCTACTTTTTTATCTAATTTACTGTGATGTGAGCAAATAATTCTAACCTAATTGGTACCCCCAACTAATCCTATAAGTTGCACTCAAAACTTTTACATGCAAGGTGACCAAATTAGAGTATAATTTTATTACCTAAATCTAGGTGTCGAATTCATTTTAGCTTAGCATGTTAAAAATGAACTGTGAGGCATACGAAGCTTACATTGGTAAGCTTTGTTCATCTTATGTTAGGCATGTGGGGTGATCACTCATAAATTCTAAGTTAGTTTTATATTCCCTTATAGACATGTGTGGTGAAAACCTAAAAACAATAAAAAGAACATACATAGAAGGGGGGAGGAGAAAAAAGAAATCCAGAAAGGGGTTAAGGAGATCGAGACGATTAAGAGAAATTAATTACAACCATGGCTTAAAAGCCTCAAAACAATCAAATAAGAAAAACTAATTAATTAACTAAACTAATCCTAAAAGTCTAAAAAAGATCGCTTAGGATCTCTAAACCGGATAAGTAGAATCTGTCATTATGAAAGAATTTAGGTTAGTAAAGGACATTAACAAATAAAAATGCAAATAAACAAATAAATTATAAAATAAAAGAAATTAAAAGCGAATTAAGAACAACTATAAAATAATATTAGAACTACTGAAAAAGAAAATAACATAAAATAAACTTACATTTGAACTATAGCACAATCAGTAATAAATTAATAAACTATTAAATTTAATACTTTCACCGACAAAAGAAGCTAAACCAACAAAATAAAGTGTTATAATATTAATGACTATTGTAATGGAAATTTTAATTATCTTCAGTTATAAGCCATATTTTCTTTAATAAATTTTATTAGATTCTAATGGACTCTTAATTACTACTCATATGTTTGTTTCAATTCAGACTACAGACAATTATAATACAGTAATGTAATTTGAACTCATTAAGAAATATAAAAAGAAAGAAGTAAAGATGATAAGTTTAAATAGACATAATGTTGGAAAAGAAACAGCCTATTACTATTACCGGTGGGTATGGGTCCTGAAGTAGGAGTGTTTCTTCTACAATGCCCCGAAAGTAGCCAATTTATCTAATTATGATGGATACAAGTGATAAAGAAAGAATGCAGACAATTAAAGGACTTAAAAAAGACACAAAAGTATTGTATAACTTAGTTTTTATTGCAGTCACACTTGTAGAAATTTGTAAAGTCTACTAATATTGTTGGTATTCTTGACAGGAAAGGAGAAAAGGAAACATCAATTAAAACTGTTTGGTATTTTACAATTCACAAGTGGAAGATCAACCAATCAACAGAGGAAATAATAGATCATATGGAAACAAGATAAATCAATTCTTTTGTTATTAAAATATTTGCCATATCCATGCGCATTGGTCACACCATAATTTGAGCAAAAGTAAAGATATAAATAAATGATGCATGGAGAAAAAACCTCTAAAATTCATTTACAAGTACAGAAATAGGAAATACTTACAAATGAAAAATGTAATTGTCAGAAATGTAGAAGGTTTGAAATTGGGTTCCACCCCATAATCCAGTCACATTATCATTGGCAGTGCAAAATTTAGCTCAAATGGAATTCTCACATAATCCTACAAGCTTTACCACTATCTCAGCATTTTCATTTAAACGTGAAGTCAACCTCTTTGCTAGAAACTCTCTTTCACGTCTCAGCAAGTTATAATATGAGAAATTTTAGCTTTCAGAATTTCAATTCTGCTTTGATCTATATAGAATCTAACATTGTTATTTCCCATAGATGATAGACCAATATGATAATATGCTTTTATTTTTATCTTTTTGCAATTTTGTATTTATTATAAAAAAATTCTCAAAAGAAGAAGTAGTATTTAATTTTATAAGACTTAAGTTCTTTTAACTCTTGATCAATATAGGATGTGATATAACATTTATTTGCTTTTTATGTTATATTGAATTAACACTTCAACATTAGACTTGTAGCCTAATGACTTCTACATATTAAAATAGATTCATTTTGTTCAAAGAAAGGTAAGAACATAATTAATGAGATCTGATCTACAAAAATTCAGAATTCTCATGGGTTGAAACTCGATGGATCATAGCAGCTTTGAATTTAATATGAGAAATTTAAATATTTTTTTTGGAAATTGAGAGTAAAAATAAAATATATTAAAAGAATTAATATGTTAAACAATAGTAATATATTTCTACCATCAAGGGTGGTAGGTTAGTCTAGGGTAATTTAGAGAAAAAAATTATTTATCTTTAAATCCGTCAACTTACTATAATTTCGAGATATACAATTTTAGCCTAGGATAATTTAACAATTGTCATTATAAGAATATATTTATAATCTAGGTCAAATTGACTAAAATTTCTAGTTACGCTATTGATTATCTTATCATCTTTATCTTATTTTATTTAGCATGTATATATATATGAGCTTAGGTTAATAATTTGTTCAAAAAGATCCAAAATTTGTTGTATTAAACTGAAACAAATGAAACTTTAAAAAGAGAACATGAGAGCTTAATTGAAATAATACTAAAAATGGGGGAAAAAAGCAAATTAGTAAAACGCGCTACGACTTTCTGCTTAGGAAATAGATGCATTATCCACTGAGCTACATGCGTCTTTTTGTAATCATCAGGTCAGTATATTCACCATGACTAGCGACGTCATTACAATATCACAACCTATTATTTTAAGGTTAAATATTTTAATTTTAATGAATTTTATCATATTGCATGAATGAGTCTTTTTATTTTTAATAATTAATCTTAATATTCTTTTTATTTAATAAAATTAACTATTTATATCATTCTGTTAAATTTTTCAATTAGTCAAATATTATTTTTATTTAAAACACTAACTTTAACTTTATAAGTAAAAAGTCCTTAACGTTCTTGAATTTTATCAAATTATACTAATAAATTTTCTATTCCAATACTTATTTCTAACATCCTTCTCATAAATATCAAAAAATTAATCTAAGTTAATAGATTTAATAATTTAAATAAAAATATTTAAATTTTATTAGACTAACACTTCTATATTTAAAATTTAGATCCTTCAATATTCAAAAGTTAAAGTTATAAGCTACTAAAAGAATTTGAAAAAAAAAACAGGATTTGTACTAAGTTACTTTAACTAAAGAAAACCTTATATAAAATTATATAAGAAATTTATAAGATAATATTTTATAATTAATTAAGTTAACTATTATTAAGCTAAAAAAAATCACAACCTAATAATATTCTTTTAAAATATAAATAAATTTTAATACTATATATACAAAGCTTAGAGTTATCACGAGCGATATTAATATAGTAATATTAGTGAAGATAAATAGTACTTTAGTTTTATTTAATATTTCCTTTTAACAAAATGATATAATAATTTAACGTAATAAAATTAGAGGAGTGTTAATATTAGTTATGAAAACAGGGGGATCTAGTAATATAATTTAACGAAACTCAAATGTGTTAAAGTATTTAATCTATTAAAGGTATATTAGACTTTCTATTCACATTTAACTTCTATTTTTTATTTAATAATAGAAAAATATTAAAATAATTATTAAAAATATAAGAATTTACTAATATAATTTGATATAATTTAAGAATGTTAAATAATTAATCCTTATTCTAAGTATAATATTAATATTTAAATTTTAAAAATATTTGTTCAAAGAAGACAATGCAGATAAAATTCCCTTCATTCTTGGAAAGAGGAAAAAAATTGTTAGAATATCATAGATTTTAATTTTGGAGCCAATAAGTAATAAGCTCATATTTTAATCTCTTAATCAATTTTATTCAATGACTTGTTAAAAATAGCTGATTCACCTAATAAAGTTAGATCATAAAAAATTTATATAGGTTCTTGAACTTTACACTAAATATCAATTTTTATAAAAATAAATATTTATTAAATTAGAGTGAAATTTATTTTATATTTCAATGTAACTTAATTCTAATATTTAACAAAAATGATTACATAATATTTTGCATTAGAAGTATGTAGTTAAATAATATTATCAAAATAAGATTAAGGTTTTATAGAATTAAAATAAAATTTTATGTATTAGCAATGTTTAATCTTTGTTTTTAATAAAAATAATAACTTAATAAACTGAAAAGTTTTAAGCTCGACTCAAATCTTAATCCAGTAAGGATGTTATTGGTTCAAACTGATATGCATGAATGACTTGATATTCTTAAATTATTCTAATTAATATTTCAGGACTTATTTGACATATTTTTATTATAATTATTAAAAAATCTTACTATTTTTATAATTTATATAATGATAATCAAATTTTATAAATATAATAAATTATCACAATTTATAATCATTAATTATCAATTAGCATGACTTTTAATTATTAATTTTAATTAAATATTAAGATTAAATTATGTAAAATTAAATAATTTTACTCTAACTCAATTTAAAACTATTTTTAGAGCTTGATATTTAGTGTAGTTCAAGGATTAAATTGAACTTTTTTTTTATAAATGAAATACTTTGATCGGAGCGTACTGAGATCTTAACAAGTTGCCTCAAATTGGCTAGAAACTATATTGAGGTGAATTATTCATTAGCTCCAAGTTCAAGGGCCAACTTGATCCTTTGGCCAATAATAAGATTTTAATTTTTAAAGGGACTTTCTATCTTATTTTCCTTCTATAAAATAACTTAAAGGTTTAATTATCTCTCCTTAAATTTAAGAAGGGAGAAAGTGACTTTTAAATATATTAATTATTTTTTTTTTCCGTTTTTAACTTTTTGAAGAGTCACATTCTCTCTATTTATTTTTTATTTTATTAATAAAAAGTTAACTAGAAAATAAAAAAAACTATTATTGAAATACACATATATTTTAAGGTAAGTTAAAATAGAGAATTAATTATTTATAATTTAATAAAAAGACATATAAGAATACCATTAAAAACACTTTAACCAAACGATTGGTTTTTAACCTCAATTCATAGATTCAAATTCGATGGCCTGCAATAGTGAAAGCAATAAAATATGAACTTCAGTATGCATGGCCAAATGGTACATAAATAAAGGAAAATACAAGTTTTGCCTCTGCATTTTTATATTTTTTGATAATTACCCTTTATATTTTTATTTATACATATTCAATCCTTGTATTTTTATTTTTATCCATATTAGATTCTTTTGTAAAAGTAAGTTAGTGATACATGCTTTGTTAACAAGAATATAAATAATTTTTTAAAGTTTTTTGTATTAAATTTTTATACACTTGCCTCCTATATTCTTTTTTTAGAAATATATACACAATTTATTCTTAATATATTACTAACAAATTAATAAATTATGTAATTATTAAGATTAAAGAAAGAAATATTTAATCGACTTTTAATTTTCATAATATATATATATATATATATATATATATATATATATATATATATATATATATAACAAAAATATTTACTTTTTATAAACATTTTAATTGTTATTAACAATTAAATATTTTATTAATTGACTTATGGTTTGACTAATTCTACACATATTCTTAATTAAAATAATAAGTTAAATTAGATTATAATAACTATTTAGGTTATAAATTTTAAATAATAAGTTTCAAGGGGATAATATTGCTAAAAATTTAAAATACCTACCAGGAAAAAATTATTTTGTTTTGGTTCGATTAGTAATCATATATGAGATAGCAAACGATATAAATTTAGAAACATGTAGGTCGGCTAGTCTGGTGCCAAAGTGCACTTGGGAGAAAATGGAAGCTTGGCTTAGAAAGTAGCTTTCCTTAGAGAATAAATATGTTCAGAGGGCACACAACCCATTCTTTGCTCTTTTTCTAAGCATTTCAGAATTACTTTGATGACTTGTTCTAGAACCTTCCTTACTTTAGCTCGCTTCGAGGGTCACTATGGTGTGGCTGAATATAAAGCAATCCGCCCCTATAGCCTTTGATCAATAGATTATTTAGAACTTCGGAAGATGGTCAAGGTAGCTTGCTTCCAAGCCACTATACTAGATTCACATAGAGTCATAGTAGTCAGCTCAGAGTGCCTCTATTCTATATTAAAATACTACTTTGGATGAATGGGGAATTACGTCGCTCTTTGATTTGCAGAACAAGGCCTATAAGCTCTCTGTTTTAATTTTATGGCGGAGATCTCTCCACACCAAGGAACCAAATCATAATGGATCGAAGCCCTCCCTTTTCATCCAATTAGTGCCTTAAGTTGTTCATGCACCTCTTGAGGAGCTCTTACTGAGTAAACTTTTGAGAACAGGGAAAAGTAAGGCTCGTCACCTTAGAATGAACTCCGCGACAGGTGAGATTGGCCCCTCTTATTGCGAAAGACCAACCCGATCATTTCCCTAAAGATCCTCTACTTCCTCCCATTGATAAAGACAATAATTTCCTTTGTCTTTTTCATAAGCGGCGGTTGTTGAAAAAAAACCACAAGAAAGCATTGAGCTTTTATGAATGAAGCTATCGACATCTTTTCGTATTAATAGAAGCCGGGATGACGGGGTTTCATATTCGACTAAATAATAGACCAGGGTGGTTTATAAGTCTAAAGCAAAATCAATAGGAGTAGAAGACCTTTGGATGAAATCCTGTTCCTCAATGTTGTGCTACTTGATTAGAGAGGTATCCTGAATGAGCTTAATTTAATGCTCTGGCTCTTTACGAAGCCTTGTTGGTATGTATCTATTAAAGAATTGTAAAGAAAGTCACGGGGGCTCCTCTTTATAAACTTGGCCGGCAGTAGTAGATCATTTTTAGGGCTCAATTTACTGTTGTTTGTCTTGTTCACGCTAATTCGGCTATCTTCGGTCAAGGTCTTTTTATTATCCACGAGAATTCTTTTATTAAAGTCTCTACCTTTAGCTTTAGTGGACTTTTTTGAATGGCGAGTAGTATTCGTTAGTTTAGGCAATCCAACCTCTTCCTTTGGTAAAGTGTAGACCAAAATTGATCTACTTCCTTCTATCTATGAGATTGTTAGGCAGATGGAATCACCAAGCGTAGACTCGCACCGCCAGTAGCACATAAGAGCAGTGTATGTGACTCTAGTGAAGAAGAAAAGATAATCACATGTTCGAAGATGAAGGAAGCACCTCTTTCACATAAGAACCTATGGTGGTGAAAAAGAGCCCTTTCTTTTTATTTTAAAAGTAAGTAACAAGAAAGGGCCCACTTCGCATGATCGATTCATCATATGTACCAAAATTAAAACACAATTATTTTTTCCTATAAGTTGAGACGCGTACAAATTTTACACAATTAGCTAGACTTCTATATCAGTTAAATCAGTTAGATCTCGGTCAGGCACTCACTCGCGACTAGACCTTAGTTAGTAGCTTAGACGAGTAAAGTACCCTTCTTCTTTCTGAACCAAATAGCCAAGTAGCTACAATTAAAGCATAACTTCTTCTTTGCTTTGAGTCACATATTTAATGAAAACAATTCCTGTATAAGCTGATAACATGAAGTGAAGAACATCATTTGTAAAATGAACTTAACCTTATTAATTATGTTGTGGATAAATCAAGCTTAAAACATAAAGATAATGGGCTTGATGAAGAGGACCAACAAACAAGGAAGTCTAGGATTGTCAATGATGGGCTAGACTTGCCAAAAGGTCCAATAACAAGGTCTAGAGTCAAGAAGCTACAACAAGCCTTAAATGGCTTCTTTCAAGCATGGGCCAACAAAGAAAGTCCATTTCAAGGTCCAAGATCCACAATCATTGGAGAACATCAAGATTGGACCTTATACGATCTTATTAAGGTCTAAATCCAAAGAGAACAAGGCAAGGCCGAAATCCATGGCCTATGAACTTAAAAATAGAATGAACTTTGTTTAGTGAAGGGATATTTTAGTCTTTTTATGTTTAAGTTATCTTTTAGGATTTGTTTTAGTTTATAAAAATAAACCTTAGTCGAATTGATTGGGGGATGATAATTAGATTGATGTTTGTTTATTCAACCTTGCTTGAATTCTTGTATTCTTGTTGAATGCATTTAACACTTATCAAGGATTTGATCCATCTTTGTGGCGTGCTAGAATTAGGGTTTAAAGGCTTAATTTCCTTTAAGTTCTAATTCCTAATTGATAATTGATAATCTGATTTAGAGTTGATCCTAGGGTTTTGAATTCAATTTGCTATAGAGTTTGTATGTTAGTGTTATATGGATTCGTAATTGAAAAGGGGTTCTTATAATCTATTCATATATGTTCATAACATTTGGTATCAGATATGGGGTCTTAAAATCAGACTGCTTATCTTTATTTTCATGTTCTTTCATTAGTTTGTTGTTCTTATTCATTGAATTTCAGATTTTGGTTTCTATAAAAAAAAAAAGGAAAAGAAAAGAAAAAGAGAAATCTGAAATCTTGAACAAATTCTGATATCTTGTTCGTCTTCTTGAAGTTCTTGTTATTGAATCCGAGTTTGTGAGTGTTTGATTGCTGATTTTCATTTGTGCAAGTAAAGTGGAGTGTTTCTAGGCTAAAATCAAGGGAACTCCTATTTTTAAGGGGTTATTAGTTGGCAAATCAGGCTAGGACTTGGATTTCCTAATCTAAAGGGGATTTGGATTGATTTTGAGGCTATTTTAAGAGATATAATTAGAGAATACGAAATTGAAAGGGATTAACACCATATATATTCCATTCAAGTCAGATTTAATCATTCAAAACCTAATTTTTATCCCTCTTTATCTTGTTTCTCTCTTACAAGTATTCTTGGACATATTTCAAGCAATTCGGCGCACATAGGACATTGATACGAATTTGAACCGGACACGTTCAAACACCAAGATGAGCAATGGTGAGAAACTCAAATTGATAAACGCTCTCCCTATTTAAGAGGAAGCACCCTTACCAATAAGTTCGAATTGTTGCCCCAAGATCTAACTTGAAAGTTTGCAATTGATTATGGAACTAACAAACTTAGCAGTAGAACTACTGAGCCCTTTAGTTATAAATAGATGAAAAATGTTCAAACAACCCAAGAAACTAATAAAAAGTTAATTGATTGATCAAACATGTAGATGTGAAACTAAACTAAACAAGTTAATTTAATCTCAAGAAATTCAAGAGTTACCAACTCAAGGAAAATAAACTTTATTTAAAATGATATATTGATCTAATGCCCTTTTGGCCGAAATACATAGCTCTATTGATAGGGTTTTAAAATGATTCTAACCCTAGAAAGGACTAAGAGATAAGGAATAAAACTCAAACCCTAAAAGACTCCTAATATGCGGATGATCTTATCCTTATAAAGTGTCCATCAAGCCACCTTCATATGACTTTCTCACAAGCAATTCACGCATAGAACACATAGGAATGCATAGACGTTTTTCCTTGAATAGAAATCCATCATGTCTATAAAATTTATCAATAGCACCATGTTCACAAGCATGAAAAATAGAACCAAAATCATGGTCATCAACATACAAGTCTTTGATATACTCAAAACCAAGCAATTTTGTTTCTAACGTAGCAAGTAAAGTATACCTTCTAGATAGTGCATCGGCAACTACATTTTCTTTACCTTGCCTGTACTTAATGACATAGGAAAATGCTTCAATGAATTCACTCCACTTAGCATGGTGTTTATTCAACTTGTTATGTCCCTTCAAGTGCTTCAATGTTTCATGATCCGTGTGAATCACAAACTCTTTAGGTAGCAAATAATGCTGCCAAACATCAAGTGCACGTACAAGAGCATACAATTCCTTGTCATAAATTGGATACTTCAAGCTAGCTCCATTCAACTTTTCATTAAAATAGGCTATTGGCTTCCCATTTTGCATTAAAACAGCTCCAATACCTACACCAGAAGCATCACAATCAATTTCAAAAGTTTTGGAAAAATCAAGAAGTGAAAGAATATGAGATGAAGTAAGTTTGTCCTTTAGCATATTGAATGCTTTTTCTTGTTGTTCCCCCAATAAAACTTCACGTTCTTCTTTACAAGCTCGTTGAGTGGTGCGGCAAGGGTACGGAAGTCCTTGACAAACCTCCTATAGAAGCTTGCAAGCCCATGAAAGCTCCTCACATCACTAACATTCTTTGGTGTTGGCCACTCCTTAATTGCTTTCACCTTGTATTCATCAACATGAATTCCATTTACACTAACAACAAAACCAAGAAACACAAGTTTGTTTGTGCAAAAATCACACTTAGCAAGGTTAGCATATAAAGAATTCTCACGCAAAACCATTAACACCATCCGAACATGTTCAACATGCTCATTCAAGCTCTTACTATAAATCAGAATATTATCAAAATATACTACCATAAATTTACCAATATACGCATACAAAACATGGTTCATTAGTCTCAGCAAAGTACTTGGTGCGTTATTTAAGCCAAAAAGCATGACCAACCACTTATACAAACCAAATTTAGTTTTGAATGCTATTTTCCACTCATCACCTATATTCATTCTAATTTGGTGATAGCCACTTCTCAAATCAATTTTAGTAAAGATAACACTACTATGCAATTCATCTAACATATCATCTAACCTAGGAATAGGATGATGATATTTAATGGTCATCTTGTTGCACGACAATCAACACACATATGCCAAGACCCATCTTTCTTAGGGACTAACAAAACAGGAACAACACATGGGCTAAGACTTTCCCTAACATAACCTTTACTTAGTAGTTCCTCAATTTGGCGTTGCAACTCTTTGATCTCCTCCGGATTGACTCTATAAGCTGGTCTATTTGGAATAGATAACCTCGGCACAAAGTCAATTTGGTGCTCTATCCCTTTTAGTGATAGCAACCCACTAGGTAGTTCCTCGGGAAACACATCTTCAAACTCCTGCAAAACACTTACAAACACACTAGGAAGAGAAGAGTTAAGATCATTAGTGTTAAATAAAGTTTCCTTGTACATAAGTACAAGTACTTGCCTATTTTCACTCAAAGCCTTTCTCAAGTCTCACTCTCTAACTAAGAAACTCACTTTTTTCTCACTTGCCTCCCCTTTTTCTTGTGCCTTACTCATTCTTTTGCTCACATTCTCGCGCAAACCCTCACTAAACTCTCCTTTTACCACTCTTTGCTCTCGCCCCTCATTATTTTCCACACAACTCTCCTTTTGCTTATGCACCTTTACTTTTTCATGTGCACTCTCACACTTTCTTTTTTCTTTCTCATATTCTTCCATTTGGTCCTTTACAACTTTTTGTAATTCATAAACTTCTTTAGGACTTAATGGTGCCAAAACATACGGTTTTCCATCCATTACAAGAGAATAAGCATTGGTTCGACCATTATGAATTACAGATCTATCATATAACCATGGTCTACCTAGCAACATATGACATGCATGCATGGGAACAACATCACATAGTACCTCATCATGATACTTCTTTACACTAAATGCAACCCGTACTTGCTTAGTAACTCTAATTCCACTTTGATCATTGAGCCATTGCAAGGTGTATGGCTTATGGTGCTTAATAGTTGGAAGTTTAAGTTTATCAACCATCATAGCACTTGCTACATTAGTACAACTACCTCCATCAATGATTAAACTACAATTAGCATCATGGTTTTGTACTTTACATGTAGTATGGAATATGTTTTCCCTTTGAGCATCATCATCAACAAGTTGTAAATTAAGAGCTCTAAAGGTTACAGGTACATTACTAACCTCACCCATTTGCACATTATCACAATCCTCCAATTCTGACATGTCTAGGTAATCCTTCTCACCAGGTTTGGATTCTTCATCACTCTCAAAGACCACTTCACCACCTCGAATTGCCATGGTTCGCTTGTTTGGATATTGGTAAGATATATGCCCATACCCCAAATAGTTGAAGCATTGCACTTTCTTTGATTTGAGGTCACTTTGCATCGTTGGCTTAGTGTTAAGATCAAATTTAGGGGCTGCTTTGATGTCCTTTGATGTCTCACGACCCTTGTTAGGGGGTTGGTTGCTCCCTTTCCATGTGTTACTCCATCTTGAGCTAGGAGCATCACTTTTGCTCTTGGTTTTCAATTGCTTTTCCACCTTTACGGCCATGTGCAACATGTCCTCCATCTCTACATAATGCTGCAATTCAATTATGTTAGCAATATCACGATTCAAACCATGTAAAATCTTGCCATTGTGGCTTCCCTATCCTCATCCATAGCTATCTCCATAGATTGCCAATACTTCTCAACACTCTTACTACCTTGTACTAAATTTTATAACTTGTTGTACAAGTCCTTTTGGTAGTGCGATGGCACAAATATTTTACGCATAATGCGCTTGATCTCATCCCATCAACCAACTTCGGGTTCCCCATAACACCTACGACCACTCACCAATCGATCCCACCAAATGCCAGCATAATCACAAAATTCAACAACAGCAAGTTTAACCTTTTTAGACTCACTATAGTTATAACATTCAAAGACCCTTTTAACCTTCTTTTCCCACTCCAAATAAACTTTAGGGTCATTCTTACCATGAAAAGACGATATTTTCATCTTAATACTACCCAAATTAGTGTCAATTTTGGGTTGAAAATTATGTCTAGACCTTTTAGACTCACTTTCTAGGTTATCACCTAAACCAT
Organism: Ricinus communis; assembly: GCF_019578655.1. Lineage (NCBI taxonomy): Eukaryota > Viridiplantae > Streptophyta > Magnoliopsida > Malpighiales > Euphorbiaceae > Ricinus > Ricinus communis. The sequence goes on along the minus strand of NC_063264.1, from coordinate 16,543,881 downwards.
CCCCTTTAGACGTTTTAGGCATATCATTCAATAACCTAGTTAATTTGTCATCTTGTTTTTTAAATTGTCTTTGCATATGTTCTACTACATCTTTCAATGTAGAAGCTAAATTTTCCAAAGTCAATGGCTATTTAGATGACATGGTTAACCCAAAAGACTAGAAAAGAAAACAAAAAAAAAAGACGTGATCAAGTGTTATACTCTGGAGGCTTCTTATAGTCAAAGGAAAAATAAGAAAAAGATCACTCCCTCACGTGTTTCACTCATAAAGAATTGAATTCCTTATAGAAATTAAATCAAATTGTTCTAGTAATCACAAAAATAAGTTTTTCACAACCTCTTAACATTTATTAATTCTGAAGTTCAATAGAACACTCGTGAATCAATAAAATGAATTATAAGCGTGTGAACAAAACAAGCTTACAACTAATCGAATAAGACTCAATCAACCCAAAAGAAAAGCTTTTTAAGAGAAAACAAAAGAAAATTACCCAAATTAGAATTTCAAGAATGAAGAACAGCTCCAATCAATTAAAAAAAAAGAATTGTGGAATGTATCAATCAAGAATCAATTCTTTAAGAACCACCCAACACAAACGGTTAGGGTTAGTTTTCCGTTCCTTTCTTCTTCTTTTTTTATGAATTTGCCTTGGTATGCGGGCAGCAATGAAAATAGTATACTTCTTTTTATTTTTAATGATGCGAACATAAATTGAAATGAAATAGAAGACAGACCCTTAATTGAAAAGAAAGTAAACCAAACTTACAAGTTTGGCTCTGATACCAAATGATACGATCTCGAACCGGATACATTCAAACACCAAAATGAGCATGGTGAGAAACTCAAACTGATAAACGCTCTCCCTATTTAAGAGGAAGCACCCTTACTAATAAGTTCGAATTGTCGCCCCAAGATCTAACTTGAAAGTTTGCAATTGATTATGGAACTAAAAAACTTAGCAATAGAACTACTAAGCCCTTTAGTCATAAATAGATGAATAATGTTCAAACAACCCAAGAAACTAATAAAAAGTTAATTGATTGATCAAACATGTAGATGTGAAACTAAACTAAACAAGTTAATTTAATCTCAAGAAATTAAAGAGTTAACAACTCAAGGAAAATAAACTTCATTCAAAATGATATATTGATCTAATGCCCTTTTGGCCGAAATACATAGCTCTATTTATAGGGTCTTGAAATGATTCTAACCCTATAAAGGACTAAGAGATAAGGAATAAAAATCAAACTCTAAAAGACTCCTAATATGCGATTGATCTTGTTCCTATAAGGAAGGATAAGATAAAGAGTAATCTAAACAAATTAAAACCCTAAATTCATGAGAAAGTTCTCTTTATCCAGTACTTCCAAAAATATAGGAAATTAACTAAAATATGGGTCCACTAAGAATTTATCTTGAAAAATTTGAAGCTCTTTTTGCAGGTTCCAGCAGCTCATGAATTGTAAGGCGTGGTCACGCCTTATTGACAATGATCTTCTGTCTAGATTTTACTTAGCTCACAGGTTGTAAGGCGTGATCACGCCTTATTGAAGATGAGCTTTTGCCTCAATCTTCATTAATAGCAATTATTGTCACTATCTTCAAGGCATTGTTATCATCATCAAAAGCACCATCATTAACCATTTTTAAAACATGCTCTAAGTAAGAATTTAAGGCTTGCTTGAACTTATTACTCCTTGCTCGTGTCATTGGTCCTCCATAGGCTAGTGGATCCATGTTAGTTGACTAAGATGCATCCTTGGTTGCATCAGACATACTCAATCCTAGAACGAATTTTTTTGTTACAATTGATTGCCAAACTGATCTATCATTGGTGATACACCATTATCCTTTGGATTCATTAGCCCCACCCTCTCCAAGTCAAATTCCATCATTTACTAGGATTTTTGGCTGCTTTTGTGTTTTTGGTAATACTTTTCTTTTATCTTTGAGTTGTTTTGGGTTTGTTCTTCATATGTCCTTTGTTCTTTAGTTGTTTTCTAGGTGTTTTAAGGTATTATAAGTAGTTTTGTGTCTTTTTGATTACTAATCACGTTGCTTCTTACCTTTTCATTGTTCCTTTAATATTAATTTTTGCATCAAGTGGTTTTCTTTCACTTGTCTTTGCTTCCCTTTGAGTTTTTGTTCATTGACTTCTTATTTTCTTTCGAGCGCACTATACACTTGCAATTTCTTCAATATATACAATTTTGCCTCAATTAAGTGTTTGAATTTTGATTCTAGTGTGTTGCGACGATTGTGATTAGGTTTTTACTTTGGTTTTATTTGATTTAATAAGAATATTTGAAAACAAGCTTGAGTGGTGTGAGGTTAACCCGTGTGTGTATTCATTGTTTGTGTGAAACACGAGTGACCACCTTCATTTTTGGGAGCAAACACATGAGGGAGTGTGTGTGAGGTCCATTAAATTTGTATTTTGTTGTGTTTTCTAACCCTTGTTACAGGTATGTCATCCGGTTCTAATATTCATGATGAGACCAGAATAACACAATTCCATTAGCACAAATGTAAGCAAATAAGAGGACGTAAATGAATATTGCAAACCTTAATGACTGAATGGAAAGAATAGAGGTGGAGTTGGGCAATGAAACTAGGGAAATTAAAAGTGAGATGACTAGAACTTTAGAAGCTAATCAAAGAGGAAAGGCTTGAACAATTTGTGGCATTGTATAGAAAGATGGGGAATAGGCAAGATTTTAGGGCTGAAGCACCGAATGTGGGTGTGAATGCACAAAATTTAGGTGTGCACAATCATGGGCAGCCCCAACACATGCGACATAATGAGTACAATAATGATGATATGGGCCGAAATTTAAGTAGCATCAAATTTATTGTTCCAAACTTTGCTGGTAGAACCGACCTTGAAGCCTATCTAAAGTGGGAGAAAAGGGTAGATCTCATATTTGATTGCCATAATTTTTTTGCTAAGAAGCAACTGAAGTTAGTGGTTAGCCATTTTACAGAGTATGCAATTTTATGGTATGACCAGATGGTAGTGAGTAGGAGAAGAAATGGGGAAGAGCCTATCAATAGTTGGGTGGCTTTTAAGTTTGTCATGAAGAGGAGATTTGTACCTGTGCATCACCAAAGAGAGTTGTACCAAAAACTCCAATACTTGAGACAAGATACAAAAAGCATAGAGGATTATTTCAAGGAGATGGAGATGTTGATGGCTAGATTAGATTTACAGGAGAAGATGGAGGCTTGATCGTGTTGATTTACAATATTATGTGGAGATTGATGAGATGGTACACCTTGCTATAAAGGTGGAAAGACAACTCAAAATGAGATGGACAACAAAGGGAGAGTCTAAACCGAATTGGTCTTTAAATTCGGGTTCAAAACCAATTGGGAAACTAATTCCAATACCAAACCGAACTGGAGCAATGACACCAAAGGAGGTAAATTTGATGCTAACAATTATGTTTTGCAGGATACCAAGCAAAAAGGAGTGGATGATCCAAGGGGTACCTATAAGACCGAGCCACATAAGCAAAGAAACCGAGACATCAAGTGTTTTAAGTGCTTAGGCAGCAGACACATTGCATCTCAATGTCCAAATGGAAGGACAATGATTGCTTCAAATTATGGAGATATTGAGACTGAAGGTGAGAGTGAAGGGGAAGAGATGCCACAAGAGCAAGAGAGTAGTGATGATGGCATTGAAGGGCCCATGAAAGGAAAGCTCTTAGTGGTAAGACATACACTTAATACATATATGAAGGATGAAGATAATATGGAACAACAAAGAGACAACATATTTCACACTAGATGCCATGTACAAAGTAAGACTTGCAACCTTATTATTGATAGTGGTAGTTGCACAAATGTTGCTAGTGTGTCCATGGTTGAAAAATTGGGTTTGAAATTGATTCCTCATCGTAGGCCTTATAGATTGCTTTGGTTAAATAATTGTGGTGAAATGAAAGTAAATAAACAGGTCATAGTGTCATTTCAAATTGGTAGATATGCTGATGAGGTGCTATATGATGTAGTACCAATGCATGCTGGACATATCCTGTTAGGTAGACCATGGCAATTTGATAGGAAAGTCTCACACGATGGCTTTCTTAATAGGTATTCATTTGTGAAAGATGGGAGGAAAGTTACCCTATGATATGAACTCGAACCGGATACGTTCAAACACCAAGATAAGTAATGGTGAGAAAATCAAACTGATAAACGCTCTCCCTATTTAAGAGGAAGCACCCTTACCAATAAGTTCGAATTTGTCGCCCCAAAATCTAACTTGAAAGTTTGCAATTGATTATGGAATTAACAAACTTAGCAATAGAACTACTAAGCCCTTTAGTTATAAATAGATAAAGAATGTTCAAACAACCCAAGAAACTAATAAAAAGTTAACTGATTGATTAAACATGTAGATGTGAAACTAAATCAAAAAAGTTAATTTAATCTCAAGAAATTCAATAAGGAGCACCTTAAGGAATAAGAGTTAACAACTCAAATAAAACTTCATTTAGAAATATATATTGATCTTATTATTTTTAGCCGAAATACATAGCTCTATTTATAGAGTTTTGAAATAATTTTAAACCCTAAAAGGCCTAAGAGATAAGGAATCAAAATCAAATCCTAAAAGACTCCTAATATGTGACTAATCTTATCCCTATAAGGAAGGATAAGATAAAGAGTAATCTAACCCTAATTAAAATCCTAAATTCATGGGAGGAAGTTCCCTTTATCTAATACTTCCAAAAATAGAGGAAATTAACTAAAAACGGGTCCATTACGAATGTTTTCTTAAAAAATTCGAAGCTCTTTTTGTAGGCAGCTTATTTACTGTAAGACGTGGTCACGCCTTATGGAAGTTGAGCTTCTTTCCCCTTTCTGCGCAGCTCACAGGTTGTAAGGCGTGGTCACGCCTTATGGAAGTTGAGCTTCTGCCCCCTTTGCTCATTAATAGCAATTAATGTCACTATCTTTAAGGCATTATTATCATCATCAAAAGCATCAAAAGCACCATCATTAGCCATCTTCAAAACATGCTTCAAGTAAGAATTTAAGGCTTGCTTGAACTTCTTACTCCTTGCTCGTGTCATTGGTCCTCCATAGGCTAGTGGATCTATGCTAGTTGACTTAGATGCATCCTTGTTGCATAATTCCCCCCCTCCCCCTCATCGATAGGAATCGACATCGAATCAACGCCTTCATCAAAATCAAAAGAAGACAAATCAGCAACATTAAAAGTAGCACTAACATTATACTCACCAGGTAAGTCAACTTTGTATGCATTATCATTGATGCGCTCTATCACTTCAAATGGACCATCACCACGTGGCATCAACTTTGATTTCCTTTGGTTGGGAAACCTTTCCTTCCTAAAGTGCACCTAAACCCCATCCTTTTACGGCCCTTATTGCGTTGTATGGTGATTTGTTCATTGCGTCTTTCCAAGTTTGCATGCACTTGTTCATGCAAATTCAACATAAATTCAACCTTTTTTTCGCCATCTAAATTCACTTGTTCACTCAAAGGTAAAGCAATCAAATCTAAAGGACTCAAAGGAATAAAGCCATAAACAATCTCAAATGGGCAAAATTGAGTAGAAGAATGCATACCACGATTATATGCAAATTCAACATGCAGCAAACAATCTTCCCATGTTCTCAAGTTTCGTTTAACCATGGTCCTAAGTAATTGTGACAAAGTTCTATTCGCTACCTCGGTTTGATCATCGGTTTGGGGATGACATGTAGTAGAAAAAAGCAATTTAGTTCCCAATTTACCCCATAAGGTCTTCCAAAAATAGCTCAAAAACTTGGTGTCCCTATCACTAACAATAGTTCTAGGCATACCATGTAAACGTACAATTTCTCTAAAGAATAATTCAGCAACATGTTGTGCATCATCGGTTTCCCTACATGCAATAAAGTGTGACATCTTTGAAAACCTATCCACCACAACAAAAATACTATCATGCCCATGCTTAGACCTAAGTAATCCAAGCACAAAATCCATAGATATGTCAATCTAAGGAGAATTAGGTATGGGCAAAGGCATGTAGAACCCATTAGGTTGTGATTTAGACTTAGCTTGCTTGCATACAATACAGTTAGCACATAATCTATTCACATCAGATTTCATCTTAGGCCAATAGAAATGATCATGCAAAACATCTAAAGTCTTTTGAACACCAAAGTGTCCCATCAAACCACCTTCATGTGACTCTCTCACAAGCAATTTACGCATAGAACACATAGGAATGCATAGACCTTTTTCTTTGAACAAAAATCCATCATGTTTATAAAATTTATCAATAGCACCATGTTCACAAGCATGAAAAATAGAACCAAAATTGTGGTAATCAACATACAAGTCTTTGATATACTCAAAACCAAGCAATTTTGTTTCTAAAGAAGCAAGTAAAGCATACCTTCTAGATAGTGCATCGGCAACTACATTTTCTTTACCTTGCTTGTACTTAATGACATAGGGAAACACTTTAATAAATTCACTCCATTTAGCATGGCGTCTATTCAACTTGTTCTGTCCCTTCAAGTGCTTCAATGCTTCATGATCCGTGTGAATCACAAACTCCTTAGGTAGCAAATAATGTTGCGAAACATTAAGTGCACGTACAAGGGCATACAATTCCTTGTCATAAGTTGGATACTTCAAGATAGCTCTATTCAACTTTTCACTAAAATAGGCTATTGGATTCCCATCTTCCATTAAAACAGCTCCAATACCTACACCAGAAGCATCATAATCAATTTCAAAAGTTTTAGAAAACTCTGAAAGTGAAAGAATGGGAGATGAAGTAAGTTTGTCCTTTAGCATATTAAATGCTTTTTCTTGTTGTTCTCCCCAATGAAACTTCACGTTCCTCTTTACAAGCTCATTGAGTAGAGCAGCAAGGGTACTGAAGTCCCTGATAAACCTCCTATAGAAGCTTGCAAGCCCATGAAAGCTCCTCACATCACTAACATTCTTTGGTGTTGGCCACTCCTTAATTGCTTTCACCTTGTCCTCATCAACATGAATTCCATTTACACTAACAACAAAACTAAGAAACACAAGTTTGTTTGTGCAAAAATCACACTTAGCAAGGTTAGCATATAAAGAATTCTCACGCAAAACCATCAACACCATCCGAACATGTTCAACATGCTCAGTAAAGCTCTTACTATAAATTAGAATATCATCAAAGTATACTACCACAAATTTACCAATATACGCATGCAAAACATGGGTCATTAGTCTTATAAAAGTAGTTGGTGCGTTAGTTAAGCCAAAAGGCATGACCAACCACTCATATAAACCAAATTTAGTTTTGAATGTTGTTTTCCACTCATCACCTATATTCATTCTAATTGGTGATAGCCACTTCTCAAATCAATTTTAGTAAAGATAACACTTCCATGCAATTCATCTAACATATCATCTAACCTAGGAATAGGATGATGATATTTAATAGTATTCTTGTTAATTGCACGACAATCAACACACATACGCCAAGGCCCATCTTTATTAGGGACTAACAAAACAAGAACAGCACATGGGCTAAGACTTTCCCTAACATAACCTTTACTTAGTAGTTCCTCAACTTGGCGTTGCAGCTCTCTGGTCTCCTCAGGATTGACTATATAGGCTGGTCTATTTGGAATGGATGACCCCGGCACAAAGTCAATTTGGTGCTCTATCCTCTTTAGTGGTGGCAACCCACTAGGTAACTCCTAGGGAAACACATTGTCATACTCCTGCAAAACACTTGCAAACACACTAGGAAGAGAAGAGTGAAGATTATTAGTGTTAGATAAAGTTTCCTTGTACATAAGTACAAGTACTTGCCTATTTTCACTCAAAGCCTTTCTCATGTCTTGCTCTCTAACTAAGAAACTCACTTTTTTCTCACTTGCCTCCCTTTTTTCTTGCGCTTTACTCATTCTTTTGCTCACATTCTTGCGCAAACCTTCACTAAACTGTCCTTTTATCACTCTTTGCTCTCGCCCCTCATTATTTTCCACACAACTCTCCTTTTGCTTGTGCACCTTTTCTTTTTCATGTGCACTCTCACACTTTTGTTTTTCTTTCTCATATGCTTCCATTCGGTCCTTTACAACTCTTTGTAATTCACAAACTTCTTTAGGATTCAATGGTGCCAAAACATACGGTTTTCAATCCATTACAAGAGAATATGCATTGGTTCGACCATTATGAATTACAGATCTATCATATAACTATGGTCTACCTAGCAACATATGACATGCTTGCATGGGAACAACATCACATAGTACCTCATCATGATACTTCTTTACACTAAATGCAATCTGTACTTGCTTAGTAACTCTAATCCCACTTTGATCATTAAGCCATTGCAAGGTGTATGGCTTAGGGTGCTTAATAGTTAGAAGTCTAAGTTTATCAACCATTATAGCACTTGCTACATTAGTACAACTACCCCATCAATGATTAAACTACAATTAGCATCATGGTTTTGTACTTTACATGTAGTATGGAATATGTTTTCCCTTTAAGCATCATCATCAACAGGTTGTAAATTAAGAGCTCCAAAGGTTACAAGTACATTACTAACCTCACCCAATTGCACATCATCATAATCCTCCAATTCAGGCATGTCTAGATAATCCTCCTCACTAGGTTTAGATTCTTCATCACTCTCAAAGACCACTTCACCACTTCAAATTGCCATGGTTCGCTTGTTTGGACATTGGGAAGATATATGCCCATACCCCAAACACTTGAAACATTGCACTTTCTTTGATTTAAGGTCACTTTGCATCGTTGGCTTAGTGCTAACATCAAATTTAGGGGCTGCCTTGATGTCTTTTAATGCCTCACGACCCTTGTTAGGGGCCTGCTTGCTCCTTTTCCACGTGTTACTCCATTTTGAGCTAGGGGCAGCACTTCTGCTCTTAGTTTTTAATTGCTTTTCCACCTTGACGGCCATGTGCAACATGTCCTCCATCTCTATATAATGCTGCAATTCAATTATGTTAGCAATATCACGATTCAAGCCATGCAGAAATCTTGCCATTGTGGTTTCCCTATCCTCATCTATATTGGCTCTAATCATAGCTATCTCCATAGATTGCCAATACTCTTCAACACTCTTACTACCTTGTACTAAATTTTGTAACTTGTTGTACAAATCACTTTGGTAGTGTGATGGCACAAACCTTTTACTCATAATGCACTTAACCTCATCCCATGAACCAAGTTCGGGTTCTCCATAACGCCTACGACCACTCACCAACTGATCCCACCAACGTCATCCCATGAACCAACTTCGGGTTCTCCATAACGCCTACGACCACTCACCAACTGATCCCACCAAATGGCAGCATAATCACAAAATTCAACAACAACAAGTTTAACCTTTTTAGACTCACTATAGTTATGACATTCAAAAACCCTTTCAACCTTCTTTTCCCACTTTAAATAAACTTCAGGGTCACTCTTACCATGAAAAGATGGTATTTTCATCTTAATGCTACCCAAATTAGTGTCAATTTTGGGTTGGAGATTATGTCTAAACCCTTTAGACTCACTTTCTTGGTCATTATCAGAACCATCCCCCTTTAGACGTTTTAGGCATATCATTCAATAACCTAGTTAATTTGTCATCTTGTTTTTGGAATTTTTTTTGCATATGTTCTACTACATCTCTCAATGTATAAGCTAAATTTTCCAAAGTCAATGGTTGTTCAGATGACATGGTTAAACCAAAAGACTAGAAAAGAAAACAAAAAAAAGACGTGATCAAGTGTTATACTTTGAAGGCTTCTTATAGTCAAAGGCAAAACAAGAAAAGATCACTCCCTCACGTGTTTCACTCACAAAGAATTGAATTCCTAATATAAATTAAATCAAATTGTTCTAGTAATCACAAGAACAAGTTTTTCACAACCTCTTAACATTTATTAATTCTGAAGTTCAATAGAATACTCGTGAATCAATAAAATGAATTATAAGCGTGTGAACAAAACAAGCTTACAACTAATCGAACAAGACTCAATTAACCCAAAAGAAAAGCTTTTTAAGAGAAAATAAAAGAAATTACCTAAATCAAAATTTCAAGAATGAAGATCAGCTCCAATCAATTAAAAAGAATTGCGGAATGAGTCAATCAAGAATCAATTCTTCAAGAACTACCCAACACAAACGGTTAGGGTTAGTTTTCCATTTCTTTCTTTTTTCTTTTTTTTTTTTGAAATCTGCCTTGGTATGCGGGCAACAATGAAAATAGTATACCCTTTTTTTTTATAATGATGTGAACAGAAATTGAGATGAAATAGAAGACAGACTCTTAATTGAAAAGAAAGTAAACCAACTTACAAGTTTGGCTCTGATACCAACTGATACGAACTCGAACCGAATACATTCAAACACCAAGATAAGTAATGGTGACAAAATCAAACTGATAAACGCTCTCCCTATTTAAGAGGAAGCAACCTTACTAATAAGTTCGAATTTGTCGCCCCAAAATCTAACTTGAAAGTTTGCAATTGATTATGGAACTAACAAACTTAGCAATAGAACTACTAAGCCCTTTAGTTATAAATAGATGAAGAATGTTCAAACAACCTAAGAAACTAATAAAAAGTTAACTGATTGATCAAACATGTAGATGTGAAACTAAATCAAACAAGTTAATTTAATCTCAAGAAATTCAATAAGGAGCACCTTAAGGAATAAGAGTTAACAACTCAAATAAAACTTCATTCAAAAATATATATTAATCTAATTATTTTTAGCCGAAATATATAGCTCTATTTATAGAGTTTTGAAATGATTCTAAACCCTAAAAGGACTAAGAGATAAGGAATCAAAATCAAACCCTAAAAGACTCCTAATATGTGACTAATCTTATCCCTATAAGGAAGGATAAGATAAAGAGTAATCTAACCCTAATTAAAATCCTAAATTCATAGGAGGAAGTTCCCTTTATCCAATACTTCCAAAAATAGAGGAAATTAACTAAAAACGGGTCCATTACGAATGTTTTCTTGAAAAATTCAAAGCTCTTTTTGTAGGCAGCTTATATATTGTAAGGCGTGGTCCCGCCTTATGGAAGTTGAGCTTCTGCCCCCTTTCTGTGCAGCTCATAGGTTGTAAGGCGTGGTCACGCCTTATGGAAGTTGAGCTTCTACCCCCTTTCTGTGCAACTCACAAGTTGTAAGGCGTGGTCACGCCTTATGGAATTTGAGCTTCTGCCCCCTTTGCTCATTAGTAGTAATTGATATCACTATCTTCAAGGCATTATTATCATCATTAAAAGCATCAAAAGCACCATCATTAGCCATCTTCAAAACATGCTCCAAGTAAGAATTAAAGGCTTGCTTGAACTTCTTACTCCTTGCTCGTGTCATTGGTCCTCCATAGGCTAGTGGATCCATGCTAGTTGACTTAGATGCATCCTTGGTTGCATCATCCTAACACCCCTTTCTCCCAGGAAAGTGTATGATGATCAATGTAAGATTGAAAAAGAGAGAGTAGAGGCTGAAAATTCAAAGAATATACTTGTACCACCTAAAAGTGGTAAGGATAGTGGCATTGAGCATAGTGAGAAACCCAAGGTGAAATAGGGTAGTTTCTTGGCCTGGGAAAGTGATATTAGGCATGCATTGCATACTAATAGAGTAGTATTTTTGATTACTTGTCATGAAGAGGAGGTTTGTACCTGTGCATCACCAAAGGAAGTTGTACCAAAAACTCCAATATTTGAGACAAGGTACAAAAAGCATAGAGGATTATTTCAAGGAGATAGAGATATTGATGGCTAGATTATATTTACAGGAAGAGATGGAGGCCATAATGTCACGTTTTCTTAGGAGCATTTGATTACTTGTCATGAAGAGGAGGTTTGTACCTGTGCATCACCAAAAGAAATTGTACCAAAAACCCCAATACTTGAGATAAGGTATAAAAAGCATAGAGGATTATTTCAAGAAGATAGAGATATTGATGGCTATATTATATTTACAGGAGGAGATGGAGGTCGCAATGTCACCTTTTCTTAGGGGCATGAACAAGGAGATTGCTGATTGCGTTGAGTTACAAAATTATGTGGAGATTGATAAAATTGAATGGAGCAGCCTTGAACTATCCTACATACGACAAGGAGTTGTTTGCTTTGGTTCGTGCATTCAGACATGGTAGCATTACTTGTGGCCAAAAGAGTTTATTATACATACGGATCATGAGTCCTTGAAGCATCTAAGAGGGCAAGATAAGCTGAATAGAAGATATGCAAAGTGGATGAAATTCATAGAAACATTTCCATATGTGATCAAGTACAAGAATGGTAAGGATAATGTGGTTGCTGATGCACTTTCGCGAAGGTATGCACTTCTTAATACTCTTGATTCTAAGTTATTGGTGTTTTGAGTATATAAAAGAGTTGTATATAGATGATGTTGATTTTGGTAAAGTATATATATTACTTGTGTTAATGGGAATGCATTTGATGCCTTTTATGTCTTTGATGGGTATTTGTTTAAAAAGAACAGGTTGTGTGTGCCTCATTGTTTTTTGCGTGTGTTGTTGATTAATAAGGTACATAGGGTTGGTTTGATGGGTCACTTTGAGGTTGATAAGAATTATTCTATTCTATGTGATCATTCTTTTTAGCCTGGTATGAAATGCAATGTTCAAAATGTCTATAGCAAATGTGCTGTTTGCATGCAGGCTAAGTCTAAATTAAAACCCCATGATTTGTATGCACCTTTACCTGTTCTTGAAATGACATGGGTTGACTTATCTATGGATTTGTGCTTAGATTGCCTAGAACTAGGAAATGTAGAGATAGCATTTTTGTTGTTGTGGATTATTTCAGTAAGATGGCTGATTTCATTCCTTGTCATAAAACAGATGATGCACATCATATTGCTGAATTGTTCTTTCGGGAAGTTGTGCGTTTGGATGGTATACCTAGAACTATTATTAGTGATAGGGATGTGAAGTTAATGAGCCTTTTTTGGCGTGTTCTTTCGGCTAAATTAGGTACTCAGTTGCTGTTTTATATTACTTATCATCCTCAAATAGATGGCCAAGCTGAGGTAGTTAATAGAACTATGGTGCAGTTGCTTCGTGCTTTGATTTCTAGGAATCTTAAGTCTTGAGAGGATTTATTACCATATGTTGAGTTTGCATATAATAGGGTTGTTCATAGCACTACACATACTTCACCATTTGAGGTAGTCTATGCTTTTAATTCTTTGGCTCCTATTGACTTAATTCCTTTTCCTAATAACAATCTTGTGAGTGATGATGGTGTTTCTAAGGCTGATTGGGTAAGACCATGCACAAGCAAGTGAAGGAAAGGATTGCAAAGCAAAAACACAAGGACAGCCGAGAGGCTGAACAAGGGGAGACGGTTGGTTGTGTTCAAGTGATGTGCATCATTTTATACATGTTTGTATGCCCAATTACTTACATTTTTGTGCATAGTTATCTTGTTTTATGCCAGAATCACTTGTGTTTTGGTTCCTTTCATGTTTCAGGTGATTATTAATGGACATTATCAGTAGTCAAGGGAAATACGCACAAATACAGACCATAATCCATCAAAATTGAGCAAGGACTAGCATTCCAAGGTTGAGCATGGCTTGGACTCTGGCCGTGCTGAACCATCAACACTTGACCCTCAAGAGTGCCATTTTGGCATGGTTTTCGAGGCCACCACGGCCTCCATCATGGCCGTGGTGGCTCAACATTTGCGAGGGCATGGCCAGGAAGAAGCCTTAAGTTGCAGGACTCGGAGGTCCAACACGGCCTGGACTCCGCCTGTGCTGAATAGCACGAGCTTGACCATGGTCGTGCTGAGAGATTTATATAGGAAAATGCGATTTATTGAGCTAGGGTTCAATTTTCTGACTGGATTTCACACATACATGCATAAGCCATCCTTTTCCAAACTTCAATACTCGACTTTAGGAGACTATTTTGCCTATTGAAGGAAGGATTACATTAGTTTAAACATCATTTGAAGACTAATAGTGGATTTGGAGGCACTCAAGAGGCAATTTAGGGTTCATCATTCAGAATTGGAAATTTAGGTTTTTCATCTGACTTGAAGAAGAAGGGTGTACATTCTTTCAAATTACTTTTATGTATTTGTTCTTTACTTTATGTTGCTTATTAGCATGAGTAGCTAGAATTGTTGAACCCATTGGGGTTCCTATATTGTTGGATTGCTTTTAATGTCTGTGAGACTTTGATTATCAATGCTTGTTTCTTCTTGCTTTCATTATTAATGAGAAATCATATTATTCATGAGACGTTGTGAGTTGTGGTGTTTAGATTGCTTTATGTAATTGAGAAGTTAATTTGGCAATTAGAAATTTGAATAGCAAGAACTGGTCAACGATCACTTAGAGATAAGTGTAATTGACTAGCCGTATTAAGAATTAACAAAGCTTAATAGAGACAGATTAAAGCTTAATACTAATTTAATAATCGATCGTTAGGAAGAGATTCCAACTTTAGGTTCTTAGGTTTGGGAATTTGGTTATCTCGAGAAAGAAACCAAATTCAGTTAAAAATTCATCCACGAGTAATCGCAATTGGTAATCAATATAATCTCTACCTTCACTAAAATCCAACTAGCTTAGGTCCCCTTGAGTTTGCTTTTTTTCCTTTGGTTGTTTCACGAATTCCTTTTAGACTGTTTGACACTTATTTAATCACTTGCTTACATTTAATCATAGAATAGCCACTTCATCGATTTGTTAAGGTTAGATAACATAAGACGCTATAGTGGTTTTAGGATCACCCTTTCCCGAGAATACGATCTTGATACTCGCCATTAGTGCTAGTCTATATTGATAAGCTCATTGCATTATATTGTAGCTACACAATTAGCTTATCAAGTTTTTGGTGCCATTCTTGGGGAAACTTTTGTGTGAACTAGAGTGAATTTATGTTTGTGTTAATCTAGCTATTTTTATTCTTTATTATTTTATTCATTCCTGTGTTCTTTAGTTGCTGCCTTTTCATTTCAGGTAGTTTATGACCAGGAGCTCTAATCCTACTCCTGTAGACCCTCTTGCTGAACTAGATCGATCCCTCCATCTTTTGAGGAAGCGTATGTAAGAAGAAGAGGAGGCGCAGATAGAGATTGAAACCCCTATGAATAGACCAGCAGAGATGGGAGACAACAATCGGGCTACGGATGAAGCCAGGACAATGTACGAGTTTGCTAGACCTTCTCTTGAGGGGACACAAATGAGTATATTGCGACCACCAGTGGCAGCCAACAACTTCGAAATAAAGCCAAACGTGATACAAATGGTCCAAAATAGCGTACAATTTAGGGGACTGCCGAGCAAGGACCTAAACGCTTACATCGCAAACTTCTTGGAGATCTGCGACACCTTCAAGATAAATGGCACAACTGATGATGCCATTCGCTTGAGGCTGTTTCCTTTTTCTTTGAGGGACCGAGTGAAAAGATGGCTACAATCACTCTTAGCCAACACTATTACGACATGGAGATCGTTGGTTGAGAAATTTTTATATAAGTACTTTCCTCCTACTAAAACTGCTAAATTGAGAAATGATATATCTTCTTTTATGTAGTTCGATGACGAGAGAATGTACGATGCTTGGGAAAGGTACAAAGATTTGCTCCGGTGTTGCCCGCACCATGGACTACCAGTATGGATGCAGGTCCAGACCTTCTACAGCGGTTTGAACCTCACTACTAGGCAAAATGGTAGACGCCGTAGTAGATGGGGCCATGAATAGTAAGACACCGAAGCAGACGCAAAATCTGATAGAGGAGATGGCCATGAACAACTACCAGTGGCAATCCTCTAGGAGTCGGCCAGTCAAGCAGGGAGTGATCAACCATCTAGACTCTACAACAGTCTTGGCAGCTCAAGTGGAGCTTCTGACCAAGAAATTAGACTAGCTTCAGATGGTGGTTCATGCAGCCCAGATAAGCTGTGAGTTTTGCGGTGGCCTGCACTATGGTGCAAACTATAAAGCAGGAGGTATGTTTGCTTCACCTTCTAATTCTTCATCTTCTATTGTTTCTGCTGACCTTGAACATGTAGACTACATGGGTAATGCACCTAGACAGCAGAACAACTCGTACAACAATACATACAACCCGGGTTGGTGAAATCATCCAAACTTCGGTTGGAGAAATAACAATGCCCAGGGTCCACCAGGCTTTTAGAGATCGCATCGGCGGCCACCACAAAGAAGAAGTCGGGCCATCATGACTTCCTCCACCAAATGAGAAGAAATCTAACTTGGAGGAGCTGATGATGAAGTTTGTCACGTCTACTGAGACGAGGTTCCAGCAGACTGACAGTGCTCTTAGAAATCAACAGGCGTCCATTCAGAACTTGGAGAGTCATATTGGGCAGATTTCTAAGATGTTGTTTGAGAAGCAACAAGGAGCGCTCCCCAGCACTACAGAGTCGAACCCGAGGGAGCATTGCAAGGCTATCACCTTGTGATCAGGTACGCAGTTATCTAGCTCTTTACCATTAGCTGATGATGATGATGTTTCCATGCAGGCTAAGCTAGCTAGGAAGGAGCCAGAACCTGAGGTGATAGAAGCAGAGAAAGTGGAAGACAGGCAGAAGAGCCCTGTGAGAGAGTACCGCCACCAGTCCCCTACCCTACTCGGCTTAAGCAGGAGAAGGTTTATAAGTAGTTTGGTAAGTTCCTTGACTTGTTTAAACAACAGCGTATTAACCTACCTTTTCTTGAGGCTATTTCGCAGATGCCGAAGTATGCCAAGTTCTTAAAGGAAATCTTGAGCAACAAAAGGAAGCTGGAGGATTTGGGACTAGTGACTCTGAATGAGGAGTGTTCAACTATTCTTCAGAACAAGTTGCCACTCAAAAGGAGAGATCCGGGGAGTTTTACTATTCCCTGCATCATTAGTGATTTGCCTATTAGTGGTGCATTGGCTGATTTAGGAGCTAGTATTAATTTGATGCCCACTAGTTTGTCTGATAAGTTAGGTTTGAGTGAACCTAAGCCCACTAGGATGAGCATTCAGTTAGCTGAGAGGACTGTCAAGATTCCTAGGGGTATTATTGAGGATGTGCTTATTAAGGTAGACAAGTTTATTTTTCCTATTGATTTTATAGTTATGGACATGGAAGGTGAGAGTACTGTGCCTTTGATCCTAGGTAGACATTTTCTTACAACATCTAGGGCTGTTATAGATGTTTGTGATGGAAAGCTTCAACTCAGGGTAGATGATGAGGCCATTACCTTCGACTTAGCTACTACTATAAGACATTCTTTAAACCATGATGATGCTGTGTTCTCTATGGATATTCTGGATGATGTGGTTGAGTCTCATTTGCAGGAAATATTGCTTGATGATCCTTTGCAGGTAGCATTACAACGAGACGAGAAGGAGCTTTCTAACGAGCAAGTGTTGGAGCAGCTCGCTAGTTTGTTGGCTACTGAGCCTAGCTGTTCTACTGACCCTTTTCTTTCTTTTGACAAGTCAGGAGTGAAAAAGGTAAAGTCTTCTTTCGAGGACCCCCTAGTCTTAAAATTGAAGGAGTTACCTGATGGGAATTGTAGGTTTCATCAATTAACTCCCCAATAGCAAAAATACTATGATAAGTTGAATTAGAAGAAAACTAGAAATTACCAATTTAATCCACAAATTCGGATCGTTCAAAGATTGAAGTAAGAAGATGGATGCTACTTAACCCCTTTACCAACAAGGATAAAGATACTAAGATAGACTTTGAATTTCCTCTTATGCCACAAACAAGAAAGTTTGATAAATAACAAGAAAACAAAGATTTAGATTTTGACACCACAAGCTAGAATAAAGCTTGATAAGTCGCAAAGTTCAAGCAAGAAATTAAAGACAAAATTCCTCACAATAAAACTCAAACAAAATTTCATATATCAAATTCAATCATGCTCTAAAAGAAAGAGAAAAGGACTTGTTTATATAGAGTACAAGTCCATGCACACACTACTAAAATAGACTCACACACATAGGATTACTTTTACTCTTAAATGGCCTTAGTAACCACTATCCACACTAATAGCCATTACTTGGTATTAATTACCCCATTAACTTGTATATGGTGGCTCTTAATAACCACTACCCACATTGATAGCCATTACTTGGTATTAATTACCACATTAACTTGTATGGTGGCTACATGTAACCCTAATTTTTATTAACATAAAAACAAGTTAAATATTATTCCTTGGGCCTCCATGGATGCCTTATTGGGTTGAAGTTCTTGGGCTTTCCAAATGTGCCTAATTAAACCCAATATGGCTTGTTGAAGCTTCTTGGATTTGGACCTTGTGATTGGGCCTTCTTGTACTATTAATGGATCTTGAATCTCTTTAAGCTTTGAACTTGGATTCACATCATTCCCCCTTTCTTCAAAAGGATTTGTCCACAAATCAGCTCCATCATCTTCATCACCTACATCAAACAAAGACAAGTCACTAACATTGAAAGTAGCACTAACATTGCCATACTCACTTGGAAGTTCTAGCTTGTAGGCATTGTTGTTGATGTGTTGAAGCACTCTAAAAGGACCATCTCCTCTTGGCATAAGCTTTGATTTCCTTTGGTTAGGAAATCTTTCCTTCCTCAAGTGCACCCACACCCAATCTCCAGGCTCAAAAATGACTTGCTTCCTCCCTTTGTTGTGTTGCTTTTCATATTGGAGTGTTTTCTTCTCAATGTTTGCATGCGCCTGCTCATGCAAAGTCTTGATGAATTCAGCTTTTTGTTTCCCCTCTAAATTAGCTTTGTCCAATGGCAATGGTAGCAAATCTAATGGAGTCAATGGATTGAATCCATACACAACTTCAAAGGGTGAGCAATTTGTTGAACCATGCACACTTCTATTGTAAGCAAATTCCACATGTGGCAAACATTCTTCCTAATTCTTCAGATTTCTTTGGATGAGAGCCCTCAAAAGTGTTGCAAGTGTCCTATTGACCACCTCTGTTTGTCCATCCGTTTGCGGATGACAAGTTGTAGAATACAAAAGCTTTGTCCCCATCTTTCCCCAAAGAGTCTTCCAAAAGTGACTTAGGAATTTGACATCCCTATCACTCACAATGGTCCTTGGCAGTCCATGCAGCCTTACAATCTCCTTGAATAATAGATTCGCAATATGGGTTGCATCATCTGTCTTGTGACATGGAATGAAATGTGCCATTTTGCTAAACCTGTCCACAACAACAAAAATAGAATCTCTCCCTCCCTTGGACCTAGGTAATCCTAAAACAAAGTCCATAGAAATGTCTACCAAGGTTCATTTGGTATGGGAAGAGGTGTATACAAACCATGAGGCATTGCTTTGGATTTGGCTTGTTTGCAAGTAATGCATTTCTCACAAATTCTCTCAATATCCCTTTTCATGTGTGGCCAAAAGAAATGGTCACCCAATATATCCAAAGTTTTCTTAATCCCAAAATGTCCCATTAAACCTCCACTATGTGCCTCTCTCACAAGTAACTCTCTCAAAGAACTTTGTGGCACACACAATTTGTTTTCCCGAAAAAGAAAACCATCAAACTTATAGAACTTATCAAAACCCCCTTTCTCACATACCCCAAAAACATTAGCAAAATCAGGATCATTAGAATACAGATCTTTTATGTATTCAAATCCTAATAATTTTGCATCAAGTTTAGAGATCAAGGCATACCTTCTTGACAATGCATCGGCCACCACATTTTCTTTCCCTTGCTTGTAGTTAATGATGTATGGAAAGGATTCAATGAATTCCACCCATTTTGCATGTCTCTTGTTGAGCTTTCCTTGTCCTTTGAGATACTTCAAGGAATCATGGTCAGTGTGAATTATGAATTCTTTGTAGCCAAGGTAATGCTACCATGTCTTTAGAACCCTCACTAATGCATAGAACTCCTTGTCATATGTAGGGTAGTTTAGACTTGCTCCACTTAGCTTTTCGCTAAAGAATGCCATGGGCTTGCCTTCTTGCATCAAAACTCCTCCAATACCTATGCCACTTGCATCACACTCAATCTCAAAAGGTTTAGTAAAATTTGGCAAAGATAACAAGGGTGCAAAACTTAATTTGTCTTTTAGCAAGTTAAAAGCCTCATCTTGTTCAATTCCCCACTTAAAACCAACATTCTTTTTTATGCATTCAGTTAAAGGTGCAGCTATGGTAGAAAAATTCTTAATGAACCTTCTATAAAAGCTAGCTAAACCATGAAAGCTTCTTACATCACTTACACTTGTGGGTGTTGGCCATTCTCTAATTACTTTTACCTTTTCTTGATCAACATGAATACCCTTGTCATTAACAATATATCCAAGAAAAGTAATTTCATTAGTGCAAAAACAACATTTCTTTAGATTAGCATACAACTTCTCTTCTCTAAGCACATCAAAAACACAAGTCAAATGTTGTACATGCTCATCTAGATTTTTGCTATAAACCAAGATATCATCAAAATAGACAACAACAAATTTGCCTATGAATGCTCTTAAAACATGATTCATCAATCTCATGAAAGTGCTTGGTGCATTAGTTAAACCAAAAGGCATTACTAACCACTCATATAAACCATGTTTAGTTTTAAAACCTGTTTTCCATTCATCACCTTCTCTCATTCTAATTTGATGATAACCAGATTTCAAATCAATTTTTGAAAACAAATATGAACCATGCAATTCATCCAACATGTCATCTAGCCTAGGAATGGGATGTCTATACTTCACCGTGATTTTGTTGATGGCACGACAATCAACACACATCCTCCAAGTTCCATCTTTCTTAGGCACTAACAAGACGGGTACGGCACATGGACTCATGCTTTCACGAACATAACCCTTCTCCATAAGCTCATTCACTTGCTTTTCGATTTCCTTGGTCTCCTCCGGATTACATCTATATGCTGGTCTATTTGGAATGCTTGCTCCGGGTATGAAATCAATTTGGGGCAAACAATTGGTTATTTTGTTAGAAATATACAAAATCTCTTTGTACATAAGTACAAGCATGTGTTGCCTCAAAAGCATAGCTTCCTTCACATCACTCATTTTTGCATAAACACTCATTTTTCTTTCATTTGAACCTTCCTTGTTTTCTCTCACCTTGTGTTTCCCATTTTGGTTAAGAGAATTGGAATTTTTAGGTTCACTCATCTCACCTTTTTCTTTACTCTCAAAGGTTTCCCTTCCCAAAGAGTTTTCCAATGAAGAACCCATTTCTTCATATTGTTGCTTGATGCGCATTTGGTCTTCAAAAATCTGTTTTGGAGTTAATGGTCCAAGGTTAAACCTTTTTCCATCCATAGTCAAAGTATACATATTTTTGAATCCATCATGACTAGCCCTTCTATCATATTGCCAAGGTCTCCCCAACAACATATGTCCGGCCAACATTGGCAACACATCACACAACACCTCATCCTTATATCTACCAATTTGAAATAAAACTAAAACTTGCTTATTTACCTTTACAACTCCACTTTCATTAAGCCATTGCAACTTGTATGGTCTTGGGTGCTTGGTAGTAGGCAACTTCAATTTCTCCACTAGCAAAGTGCTTGCTACATTGGTACAACTTCCACTATCCACAATCATGTTGCACAACTTGTTAGAAATCAAACAATGAGTATGAAATAAATTTTCCCTTTGCTCCCTATGGACATCATGTTTATTTTGCAAAGTCAATGTTCTTTGAACAACAAGATTATCTCCCTTAGCACATTCAACATCACTACAATCTTCTAAATAAGGCATATCATCATCACTATCCCCCTCACTCTCCGACTCAATATCACCATTCCTTAGAATCATAGCTTTCTTATTTGGACATTCCCTAGCAATGTGCCCATGACCCAAACACTTAAAACATTTGATTCCCCTAGTTTACTGGTTGATTCTCACCCTTTCCCTTATTACCCAAGTCAATTTTAGGTTTAGTTTCTTCCACTTTTGACTTAGTAAAAGGTTTATCATCCTTTTTCCCCCAAGAAGTTTTCCAAGAAGAAGAAGAACCCATATTTGGTTTAGAATCATACCTCTTTCTTTTCAATTGCCTTTCCACTTTCATGGCCAAATTCACCATATCTTCAATCTCCACATAATGTTACAAATCAACAACATTAGCAATGTCTTTGTTTAGCCCTCTCAAGAACCTTGCCATGGTAGCTTCACGATCTTCTATCACATTTGCTCTAATCATAGCCTTCTCCATTTCTTTGTGATACTCCTCCACACTCATGGATCCTTGAATTAGAGTTTGTAATCTTTGATGAAGCTCTCTGTAGTAGTGGCTTGGAATAAACCTCTTTCTCATGATTTGCTTCATTTCTCTCCAAGACTCTATGGGTCTTTCTCCATATCTATGTCTTTCCTTGCAAAATTGATCCCACCAAACAATTGCATAATCACTAAACTCAACAGCGGCAAGTTTTACCTTTTTCTCCTCCGAATAATTATGACATTCGAAGATGAGTTCCACTTTTCTCTCCCATTCAAGGTACACATCTGGATCATTTCTTCCTTGGAATGAAGGAATCTTCATTTTGATGCTTCCAAGGTTGCGATCAACATCATCATTTGGATGTCTTCTCCTAGCTTGTCTCCTAGGATTGATTCGTTGTCCCAACAAGGTGACTTGATCATCATCCAAATCATCCTCTCCTTCATAGTCCTCTTGGTCAATTGGTGGATGTCTCCTTTGTCTAGGCTCTCCATGTAATTGGTTAAGGATGCCATCATACTTCTCTAATTTTTCATTGACTCCCGCCATCATATTAAACATTCTTTCGAATTGTTGTTGCATAGCTTGAATCACATGATCATTTGTATAAGAAGAACTTGTGTCTTTTGACATGATTGTAAAACCTAAAATTTTAACAAAAGAAAATAGAAAGAAATAATCTCACAACACTCTCACGTATTTCACTCAAAATTGATGTATACCACTCGTGTTTACACTCAATTTTGGCTTTTTTTTTTCTAATGATCTCACACTCTTGCCTTTTACCTCTCAAATTTGCCTTTTGATTTCTTAGATGAACTAAGTTTCTCAATCAAACAAAATTTCAAGAATGTAGTAATCAATGATAAAAAAAAAAAAACAAAAAGGTAGGCTAACAAGAAAATAATAAGGTAGGCTTAAAGAAATGAACAATTTGTAACAAATAGGCTAATAGAAATGAATAACAAAGATAGATCATCAAGAACACAAAGAGACAGAATTATAAAGATAGATCTCAATGGAATATGAAGAGTCAAAATTCTTTTTTATGTAATCTGAGATCTAACACAAAAATATCAAAGATAACAATTTTTTTCTTTTAGGATGATTTTTTTTTTTTTTTTGATATATGCAAACAAAATCTTGAGATAAGAAGAATAAAGATAAAAATAATAATAATAACAAGAACAATAGATGGCGAAAGGTGCAAAATATAAGATGAACACAAGATATTGAGAATTAAAAGATAGTATTGGATACGCAAACCTCAATCTCGAGCCAATGCTCTGATACCACTTATGATGGGAATTGTAGGTTTCATCAATTAACTCCCCAATAGCAAAAATACTATGATAAGTTGAATTAGAAGAAAACTAGAAATTACCAATTTAATCCACAAATTCGGATCGTTCAAAGATTGAAGTAAGAAGATGGATGCTACTTAACCCCTTTACCAACAAGGATAAAGATACTAAGATAGACTTTGAATTTCCTCTTATGCCACAAACAAGAAAGTTTGATAAATAACAAGAAAACAAAGATTTAGATTTTGACACCACAAGCTAGAATAAAGCTTGATAAGTCGCAAAGTTCAAGCAAGAAATTAAAGACAAAATTCCTCACAATAAAACTCAAACAAAATTTCATATATCAAATTCAATCATGCTCTAAAAGAAAGAGAAAAGGACTTGTTTATATAGAGTACAAGTCCATGCACACACTACTAAAATAGACTCACACACATAGGATTACTTTTACTCTTAAATGGCCTTAGTAACCACTATCCACACTAATAGCCATTACTTGGTATTAATTACCCCATTAACTTGTATATGGTGGCTCTTAATAACCACTACCCATACTGATAGCCATTACTTGGTATTAATTACCACATTAACTTGTATGGTGACTACATGTAACCCTAATTTTTATTAACATAAAAACAAGTTAAATATTATTCCTTGGGCCTCCATGGATGCCTTATTGGGTTGAAGTTCTTGGGCTTTCCAAATGTGCCTAATTAAACCCAATATGGCTTGTTGAAGCTTCTTGGATTTGGACCTTGTGATTGGGCCTTCTTGTACTATTAATGGATCTTGGATCTCTTTAAGCTTTGAACTTGGATTCACATCATTACCTAAGCACTTGAGCTATGGATTTTTGGACAAGGCAGAAAAGTTGCCTGTGATTATTGCAGTAGATTTGACGCCTAGCGAGAGATGACTTTAGACTCTCTCAGAGGTATAAGAAGGCCTTTGCCTACAAGATTGTTGACATTCCCGAGATCAATCCTAGCTTCTATTCTCACAAGATTTTGATGGAGGATAGCTATAGACCAGTAGTTCAGCCACAAAGGAGACTTAACCCGAACATGAAGGAAATAGTGAAAAAGGAGGTAATTAAGCTCCTTGATGCAGGTTTGATTTACCCCATTTTTGATAGTTCTTGGGTGAGCCCTATGCAGGTTGTGCCGAAGAAAGGAGGCATGGCAGTAGTTCGCAATGAGAAGGATGAGCTAATACCTACACAGATGGTAATAGGCTTTCGAGTTTGCATTGATTACAGGAGGCTTAATGATGCAACTTGGAAGGATCACTTCCCTCTTTCTTTCATTGATCAGATGTTAGAGAGATTGGCAGGACATATGATTTACTATTTTCTTGATGGCTTTTCAGGTTATTTTCAGATTTCAATTGCACCTGAAGACCAAGAGAAGACGACTTTCACCTGCCCCCATGGGACTTTTGCTTATAGACAGATGCCTTTTGGTTTATGCAATGTATCAGTTACGTTTCAGCGATGTGAGTGTTTGCTCTTTGTGAGTGTTTTTACTTAAGTTCTTGCATGAACTTTGAACTTATCAAACTATTTTTAGTTTGTGGCGTTCTCTAACCAAAAATCTTGTGTTTGATTCTTAACTTATCAAATCATACTTGGTTTGTGGCGTTTGGAGTTGAATTCAAGTGCTAATTTCATTGTTGGAACTAGTTTTCCCTAACTTCACTTGAGGAGATCCTTGGGTTTTGGAATCATCTTGATTGGAGGGTGTTTTCTTGCATTCCATATATATCATAACTCATTAGTTATTAAGGTGTATGGTTGCTAAGATGATGATTTCCTAACATTTGGTATCAAAGCTTGCTTCAAGTTGAGGTTTGCTTATCTTTGTGTTTTGTGTGTTATTGAAGTTTCTCATCTTCTTTGCTTTTTTTTTTAGTGCCGAATTCTTCTTGTTTCAATTTTCTCCTTCTAAGTACTCTCTGTTTTAAAGTTTATACCTTTATGTTTACTAAATAAATTTTTATTTTTCCTTCTTGTTAATCTCTTTATGTAGTTTTTTTTCTTTTCCTTCAAATTCCGTATCATATCTTTTTTTCTTTCCTTCAAACTTCTTTATGGTTCTTTATTTTTATCTTTATTTCATCCGTAGACACAAATAAAAGAAGAATGTTTCATGAAGCTGAGTTCATTAGACAATGTCGAAATCTTCGTTATCAATCTTATGATAAGATGTGGGGTCAAAAAAATAATCGTTATGAAGAGTGTAGACAATATTTTTATTATTCTAAGCCTAAAACTAAGAGGCTAGATAGACAACTAAGTCAAGTTCTTATTGATGAATTGTCAAAGGAGAACAAATCTTTAAGAATCAGTTTTGAAGCATTTAAGCATGGGCTTGAAGAGTTCAATATGTTGACTAACACCTTTCTTAAGCATCTCAAAGATAAAGAAGATTCTAAGTCACCATTGAAGATTAACATCAATGGAGTAGATGAGGTAAATTGCTCTACTGAAGTCAACATAGATTCTGAAGACATGATAATTGAAGATGGTAAGGAAGACAATGATTTGCTACCTCTAAATAAATTCAACAATGAAGAGTTTGTTATTAATGAAGAAGCAAAGATTCAGTTAGTGAAGAATGAAGCTGTTTAGCTTGATGAAATTGAACCTTTTGAGCATGTTGGATTTATTAGTATTAAAAATATTATTTGTTCTAAAGATCCTCTAATCACTATAGCAAAGGAATTGCAGGTTGATGATGGCATTCTATTACCGTTTGATATTATATGTTTATTTCTTTTGCAATATTTGGGAAAAATAAAAGTACTTGGAGCATTAGTTAAACCAAACGGCATGACTAAATACTCATATAATCCATGTTTTGTTTTGAAAACGGTTTTCCATTCATCACCCTCACGAATTCTTATTTGATGATATCCAGATTTTAAATCCACTTCAGAAAACACACAAGCACCGTGCAATTCATCCAATATGTCATCTAGCCTAGGTATAGGATGGCGATACTTTATTGTTATTTTGTTGACGGCACGACAATCAACACACATCCTCCATGAACCATCTTTCTTAGGCACTAAAATTACAGGAACCGCACAAAGACTCATGCTTTCTCTTACGTACCCCTTATCCATAAACTCACTCACTTGCTTTTGGATTTCTTTTGTCTCCTCGGGGTTGCATCTATATGCTGGCCTATTTGGTATGCTTGCACCCGGAATGAAATCAATTTGATGTTCAATTCCTCGAATTGGTGGTAATCCTTTAGGCATATCTTCGGGAAAGAGGTCTTCATATTCATGCAAAAGCTCAAGAACAACACTAGGCAAATCCTTGTTAAGATCGTTGGAAATCATCAAAACTTCCTTGTACATGGGTACAAGGGCTGCCTCAAGGTTAGTGTTTTCTTTACATCACTTGGCTTTACATACACATTCATTTTTCTTTCACTCTCATCTCCCTTGTTTTCTCTCACCTTGTGTTTCCCATTACACTCACTTTAACCACTTACCTCACCTTTTTCTTTTTCCACTATTTCTTGCTCCCTCCCCAGATATTCCCCATATGAAGATTCAAGCTCTTTATATTGTTGTTTAATTCTCACTTGATCATCAAAAGTGGCCTTGGGAGATAATAGTCCAAGATTGAACTTTTGTCCATCAATAGTTAAGGAATATCGATTCTTGAACCCATCATAAATCACACACCTATCGTATTGCCAAGGTCGTCCCAACAAAACATGTCCAGCATACATGGGAACCACATCACAAAGCACCTCATCCTTATATCTCCCAATGGAAAAAGAAATTAGCACTTGCTTATTTACCTTCAAAACACCACTATCATTCAACCATTGCAACTTGTAAGGCCTTGGATGTTTGGTACTTGGTAATTTTAATTTCTCCACAAGCAAAGTACTAGCAACATTAGTACAACTTCTGCTATCAACAATCATGTTACACAACTTATTAGTATGAAAGAAATTTTTCACGCTACTCTCCATGTTCATCGTGTTTACATTGCAAATTAAGTGTGCGTTGTACTACTAACACATTCCCTTTAGCATACTCAACATCACTAACATCCTCTAAAGTTGGCATGTCATCATTCTCATCATCATTTTCATTGTCACTTTCAGATTCAACAATTCCATCTCTAACAATCATGATCCTCTTGTTAGGGCAATCACGTGCATAATGACCATGTCCAAGACACTTAAAACACTTCAAGTTTCTATATTGATTAGCTTGATTCTCAACTTTGTTTTTGCTGCCTATTTCATTTTTATTCTTATTCTCATCCACTTTAGGCTTAGCAAATGTATCATCCTTTTTACTCCAATTCGATTTCCAATTAGAAGAACTAGAACTCGAATTAAGTTTAGAATCAAACTTACTTGCACCTTTTCGCTTGAGTTGCCTTTCAATTTTCATGGCCACATTCACCATGTCCTCAAGCTCCACATAATGTTGCAACTCCACAAGATCAGCAATATTCTTATTTAGAACATTCAAGAATCTTGCCATGGTGGCCTCTCTATCCTCCTCCATATTTGCTTTAATCACAACCATTTCTATTTCTTTTGGTACTCCTCCACACTCATGGTTCCTTGCCTTAGAGTTTGCAATCGTTGATGCAAATTTCTATAGTAATAGTTAGGAATGAACCTCTTCCTCATGATGCGTTTCATCTCCATCTATGACCCTACGGGTCTTTCTTCATTTCGTCTCCTTTCCCTACACAATTGATGGCACTAAACACTAGCGTAATCACAAAACTCAACGGCAACAAGTTTTACCTATTTCTCCTCAACTTGAAGCAACCTCTGATACCAAATGATAGGAAATCATTATCTTAGCAACCATACACCCCAATAACTAATGAGTTATGATACATATGGAATGAAAGAAAACACCCTCCAATCAAGATGATTCCAAAATCCAACGATCTCCTCAAGTGAAGTTAGGGAAAACTAGTTCCAACAATGAAACTAGCACTTGAATTCAACTCCAAACGCCATAAACCAAGTATGATTTGATAAGTTAAGAATCAAACACAAGATTTTGGTTAGAGAACGCCACAAACTAAAAATAGTTTGATAAGTTCAAAGTTCATGCAAGAACTTAAGCAAAAACACTCACAAAGAGCAAACAAAGATTATTATTCATCAATTCAATATTTACAAATGGATTTGGCTTTGATATTTATAGCTAAAACTAGATAAAGAAACCTAAATGGATGTCTTTTAAGCTTCCTCATGTTTTTCCCTTTAATTCCCCTTATTGAAAGTGGTTGTTCTTATATTGATGTCACTCATTTTGTAACTCCCAAATGACAACTAAATATGTGCATCCATTTTGTAACTCCAAATTATGACTAATTATGTGCATCCATTTTGTAACTTTGAATGACAATTAATCATACCATAACTTAAGAAAAACCTAATAAAAATGAAAATAAAAAGGCTTTAAATGCCTATTGGACCTATGAGTTCAGCCCAAACTTATTGCACTAAATTGATGATTTTGGATCCTTTTGGCAATCCTAAATCTTAGGTTGAGCCTTGTTGTGTTTGAACACTCCAAATGTCTTTAATTAAGCCCAACAAAGCTTCTTGCATCCTTTTGGACTTGGATCTTATCATTGGACCTCCTTCAAAGCTTAAAGGATCATTTGTAATTCTTGTCTTTGTTGCATCATGGTGCATGTGTATTTACTAAGATTGATTGGCATATTGGATACCATCAAATTAAAATGAAATCAGGTGATGAGTGGAAAACGGCATTTAAGATCAAGTATAGGTTGTTTGAGTGGTTGGTCATGCCTTTTGGACTTACAAATGCACCTAGTACTTTCATGATATTAATGAATCATATCCTGTGTGAGTTTCTTGGTAAATATATGGTTGTATATTTTGATGACATTTTGATTTATTCTAGGTCATTAAATGAACATGTCATGCATGTTAGGGTTGTTTTAGATGTTCCTCGAAAAGAGAAGCTTTATGCTAATCTTAAGAAGTGCAGTTTTTTTTAGAAGGCGTCAATTTTCTTAGTTTTATTGTTGGTATGCATGGTGTGGAGGTGGATAGTGAAAAGGTAAAGGCTATTCAAGAATGACCGAAACCTACTAATGTGAGTTAAGTGAGGAGTTTTCATGGTTTGGCTAGTTTTTACAGGAGTTCATTAAGGACTTTAGCACCATTGCTGCACCCTTAAATGAACCAGTCAAAAGGAATGTTATATTCCATTGGGGTGATGCATAAGAACATGCTTTTAATTTGCTTAAGGATAAATTGTGCAATGCACCTTTGCTAGTTTTGCCTAACTTTGAGAAGACTATTGAGATTGAATGTGATGCTAGTGGTGTTGGAATTGGGGCTATTTTGATACAAGAGGGGCGGCCTATATTTTTCTTTAGTGAGAAATTGAATGGAGCAACCTTGAACTATCCTACATACGATAAGGAGTTGTTTACTTTGGTTCGTGCACTTCAAACATGGCAGCATTACTTATGGCCAAAAGAGTTTGTTATACACAAGGATCATGAATCCTTGAAGCATCTAAGAGGGCAAGATAAGCTGAATAGAAGACATGCAAAGTGGATGGAATTCATAGAAACATTTCCATATATGATCAAGTACAAGAACGGTAAGGATAATATGGTTGCTGATGCACTTTCGTGAAGGTATGCAATTCTTAATACTCTTGATTCTAAGTTATTGGGTTTTGAGTAAATAAAAGCGTTGTATATAGATGATGTTGATTTTGTTAAAGTGTATAGTACTTTTGTTGATGGTAATGCATTTGATGCCTTTTATGTCTTTGATGGGTATTTGTTTAAAAAGAACAGGTTGTGTGTGCCTCACTGTTCTTTGCGTGTGTTGTTAATCAATGAGGCATATGGGGGTGGTTTGATGGTTCACTTTGGGGTTGATAAGATTTATTCTATTCTATGTGATCATTTCTTTTGGCCTGGTATGAAACGCAATATTTAAAATGTTTGTAGCAAATGTGTTGTTTGCATGCAGGCTAAGTCTAAATTAAAACCCCATGGTTTGTATGCACCTTTACCTGTTTCTGAAATGCCATGGGTTAACTTATCTATGGATTTCGTGCTTGGATTGCCTAGAACTAGGAAGGTAGAGATAGCATTTTGTTGTTGTGGATCATTTCAGTAAGATGGCTCATTTTATTCCTTGTCATAAAACAGATGATGCATGTCATATTGCTAATTTGTTCTTTCGAGAAGTTGTGCGTTTGCATGGTACACCTAGAACTATTGTTAGTGATAGGGATGTGAAGTTTTTGAGTCATTTTTGGCATTTTCTTTAGGCTAAATTAGGTACTAAGTTGTTGTTTTCTACTACTTGTCATCCTCAAACAGATGGCCAAACTGAGGTAGTTAATAGAACTATGGTGCAGTTGCTTCGTGCTTTGATTTCTAGGAATCTTAAGTATTGGGAGGATTTATTACCATATGTTGAGTTTGCATATAATAAGGTTGTTCATAGCACTACACATACTTCACCATTTGAGGTAGTCTATGGTTTTAATCCTTCGACTCATATTGATTTAATTCCTTTTCCTAGTAACAATCTTATGAGTGATGATGGTGTTTCTAAGGTAGATTATGATACAAACTCGAACCAGATACGTTCAAACACCAAGATGAGCAATGGTGAGAAACTCAAACTGATAAACGCTCTCCCTATTTAAGAGGAAGTACCCTTACCAATAAGTTCGAACTCTCGCCCCAAGATCTAACTTGAAAGTTTGCAATTGATTATGGAACTAACAAACTTAGCAATAGAACAACTAAGCCCTTTAGTTATAAATAGATGAAGAATGTTCAAATAACCCAAGAAACTAATAAAAAGTTAATTAATTGATCAAACATGTAGATGTGAAACTAAATTAAACAAGTTAATTTAATCTCAAGAAATTCAAGAGTTAACAACTCAAGGAAAATAAACTTCATTCAAAATGATATATTGATCTAATGCCCTTTTGGCCGAAATACATAGCTCTATTTATAGGGTATTGAAATGATTCTAACCCTAAAAAGGACTAAGAGATAAGGAATAAAAATCAAACCCTAAAAGACTCCTAATATGCGGCTGATCTTATCCTTATAAGGAAGGATAAGATAAAGAGTAATCTAAACAAATTAAATCCTAAATTCATGGAGAAAGTTCTCTTTATCCAGTACTTCCAAAAATAGAGGAAATTAACTAAAAAATGGGTCCACTACGAATTTATCTTGAAAAATTTGAAGCTCCTTTTACAGGTTCCAAGAGCTGATGAATTGTAAGGCGTAGTCACGCCTTAGCGGTGCATGATGGCTATCTTCGAGGACATGATCGAGGAGTCTATGGAGGTATTTATGGATGACTTCTCTGTTTTTGGTGATTCTTTCTCTCTTTGTTTGGCAAATCTTGAGCGCATGTTAGCTAGGTGTATTGAGGCTAACTTGGTATTGAACTGGGAAAAATGCCATTTCATGGTGAGAGAGGGGATTGTGTTAGGGCATAAGATCTCTCAGGTTGGGATGGAGGTGGACAGAGCTAAGATAGAGGTTATATCTAACCTACCTCCTCCTAGTTCTTTTTATTAGAGATTTATTAGAGATTTCTCTAAAATTGCTAGGCCTCTTACTTAGTTGTTAGTTAAGGATGTACCTTTTGTTTTTAATGATGCATGCTTGGCTGCTTTTGAGTTATTTAAGGAACTTCTTACTACAGCCCTAATCATGGTTTCGCCTGATTGGGAGCTGCCTTTTGAGTTGAGGTGCGATGCTAGGAATTATGCAATTGGAGCTGTGCTTGGACAGAGGATTGAAAAGAAGTTCCAACCCATTTATTATGCTAGCAAGACTTTGACAGGAGCCCAGAAACACTACACCACCACAGAGAAGGAGTTGTTGGCTATTGTTTATGCCTTCGATAAGTTTATATCGTACCTCGTTCTCTCCAAGACCATTGTCTTCACAGACCACTCGGCATTGAGGTACTTATTCCTGAAAAATGATGCGAAACCGAGATTGATTCGATGGATTCTTTTGTTGCAAGAATTTGATGTCGAGATCAAGGATAAGAAGGGCGCGGAGAATCTGGCAGCGAACCATTTATCGAGATTGGAGAATCCTTACTTAAATGCACTTGATGAAAAGACCATAGACGATTGATTTCTAAAGGAGCATTTATATGTCACTCACGTATACACTGTGATGTAAACCTTCTAAGGAAGAGAAGGATACACGCCAAGATCGATACTTATAAGGTTTGCCAAAAGATATTTGTGGAACTATCACCCTTATTTATAAAGAAATAAGATCAATAACTATAATGGGATGAACTTAATTAATCCTAGAAACTAACAAGTTAATAGAATTAAATTAAGGTAGAAGTGAAATCAAAACCTAAACAATAAGTTTTAATCTCAAGAACACTTAAAGAAACTCTTTAAGCAAAAACAAGGTTTTCTATTCAATCAAAGATTATATATATTTCGAATTACATAGCTCTATTTATAGAGTTTAAAACATAATAATCCTAATCCTAGAATGACTAGGATATGTGGCCAAGATTCCTAAATAAATAAAACTTGAAGTAAAAGAAAAGAAAACTCCTATTTTAACTTGGACTTGTTAAAAGAAAACTCCTAGTTTGACTTGGATTTTGATTTTGAATATTCAATCTTGGACTTGGGCTTTACGTTTGGGCTTGAATTCAACATAAATCAGAGTTGATCTTCATGTCTATACGTTGGGCTTTAATCCATGAATGAAATACAATTAATCAAAGTTGAATCTTGATCTTCTAAGTCCAACTCGCTATCCTTACTTCTTGAATGCATCTTATCTATCACGTGGACCATGAAAGAACACAAGGCAACCTTGAATCTCTTGCTTCTAGCTCGTGTGATTGGACCCTCATACTTCAATGGATCCATTCGTGGCTTGCTTGGTGGTAAAGGATCAGCCTTGATTTTATCATCTCCTCCCTCCTCGAAAGGATTCATCCTCGAATCAAGACCTTCATCAAAAGAATATAGAAATAAATTAGCAACATTAAATGTAGCACTAACTCCACACTCACCGGGCAAGTCAATCTTGTAAGCATTATTGTTGATGTGTTCCAACACTTGAAAAGGTCCATCTCCCCTTGGCATCAACTTGCTTTTTCTTTGGTTTGGAAATCTTTCTTTGTGAATGTATATCCATACCCAATCTACGGGTTCAAAGATCACCTCTTTTCTTCCTTTGTTGGCGTGTTTAGCATTTGCTTCATTCTTGCGCTCTAGATTAGTTCGAACCTATTCATGCAATTTAAGCACATATTCGGCCTCTTTCTTGCGATCAAGGTTAGTTTGTTCCTTTAAAGGTAAAGCAATCAAATCTAATGGACTCAAAGGTACAAACCCATAGACAATCTCAAAAGTTTTATCAAAATTAGGAAGAGATAGAATAGGAGAAGAAGTAAATTTTTGTTTGAGCAAGTCAAACGCCGATTGTTGTGCTTCTCCCCAATTAAACTTCACATCTTTCTTCACTAATTCATTTAATGGTGCGGCAATGGTACTGAAATCTTTCACAAAATGCCTATAGAAGCTTGCTAGTCCATGAAAACTTTGAACTTCACTTGCATTTGTGGGAATCAGCCACTCTTTGATTGCCTTCACCTTTTCTTCATCAACCTCAATTCCTTTTGCACTAACAACAAAACCAAGACAAACAAGTTTGTTTGTGCAAAAATTGCACTTCTTGATGTTAGCAAACAGAACTTCTTTGCGTAAAGTTTCAAGAACTAAACGCACGTGCTTTACATGTTCATCATAAGACTTGCTATAAATAAGTATATCATCAAAATAGACAACCACAAATCTGCCTATATAAGCACGTAAAACATGATTTATTAATCTCATGAATGTACTAGGTGTATTAGTTAAACCAAACGGCATGACTAACCACTCATATAAACCAAATTTAGTTTTGAATGTTGTTTTCCATTCATCACCCTCTTTCATTCTAATTTGATGATAACCACTTTTTAGATCAATCTTAGTGAACACAACAGCCCTATGCACCTCATCAAGCATATCATCTAACCTAGGTATAGGATGACGATATTTAATAGTTATTTTGTTAATTGCACGACAATCCACACACATACGCTAAGAACCATCTGTCTTAGGGACAAGTATAACAGGAATAGCACATGGACTTAAACTTTCCCTAACATAACCTTTATTAAGAAGTTCTTCCACTTGGCGTTGTAGTTCTTTGGTTTCCTCGGGATTTGCTCTATATGTCGGCCTATTGGGTATGGTAGAACTGGGTACAAAGTCCATTTGGTGCTCAATTCCACGAATGGGTGGTAACCCACTTGGAATTTTGTCGGGAAACACATCCTCAAACTTCTGCAAAAGAGACTTGAAACTTGAAGGCAAAGAAACATTAAGATCGTTAGTGGTTAGAAAACTTTCTTTATAAACAAGCACAAGTATTTATTTTTGTGACATTAAAGCTTTTCTCACATCTCTCTCTCTTGCCACAAAGCTCATTTTTCTCTCTTTTGCACTCAACTCACCTTTTTCTTGTGCCTCACAACTCAATGTTTTCTTTTTGCACAAACTCTCTTTCTCTCCTTTTTCCTCTCTTTTCTCATACTACTCATGGTTTTCCACACAGCTCTCCTTTTGCTTGTGCACCTTTTCTTTTTCACATGCACTCTCTCTCTCTTTCTTTTTCTTTTTTTCATAGGCAGCAACTTTAAGTTTCATTGTACGTTGGTCTTCATTAACAATCTTTGGACTTAAAGATGTAAGAGTATAAAGTTTGTTGTGAAGTGTAAGACAATAGCAATTTGAACACCCCTTGTAGATGACATCTCTATCAAACAACCATGGCCTCCCCAAAAGTAGATGACAAGCTTGCATTGGGATCACATCACACAATACTTTACCTTAGAACTTTTGTACACCAAACGCCACCCTAACTTGCTTTGTAACCTTGATACCTCCCGAATCATTCAACTATTGAAGAGTATATTGGTTTGGATGTTTGATTGTTGGAAGTTTTAATCGATCCACCATCATTGTGCTAGCAACGTTAGTGCAACTACCACTATCAATAATTAAAACACAAGGAGTTTTTCTTACCAAACATCGTGTATGGAAGATGTTCTCTCTTTGGCTTTCATCATCAGCCCCTTGTTGCATATTCAAGGATCTAATGGTGACTCCACATATCACATGGCTGACTTCCGGATAGACTTTTTGTGTTGCTGTTTTAATGCTTTCATGTCTATCTAATACAATAAAAATATCATTTCTCACTCCAAATGTCTCAATTTTTTTAAAAACCACTCCTAAGATATATTATTTTTACTATGCAGAATACTAGAGAAAATATTTTACCATTTGTGTCTTGTGTGCTTGCTGAGAGAAGCATTCCTCTATATGCAGATTTAAGAAAAGTTCCATCTACTATTATTATTAGTATACAACAAGTCCATCCTTTAAATGAAGCTTGAAGTGCCATGAATACATATAGGAATGTGAGATCTTCTTTTATTTATAGCTCCATAATTGAACTGGGATTTGATTTTTGTATCATGTATAAATAGCTTGGCAATATCCCATATGATTCTTCTGGTTTCCTCTTATTTTTCTAATATTTTTTCCTTTGATCTCTAAGTATTTGAGTAATTTACAAATATACTGTAATCATCTTTCATGTCTCTTGTTATATTCAAAGAAATATACAATATTTTGATGCTAAGATATTTTGTTTTTATGCAATTTTTAATAATTGTTGTAGTTGCTTGACTTTGATCGCTATGTCTTATTTCTAATAGACATGTATGTATGTTGTTGAGCTTTCGAATCACAAACATTGTTGTTTTTGCATTTTTTGAAGCTCTTAGTTTTCAATTGCAATTGTCATCTAAGCATTGTAAAAAATATTGTCTGTGGCAAAACTTTTGCACCTTATATTAGAAGTGGTTGTTAAGAGCGTGGAAGCTTATTACTGTTTGGAGAGTGAGTTTGTCTTTGTATGTCTGACCTTCTTTTATTTCTGAATGCCTTATGTTTGTTATCACATCTACTTCTTCATCTTCTTCTCCTGCTTTCTTATTTATTAAAATCGCATATTCAAGTGCATATGAAATGCTCTTTGTTTGTTCTCCAATTATTAATTTTCTTTCTGTTCCCATTTTTTATCCTAATGAACTTGCTTCATTTGTTGGTATGTTTCTATTTTGGAATGTAAAGGTTGAATCAAATAAGTTTTCCTTTTCTTGATTCAAAACTTTCATGCATAAAGAATATTTTGTGTAATCTGATTCTGTTTTTTTGAGCTCCTTGTAGAACAGTAGTGTTTGATTGTTGAATGCCCCACTTGCTTAGCTCCATCATCGGAATAGCAATCTTCCAATTCGGGTATTGAATCTTCATCACTTTCAACTCCACTTTCTTCTTCACTAGCATACACCAATTCGCCTCCTTTTAATGCTAAAGTGCGTTTGTTCGGACATTGAGAAGAGATATGTCCATAGCCTAGGCATTTGAAGCATTGGATCCTTTTGGGCTTGCCTTCTTGAGTTCGACTTTTATTACTTTGATCCCTCTTTGTTTCGGCTTTATTATCTTTAGACACTTCCTTTCCTTTATTTTGGGCAGAATTTGTACCTTTCCAATTGGATTTCCAATTAGAATTTGTTAAAGAGGAGTTCTTGCTCTTTTGCTTCAATTGCCGCTCTATCTTGATTTCCATGTATAGCATGTCCTCCATCTCTAAATAATGCTGCAATTCAACAAGATTAGCAATATCTTTGTTAAGACCATGCAAAAATCGAGCCATAGTAGCCTCCCTATCCTCTTCTATATTGGCCCTAATCAACACAATCTCCATCTCTTGATAATATTCCTCTATATTCTTTCCCCCTTGTACCAAACTTTGTAGCTTATTGTACAACTCTCTATAGTAATAAGAAGGAACAAAGCATTTTCTAATTATTCGTTTCGCTTCAGCCCATGTTTGGATCTCCCCCTCACCATTCCTATGCCTATTACTCACTAGTTGATCCCACCAAATTGCAGCATAATGGGTGAATTCAACTACTGCCAATTTTACTTTCTTCTCCTCACTATAGTTATGGCATTTAAATACTCTCTCAACCTTCTTTTCCCACTCTAGATACAACTCGGGATCACCCTTACCTCGGAAGGAAGGAATTGTAAGCTTAATACTACCCAAGTTTGAATCTACCTTATTTCTCCCATGGTGAGTTTCGGTTCTATCTCCCCATTCTTCTTCATCGCTCTACGTTCCTCTCCTCGCCCTAGACATACTTTCCTCATCTCGAAAGCTCCTACCTCTCGATTCAGATTTGATTTTTATTAGTTCATCCATCATTTCAGCGTACCTATTTTCATTATCAAGCCATTGTCATTCAAGTTTGGAGTTTATAGCCTCCATGAATGCTCTCATATCTGGAATTCCGTGATCGGAATCTTTGGAAGAAGATTGATTAGACATGGTTTCAAGAAGATTAGTTTCTCCTCACGTGTTTGCACTCAATCAAAGAAAGAGTTTGTCTTTGTGCCCTTCAAAATTAACTCAAATTGCAAAAGTTAAAATCACAGCCAACTTAATAAAACACAATTAATAAGCTAGAACAGAAATTAATTAAGCTGAAGATGAATTATAGGAAAAGGAGAATAAAATAACGAACTAAGAATAAGGATGGAAGTAGAAGAAATAAAGAATAACATAATGATAAAGAGGAATATAAGAAATCGAATAGGAAACAATTAAGGAAAAGTAGGATAAGAAAAGGAATTGAAAAGAGAAGGTTATGTGATATCTTCAAACCTGATTTTCTTTGGGTTTTGACCTTGACCAAGTCAATCTTTTTTTTGAATCAGCTCCAAATCTTGCTTTCTATACTCTTTCTTTTCTTTCTTTTTTTAAGCCTCACTTCGGATCAATAATTCAGATCCACACACAATTTTTTATTTTTATAACCAAACAAGAACAAAACACATAAAGCTTAATTTGATTGAAACGTCTTGAAGACTTTGATCAAGCAAATTAAAGGAAACGAAATAACAAGATAAAGATATCACAAACCAATTTATCTAGAACGTCTCGAAGACTTTAACCAAACAAAAGAGTATGTGAGTAGAAGAACAACGAAGATAACAAATAGGATACGTAACCAAACCTTGTAAGCTAGCTCTGATACCAAATGATGTAAACCTTCTATGGAAGAGAAGATTATATGCCAAGATCGATACTTATAAGGTTTGCCAAAAAATATTTGCTTAACTATCACCCTTATTTATAAAGAAATAAGATCAATAGCTATAATGGGATGAACTTAATTAATCCTAGAAACTAACAAGTTAATAGAATTAAATTAAGGTAGAAGTGAAATCAAAACCTAAACAATCAGTTTTAATCTCAAGAACACTTAAAGAAACTCTTTAAGCAAAAATAAGGTTTTTTATTCAATCAAAGATATATATATTTCGAATTACATAGCTCTATTTATAGAGTTTAAAACATAATAATCCTAATCCTAGAATGACTAGGATATGTGGCCAAGATTCCTAAATAAATAAAACTTGAAGTAAAAGAAAAGAAAACTCCTATTTTAACTTGAACTTGTTAAAAGAAAACTCCTAGTTTGACTTGGATTTTGATTTTGAATATTCAACCTTGGACTTGGGCTTTACGTTTGGGCTTGAATTCAACATAAATCAGAGTTGATCTTCATGTCTATACGTTGGGCTTTAATCCATGAATGAAATACAATTAATCAAAGTTGAATCTTGATCTTCTAAGTCCAACTCGCTATCCTTGCTTTTTGAATGCATCTTATCTGTCACGTGGACCATGAAAGAACACAAGGCAGCCTTGAATCTCTTGCTTCTAGCTCGTGTGATTGGACCCTCATACTTCAATGGATCCATTCATGGCTTACTTGGTGGTAATGGATCAGCCTTGATTTCATTAGCAACTTAGGATCTCACCACATCTGGCCAAAAGCCTACTCTCTGTTCCCATTAGTCAGCCAGTTTGAGCCGTAACCGTTTCTTCATAATTTACACCTAATCA
This sequence comes from Ricinus communis, assembly GCF_019578655.1. Taxonomy (NCBI): domain Eukaryota; kingdom Viridiplantae; phylum Streptophyta; class Magnoliopsida; order Malpighiales; family Euphorbiaceae; genus Ricinus; species Ricinus communis. The sequence goes on along the minus strand of NC_063264.1, from coordinate 16,504,236 downwards.
CTATGCATACACCATTCTTTACATCTGTCTTTCCTTTCACCATGTATACTGATTAATTATGTGTTATGTTTTTGGAATCATAGTGCTTAACATTGTTTTTAATTCACTTAATCCTTTCAGTCATTTTTTGATGCTCCTTTCAATCCAAAATTGGATATTCATTCTTATTATTTATGTCAATAACCACAACAGCCCCTGCATAAGCTGCTGTAATATATATACATAGTATATATCAAAAAAAGAAGAAAGAAAAAAATAAATAAATAAATTTATTACTTACTTCTTAGCTTTTAGCTCTTCTGAATCTAACTCTAGTGAGCATCTTTTACTTCAAATAAGGCTTAGTGAATACCTTTATTGTTTAGCACTTAGTTTGTGAAGCATTCAGTTCGAGTTAGTGCATAATTTTTCAGTATACTTTACACTTCTATCCAAATATTCGTACCTTTACCTCAGCCTCATTACAACCCTTGAAAAGACCCTTTGATTTTGGTATTCAATTATTCGCAGTAGCGAAGATGAGATTTATGAGCAAGCTTATGATAAACAGGTTTTGTGCAGCTACATTGAGGGAATTTTCTTATTTACCTGTATACACTGTGAGTGATTTGGGAGATTCCTGTGAGGCAATGGTTCTTAGTCTTTAATGTTGATTTGTTATGTAAGTTGTGTTTCGAGATGATATCATTATAGTTCTTTCTTAAAGGTGTACAACTTGTTAGTTACTTGAGTTTCATTCTTTATATGTTGAATAGGCTTGATTTGTGAACTTTAGCATGGATTCTGGGTGATTATTACTTGTGCATGTATTGAGTTATTGATTGCTTGAGGACAAGCAAAAGCTTAAGTGTGGGGTGATTTGATAGGCATCATATTACACATATTTACATGATCAATTTTTACCCCTTGAATTTGTTGGTCGGGTCCAAATCACCCTAAAATTAATTTCTTGGCTCAATTGATCTTAATATTTAAAAAGCTGATCAATTTGCTCCATATTTAAGGTGTATTTCACAGGCATATGTAGCCAAGTGAGCTATATTTAAAATATAAAAATATATTTCAACATTCTCATTTTTCTCTCTGTAAAAAATGAAATATTTTTATTTCTCTTTTATAATTTCTCCTACCTTTTCGTTTCTTTAATTTTTATGTTTCATGCTTTGGTGATCTTTTTTCATACATAAATATAATTAATCATAATCACTTGATGAGATGGTACATTTTTTATAAAAATGCAAACCATAAATTCAATAATAAAAAATTTGATTCGTAAATTTAAATAATACATGAAAGAAAATAAAACATTTCTTTTGGGGTTTGCATTTTTATCGAGAGATCTGACAAGAAACAGAGCAAGAAGATCTTGATGTGAATTATTCTTCAATTTTCTATAGTGACTTTCTTCCACTTTGGATTTTCCTCGCATGCTATTATCTTTGTCTTTTTCTTCAACTAATACTTTAGTAAAGGCTACAGCTTCATCTTCTTCTTCTTGGGCTATTTTGAAATTAGACAGAGAAGAAGATGTTGAGAAAAAGAAGGAACATGAAGAGATCTCTTAGCTGTCTGATCAAGGTGGTGGGATAGAGAACGGTGGTTGCATGAATGTGATGGAGATTTTGGGTACATGGATCTGATTGAGAATGATTTATTCGATCCGTCTTTAATATTTCAATCCGACAAACATTTTCTACATGAGCTTCAACAAGGAAAACTTTTCGTTTATCAGTCTTAATAGAGTTGGATGGCAATGATACTCCAATTAAAGTCCAAGAGGTTTACTGATAGAAATTAAGATTTAGAAACTTTTAATGATACTAGCCCTAAAGTTGAAGGACTGTCCGTGCAATTCACCCCTTCTTTTATTATTAACTATTGAGATTACATGGAAATAACATATATTTCCCTATAATGGTAAAAACACTAGTCATGTGCATTTTTCAATTTTTACTATTTTAACAAAAAAAAAAAACTAGTCCTAATAAAATATTAGAACCAAAATACCAAAAAAATTAGCACTAAACTATATCGAATATAAACCATTTTATTAATAAGGTGAAAAAGTTTATATGATTAATTAAATATTTTTAAAAAATAAGGAAAAAAGGAAAATAATAAGCACAAGATTAAGATTCCATATGGTAGGTCTTTTTCACTAAACTCCGAGAGCATGAAATACATTTACTCTCTCTCTCGTCTCTCTTTTCTAAGTGGAATGCATATTTATTGTTTGTCTTTTAGGTTCTTTGTTCAAGAGTGCCTTTTTAGTTCCTTTTTCCTATTTAGAATTGTAGTTCTGAAGTTTTTGAGAGGGTGGTTGTGGTGCAATTATTCAGAGAATGAAGAATCTTCAGTGCTGAGAGAAGACCCTTCAACCTCCTAATTTGCATATGTTTCACTCGAAGAAGATTCTAGTTGGTAGACTCTTTTCCTTTTGTAACGTATCTGGGTTGATGATGAAGAGTCATCTCAAAAAAATTTAGAAGTTAGAGAACGAGTTTTTAGTTTAGAAAAGAAATTAAAATACTTCTATAATCTTGTCTGACTCTCTCAGAGATTAAAAGAAATAGGTGTTGGCCCTTGGTTTATTTTCAATTTTCTCTTGGTTTTTTTGTGGAATGGCTGGTTGACACGCATATCGATCAACTGTATTTCTTAAGGCGCCTTTTCTAGGTTTCTCCATAACCTTCCCCTATGCAGAATCAACCTAAAAAATGCGAGAACTACTGGAAAATTATTTGTTGGTTTTATCAAGATGGAGACTATTACACCTTCGAGTTCATTTTTAACATGAAGGTTAGGTCTTAGTTAATCTTGATCAATAAAGGCCTACTCGGTTCTGGAATGACAGGAAGAAGCTCCTAGTTTGATTAGATCCATTTCTAATATGAAAAGGCTTCAAGAAGTCTGCTTTCTTTAGCGAAGAATATGCATATGAACAAAGTCATCATCATCGCTCTCCTATTTGTACTGAGATTTTGAGTGTCGATTCTAATTTTTTTTATGGTTACATGATCATTGTATTCTAGATCTCTAGACCGAACTACTCTTTTTGAAATTGGCCTAGTATGAAGAACAGTTTCTCGACACAGTGAGGAGGTTGCAAATCACTCGGAGCCTGAATCAAGATTAATCATCGTATGAGTTTGAAATAGAGTAATCATTAATTAATTCATTAGTAGGAGTAGGAATATATATTTTCTTATAGAATTGTAGGATTGAATTTTTAGATTAAGATTAGAAATGTATTAAAGTATTAATTAGATGAATTACCAATTAATACTGGGTATTTTTTAGTTAGTTCAAAAATTTCCCAATCCCTTCTCCATATAGTAGGAATGTGTAAGTGCAATAGTTTTATAAACTTGGGCCCCAATTGATTTTAAACCACATCATTGTGTTGAAAACCACTCTTCTTACTAGGCTCGTTTCAAAATGAATCAGTCGCTTTAGCGAACCTAGAAAACCACAATTATCATGTTATCATCGAAAAAGTGGGGGTCGCCAACCAAAAATATCGACATAAATAAAAGATTAAGGATACATAACCTTGCGAAGAGACTAATATTCCTCTCTTCAATATCACAGAGAAAGTTTGAGAAGGCATCCCTATCTGCCTAGGCTCACCTAGATTCCACTAAAGTAAACGAATCTTTTTCTAGCGTAATCAAATTACATTAATCTAGTCAATTCTACTTATTTTAAAGCATGAATTCTTTTATCTAATTTACTATATGATGTGAGCAAATAATTCTAACTTAAGGAGATCGGAACGATTAAGGAAAATTAATTACAACCATGGCTTAAAAGGCTCAAAACAATCAAATAAGAAATTAACTAATTAATTAACTAAACTAAATCCTAAAAGTCCAAAGAAGATCGCTTAGGATCTCTAAACCGGATAAGTAGAATCTGTCATTATGAAAAAATTTAGGTTAGTAAAGGACATATTAACAAATAAAAATACAAATAAATAAATAAATTATAAAATAAAATAAATTAAAAGCGAATTAAGAACAACTATAAAACAATATTCAAACTACTGGAGAAGAGATAACAGAAAATAAACTTGCATTTGGACTGTAGCACAATTAAGAATAAATTAATAAACTATTAAATTTAATACTTCCACTGACAAAAGAAGCTAAACCAAAAAGATAAAGTTTTACACTCGATTACTATTTCACAAATATATGCCTCAAACAATATTATGACTATTGTAATGGAAATTTTAATTATTTTCACTTAAAATCCATTTCTTTCTTTAATAAATTTTATTAGGTTCTAATGGGGCTCTTAATTACTACTCATATATTTGTTTCAATTCATACTAGAGATAACTATAATACAATAATATAATTTGAACTCATAAAGGAATATAAAAAGAAAAAGTAAAGATGATAAGTTTGAAACAGAGAAAATGCTAGGAAAGAAACAACATATTACCGGTGGGTATGAATCCTGAAGTAGCAGTTTTTCTTCTACAATACCCAGAAAGTAGCCAATTTATCTAATTATAATGGATAATACAAATGATAAAGGAAGAATGCAGAAGGTTAGAGGACTTAAGATAAGACATAAAAGTATTACAAGTATTTAATAACTTAGTTTTTATTACAGAGTCACACTAGTAGAAATTTGTAATTACTAACATTATTGGTATTCTTGGCAGGAAAGGAGAAAAGGAAAACATCAATTAAAAATGTTTGGTATTTTACACTTCACAAGTGGAAGATCAACCAATCAATAGAGGAAATAATAGATCACATGGAAACAAGATAAATCAATTCTTTTGTTATTAAAATATTAAGATTGTCATATCGAGACCCTCTTCCTTCATGCGCATTGGTCACACCATAATTTGAGCAAAAGTAAAGATATAAACAAATGATGCACGGAGAAAAAACCTCTAAAATTCATTTACTTGTACAGAAATAGGAAATACTTACAAATGAAAAATGCAATTGTCACAAATGTAGAAGGTTTGAAATTGGGTTCCACCCTATAATCCAGGGTCTGTTATCTGTTGTTAGTGCAAATACTATACCTAGCAAACAAGTAGATGCTTTTGGTATTGCAGTTTGGCAACATGTTCCTTCAATTATGTCACATAAGCTCTTATGCTACTGACAGTCTCCTTTGCTGCATTCTAAACCATCTTCTGCATTTTCTTCATATTACCTGAAATAGAATGACGATAGCTTGGAGTTCCTTCCTTTGATAAAACGTCTCCACATATTGTAGAAGTCTCTTTCACAGACTCTGGCTGGGTCTCACCGGATATGAAATGAACTCTTCATTTTCTGGTGCTCTGTTTTCAATCTCATTTTCCAAAACTTGCCGGGAAGCTGGAGTCCCCATAAGGTATATGGCCGCTTCTTTTCGCTACAGTGCAAGGAAAAAAGAAATTCGATGTAGTCAATGTGGAATCGGACAAGTACTTATTGAACTTGCTTAGATGGCTCGGCGAGTACTTAGGTGTTATCTTAGAATCCATTACAACATGCAAGTATCGGTATGACGAAGGATATATTGTACATGTAAAAGTTGGAGAAAAAAGCAAGATATGAGATAAAACTTGACAATAAAAAAGTTTGCTAATATTCAAGTCCGACCTGAGCTTTCTTATCACAGTTGTGAAAGTTATCAAACTAAGATTGATATGATCGCCTTCTCTGAGCCTCACCCCATCTGCATGTGTCTGTGAAGCTCTTTCACTTCCAGCAAGGTCTATAAAATTCTGAAAAATCATGGGTGATTTCAGAAAGTCCAACGCAAAGATACAGTTCTTCACTAGTCACACATACTTATAAAATGCCTTTGTTGAAGAAGGAAGAAAAGAAGCTGAGGTCTCAAAGGCTACACAATTGCTTATGCAGACCTATCATCACAGACCTCAGGGTAAAAGGAGCATCCTTTCCTGTAAAGCAGGAAAGGTCACTTCCACCTATACCCTTGCAGAAAGAGTCATTAGGCAACCATTAGAATAGATCACAATCAAGCAAATCATGTATATATACCATTCTTCTCATTGTAAAGAACTCAGAATCCTTAATATAAAATTCAATCCTCTTCACTGTTCTTTTTCACATGGTATCAGAGCCTGGTTCCTACCAGTGATCATCGTCTATCCATTTTTTTTTAATCTCAGCCAGTTCTCAAAATGAAAAATTGACCAACATCATCCTTAAAGGAAACTCCAACTATTTCGAATGGTCCAAAACAGTGTATATTGCCCTCAGTGGCAGAGAAAGGCTGGGATTTATCACTAGGATAAAGCAAAGGCCAAAACCAGAGAGGCCGGAAGCCCCAACAGAAGAAGAAATTGAAAGAATAGAGAAATGGAAAACATCTGACCACTTGGTCATGTCTTTGCTCACAAATACTATGGAGCCCCAAATTTCCTATTTCTGCATCCTGATAGAATCATCAAAATCGATTTAGGAAAAAATGCAAAGCCTGTACGGCCACCAACATAATTTTGTACATATATTCAGACTCAAACAAGAGTTAGCTCAAACCACTAAGGGAACAAAAAGTTCCTCGCAATATGCAATAGAAATACTCACACAGTGGGAAGAGTTGCAGAACTATATTTCGCCTTCAATTGACCCGATAGAAATTCAAAAAAGGAGCGAACAAGATCTTGTCTATACTTACCTTGGAGGACTAGACTCAAGCTATGAAAGCCTGAGATCACAGATCCTCCTTGCGTCCGAGCTTCCTCGAATAGACGAAGTGATAGCAAGTGTTCAGCGCGAAGAAACATGGAGGAATACCATGAACGCCTCCTCTCCCCCGCAACTCATGGAAAATCATGCCTATAACGCTCGACGAGATGTCACTCGACAGCGAGGAGGGCCAAGCGCCATCGCGCGCTGTGACCACTGCCAAAGGCCAGGTCACTCCCGCGATGTCTGCTGGCACCTACACCAGCATTTGAGGTCATCTCGGGGGTAGGAAGGGGCGGGAACAGTGAGGCGAGGGGGAAGAGGAGAAAGGAAATGGGGTGGCAGGAGAGAAGGTCTTTACGAGACAAGAGGAAATGGGGGAGAAAGAGAAGAAGTAGGGTTAGGAATGGGTGTGTATGCCGGGGCGGGTGTTTTTAATCAAACCCGACCCGAACCCGGTCTAACGACCCGACCCGACTGGACAACCCGTCATCACTTGGACTCGGCCCATTCAGCCTTCGGCCTAGTGATCCCTCCAACCCAGTAGTCTTTATGGGCTCCTCAAGCCCACCAAAATCAGCCCGCCCATCAGGCCCAATCGACCCACCAAGATCATCCGGCCTAGGCCCAGTCGACTCACACGGCCCACCAGCCATCTCAGGCCCAAATGGCCGACATCTTGGCCCAACTTCAGGCCCTAGTCTAGCAGCCCAACTGGTTTGGTTCAAACCCACCCGATGGGTCAGGTTCGGTTCAACCACTTTTAAATTCATCAAATTACTGTCATAATGCTTGGATTATTGACTCTGGAGCCACTGATCACATGATTTGGGATCCCACTCAATTATAAAAAATTCATTCTATCAGAGATTCCCATCATGTGACAGTTGCCAACGGTAACAAAGTCAAAATTCAGGGATACGACACCACAAATTTATTTCAATCTAATATTCCAGATATTTTATTTCTGCTTGAGTTTAAATCTAACCTTTTATCTGTTGGCAAAATTACTCGTGACTTAAATTACAACATTATTTTCTCACCATCTTCAGTCATTTTTCAGGATCGAATTTCCAGGAAGACGATTGGTGAAGGTCAACTAGAAAATGGTCTTTGTTATCTGCATAACCCTCCCAAGACATATTTTGTGTCAACTAATCCTACCCAAGACATGCTTATGCATCGGAGACTTAGGCATCCTTCTGACATTGTTTTAAATAAATTATTTTGTTCAAATTTAAATTCTAGCAATTGTGATGTGTGTAAACTTTCTAAACACACGCATTTACCTTTTTCCTTGTCATCCAGTGTGCCTGAAAATGCATTTGATTTAATACATTCTGATGTTTGTTCAAATTCCACCTGGATTTTCTTTATTAAAAGGCAAAAATGAAGTTTTTTCCCGCTTTCAAGATTTTTTCAATTTCATCAGAAATCAGTATAATGCAAATTTTAAAATTCTTCGCTCCGATAATGGTACGGAGTACGTAAATCAACTTTTTTCACCTTTTTTAAACACCATGGAATTGTACATCAAACCACCTATATTAATACCCCCGAACAAAATGGAGTGTCTGAACGTAAAAATCGACATCTTCTCAATGTCGCTCGCACTCTCCTTTTTCAAGATCATGTGCCTTCTATGTTTTGGTCTGATGCCCTATTAATCGCAGAATATCTCATAACTCGACTTCCCACTGTCACCTTAAAAAACCTCAGCCCTCTAAAAGTTCTCAAAAGCCAAAAAATAGCAGTAGGTCATCTCCGAGTTTTTGGATGTGTTTGCTATGTACATATCAAGCGCTCACACAAACTAGATAAAAGCTCGGTCAAGACTCTCTTTCTAGGCTATTCCTCCACCCAAAAAGGGTACAAATGCTATGATCCTTTAAACCACAAATCTTATGTTTCTCGTGATGTCACCTTTGTTGAAACTGAACCCTACTACCCACCCTCCACCGGTGTTGTTTTTCCTCCTGGACCGTGTCAGTCTTTATTTTCGCTTAACTCTAATTCTTCTCTTAGCAGCTCTGAACAGGATTATCAGCCTCAGGGGGAGTCACCCACTGTCTCAAGGCCACTTCCTTCAGGGGGAGAAACTCAACCTTAAGAAGAAGAAGAAATTGCCTTGAGAAGATCCACTCGTCAATCCAGACCTCCTGCAAAATTTAGAGACTATGTGTCTCATACGGTAACATATCCAATTCAGAAGTTCATTTCCTATAATGTCTTATCTAACCAATATCGCAACTACCTTTGTCAGATTTCAAACCACACTGAACCCATAAATTTCTACAAAGCCAACACCGACCCTAAATGGTGTAAGGCTATGGAAGAAGAACTCCTTGCCTTAGAGAAAAATGATACATGGAGTATTGTTCCTCTTCCACAAAATAAAAAACCGTGGGATGCAAATGGATATACAAGATCAAGTATAATAGTAATGGAACCATTGAGAGATACAAGGCCAGACTTGTAGCCCGAGGCTTCACTCAAACCTATAGAGTTGACTATCAAGAGACATTTGCTCCAGTAGCCAAAATGAATACGGTCAGAATTCTTCTCTCAACAACAATCAATCAGGACTGGAATAGATTCCAAATGGATGTCAAGAACGCCTTCTTACAAGGTAATTTAGAATAGGAAGTTTACATGAGACTACCCCTTGGTTATAAGTCAACCTCAGACACTTCCTAGGTATGTAAGCTAAAGAAGGCTATCTATGGCCTAAAATAGTCCCCGAGAGCATGGTATGCCAAACTTAGCCGTTTTTTATTAAGTATTAATTTCAGTAAATGTAAATTTGATTCATCTATGTTCATTAAAAATACTCTTAATCACACTATTATTATTTTAGTGTATGTTGATGATATTATAATAACAGGGAATGATGATCAAAGAGTAGAGAATGTCAAACAAAGTCTAAAATGAGAATTCGACATCAAAGATCTTGGCCAACTGTCATATTTCCTAGGCATAGAAATGGCAAAATCCAACAAGGGCTTATTTCTATCTCAAAGGAAATATACCCTCGACCTTTTGAAAGAAACTGGAAAAATAGGCGCTAAACCTGCCATCACCCCTATGGAAACCAAAATTAAACTTAACCTAGAAGGTGGAGACCCCTTAACCAACATAGGGCATTATCAGCGCTTGGTAGGGAAACTGATTTATCTTACTGTCACTAGACCTGACATTTCATTTGTAGTTAGTATGGTGAGCCAGTTCATGGATGCTCTTCGCACCAGTCACCTAGAAGCTATAGATCGGATGCTCAGATATCTCAAAGGAACTCTCGGACAAGGAATCTGGATGAAGAAGAACAATACTACTAACATAGTTGGTTTTTCTAATGCAGATTGGGCTAGAAGCTTTGACAGGAAGTCAACTACCGGTTCCTGTGTCTTTGTAGGAGGAAACTTGGTGACTTGGAAAAGTAAAAAACAAAGTGTAGTGGCCAGATCAAGCGTCGAAGCTGAATATTGTGCAATGGCATCCACTGGAAGCGAACTCATTTGGATCAAACAAGTCCTCAAAGATATGAAAATTGAAAGTAAAGAACTAATGCAAATGCATTGCGATAATCAAGCTGCTCGACACACAACATCGAATCCGGTGTTTCACGAACGAACCAAACACATTGAAGTTGATTGCCATTTCATCATAGAAAAGGTTCAAAAGGGAAAGATTGAGACTCCTTATATCAGAATTCAAGACCAACTGGCAGACATATTCACAAAGGCCCTGGATAGGTAGAATCATCATTCGATCCTTAGCAAGATGGGTTCAATAAACTTATTCGAACCCTCCTTGAGAGGGAGTGTTGAAGAAGGAAGAAAAGAAGCAAAAGAAGCTGAGGTCTCAGAGGCTGCACAAGCTAGGTTGCTTGTGCAGACCTATCATCACAAACCTCAAGGTAAAAGGAGCATCCTTTCCTGCAAAGCAGGAAAGGTCACTTCAACCCATACCCTTGCAGAAAGAGTTGTTAGGCAACCGTTAGAATAGATCACAATCAAGCAAATCATGTATATATACCATTCTTCTCATTGTAAATAACTCATAATCCTTAATATAAAATTCAATCCTCTTCACTGTTCTTTTTCATAGCCTCAAATGCTGATCATTGGTTGTTGTTTCTTCTACCAACTTCTCGACCACAACACCTTTCTGCATATGAGAACCACAAAATATAGTGAAGAGAACACCTATTAGAAAATTTACTTTTTTAGAAAAAAAGAAAGAAATGCGTATGCCTAGGTTATCTAAAAGCTTGAGATTTCGACCTGATTCTGAGTTCAGCAGGTCCTTGACATTTTCATTATAAATCTCTAATTAAAAATTCTTAATCGTAAAGTCTCTCTGCGGGGTCTGCACCCAGGCCAGTACTCAAAGATCGGTTAATGAAGTTACAAAAGGAAACTACAAAATCAAGTGATTTTACATTTTCCACCAATAAAAGGCCTCCTTTGTTGTCTAAATTATCATAATAATTTACAATTTTGATAAGCAGTAGCAACAGATCCAGATTAAGCAATCGATACACTCGTCTCAAATAAAGAAATCAATTCAATCGCAAGAAAATCTAAGAAGAAAAAGAAAGAAAATAGCATCTAATATAACAAAACAGAAAGTTTCTAAAGGAAAAGAAAAAGGAAAGTTAGTAACAGAGACACAAATCATTTGGTAAGTATAACCTGCCATTTCTAAAATAATCGTGTCCAATTTACATAAAGGAAAAGATCATGAAACATAGCGTTTCCTTCAATTTGTAACCATTTTAAGCTTCGATCTTAAGGAAATAAATTCAAAAAATAAAAAAATATTCACCGAATTCTCAAGATAAGTACAATGCAAATCTATGCGCAGCAAGCTTTTCAAACAGAATCAGAGAAAGAGAGAGAGAGAGAGAGAGGAGCATTGAGAGAGAGAAAGAGGGAGGAGCGTTTAGAAAGAGAAATAGAGAGAATTGAGGAGGAAGAAGAAGAGATTTGTTTGTCTTTCTATGAAGAAAAAATGGACAACTTGTGTTGTGACCCAATATATATACCATTTGAATTTGTGACCCCAACGGCTAGTTTTTTCTTCTTTTTTTCTTCTAATTTGAATTACTTTTTATTAGCAATTGGCATATTCTTCTAATGCGGTTGTTTGCGTTTAATCGTCGATGCCAATGGAGTGGGTCTTTTGTCAAAGTTTTGAAAATGCGGATCTTTGTTCTATGAGGTTAATTAATTTCTATTCAGAGATTTTGCACATATGCCCTGTACAATGTTTTCTTTTTCTTTTTTATTTGCAAGCTAATTCAGTAGTCTTTTTTTTTAACCCAACAAGATTAAGAGTGACCACAGACATCTATTTAACAAAATTTAAATCCAAATTTGATTAAAAATATACTTATTTTTTATATTTAAATGTGTCTAAATTTGAATATAAATACATACATATATACTATCTGAACTCCTTAAAAACTCATTTAATATATATAGCTATAAAATAAATTTTTGGATATTTAAATAGATAACGGATATCCTGCCCGTTAAATATCTATTTAAATAAATATTCAAAAAATTAAATAAGTATTCGTTTACAATAATTAAATTCTAAGATATATTAATAAAAAGTACAAGATTATACATAATTTTGAACAAAACCTTATAATTTTATTTTTAATTATTTTATTTCATACATGATATATATGTATATCATTTAACCGAGTATCAGATATTGAATTTGAATACTATATACTTGTATATGTTTTAATAATCGTGTTCGGAGTAGGTATTTTAGTGTTCATATTCAAACCGACACGTATAAATTACTCGAACATGTTACATAACAGTCAAACCGAGTCAAGTACCTAGAAATATCGGTCCAACTGCGATTCCTAAATAATATATTATGCATATTATTCTTGTTTTATTTTGGCCAAATCCATATTTATACCTTGAACTTTGGTCATTTAATCAGTAAAAAATACTCTAACTTTCAATTTAAGCTGATAGACACTCGAACTTGCTCTTTTTGTGATATTTTAATACTTTTTGACATTATATCATCATTCAATACGTCCACGTGTATTGTATAAAAGATATTTAAATATTACCAAAATAAAGTTCATTTATATGTTAGGTTAAATTGAAAGCTAAAGGTGTTTCGATATTACAAAAAAAATTTCATGCGTCTGTTAGATTAAATCGAAAGTTAAAGTGTTAAATTGACTAATCGATACAAGTTCATGGACATAAATATCTTCTTATAGCTATTTTATGATAATCACCAATGATATTCCTATTCATGTTACAATTACCTAGACCGAGTTTTTGGAGCAGGCTGATTAGTAGTACCCCAAACATATAGGTTCTAATGCATAACCTGAATAGCTATAGGTATTGACCCCATTTAGATACTCATGTAGTTGTTAAGGCCATTGAAATTATATATCATCAAGAAGTATATTCAAAACTCTGCTTATTTTTTAGCATTAAACACTCTTTATGTTATTATCACCGTTAAAGATTGATTATTATTAGATCTTTTTGTTTAGATGTATAGACAATTGTCATTTTCTCTAATTTAGACTAGTTCTTTTTATTTGTGGGAGTTATTTTTCGTACTTTTGCTGCTCTTGTGTGGCTTTTCTTAATTGGTTTTAATAACACATACAAAAATAGTGGCTATATCAATTAGAGGAAAGTATAAATACATATAGTATTTTTTTAGTGAAGAAGATATGTGACAGCTTGGCCTAGAAAAGCGATCCGATGAGGGCGAAAGTGGACGCCACGGCAAGGATAGGATGCTTGGACAGGAGCAGCTTATGATAGGCTTCTAGGATGGCAACACTCTAAGGTACGGGGTACATGAATGAATTGAATTGCACATTGAAACAAGGTAGAGAATGGTTAATAACATATATGTAAAGAGTTGAAACTAATCACATGAGAAGCCTTTTCGTTATTTGGTTGTGGGCTTATAGGAACTCCAAAGTTAAACCTGCTTGATTCTGAGAAATTTCAGGATGAGTAACCTCCTCTAGGATCTCGAATCCACCAAGGCGACAAAACCGTGAGGCCAACAGGGGCCAAAAATCAGACAATATCTCATTGTGATCTGGTTCTAGGTCTTTATAAATCATATCAGAGCATGACTCCTCTAGTAGATGTGTGGTTCAAGGAAGAACCAGGAGGAAACTGGTGGGCATGTGATAGTCTGGCCTAGAGAAAAGATCCGATGAGGGCAGAAATTCTAGCAGGCTTCTAGGATGGTAGCACTCTAAAGTACGGAGGCAAAAATGACTTACATCATTTAAAAAGCTGACGTGATTAAACTAATTTACTCTTATTACATCAATCTTTTAAATGACGTTAGTCATCAAGATATCATGTAGTTTGTGTTGTTCATAAATACAGGCAAAAATAACTTAAGTGTTTAAAAAGTTGACATGATTACATGGTAATGATTAAACTAATTTATTCTTATTACATAATATTTTTAAATGACGTTAGTGATCTAGAATGAATGCAATAGATGAGAGAGGAGTTGAAGAGAAGAAATAGGAGAAATGGTAACGGTAATGTGCAACTTGACTCTCACATAAGCTTAAGATTCATTAATGAGTTGATGTGTCCAGTTGAATGAGTTGGAAAAAAGCTTAGGTGTTGTATCGTCAACTTTCCATTTATCAGTCTTAATAGTTTTGGATGATAATGATACTCCAATTAAAGTCCAAGAGGTTTAATGATACAAATTAAGATTTAGAAATTTTAATGATACTAGCCCTAAAGTTGAAGGACTGTGCGTGCAATTTACCCCTTCTTTTATTAGTTAACTGTTAAAATCACATGGAAATAACATATATTTCCTTATAATGGTAAAAATACTAGCCATGTGCATATTTCAAATTTTACTATTTTAACAAAATAAACTAGTCCTAATAAAATACTAGAACTAAAATACCAAAAATATTAGCACTAAACTATTTTATTAATAAGGTGCAAAAGTTTATATGATTAATTAAATATTATTAAGAAAGAGGGGGAAAAGAAAATAATAAGCACAGGATTAAGATGGCAAGTCTTTTTCATTAAAATCCAGGAGCATGAAATATATTTACTCTTTCTGTCTCTCGTCTCTTTTTTTCTGAGTGGAGCGTATATTTATTATTTGTCTTTTAGGTTCTTTTTTCAAGAGTACCTTTTTAGTTCTTTTCTCCGCTTTAAAATTGTAGTTCTGAAGCTTTTGGGTGGGTGGTTATGGTGCAATTATTCAGAGAATGAAGAATCTTCAGTGCTTAGAGAAGACCCTTCAACCTCCTAATTTGTAGATGTTTCACTCGGAGAGGATTCTAGTTGGTAGACTCCTTTTCTTTTGTAACTTATCTAGGTTGATGATAAAGAGTCATCTCAAAAAAATATAGAAGTTAGAGAATGAATTTTTAGTTTAGATAAAAAATTAAAATACTTCCATTATCCTGTTTGACTCTTTCAGAGATTAAAAAAAATAGGTGTTGGTCCTTGGTTTATTTTCAATTTTCTCTTGGTTTTTTATGGAATGACTGGTTGACACGCTTATCGATCAATTGTATTTCTTAAAGAGCCTTTTCTAGGTTTCTCCATAACCTTCCCCTAAGCAAAATCAACCTGAAAAATTGCGAGAACTACTGGAAAATTATTTGTTGGTTTTTATCAAGATTGAGACTATTACACCTTCGAGTTCATTTTTAACATGAAGAAGGTTAGGGTTTTGGTTGATCTGGATCAAAAAAGTCCTATTAGGTTCTGGAATGACAGGAAGAAGCTCCTAGTTTGATTGGACCCATTTCCAATATGAAACTCTTTGAGAACTCTGCTTTCTCTAGGGAAGAATAGGCATATGAACAAATTTTATTCTTTTTCCAGATGAAGAATGGCACCAAAGGACTTTTGGCTAGTGGAAAGTTTAAATATAGTGCCAAACTGACACATCAGGTTTTGTTAGAAGCCATTGTCATTCAAATTTGCCTAGTAAAGATTCTCACGAGGATCGAATGCAAACAAGTTTTGATTATTAACTGGCGATTGTAACTCACAAGCAGGCATGAAGTGGTCTAGAGGGTCCAAACTTGAAAGCAAACTCAAGTATTTTTAATTTAAATCTTGCTGAAAGAGAATGGCAGCATAAAGATTAATGAACTCTCCTTATTAAAGGTATTCAAATGCAACATGTCCCGTCTTCATTAATGACCAACCTAAGAATCTTCTACCTACTCCTTGGAAAGCTATACACGTTGGGCCAACTCTTGATGGGGGTCTTGATAAGGGAAAAAGATAGTAAAAGCCCATCCTCCTCTTAGTCTAGTTCGGACTAGGAAGCTGTTAACCTTAAATTTGAAACTCATGATCCAACTGGTGGCAAAAAGCCCAGCCCAATTGAGTTGGACAATTCTAAATTGGATTTAAGGGCCTAAAAAGACCCATAGGTTTAAGTGGATTCAAAAAGCTCAGCCTAAAATCAAAGTTATGGCTAGTGTGCCTTAATGATAGTGGAGTCTATAACTGGTTGCGAAATAGAAGTTATTGATAGGCCAATTCAGGAGGATGAGAGAAGAGATTCGACTAAAGCGTTAACTGGGTCTTTTCATCATGTATCTAAGTCAATATGGGATAAGAATTTATAATGATTGGGATTATTAAAAAAAAAGATCAACTAGATGGCTCGTCAGAAGAAGTCTTTAAAGCTTAAGGAACTTACTAATGATCTTACTCAAGCTAGGTCGGAAGATATAATGGTTAAAGAAAGTGGTAAAGGTTAGGGTAGTAGCTTCATTGGAACTGATTGTTAAGGCGTTAGTGGCTCGCTTAAAGCCACTTGGGAGCCATGAGTATCATTACTTAGAACTATCAAGGGTTGGAGCCTTCTTGACAGTTTAAGCTCTAAAAGAGCTTGTTCTAAATGGAGACATTCAATAGTATTTTCTTATGGAGATCAAACATAAGACTAACTAGTTTAGAAAGGTGAAGGATCAAACTTAAATTTCATAGTGGTTCCCTACTATGAGGCTAAGGGCAACAAAGTTGGTCTTCCTTTAGAGTGGACTTTTGAGGTACAAATGCAAGTTTTTTCTTTATCCAATAACTATATTCACTATTTTTATGTGGATTCTAGGTTCTTTTTTCATTACCTTTGTGTTTGGTAGTCCTTATCGTAGCAATAAAAGAGAAGTGTGGGATAGTTTAGCTAAATTAGCTCTTATATTATGGATTTTAATTACATTCTTCATAGTTTTAACAGAAAAGGCGGCAGTGGTTTTGATGCTGGTTAGAGTAATGCTTTTAGGGATTGGGTTAAGAACTGTCAGCTTGTAAACCTTGGTGTCAGTATTGAATTTTTGGATCAAAATTCTTATAAGCCCGATGATGAGACATTTTAGTTGGTGAATACTTCTGAAGAAGAAAAATGAGTGAATATTTGAGAAAGTACCCTTGAAATAGCCCCTGGGCGCGGAAGATTGCATTTTGCGTGAGCTTGATTCAGCCTCCATTGCGCGCCTAAGCCAGTGCTAGCTCAAGTTCAGATACTCTCTTTCCTAATTCTTTTAGACAAGCAACTCATGATCTGGACAGTCTATTCCTAAATCCTAAAACCATCTAAACCCTTCATTTTCCTAAACCTTACCTTACCCATATATTCATCTTTTTTTCCTAGAAAACCCTCACAATTAAACTGATAGCCATACTCTCTTAAAAACCCTAGCCACAATATACTTCCTCTCTTCCCCTACCTCCCTAAACACAAGAGAAACAAAAGCTTCTTTAGACACCTATTTCCTCCATTAATTAAGTATTTTAATTTCATTTTAATACTAAAGCCACCACTTAAGGACTAAAGTTAAATATTTATTTGATATTTTGTGACTATTTTCATCTTTAAACTTATGTTCTTTCTTTTTTCTATTTTGATTTTTTAATGATTTGGTTTTGAAAATCGGGTTTTTCATAGTTGAACTCGCGCTGGTTCAACCCATACTCGCATGAGTTCAACTTTTGACTAGTCAATTTTAGATCGTTACATCGACATTTCCTGAGCTCGCGTGAGCTTAGCCTTTCAAGCCCCCATTTCGCCGTCTTTGTCTTTTATTACTAATTGTTTTGAATCTTTTCCTAAGCTTGCGAGAGCTCACCCTCCACTCGTGTGCAAGCTTAGCTTTCAAACCCACTTTTTAACGTTTTGATGATTTTGGCCATTGTTTTAAGAGTTTCCCAGGCCTCTGTGGCTTGACTCATATGGGCTCAGCTTCTACTAGCGCGAGTTATATTTTTTAACTAATTATTTACTACTTAATCATTTATAATTATTGTTATTGCATTTTCAAAAGTTTTAGTACTGTTTTTAAATTCAACGTTTAATTTCTTTTATTCTAATATTTTGCTTAATTATTTGCTACTGAGACCTATAAACATTGTATGTTGATATGACTATGATGAAAGAATAGATGAAACGCTTGATGGACACAGAAACAACAATTAAATCTTTTGAAACTATTCTTAGCCATAAGAAATGCAACCATCAGTGGTACTACTCTTACCAATTCCAATAATTCCACTGCTGATTAACAACCACCCATTATGACAGAGTTTGTTGATAATGAGGATGAAGTGCAGGCTTTTCCCACTTTTTTTGCCAAAGCCTACCAACTCATCTCCTGCACCTCTAGTGAAAAATCCTCAGCTTGAGGAAATGATGAAATAAATGGACAAGATGGAAGATGGGAAGCCATCTATGCCGAATACCTCCAAGGGAACGGGTGAATCTCTCTGACCTGTACAAATTTAATGGTCCTAGGTATCCCAGGCTTTCTTAAATTCTTACCAAGTAGCAGATAGTCATACTTCAGCTATTTGATCGGAGCTGCTGGCTCATTGGCACTAATAATGAAAAGTAAAAAGAGGATTGGAAAAGACGCGCTGAGAGATTTTATAGGCCCATATGGGTACAACACTGAAGTGAAAGGGAATATGCTGCCAATGTTTAAGGTTTAGGCGGCTGAGCAAAAGAGGAATTCCTATAGTAATAATGCAAATTACTCTAGCCTAACAGAGGTGACCTATGTAGCTAGTCAAGCAAGCAAGTACTGAAACCACCTTTCATCAAAATGCATACTTATCAGCTTCCCGGTTATAACACCGACTTCTATAATGCTTGAAGGAATGAGATCCAAAAGCCTAGTATCATTTTGCTCACTACACATGCTAAATAAGATGAAAAAAGAGGTCGTGCCTAAAACGAGCAAAGGGACTATATTAAAGTAATCTTATTAGGCTAGGAAAATATATATCTACTCTAGGGCGCTTCACAAACCTCCCTAAATAGTAAACCAACTCCTTTTGAAACAGGCCTAGTATGAAGAACAGTTTCTTGACACAGTGAGGAGGTTGCAAATCACTCGGGGCCGGGGTCAAGATTAATCATCGTGTGAGTTTGAATTAGAGTAATCATTAATTAATTCAATTAGTAGAAGTAGGAATGTATCAAATTAGTTAATTATATGAATTACCAATTAATACAAGGTATTCTTTAGTTAGTTCAAAAATCTCCCATCCCCTTCGCTATAT
The DNA here is from genome assembly GCF_019578655.1 of Ricinus communis. Classification (NCBI taxonomy): domain Eukaryota; kingdom Viridiplantae; phylum Streptophyta; class Magnoliopsida; order Malpighiales; family Euphorbiaceae; genus Ricinus; species Ricinus communis. The sequence continues at coordinate 16,484,972 of NC_063264.1, read as the reverse complement.
AGTAGGAATGTGTAAGTGCAAAAGTTTTTAAACTTAGGCTCCAAGTGATTTTAAACCTCGTCACTGTGTTGAGAAACCGCTCTTCATACTAGGCTCGTTTCAAAATGAATCGTTCGAAGAGGCTAATATTCCCCTCTTCAATATCATAGAGAAGGTTTGAGGAGGCATCCCTATCTGCCTAGGCTCACCTAGATTGCACAAAAGTAGACGAATCTTTTTCTAGCTTAATCAAATTATATTAATCTAGTCAATTTTACTTATTTTAAAGCATGAATTTTTTTTTATCTAATTTACTATGTGATGTTAGCAAATAATTCTAACCTAATTGGTACCCCCAATTAGCCCTATAAGTTGCACTCAAAACTTTTACATGCAAGGTGGCCAAATTAGAGTACAATTTTATTACCTAAATCTAGGTGCTGAATTCATTTTATCTTAGCATGTTAAAATGAACATAGATAAAGCTGGGAAAGAAACAGCCTATTACTAGTGGGTATGGATCCTGAAGTAGCAGTTTTTCTTCTACAATGTCTAGAAAGTAGCCAATTTATTTAATTAATGATGGATAACACAAATGATAAAGGAAGAACGCAAACAGTTAAAGGACTTACGATAAGATACAAAAGTGTTACAAGTATTTAATAACTCAGTTTTTATTGCAGAGTCATACTGGTAGAAATTTGTAAAGTTTATTAACATTGGTAAAATAATTTTGGTAAAATAATTTACATTATCCTTAATACTCTAGTTTCTCTTATATTATTAAAATATATATTTTACTAATTAATATAATTGCATTGTTCAATTTTGTTAATTTTATATTAATTATTAATAACAACATTCTTCTATCAAAAGAATATATCTAAATATTAATATATTTGTATATAAATATGAGTTAATTACTATTATCTTACTAAAATCTGGAAAAATCTACAAGTCCAATTTTGCTTTTTAAGAAGTACAATAATGCCTCCAAAATATTTGCTCTCGTTAATTATTAACTCTTTTTGTCATTTTTTTCTTATCAGTCAAAGAGCTTAATTTGGTCCTTATTATAAGTTTAATTTAATATAGTGGAAAGTTAAATTCAGTTCTTAAACTTATTATCAAGTATTAAAAATAATTATATTTGTAAATTTTTCTAATTTTCTTGAATTCTTTTATAGAAAAAAATCATAAATAGATCTTTTTTTATTTATTGATTTGTTAGAAAAATCATAGGTAGCTCATTCAATTATTTATTACTTTTTAGTAATTAATACACATAATGAAAATAATATATAGAACTAAATTCAAAGATAAAAATTAATTCAAAGTTAAATTAATATACATAATGCAAATAATTTATGCATCCAAATTAACGAATTTGATATCAATTTAATTTTTTCAACATATCATAGGGGATATATCAAACTGAAAATTAATTACTAATTTTGGTGATTAAAAAACTAAGATGTATGTGGTAATGGTAGTAAGTGTTGGAATTAGTTGTGTATGAAAATAATATAAATAAACTGAGGTTTTCAACTATTTAAGATAAAAGATAACAAAAGAAAAAAACTAATTCTTCTCATTAAAACTAAAGGGAAAAGGTATACTTTTGGCCCTAATGTTTAATGCGATAGCGGATTAGCCCTTAAACTATTTTTTAAATATAAATAAACTCTTAAATTGTTAAAACCTGTAATTTAAGCTCTTCGACGTAATAAAATAATTATCACAACTACTAGAAGCTGATGTGGCTAATAGTGAGTATATTAGATTAACAAAATAATTATCACCATTAATTCTCCTTTTCTCTATTCTTCTTCTTCTTCTTTCTTTCCTTGTCCCATTTAAATGTAAGAAGAATAAACCTCAGAAATGAAATTGCTTGTATTATTTGATATACAATTTATAATTTTGCTACATTCTTTATATGGAACCAGACCTAGAAGCATGTGTTTACTTCGTCAAATTAGTATAGTTCTATTCAGATTGCAACAATGCATTTTTATGATGAAAAAGGATATCAGATTTCAAGCAATCATACAGTTTGTAAGTGTTCAAAAACTAAATCTTATTTTAAGACCTCCTCATTGAATATCAAATATAACTTAGTTGGCCACTATATTTTTTCTTTTTCTAGTTAGAGGAAAAGTTATTTATACTAGAAAAAGTTGCAGCCAAATGCAATGCACACACATATACATATATATGTATGTATATGTGTGTGTGTGTGTGTGTGTGTATTTAATTCCTGAAAGCAGTTTTTTACAAAGATTCATGTTTGACTTGTACATAAAAGAGAGCTCTAGAGAAACCAAAATTTTTATTTTTTTTGTGGTGGAAAGGAGAGAAGCAACGAAGGAATGATCAACTGTTCTCATTAGTTGGATTAGTGTTTCATAGGGCTCTCTATTGAGATCAATGAATATGAACTTAAACTAAGTTTCTTTGTTAAACCAGCGGTTGTGGTGGTAAGTGGTAGTGTTAACAATGGCCAGTGATGGTGGAGGTCCGGTAAAGCTAGAAAAAGTAATTGTATTTTTTTACTATTTAATGTATTATGCATATTACTTTTATTTTATTTTTGCCAAATGCATATTTATATCTTGAACTTCAGTCATTTAATCAGTTAAAAACACTAACTTTCAATTTAAGCTAATAGACATTCGAACTTGCTCTTTTTGTGATACTTTAACACTTTTTAACATGTATCTTCATTCAATACCTCCACGTATACCGCATAAAAGGAAAATATTACCAAAATAAAGTTTATGTATATATATATGTTAGGTTAAATTGAAAGTTAAAGGTGTTTAGATATTACCAAAAAAAGTAAAATACATTTGTCTGTTAGATTAAATCAAAAGTTAAAATGTTAAATTGACTAATCGATACAAGTTCAGGAACATAAATATCTTTTTATAGCTATTTTATGATAATCACCAATGATATTCCTATTCATATTACGATTACCTGGACCGAGTTTTTTGAGCAGGCTTATTAGCAGTACCCCAAACATATAGGGTGTAATGCATAACCTGAACCGCTATAGGTATGGCCCATTTGGATACTCATGTAGTTTTTAAGGCCATTAAAATTATATATCATCAAGAAGTATATACAAAAACTCTACTTATTTTTTAGCATAAAACACTCTTTATGTTATTATCGCCGTTAAAGAATGATTATTATTAGATCCTTTTGTTTAGATGCATAGATAACTGTCTTTTCTCTAATGTAGACTAGTTCTTTTTATTTGTGGGAGTTATTTTCCGTACTTTTTCTGCTCTTGTGTGGCTTTTTTTAATTGGTTTTAACAACACACACAAAAATAGTGGCTAAAACAATTTGGGGAAAGTATAAATACGTACTCTATGATTTGACACACTTTCATTTATAGGCATATATTATTTTTTTATGAAGAAGATATGTAACAGCTTGGCCTAGAGAAGCGATACGATGAGGGCGAAAGTGGATGCCAGGGCAAGGATAGAATACTTGGACAAGGAGCAGCTTATGACAGGCTTCTAGGATAACAACACTCTAAGGTACGGGGTACATGAATGAATCGGATTGCATATTGAAACGGGACAGAGAATGGTTGATAACATATATGTAAAGAGGCGCCTTTGATTGTTTGGCTGTAGAGTTATAGGAACTCTAAAGTTAAACCTGCTTGATTCAGAGAAATTTCAAGATAGGTGACCTCCACTAGGTTCTCGAATATACCAACGCGACAAAACCGTGAGGCCAGTGGGGGCCAAACGGAGAATATCTCAATGTGATCTGGTTCTAGGTTGTTATAAGAACAACGAGAAAACTAGTGGGCATGTGACAGTCTGGCCTAGAAAAATGATCCGATGAGGGCAGAAATTCTGGCACGCTTCTAGAATGACAGCACTCTAAGATACAGAAGCAAAAATCACTTACATCGTTTAAAAAGCTAACATGATTACATGTCAGTGATTAAAACTAATTTACTCTTATTACATCAATCTTTTTAAATGATGTTAGTCATCAAGATATCATGTATTTTGTATTGTTCGTAAATAGGGACAAAAATGACTTACGTCATTTAAAAAGCTGACATGATTACATGGTAATGATTAAACTAATTTACTCTTATTACATCAATTTTTCAAATGCATTAGTGATCTAGAAAGAGTGTAATAGATGAGAGAGGAGTGGAAGAGAAGAAATGAGAAAAATGGTAACGGTAATGTGCAATTTGACTCACATAAGCTTAAGATCCATTAATGAGTTGATGTATCCAGTTGAATAAGTTGGAATTAATTTTTCTTTTAAAAAAGCTTAGGTGTTGTACCGTCAATTTTCCATTTATCAGTCTTAACAGAGTTGGATGGCAATGATACTCTAATTAAAGTCCAAGAGGTTTAGTGATACAAATTAAGATTTAGAAACTTTACTGATAGTAGCCCTAAAGTTGAAGGACTGTTCGTGTAATTTACCCCTTCTTTTATTAGTTAACTGTTGAAATTACATGAAACTAATATATATTTCCCTATAATGGTAAAAACACTAGTCATCTGTATATTTCAGTTTTTACTATTTTAACAAAAAAAACTAGTCCTAATAAAATACTAGAACTAAAATACCAAAAAAATTAGCACTAAACCATATCGAATATAAACTATTTTATTAATAAGGTGAAAAAGTTTATATGATTAATTAAATATTGTTAAAAAAGAAGGGAAAAGGAAAATAATAAGCACAAGATTAAGATTCCATATGGCAGGTCTTTTTCATTAAACTCCGAGAGCATGAAATACATTTACTCTCTCTCTCTCATTTCTCTTTTCTCAGTAGAATGGAAACCTTTTAGGTTCTTTGTTCAAGAGTGCCTTTTTAGTTCCTTTTTCGCATTTAAAATTGTAGTTTTGAAGCTTTTGGGTGGGTGGTTATGGTGCAATTATTCAGAGAATGAAAAATCTTCAATGCTCAGAGAAGACCCTTCAACCTCCTAATTTGCAGATGTTTCACTCGAAGAAGATTCTAGTTGGTAGACTCTTTTCCTTTTGTAATGTATCTGGGTTAATGACAAAGAGTCATCTCGAAAAAATCTAGAAGTTAGAGAATGATGTTTTAGTTTAGAAAAGAAATTAAAATACTTCCAGTATCTTGTTTGACTCTCTGAGAGATTAAATAAAATAGGTGTTGGTCCTTGGTTTATTTTCAGTTTTCTCTTAGTTTTTTATAGAATAGCTAGTTGACACGCTTATCGATCAACTGTATTTCTTAAAGCACCTTTTCTAGGTTTCTTCATAACCTTCGCCTCAGCAAAAATCAACCTAAAAAATGCGAGAACTATTAGAATCTGTCATTATGAAAAATTTAGGTTAGAATCTGTCATTATTACACCTTCGAGTTCATGTTTAACATGAAGGTTAGGATTTTAGTTGATCTTGATCAACAAAGGCCTACTGGGTTCTGGAATGACAGGAAGAAGCTCCTAGTTTGATTGGATCCATTTCAAATATGAAAAGGCTTCCAGAACTCTGCTTTCTTTAGTGAAGAATAGGCATATGAACATCATCCTCGCTCTCCTATTTGTACTAACATTTCGGGTGGCGACTCTAATTTTTTCTATATGATCATTGTATTCTAGGTCTCTAGGCAGAATGACTCTTTTTGAAATTGGCCTAGTATGAAGAAGAATTTCTCGACACAGTGAGGAGGTTGCAAATCACTCGGGGCTAGGATCAAGATTAATCGTTGTGTGAGTTTGAAATAGAGTAATCATTAATTAATTCAATTAGTAGGAGTAGGAATGTATATTTTCTTATAGGATTGTAGGATTGAATTTTTAGATTAAGATTAGAAATGTATTAGTTAACTAGATGAATTACCAATTAATACCGAGTATTTTTTAGTTAGTTCAAAAAATTTCTATCCCCTTCGCCATATAGTAGGAATGTGTGTAAGTGCAATAGTTTTTAGACTTAGGCCCCAAATGATTTTAAACCACGTCACTGTGTTGAGAAACTGCTCTTCATACTAGGCACATTTCAAAATAAATCGTTTGCTCTAGGGAACCTAGAAGACCACAATTATCATGTTATCATCGAAAAAGTGGAGTCGCCACCTAAAAATATCGAGATAAATAAGAGAGTAAGGATACACAGCTTTGCATCCCTTGCGAAGAGCCTAATATTCCCCTCTTCAATATCACATAGAAGGTTTGAAGAGGCATCCCTATCTGCTTAGGCTCACCTAGATTCCACTAAAGTAAATGAATCGTTTTCTAGCTTAATTAAATTACACTAATCTAGTCATTCTACTTAATTTAAAGCATAAATATTTTTTTATCTAATTTACTATGATGTGAGCAAATAATTCTAACCTAATTAGTACCTCCAACTAATCCTATAAGTTGCACTCAAAACTTTTACATGCAAGGTGACCAAATTAAAGTATAATTTTATTACCTAAATCTAGGTGCTGAATTCATTTTAGCTTAGCATGTTAAAAATGAACATAGATATGAGGCATACGAAGCTTACATTGGTAAGCTTTGTTCATCTTATGTTAGCCAGGTGGGGTGATCACTTATAAAGTCTAAGTTGGTTTTATTCCCTTATAGACATGTGTGGTGAATATCTAAAAATAATAAAAAGAACATACATAGAAGGGGGGAGGAGAAAAAAAAAATCCAAAAAGGGGTTAAGGAGATCGGGACGATTAAGGAAAATTAATTACAACCATGGCTTAAAAGCCTCAAAACAATGAAATAAGAAAAACTAATTAATTAACTAAAAACTAATCCTAAAAGTCTAAAGAAGATCGCTTAGGATCTCTAAACCGGATAAGTATAATCTGTCATTATGAAAAAATTTAGATTAGTAAAGGACATTAACAAATAAAAATGCAAATAAACATATAAATTATAAAATAAAAGAAATTAAAAGCGAATTAAGAACAACTATAAAATAATATTAGAACTATTGGAAGAGAGATAACAGAAAATAAACTTGCATTTGAACTGTAGCACAATCAGTAATAAATTAATAAACTATTAAATTTAATATTTCCACCGATAAAAGAAGCTAAACCAACAAAATAGAGTGTTATACTCGATTACTATATCACAAATGTATGCCTCAAACAATATTATGACTATTGTAATGGAAATTTTAATTATCTTCAGTTATAAGCCATATTTTCTTTAATAAATTTTATTAGATTCTAATGGACTCTTAATTACTACTACTCATATGTTTGTTTCAATTCAGACTACACACAATTATAATGCAGTAATGTAATTTGAACTCATTAAGAAATATAAAAAGAAAGAAGTAAAGATGATAAGAAACAACCTATTACCATTATCGGTAGGTATGGGTCCTGAAGTAGTAGTTTTTCTTCTACAATGCCCCGAAAGTAGCCAATTTATCTAATTATGATGGATACAAATTATAAAGGAAGAATGCAGACGATTAAAGGACTTAAAAAAGACACAAAATTATTGTATAACTTAGTTTTTATTGCAGAGTCACACTTGTAGAAATTTGTAATGTTTACTAATATTGTTGGTATTCTTGACAGGAAAGGAGAAAAGGAAACATCAATTAAAACTGTTTGGTATTTTACAATTCACAAGTGGAAAACAGAGGAAATAATAGATCATATGGAAAGAAGATAAATCAATTCTTTTGTTATTAAAATATTAAGATTGCCATATCCATGCCCATTGGTCACACCATAATTTTGAGCAAAAGTAAAGATAAAACAAATGATGCATGGAGAAAAAACCTCTAAAATTCATTTACAAGTACAGAAATAGGAAATACTTACAAATGAAAAATGTAATTGTCAGAAATGTAGAAGGTTTGACATTGGGTTCCACCCGTAATCCAGTCCCATTATCATTGGTAGTGCAAAATTTAGCTCAAATGGAATTCTCACATAATCCTACAAGCTTTACTACTATCTCAGCACTTTCATTTAAACGTGAAGTCAACCTCTTTGCGAGAAACTCTCTTTCACGTCTCATTGCTCGAGCTAGTTTAAGCAAGACATAAAAGAAAATTAGTTTAAGCATTCAATGGATATTAACAGCTGCAATTAATGTGTCATTCTAAACCATCTTCTGCATTTTCTTCATATTACCTGAAATAGAATGACGATAGCCTGGAGTTCCTTCCTTTGATGAAACGTCTCCACATATTATAGAAGTCTCTTTCACAGACTCTGGCTGGGTCTCACCGGATATGAAATGAAGTCTTCATTTTCTGGTGCTCTGTTTTCAATCTCATTTTCCAAAACTTGCCGGGAAGCTGGAGTCCCCGTAAGGTATATGACCGCTTCTTTTCGCAACACTGCAAGTAAAAAAGAAATTCAGTATGTAGTCAACAGGAATCGGACAAGTACTTATGGAACTTGCTTAGGTGTTATCTTAGAATCCATTATAACATGCAAGTATCAGTATGACGAAGGATATATTCTACACGTAAAAGTTGGAGAAAAAAGCAAGATATGAGATAAAACTTGACAATCAAAAACTATGCTAATATTCAAGTTCGAACTGAGCTTTCTTATCACAGTTGTGAGAGTTATCAAACTAAGATTGATATGATCGCCTTCTCTGAGCCTCGCCCCATCTGCATGTGTCTGTGAAGCTCTTTCACTTCCAGCAAGGTCTATAAAATTCTAAAAATCATGGGTGATTATAGAAAGGCCAACGCAAAGATACAGTTCTTCACTAGTCACACATACTTTATAAGATGCCTCAAATGCTAATCATTGGTTGTTGTTTCTTCTACCAACTTCTCGACCACAGCACCTTTCTGCATATGAGAACCACAAAATATAGTCAAGAGAACACCTATTAGAAAATCTACTCATTCAGAAAAAAAAAGAAAGAAAGGAAGAAAGTCATCTAAAATTCTTAGATCTCTGAGTTCAGCAGGTCCCTAACATTTTCATTATAAATATCTAATAAAAAATTCTTAATCGTAAAGTCTCTCTGCGGGGTCTGCATCCAGGCCAGTACTCAAAGATCGGTTACTAAAGTTACAAAAGGAAACTACAAAATCAAGTGATTTACATTTTCCACCAATAAAAAAACCTCCTTTATTGTCTAATTATCATAATAATTTTCAATTTTGATAAGTAGTAGCAACAGATCCAGATTAAGCAATCGATACACTCGTCTCAAATAAAGAAATTAATTCAATCGTAAGAAAATCTAAGAAGAAAAAGAAAGAAAATAGCATCTAATATAACAAAACAACACCAAAAGTTTGTAAAGGAAAAGAAAAAGGAAAGTTAGTAACAGAGAGACAAATCATTTGGTAAGTATAACCTGCCATTTCTAAAATAATCGTATCCAATTTACATAAAGGAAAAGATCATGAAACACAGCATTTCCTTCAATTTGTAACCATTTAAAGCTTCGATTTTAAGGAAATAAATTCAACAAATAAAAACAATACTCACGGAATTCTCAAGATAAGTACATGCAGATCTATGCACAGCAAGCTTTTCAAACAGAATCAGAGAAAGAGAGAGAGAGAGAGAGGAGCATTGAGAGAGAGAAAGAGGGAGGAACGTTTAGAGAGAGAAATAGAGAGAATTGAGGAGGAAGAAGAAGAGATTTGTTTGTCTTTTGTGAAGAAAAATGGACAACTTGTGTTGTGACCCAATATATATACCATTTGAATTTGTGAGCCCCAACGACTAGTTTCTTCTTCTTTTTTTCTTCTAATTTGAATTACTTTTTATTAGCGATTGGGATATTCTTCTAATGCGGTTGCTTGCGTTTAATCGCCGATGCCAGTGGAGTGGGTCTTTTGTCAAAGTTTTGAAAATGCGGATCTCTATTATGTGAGGTTAATTAATTTCTGTTCAGAAATTTTGCACATATGCCCTCTACAATGTTTTCTATTTCTTTTTTGTTTGCAAGCTAATTCAATAGTTTTTTTTTAACCCAACAAGATTAAGAGTGACCACAGATATTTCATCTATTTAAGAAAATCTAAATCCAAATTCGATTAAAAATATATATATTTAAATCTGTTTTAAATTCATTTAAAAAATTATTTTTGATATTTAAATTTGTCTAAATTCGAATAAAAATACATACATATATACTATATGAACTCCTTAAAAACTCATTTAATATATATATAGCTATAAAATAAATTTTTAGATATTTAAATAGATATCGGATATCCTGCCCGTTAAATATCTGTTTATATAAATATTCAAAAAATTAAATAAGTACTCGTTTACAATAATTAAATTCTAAGATTAATTAATAAAAAGTACAAAAATATTATACGTAATTTTAAACAAAACCTTATAATTTTATTTTTAATTATTTTATTTCATACACGATATATATGTATATCATTTAACCGAGTATCAGATACCGAAATTGAATACTATATACCTGTATCTGTTTTAATAATCGTGTTCAGAGCAAGTATTTGAGTGTTCATATTCAAACTGACAAGTATAAATTACTCGAACATATTACATAACGGTCCAATCGAGTCAGGTACCTAGAAATATCGGTCCAACTGCGATTCCTAAATAAATTTTAAGATTTAACATCGTTTAAGAAAAATTGTATTATCTTATCAATAGATAAGCTAACGAGTTTCATCATTTATTTATTGAAACTTAGATTGTATTAGTTTTGGAATTACCTTTACAATGTATTGAAAAGAAAATATATGGTAGCAATTGTTACATATAATTGTTGGCATGTAATTCCATTTAAGTTCTTACATCAGAAAATAAAATAAAAGAATTAGTTGCATATACTAATTTCAGCAAGATCTTAAGTTCAAGTTCTTTTTTTTATATATTTGTAATTCAAAATAACTCTTTAGCATTATAATATAATCATATTTTCTAAAATTTGGTAAAATAATTTACATTATCCTTAATACTCTAATTTCTCTTATATTTTTAAAATATATATTTTACTAATTAATACAATTGTATTGCTCAATTTTATTAATTTTATATTAATTATTAATAACAACATTCTTCTATCAAAAGAATATATCTAAATATTAATACATTTGTATATAAATATGAGTTAATTACTTTTATCTTACTAAAATCTAGACAAATTTACAAGTTCAATTTTGCTTTTTAAGAAGTACAACAATGCCTCCATAATAGTTGCTCTCGTTAATTATTAACTCTTTTTGTCATTTTTTTCTTATCAGTCAAAGAGCTTAATTTGGTCCTTATATTTATTATAACTTTAATTTAATATAAAATTCAGTTCTTAAACTTATTATCAAGTATTAAACTTTTCTAAAATAATTAATTTTTGTAAATTTTCTAATTTCCTTGAATTCTTTTATAGAAAAAATCATAAATAGATCTTTTTTTATTTATTGATTTGTTAGAAAAATCATAGGTAGCTGATTCAATTATTTATTACTTTTTAGTAATTAATACACATAATGAAAATAATATATACAACTAAATTCAAGATAAAAATTAATTGAAAATTAAATTAATATACATAATTCAAATAATTTATGCATCCAAATTAATGAATTTGATATCAATTTAATTTTTCAACATATCATAAACGATACATCAAACTGAATTTTAATTACCAATTTTGGTGATTAAAAAACTAATAGAAATAAACTGAGGCTTTCAACTATTTAAGATAAAAGATAACAAAGAAAAAACTAATTCTTCTCATTAAAACTAAAGGGAAAAGGTATACTTTTGGCCCTAATGTTTAATGCGATAGCGGATTAGTCCTTCAACTATTTTTAAAAGTAAATAAACTCTTAAATTATTAAGAACCTGTAATTTAAGCTTTTCGACGTAATAAAATAATTATCACAATTACTTAAAGATGATGTGGCTAATAGTGAGTCTATTAGATTAACAAAATAATTATCACCATTAATTCTCCTTTTCCCTGTTCTTCTTCTTCTTTCTTTCCCCGTCCCATTTAAATCTAAGAAGAATAAATCTCAGAAATGAAATTGCTTGTATTATTTGATATACAATTTATAATTTTGCTACATTCTTTATATGGAACCAGTCTCAGAAGCATGTGTTTACTTCGTCAAATTAGTATAGTTCTATTCAGACTGCAACAATTCAATGATGAAAAAGGATATTAGATTTCAACCAATCATACAATTTCTAAGTGTTCAAAAATTGAATCTTGTTTTAAGACCTTCTCATTGAATATCAAGTATAACTTAGTTGGCCACTATATTTTTCTTTTTCCAATCAGAGGAAAGGTTATTTATACTATAGGTTGCAGTCAAATGCAATGCGCGCGCGCGCACACACACACACATATATATATATATATTTTTATTTATTTATTTATAATATTTAATTCCTGAAAGCAGTTCTTAATAAAGATTCATGTTTGACTTGTACATAAAAAAGAGCTATAAAGAAACCAAAATCTTGATTTTTCTATGGTGGAAAAGAGAGAAGCAAGGAAGAAATGACCACCTCTCAAAAAGCAGTTATACTTCTTTATACATCCATGCTAAGAGAGCTTATAATAAGTGGTCATAAAGGGTCACATATGACCCAAAACAACAAAGAAATTTTCTTGTTGTACTTTGTGTTTCATCGTTTAAATTCAAGCTAGTAGGTTTTGGGAGGATGAGCTCTTGATAATCTTTTTATTGCAATTATAGTAGAAAGTAACAAAGAAAAAGCACTAAAGAATTGCAAATCAAAGTTCAGAAAACAAGAATATTGAATATGAGTACTAGTCCTATTACATAAATGGCCTTAAACTAATTTATATCAGATACATAGGTGATCAACTGTTCTCATTAGTTAGATTAGTGTTTCATGGGGCTCTCTATTGAGATCAATGAATATGAATGGTCTTAAACTAAGTTTCTTTATTAGATCCGCGATGGTGGTGGTAAGTGGTAGTGGTAACAATGGCCAATGATAGTGGAGGTTCGGTAAGGCTAGAAAAAGTAATTGTATTTTTTTAATTTATTTTAATAAAAATTATTTTTTTTACTATTTAATGTATTATGCATGTTTTTTTATTTTATTTTGGCCAAATGCATATTTATACCTTGAACTTTGGTCATTTAATCAGTTAAAAAAACTTTCAATTTAAAAGCCAATAGACACTCGAACTTGCTCTTTTTGTGACACTTTAACACTTTTTGACATGTATCTTTATTCAATACCTCCACGTATACTGCATTATAGACAAATATTACCAAAATAAATTCATGTATATATATATTCATGTGTATTACCAAAAAAATAAAGGTGTTCAGATATTACCAAAAAAAAAGTAAAATTCATGTGTATGTTAGATTAAATCGAAAGTTAAAGTGTTAAATTGACTAATCGATACAAGTTCAGGGACGTAAATATCTTTCTATAGCTATTTTATGATAATCACCAATGATATTCCTATTCATGTTACGATTACCTGGACCGAGTTTTTAGAGCAGGCTGATTAGCAGTACCCCAAACATATAGGGTGTAATGCATAACCTGAACAGCTATAGGTATGGCCCATTTGGATACTCATGTAGTTTTTAAGGCCATTAAAATTATATATCATTAAGAAGTATATATACAACTCTACTTATTTTTTAGCATAAAACACTCTTTATGTTATTATCACTGTTAAAGATTGATTGTTATTAGATCCTTTTATTTAGATGCATAGACAACTATTTTTTCTCTAATTTAGACTAGTTCTTTTTATTTGTGGGAGTTATTTTTCGTACTTTTGCTGTTCTTATGTGACTTTTTTTAATTGGTTTTAATAACACACACAAAAATAGTGGCTATAACAATTAGGGGAAAGTATAAATATGTACTTTGTGATTTGACGCACTTTCATTTATAGGCATATAGTATTTTTTTGTGAATAAGATATGTGATAGCTTGGCTTAGAGAAGCGATCCAATGAAGGTGAAAGTGGATGCCAGGGCGAGGATAGGATGCTTAGATAAGGAGTAGCTTATGGCAGGTTTCTAGGATGACAACACTCTAAGGTACGGGGTACATGAATGAATCGAATTTCACATCAAACGTTAAAGTATCTGTTAGGTTAAATCGAAAGTTAAAGTGTTAAATTAACTAATCGATATAAGTTTAGGAATGTAAATATATATTTAGCTTTTTTATTTTTAATTTAAATTATTTATTTTATTTTATAGTGTATTAATAGATATTGTTAGCCAATTTTTAATTGACATATCAGTTCTGATAAGTCCATTTTTTTATTATGATAAAGATAACTGCCACATCAACAAATTTTAACGGTATTTTAAATTACAATTTTTTGGATACTTTAAAGGTTTATTTGCACCTAAAAATAGTTTAAAGGTTAATATACTCTTCACACCTAACGTTAAGGCAGAAAATGCTTCCAAATCTAAATAGGTTGCAGATATAATTCTTAATTTTAATTTAAAATAAAAGTTTAAAAAAAAATCATATTAAGAGATTAGAAAATTAAAAAAGAAAATTAATACAGCTTTAATAAAATTGCAAATGAAAATTAAAAAAATTTAGATAATGTTATTGTCATATTCTAACTAGAAAATATATGTTTAACATAAAAAAAATATATTTTATCCATCAATCAGGACAATAAAAATATCATTGGACACATAAAATTTTCAACATAATTAATTATAATATTTTTCATGTTTTCTTTAATAAAGAAAATAACTTTTTAGTTTGTCTTTAAAACATCTTATTTACTTAAGTTATTTTTTTGATATTAAAATGATAAGTATATTTATTTTATGTACTATAATATTCATATTAATTTTATATTATCTTTTAAAATATTTTAATTTCTTTATTTTACATGTTCAATATGATTTATAATATGAAGTAATATTTTCAATTCATTCCATAAAATAGAGTAATTATTCCTTTTTTTATTTTAATTAAAATTATTTAGAAACTTATTTTTATATTTTAATAATAGCTACAACTTATTTTTATATGCTCGAGTTTATAATTAGTTATTTTATTCGAATATGATCTATTCTTTTTAAAAAAAATATTATTAGCTGAGCTATACTTTCTTTACCTGATATTCAATTTTTAATCATTTTTTTAAATTTATATACGAGTTATCTTTTTACTCAAAGTTACAATTGTCTTTTATCAATCCAAACAATAATCTTCCCTTTTAATTTGGAAAATTCTGTGAAATTTGATTTATGTATCATGATTTTGGTGTATATGACACAATAATAACAAGAGAAATTAATTTAAGGTCTGATGTGAATAATAGATAGATAGAGTAAATTTAAATCTAACTAGAGAGCAAAAGGGAAAGAAAAATTAAGAATGATTTATTAATGTAAGTGCTTCACCATAAATCATGTAGTCATTGTTTTTAAATGCTAATCGAAATGATATAATTTGGTACAACTTTTTAGAATTACATGTGACTTATCTTCTTAAAAATGTACGTTCGTCTTAAAAGAGATTTGAAATTAATTTTTTTATTATATTAATATTTTGATAGTATTTTTCTAAAAATTGAATAAATGCTCTCTTAAATTTAATTTTATATAATATTTAATTCTCTTCATTAGATTTTTTTTGTCAGCCAATCTAGTCAAAAGACACAATTTATAAATAAAAAATAATTTAATCTTTAAATTTAATAATAAATATGAAAGAGAACACAAATTATTTTTGGTAACTCAATTTCAACTAGATATTAATTTTAGCTTCATGAATGAGCCACTTAAAACTTTTTAAAATTGATAGTATTTGACATTGTTATTGAAAAATAACTGATAATTTTTCAAAAAACAGTCGACAACTACAACTTCAATTCGCAACAACTCAAATTTGAAACTTATCATCGACTCTTAATTTTAAAATGAATAGACAAAATTAACTTTTTGTTATTTAGTTTATCTTATTTACTATTCTTTTAATTTTAATTTAAAATAACTTAATTTGAATTAGAAAAACTAAAAATATTTAATTTCCTGTTATTTTTAAATATGATAAAAATATTAAATATCTAAAATTTTATTAAATTTTATTTATAAATTAATTTTATAATTATATTATAATAAAGATCGGTGCAATTTGGTGTTCTGAATGAAAAGCACAATGTCAAAAGAGAAAAATAAGATAAATACATTTCCTTTTCTTTAACTATAAAATGAGCTTATTTATTTATATGTAAAACAAATATAAGTGCGGGTCCATGCAATTATCTATCGTGTGGGAAGAGTGACAATTTGCAAAATTAAGTCCTGGGTCTCGCGTGGTCGGCTTACCTCTGTAAAGTTCGCTAAAAGGGTCAATAGAGAAAAACGAGTACAAAATATTTTAATTAATTCCTTAATCACTAGAGTTCTATGATTAATTTAATTTCTTCTTATTTTATACTTGGTTCATTTCTATCACCATATCCATATAATATTTTATTTTATCATTTAATAGTAGTAAATAATATTTCTCAATCAAAAAATTAGTTATTAATAAAGTAAAATTAAATTCCATGTAAATCTAATTAATGTACAATTTGATTAAATATAACTTAACTTATTTACTATTAATTGTTTATCCATTCGAACTATTATTATTATTTTAGCTCATAAGTATTTTTAATTCAGATAATTAAAATTTTATTAAGAACTTGTACGTTTGTAATTCAACTAATAATAAATTGAGATATTTAATAAATGGTATAATTGACGAGATTTTAAAACTTTTTCTTTCCTATATTATATATTGATAAATTAGTAATGAAATACAATTAATATACTATTTTATAGGATTTGAATGAGTGATACATAGGAAGAAAATTAGGCAGATAAGGAAAAACATAATTTGACTGTGAAATGAGCCAAATCATTAAAACACATAGGCAGAAAAGTGGGAAATTACGTTGGCAAACCAGGAAATGGTAGATGAGATATCAGTGGAAATATTTGCCAAGGACGCAAGATTTTTCCCATATTGGATCAGCCCTGATGAAGTCTCTAAGATGACTTACGTCGTTTAAAAAGCTGACATGATTACATGGCAGAAATTATTTGTTGGTTTTATCAAGATGGAGACTATTACACCTTCGAGTTCATTTATAACATGAAGGTTAGGTCTTAGTTAATCTTGATCAACAAAGGCCTACTCGGTTCTGGAATGACAGGAAGAAGCTCCTAGTTTGATTGGATCTAATTCTAATATGAAAAGGGTTCAAGAACTCTGCTTTCTTTAGCGAAGAATAGGCATATGAACAAAGTCATCATCCTCGCTCTCCTATTTGTACTGACATTTCAGGTGGTGACTCTAATTTTTTCTATGGTTACATGATCATTGTATTTAAGGTCTCTAGACCAAACAACTCTTTTTGAAATTAGCCTAGTATGAAGAATAGTTTCTCGACAAAGTGAGGAGGTTGCAAAGCATTCAGGGACGGGGTCAAGATTAATCATCGTGTGAGTTTGAAATAAAGTAATCATTAATTAATTCAATTAGTAGGAGTAGGAATGTATATTTTCATATAGGATTGTCGGATTTAATTTTTAGATTAAGGTTAGAAATGTACTAAAGTAGTTAATTAGATGAATTACCAATTAATACTCGGTATTTTTTAGTTAGTTCAAAAATTTCTCATTCCCTTCGCCATATAGTAAGAATGTGTAAGTGCAATAGTTTTTTAGACTTGGGCCCTAAGTGATTTTAAACCATGTCACTGTATTGAGAAACTGCTCTTCTTACTAGGCTAGTTTCAAAATGAATCGTTCGCTCTAGGGAACCTAGAAAACCACAATTATCATGTTATCATCGAAAAAGTGGAGTCGCCATCCAAAAATATCGATATAAATAAGAGAGTAAGGATACACAGCTTTGTATCCCTTGGAAAGAACCTAATATTCCCTTCTTCAATATCACTAAGAAGGTTTGAGGAGGCATCCTTATCTGCCTAGGCTCACCTAGATTCCACTAAAGTAAACGAATCTTTTTCTAGCTTAATCAAATTACATTAATCTAGTCAATTCTACTTATTTTAAAGAATGAATATTTTTTTATCTAATTTACTATGTGACGTGAGCAAATAATTCTAACCTAATTGGTACCCCCAACTAGCCATATAAGTTGCACTCAAAACTTTTACATGCAAGGTGACCAAATTAGAGCACAATTTTATTATCTAAATCTAGATGCCGAATTCATTTTATCTTAGCATGTTAAAATGAACATAGATATGAGGCGTACGAAGCTTACATTGGTAAGCTTTGTTCATCTTATGTTAGGCATGTGACTCATAAATTCTAAGTTGATTTTAATTCCTTATAGACATGTGTGGTGAAAACCTAAAAATAATAAAATAAAACATACATAGAAGGGGGGAGGAGAAAAAAGAAATCCATAAAGGGATTAAGGAGATCGGAACGATTAAGGAAAATTAATTACAACCATTACTTAAAAGCCTCAAAACAATCAAATAAGAAATTAACTAAACTAAATCCTAAAAGTCCAAAGAAGATCACTTAGGATCTCTAAACCAGATAAGTAGAATCTGTTATTATGAAAAAATTTAAGTTGGTAAAGGACATTAACAAATAAAAATACAATAAATAAATAAATTACAATATAAAAGAAATTAAAAGCGAATTAAGAACAACTATAAAACAATATTAAAACTACTGGAAAAGAGATAACAGAAAATAAACTTGCATTTGTACTGTAGCACAATCAGTAATAAATTAATAAACTATTAAATTTAATACTTCCACTGACAAAAGAAGCTAAACCAACAAGATAATGTGTTTCACTCGATTACTATAAAAAAAGAAACATACATATGTAAAACTAGTAAAAGCAAAAAGAAACTAAGAAAAGATTTAATAGAAAAATCTAATAAGATGTATGTTTTGCTTCTTTAGAATACAAAATTTTATTTTTTCTGTGCATTATTAACATGATCTAACATAATCATATCACATGAATAGAGAAGAAAAAAAACTGAACTTTTTGCTCTAATTTTTAACCAATAATTAGAATTGGCTGAGCTATATAGTTTATAAGCTAACATAAGAATAATACTAGAATTACAATAGAAAATGCAATTAAGAGTATATAGTATTTTTCCAGTATATTATAAGTAGATAATGAGTGTCTACTATCATTATAAAAACTAAAACTAAAACAGTAACAACAAAGCAAAAAAGAAAAAAGATAGGGAGCATGACATAGAGTTTAGGTCTTAATGTCTAGAAAAATACCAATTTTTTCTCTTAGTCTCTTCCTCCCATTCTTTCATTTTTTATATTATCCTTACCTTCTCGGTTTTAAACTCTTAAATAACACATACATTTCTCTTTTTTTCTTATTGCAACTATTTTACATTATCAGCAAGAATATATATATATATATATATATATATAAGAAAACTATTAACAAAATAGAAAGAAGGAAGTTAATCTCTTCAATAGTAGTAGAAGGAACGAACTCAAAGAATTTTTCGAGCATATTAAAACCAATTGGGAGTCCTTTTGTGATAAAAGGAACTCAAATCACCAATCATTAAAGGCATTAATTTCTAAAAGATAAAAAATCAAACCAAGCAATTAAATCTATTAGCATTTAATCAAGATCTATAAAAATAAAAAATAAAAAATAAAAAATTACATTCACCAACGAAGACAAGAAAAAAGAATTAGGATGAACCAAGCATATCCTAAAACCAAGCAATCAGATCTATTAGCACTTTATAAAAATCTGTAAAGATAAGAGAAAGGGTAATTAATAGGGGTATGCACTATCCTATTTGAACCCAAAAGTCAAACCTAATAGAAATTTAGTTCGGTTATCAGTTGTCTATACATTAAATATAGAATAAATATAAAAATTATATATTAGTATAATATTTATGTGTCAAAAATATATATATTTATTAAAATTTTTATTTCTTAATTTATCAATTAAATGTAAAATTAATTTTAAAAATATAATTAACATATTATTTTTTAGGATTAGAAATTATTGTATAATTAGAACTAATCTATTAGTTAGTAAGTATCTCTTTTCGTCTCTTCTTCCTATAAGTCAAACCAGTTAAAGGATTTAATTAAAAGAGGTAGCTAACTTTGATTTTTATACGGTTTAAGTAGCAATTTTTGCCCCTTGAATTTGTTGGCCGGGTCCAAATCACCCTAAGATTAATTTCTTGGCTCAATTGATCTTAATATTTAAAAAGCTGATCAATTTGCTCCACATTTAAGGTGTATTTCACAGGCATATGTAGCCAAGTGAGCTATATTTAAAATATAAAAATATATTTCAAAATTCTCATTTTTCTCTCTGTAAAAAATGAAATATTTTCATTTTTCTTTTATAATTTCTCCTACCTTTTTGTTTCTTTAATTTTTTTCTTTCATGCTTTGGTGATATTTTTTCATACATAAATATAATTAATCATAATCACTTGATGAGATGGTTCAAATTTTTGATAAAAATGCAAACCATAAATTCAATAATAAAAAATTTGATTCGTAAATTTAAATAATACATGAAAGAAAATAAAATATTTCTTTTGGGGTTTGCATTTTTATCCAGAGATCTGACAAGAAACAGAGCAAGAAGATCTTCTTCATGTGAATTATTCTTCAATTTTCTATAGTGACTTCCTTCCACTTTGGATTTTCCTCGCATGCCATTATCTTTGTCTCTTTCTTCAACTAATGCTTTAGTAAAGGCTACGGCTTCTTCTTCTTCTTCTTCTTGGGCTATTTTGAAATTAGACAAAAAATGCGGTTAAAAGTATATAGTATTTTTCGAGTATATTATAAATAGATAATGAGTGTCTGCTATCATTATAATAACTAAAACTAAAACAGTAACAACAAAGCAAAAAAGAAAAAAGATAGGGAGCATGACATAGAGTTTAGGTCTTAATGTCTAGAAAAATGACAAAATTTTTCTCTTAGTCTCCTCCTCCCATTCTTTCGTTTTATATTATCCTTACCTTCTCGGTTTTTAAACTCTTAAATAACACATACACTTCTCTTTTTTTCTTATTGCAACTATTTTACATTATCAGCAAGAATATATATATAATTAAGGGAACTATTAATAAAATAGAAAGAAGGAAGTTAATCTCTTCAATAGTAGTAGAAGGAATGGACTCAAAGAATTTTTCGAGCATATTAAAACCAATTGGGAGTCCTTTTGTAATAAAAGGAACTCAAATCACCAATCACTAAAGGCATTAATTTCTAAAAGATAAAAAATCAAACCAAGCAATTAAATTCGTTAGCATTTAATCAAGATCTATAAAAACAAAAAAGAAAAAATGGATAATTACATTCACCAACGAAGACAAAAAAAAAAAAGAATTAGGATGAACCAAGCATATATCCCAAAACCAAGCAATCAGATTTATTAGCACTTTATAAAAATCTGTATAGATAAGAAAAAGGGTAATTACTAGGGGTATGAACTATCCTATTTGAACCGAAAAGTCAAACCTAACATAAATTTAATTCGGTTTTCAGTTGTCTATATATTAAATATAGAATAAATATAAAAATTATATATTGTATAATATTTATGTATCAAAAATATATATATTTATTAAAATTTTCATTTCTTAATTTATCAATTAAATGTAAAATTAATTTTAAAAATATAATTAATATATTATTTTTTAAGATTAGAAATTATTGAATAATTAGAACTAATCTATTAGTTAGTATGATGGAGGAAGTATCTCTTTCCGTCTCTTCTTCCTGTAAGTCAAACCAGTTAAAGGATTTAATTAAAAGAGGTAGCTGACTTTAATTCTTATACGGTTTTAGTAGTAATTTTTGCCCCTTGAATTTGTTGGCCGGGTTCAAATCACCCTAAGATTAATTTCTTGGCTCAATTGATCTTAATATTTAAAAAGCTGATCAATTTGCTCCACATTTAAGGTGTATTTCACAGGCATATGTAGCCAAGTGAGCTATATTTAAAATATAAAAATATATTTCAAAATTCTCATGTTTCTTTCTATAAAAAACGAAATATTTTCATTTTTATTTTATAATTTCTCCTACCTTTTTGTTTCTTTAATTTTTTTTCTTTTATGCTTTGGTGATCTTTTTTCACACATAAATATAATTAATCATAATCACTTGATGAAATGGTTCAAATTTTTGATAAAAATGCAAATCATAAATTCAATAATAAAAAATTTGATTTGTAAATTTAAATAATATGTGAAAGAAAATAAAACATTTCTTTTGGGGTTTGCATTTTTATCGAGAGATCTGACAAGAAATAAAGCAAGAAGATCTTCTTGATGTGAATTATTCTTCAATTTTCTATAGTGACTTCCTTCCACTTTGGATTTTCCTCGTATGCTATTATCTTTGTCTTTTTCTTCAACTAATACTTTAGTAAAGGCTACGGCTTCATCTTCTTCTTCTTGGGCTATTTTGAAATTAGACAGAGAAGAAGGTGTTGAGAAAAAGAAGGAACATGAAGAGATTTCTTAGCCGTCTGATCAAGGTGGTGGGATAGAGAATGGTGGTTGCATGAATGTGATGGAGATTTTGGGTACATGGATCTGATTAAGAATGATTTATTCGATCCGTCTTTAATATTTCAATCCGATAAACATTTTCTAGATGAGCTTCAACAAGGAAAACTTTTCGTCTATCAGTCTTAATAGAATTGGATGGCAATGATACTCCAATTAAAGTCCAAGAAGTTTAATGATACAAATTAAGATTTAGAAACTTTTAATGATATTAGCCCTAAAGTTGAAGGGCTGTCCGTGCAATTCACCCCTTCTTTTATTAGTTAACTATTGAGATTACATGGAAATAACATATATTTCCCTATAATGGTAAAAACACTAGTCATGTGCATTTTTTAATTTTTACTATTTTAACAAAGAAAACTAGTCCTAATAAAATATTAGAACCAAAATACCAAAAACATTAGTACTAAACTATATGGAATATAAACCATTTTATTAATAAGGTGAAAAAGTTTATATGATTAATTAAATATTGTTAAAAAGGAGAGAAAAAAGGAAAATAATAAGCACAAGATTAAGATTCCATATGGCAGGTCTTTTTCACTAAACTCCGAGAGCATGAAATACATTTACTCTCTCTCTCGTCTCTCTTTTCTGAGTGGAATGCACATTTATTGTTTGTCTTTTAGGTTCTTTGTTCAAGAGTGCCTTTTTAGTTCCTTTTTCCTATTTAGAATTGTAGTTCTGAAATTTTTGAGTGGGTGGTTGTGGTGCAATTATTCAGAGAATGAAGAATCTTTAGTGCTCAGAGAAGACCCTTCAACCTCCTAATTTGTAGATGTTTCACTCGAAGAAGATTCTAGTTAGTAGACTCTTTTCCTTTTATAATGCATTTGGGTTGATGATGAAGAGTCATCTCGAAAAAATTTAGAAGTTAGAGAACGAGTTTTTAGTTTAGAAAAGAAATTAAAATACTTCTATCATCTTGTTTGACTCTCTCAGAGATTAAAAGAAATAGGTGTTGGTCCTTGGTTTATTTTCAATTTTCTCTTTGTTTTTTTATGGAATGGTTGATTGACGCGCTTATCGATCAACTGTATTTCTTAAGGCGCCTTTTCTAGGTTTCTCTATAACCTTCCCCTATGCAAAATCAACCTAAAAAATGCGAGAACTACTGGAAAATTATTTATTGGTTTTATCAAGATGGAGACTATTACACCTTCGAGTTCATTTTTAACATGAAGGTTAGGTCTTAGTTAATCTTGATCAACAAAGGCCTACTCGGTTCTAGAATGACAAGAAGAAGCTCCTAGTTTGATTGGATCCATTTCTAATATGAAAAGGCTTCAAGAACTCTGCTTTCTTTAGCGAAGAATAGGCATATGAACAAAGTCATCATCATCGCTCTCCTATTTGTACTGACATTTCGGGTGGCGACTCTAATTTTTTCTATGGTTACATGATCATTGTATTCTAGGTCTCTAGGCAGAATGACTCTTTTTGAAATTGGCCTAGTATGAAGAACAATTTCTCGACACAGTGAGGAGATTGCAAATCACTCACAGCCTGGATCAAGATTAATCATCGTATGAGTTTGAAATAGAGTAATCATTAATTAATTCATTAGTAGGAGTAGGAATATATATTTTCTTATAGGATTGTAGGATTGAATTTTTAGATTAAGATTAGAAATGTATTAAAGTAGTTAATTAGATGAATTACCAATTAATACTGGATATTCTTTAGTTAGTTCAAAAATTTCCCAATGCCTTCGCCATATAGTAGGAATGTGTAAGTGCAATAGCTTTTTAAACTTGGGCCCCAAGTGATTTTAAACCACATCACTGTGTTGAGAAACCACTCTTCTTATTAGGTTCATTTCAAAATGAATCGTTCGCTCTAGGGAACCTAGAAAACCACAATTATCATGTTACCATCGAAAAAGTTGGGTCGCCAACCAAAAATATCGACATAAATAAAAGATTAAGGATAAGCTCACCTATCTGCCTAAGCTCACCTAGATTCCACTAAAGTAAACGAATCTTTTTCTAGCTTAATCAAATTACATTAATCTAGTCAATTCTACTTTATTTAAAGCATGAATTTTTTTTTATCTAATTTACTATGTGATGTGAGCAAATAATTCTAACCTAATTTGGTACCCCCAACTAGCCCTATAAGTTGCCCTCAAAACTTTTACATGCAAGGTGGTTAGAGTATAATTTTATTACCTACATCTTGGTGCTGAATTCATATTTTATCTTAGCATGTTAAAATGAACATAGATAGTGTACGAAGCTTACATTGGTAAGCTTTGTTCATCTTATGTTAGGCATGTGGGTGATCACTCATAAATTCTAAGTTGATTTTAGTCCCTTATAGACATGTGTGGTGAAAATCTAAAACAATAAAATAAAACGTACATAGAAAGGGGGAGGAGAAAAAAGAAATCCATAAAGGGATTAAGGAGATCGGGACGATTAAGGGAAACTAATTTTACAACCATGGCTTAAAAGCCGCAAAACAATCAAATAAGAAATTAACTAAACTAATCCTAAAAGTCCAAGGAAGATTGCTTAGGATCTCTAAACCGGATAAGTAGAATCTGTCATTACGAAAAACTTTAGGTTAATAAAGGACATATTAACAAATAATAATGCAAATAAATAAATAAATTATAAAATAAAATAAATTAAAAGCGAATTAAGAACAACTATAAAAAAATATTCAAACTACTGGAAAAGAGATAACAGAAAATAAACTTGCATTTGGACTGTAGCACAATCAAGAATAAATTAGTAAATTATTAAATTTAATACTTCTACTGACAAAAGAAGCTAAACCAAAAAGATAAAGTGTTACACTCGATTACTATATCACAAATATATGCTTCAAATAATATTAT
Organism: Ricinus communis; assembly: GCF_019578655.1. Lineage (NCBI taxonomy): Eukaryota > Viridiplantae > Streptophyta > Magnoliopsida > Malpighiales > Euphorbiaceae > Ricinus > Ricinus communis. The sequence continues at coordinate 16,459,608 of NC_063264.1, read as the reverse complement.
GACTGTTGTAATGGAAATTCTAATTATTTTCACTTAAAATCCATTTATTTTCTTTAATAAATTTTATTAGGTTCTAATGGGGCTCTTAATTACTACTCATATATTTGTTTCAATTCAGACTACAGATAATTATATTACACTAATATAATTTGAACTCATTAAGGAATATAAAAAGAAAAAGTAAAGATGATAAGTTTGAAATAGAGAAAATCTTTGGGAAAAATGACATATGACCTGGTGGTATGAATCACAAGTAGCGTTTTTCTTTTACAATGCCCAGAAAGTAGCCAATTTATCTAATTATAATGGATAGTACAAATGATAAGGGAAGAACGCAGAAGGTTAGATGACTTAAGATAAGACAAAAAAGTATTACAAGTATTTATTAACTCAGTTTTTATTGCAGAGTCACACTCGTAGAAATTTGTATAGTTTACTAATATTATTGGTATTCTTGGCAGGAAAGGAGAACAGGAAAACATCAATTAAAAATGTTTGGTATTTTACACTTTACAAGTGGAAGATCAACCAATCAACAGAGGAAATAATAGATCACATGGAAACAAGATAAATCAATTCTTTTGTTATTAAAATATTAAGATTGCCATATCGAGACCCTCTTCCTTCATGCGCATTGGTCACACTAGAATTTGAGCAAAAGTAAAGATATAAACAAATGATGCACGGAGAAAGAACCTCTAAAATTCATTTACTTGTACAGAAATAGGAAATACTTACAAATGAAAAATGCAATTGTCACAAATGTAGAAGGTTTGAAATTGGGTTCCACCCTATAATCCAGGGTCTGTTATCTGTTGGTAGTGCAAATACTATACTTAGCAAACAAGTAGCTGCTTTTGGTATTGCAGTTTGGCAACATGTTCCTTCAATTATGTCACATAAGCTCTTATGCTTCTCACAGTCTCCTCTGCTGCATTCTAAACCATCTTCTGCATTTTCTTCATATTACCTGAAATAGAATGATGATAGCCTGGAGTTCCTTCCTTTGATGAAACGTCTCCACATATTGTAGAAGTCTCTTTCACAAACTCTGGCTGGGTCTTATCGGGTATGAAATGAAGTCTTCATTTTCTGGTGCTCTGTTTTCAATCTCATTTTCCAAAACTTGCCGGAAAGCTGGAGTCCCCGTAGGGTATATGACCGCTTCTTTTCGCAATAATGCAAGGAAAAAAGAAATTCAGTATGTAGTCAACAGGAATCGGACAAGTACTTATTAAACTTGCTTAGATGGCTCTGACAGTAGCACTTAGGTGTTATCTTAGAATCCATTACAACATGCAAGTATCGATATGACGAAGGATATATTCTACATGTAAAAGTTGGAGAAAAAAGCAAAATATGAGATAAAACTTGACAATAAAAAAGTATGCTAATATTCAAGTCTTACCTGAGCTTTCTTATCACAGTTGTGAGAGTTATCAAACTAAGATTGATATGATCGCCTTCTCTAAGCCTCGCCCCATCTGCATGTGTCTGTGAAGCTCTTTCACTTCCAGCATGGTCTACAAAATTCTGAAAATCATGGGTGATTTTAGAAAGGCCAACGCAAAGATACAGTTCTTCACTAGTCACACATACTTATAAGATGCCTCAAATGCTGATCATTGGTTGTTATTTCTTCTACCAACTTCTCGACCACAGCACCTTTCTGCATATGAGAACCACAAAATATAGTCAAGAGAACACCTATTAGAAAATCTATTCTTTCAGAAAAAAAAAGAAAGAAATGCGTATGCCTCTAGGTCATCTAAACGCTTGAGATTTCGACCTGATTCTGAGTTCAGCAGGTCCTTGACATTTTCATTATAAATCTCTAATTAAAAATTCTTAATCTTAAAGTCTCTGTCGGGTGCACGGGCCGACTCAAAGATCGGTTAATGAAGTTACAAAAGGAAACTACAAAATCAAGTGATTTTACATTTTCCACCAATAAAAGGCCTCCTTTGTTGTCTAAATTATCATAATAATTTACAATTTTGATAAGCAGTAGCAATAGATCCAGATTAAGCAATCAATACACTCGTCTCAAATAAAGAGATCAATTCAATCGCAAGAAAATCTAAGAAGAAAAAGAAAGAAAATAGCATCTAATATAGCAAAACAACACCAAAAGTTTCTAAAGGAAAAGAAAAAGGAAAGTTAGTAACAGAGAGACAAATCATTTGGTAAGTATAACCTGCCATTTCTAAAATAATCGTGTCCAATTTACATAAAGGAAAAGATCATGAAACACAGCGTTTCCTTCAATTTGTAACCATTTTAAGCTTCGATCTTAAGGAAATAAATTCAACAAATAAAAACAATATTCACCGAATTCTCAAGATAAGTACAATGCAGATCCATGTGCAGAATCAGAGAAAGAGAGAAAGAGAAAGAGGGAGGAGCGTTTAGAGAGAGAAAGAGAGAGAATTGAGGAGGAAGAAGAAGAGATTTGTTTGTCTTTCTATGAAGAAAAATGGACAACTTGTGTTGTAACCCAATATATATATCATTTGAATTTGTGACCCCAATGGCTAGTTTCTTCTTCTTTTTTTCTTCTAATTTGAATCACTTTCTATTAGCGATTGGCATATTCTTCTAATGTGGTTGCTTGCGTTTAATCGCCGATGCCAGTGGAGTGGGTCTTTTGTCAAAGTTTTGAAAATGCGGATCTTTGTTCTGTGAGGTTAATTAATTTCTGTTCAGAGATTTTGCACATATGCCCTGTACAACGTTTTCTTTTTCTTTTTTCTTTGGGTTAAGAGTGTACAAAAAGTATTATAGAAGTATATTATATTAATATATTATATCCTTAATAGTATATAGTATAAATTAACCTAAAATGTGTACAAAATAAAATAAAAGATAATAAAAAGCGTATAAAGAAGTAAGAAAAAATCCATGAAGCATACAAAAGTTAGAAAATGGAAAACAAAATGTGTAAAAGTAAAGAAAACTCGAAAAAGCGTATAAAAATAAAATTGTCTAAAAGACTTATATAAGTTAAAAAAGAAAAGAAGTGTACAAATAAAAAATAGATTAACAAAAAAATAAAATTTCAAAACGTAAAGTATAAAAATAAATAAAACAAAAAAAAACAGATAAATCACATAATTTTCTCATTAAAAAATTACTCTTCAATAGCAATTTGAATTAAGATCCTCTAATTCTCAAATTAAATATGATAGGTCATAATTATATAATCTTGACTATTGATTCAAAATTAATACTAGTAAATAACTGCCAATTATTAAATTTTACATTCAAAATTTTTAATTTTAATAAAAATAAAAAAGTTGTCTAAAAAGACTTATATAAATAAAAAAAACCTCAAGAAGCCTACAAATAAAAAATAAATTAACAAAAGAATAAGATTTCAAAACGAATTAATAAAATAAAAAATAGTTAATTCAGTAGTCTTTTTTTTTAACCCAACAAGATTAATAGTGACCACAGATATTTCATCTATTTAATAAAATTTAAATCCAAATTCGATTAAAAATATACTTATTTTTTATATTTAAATGTCTAAATTTGAATAAAAATACATATATATATATACTATCTGAACTCCTTAAAAACTTACTTAATATATATAGCTATAAAATAAATTTTTGGATATTTAAATAGATATCGGATATCCTGCCCGTTAAATATTTATTTACATAAATATTCAAAAAATTAAATAAGTACTCGTTTACAATAATTGAATTCTAAGATATATTAATAAAAAGTACAAAATTATACATAATTTTGAACAAAACCTTATAATTTTATTTCATATATGATATATATGTATATGATTTAACTGAGTATCAAATAACGAATTTGAATACTATATACCTGTATCTGTTTTAATAATCATGTTTGGAGCAGGTATTTGAGTGTTCATATTCAAACCGACACGTATAAATTACTCGAACATGTTACATAACAGTCAAATCAAGTCAGGTACCTAGAAATATCGGTCCAACTGTGATTCCTAAATAATGTATTATGCATATTATTCTTATTTATTTTGGCCAAATGCATATTTATACCTTGAACTTTGGTCATTTAATCAGTAAAAAATACTCTAACTTTTAATTTAAGCTAATAGACACTCGAACTTGCTCTTTTTGTGATATTTTAACACTTTTTGACATTGTATCATCATTAAATACGTTCACGTGTATTTCATAAAAGACATTTAAATATTACCAAAATAAAGTTCATGTATATGTTAGGTTAAATTGAAAGCTAAAGGTGTTTCGATATTACAAAAGAAAAATTCATGCATCTGTTAGATTAAATCAAAAGTTAAATTGTTAAATTGACTAATCGATACAAGTTTAGGGACATAAATATCTTCTTATAGCTATTTTATGATAATCACCAATGATATTCCTATTCATGTTATAATTACCTAGACCGAGTTTTTGGAGCAGGCTGATTAGTAGTACCCCAAACATATAGGTTGTAATGCATAACCTGAACAGCTATAGGTATTGGCCCCATTTGGATACTCATGTAGTTTTTAAGGCCATTAAAATTATATATCATCAAGAAGTATATTCAAAACTCTGCTTTTTTTTTAGCATTAAACACTCTTTATGTTATTATCACATTAAAGATTGATTATTATTAGATCTTTTTGTTTAGATGCATAGACAACTGTCTTTTTCTCTAATTTAGACTAGTTCTTTTTATTTGTGGGAGTTATTTTTTGTACTTTTGCTGCTCTTGTGTGGCTTTTCTTAATTGGTTTTAATAACACACATAAAAATCGTGGCTATATCAATTAGAGGAAAGTATAAATACATATATTATTTTTTTAGTGAAGAAGATATGTGACAGCTTGGCCTAGAAAAGCGATCCGATGAGGGCAAAAGTGGACGCTACGACAAGGATAGGATGCTTGGACAAGGAGCAGCTTATGACAGGCTTCTAGGATGGCAACACTCTAAGGTACGGGGTACATGGATGAATCGAATTGCACATCAAAACAGGGCAGAGAATGGTTAATAACATATATGTAAAGAGTTGGAACTAATCACATGAGAAGCCTTTTCGTTATTTGGTTGTGGGGTTATAGGAACTCCAAAGTTAAACCTGCTTGATTCGGAGAAATTTCAGGATGAGTGACCTCCTCTAGGATCTCGAATCTACCAAGGCGATAAAACCGTGAGGCTAGTGGGGGCCAAATCGGACAATATCTCATTGTGATCTAGTTCTGGATCGTTACAAATTGTATCAGAGCATGACTCCTCTAGTAGATGTGTGGTTCGAGGACGAACTAGGAGGAAACTGGTGGGCATGTGATAGCTTGGCCTAGAGAAATGATCCGATGAGGGCAGAATTTCTGGCAGGCTTCTAGGATGGCAACACTCTAAAGTATGGAGGCAAAAATGACTTACATCGCTTAAAAAGCTGACGTGATTACATGGCAGTGATTAAAACTAATTTACTCTTATTACATCAATCTTTTAAATGATGTTAGTCGTCAAGATATCATGTAGTTTGTATTGTTCGTAAATAGAGGCAAAAATGACTTACATCGTTTAGAAAGCTGACATGATTACATGGTAATGATTACGTATCTGGGTTGATGATGAAGAGTCATCTCAAAAAAATCTAGAACTTAGAGAATGAATTTTTAGTTTAGAAAAGAAAATAAAATACTTCCATTATCCTGTTTGACTCTTTTAGAGATTAAAAGAAATAGGTGTTGGTCCTTGGTTTATTTTCAATTTTCTCTTGGTTTTTTGTGGAATGACCGGTTGACACGCTTATCGATCAATTGTATTTCTTAAAGAGCCTTTTCTAGGTTTCTCCATAACCTTCCCCTAAGCAAAATCAACCTGAAAAATGCGAGAACTACTGGAAAATTATTTGTTGGTTTTTATCAAGATGGAGACTATTACACCTTCGAGTTCATTTTTAACATGAAGAAGGTTAGGGTTTTGGTTGATCTGGATCAAAAAAGTCCTATTGGGTTCTGGAATGACAGGAAGAAGCTCCTAGTTTGATTGGATCCATTTCCAATATGAAACTCTTCGACAACTCTGCTTTTTTAGGGAAGAATAGGCATATGAACAAATTTTATTCTTTTTCAAGATGAAGAATGGCACCGAAGGACTTTTGGCTAGTGGAAAGTTTAAATATAGTGCCAAACTGACACATCAGGTTTTGTTAGAAGCCATTGTCATTCAACTTTGCCTAGTAAAGATTCTCACGGGGATCGAATGCAGACAAGTTTTGATTATTAACTGGCAATTGCAACTCACAAGCAGGCATGAAGTGGTTTAGAGGGTCCAAACTCGAAAGCAAACTCAAGTATTTTTAATTTAAATCTTGCTGAAAGAGAATGGCGGCATAAAGATTAATGAACTCTCCCTATTAGAGGTATTCAAATGCAACATGTCCCGTCTTCATTAATGACCAACCTAAAAATCTTCTGCCTACTCCTTGGAAAGCTATACAACCTGGGCCAACTCTTGATGGGGGTCTTGATAAGGGAAAAAGGTATTAAAAGCCCATCCTCCTCTTCGTCTAGTTCGGACTAGGAAGCTGTTAACCTTAAATTTGAAACTCAGGATCCAACTGGTGGCAAAAAGCCCAGCCCAATTGAGTTGGACAATTCTAAATTGGATTTAAGGGCCTATAAAGACCCATAGGTTTAAGTGGATTCAAAAAGCTCAGCCTAAAATCAAAGTTATGGCTAGTGTGCCCTAATGATAGTGGAGTCTTTAACTGGTTGTGAAATAGAAGTTATTGATAGGCCAATTCAAGAGGATGAGAGAAGAGATTCGACTAAAGAGTTAACTGGGTCTTTTCATCATGTACCTAAGTCAACATGGGATGAGAATTTATAACGATTGGGATTATTAAAAAAAAATATCAAGTAGAGGCTCGTCAGAAGAAGTCTTTAAAGCTTAAGGAACTTACTAATGACCCTACTCAAGCTCGGTCGGCAGATACAATGGTTAAAGAAAGTGGTAAAGGTTAGAGTAGTAGCTTCATTGGAACTGATTGTCAAGGTGCTAGTGTCTCGCCTAAAGCCACTTGGGAGCCATGAGTATCATTACTTAGAACTGTCAAGGGTTGGAGCCTTCTTGACAGTTTAAGCTCTAAAAGTGCTTGTTCTAAATGGAGACATTCAATAGTTTTTTCTTATGGAGATCAAACATAAGACTAACTAGTTTAGAAAGGTGAAGGATCAAACTTAAATTTCATAGTGGTTCCCTACTATGAGCCTAAGGGCAGCAAAGTTGGTCTTCCTTTAGAGTGGACTTTTGAGGTACAAATGCAAGTTTTTTCTTTATCCAATAACTATATTCACTATTTTTATGTGGATTCTAGGTTCTTTTTTCATTACCTTTGTGTTTGGTAGTCCTTATCGTAGCAATAAAAGAGAAGTGTGGGATAGTTTAGCTAAATTAGCTCTTATCTTAGGGATTTTAATTACATTCTTCATAGTTTTGACAGAAAAGGTGGCAGTGGTTTTGATGCTGGTTAGACTAATGCTTTAGGGATTGGGTTAAGAACTGTCAGCTTGTGGACCTTGGTGTCAGTATTGAATTTTCGGATCAAAATTCTTATAAGCCCGATGATAAGATATTTTAGTTGGTGAATACTTTTGAAGAAGAAAAGTGTGTGAATATTTGAGAAAATACCCTTGAAATAGCCCTTGGGCGCGAAAAATTGCATTTTGCGTGAGCTTGCTTCAACCTCCATTGCGCACCTAAGCCAGCGCTAGTTCAAGTTCAGATACTCTCTTTCCTAATTCTTTTAGACAAGTAACTCATGATCTGGACAGTCTATTCCTAAATCCTAAAACCATCTAAACCCTTCATTTTCCTAAACCTTACCCTACCCATATATTCATCATTTTTTCCTAGAAAACCCTCACAATTAAACTAATACCCACACTCTCTTAAAAACCCTAGCCACAATATACTTCCTCTCTTCCCCTACCTCCCTAAACACAAGAGAAATAAAAGCTTTTTTAGACACCTATTCCTCCATTAATCAAGTATTTTAATTTCATTTTGATACTAAAGCCACCACTTAAGGACTAAAGTTAAATTTTTATTTGATATTTTGTGACTATTTTCATCTTTAAACTTATGTTCTTTCTTTTTTCGATTTGGATTTTTTAATGATTTGGTTGTGAAAATTGGGTTTTTCATAGTTGAACTCGTGCTGGTTCAACCCATACTCGCACGAGTTCAACTTTTGACTAGTCAATTTTAGATCGTTACATCGACATTTCCTGAGCTCGTGTGAGCTTAGCCTTTCAAGCCTCCATTTTGCCATCTTTGTCTTTTGTTACTGATTGTTTTGAATCTTTTCCTAAGCTTGCGAGAGCTCACCCTCCACTCGTGTGCAAGCTTAGCTTTCAAACCCACTTTTTAACGTTTTGATGATTTTGGCCGCCGTTTCGAGAGTTTCCCAGGCCTCTATGGCTTGACTCGCATGAGCTCAGTTTCTACTAGCGCGAGTTATATTTTTTAACTAATTATTTACTAATTAATCATTTATAATTATTGTCATTGCATTTTCAAAAGTTTTAGTACTATTTTTAAATTCAACGTTTAATTTCTTTTATTCTAATATTTTGCTTAATTATTTGCTACTGAGACCTATAAACAGTGTAAGCTGATATGACTGTGATGAAAGAATAGATGAAACGCTTGATGGACACAGAAACAACAGTTAAATCTTTTGAAACTATTCTTAGGCACAAGAAATGCAACCATCAGTTGTACTACTCTTGCCAATTCCAACAATTCTACTGCTAATTAACAACCACTCATTATGATAAAGTTTGTTGATAATGACGATGAAGTGCGGGCTTTTCTCTCTTTTTTCGCCAAAGCCTACCAGCTCATCTCCTGCACCTCTAGTGAAAAATCCTCAGCTTGAGGAAATGATGAAATAAATGGACAAGATGGGATATGGGAAGCCATCTATGCCGAATACCTCCAAGGGAAAGGGTGAATCTCCCTGACCTGTACAAATTTGATGGTCTTGGGTATCCCGGGCTTTCTTAAATTCTTACCAAGTAGAAGATAGTCGTACTTCAGCTATTTGATCGGAGCTGTTGGCTCATTGGCACTGATAATGAAAAGTAAAAAGAGGATTGGAAAAGACGTGCTGAGAGATTTTATAGGCCAATATAGGTACAAAAATGAAGTGAAAGGGAATATGCTCCCAATGTTTAGGGTTTAGGCGGTTAAGCATAAGAGGAATTCCTATAGTAATAATGCAAATAACTCTAGCCTAACCGAGGTGACCTATGTAGCTAGTCAAGCAAGGAAGTACTGAAACCACCTTTCATCAAAATGCATACTTATCAGCTTTCCGGTTATAACACCGACTTCTATAATGCTTGAAGGAATGAGATCCAAAAGGCTAGTATCATTTTGCTCACTACACATGCTAAATAAGATTAAAAAAAGAGGTCGTGCCTAAAACGAGCGGAGGGACCGTATTAACGTAATCTTATTAGGCTAGGAAAATATCTATCTACTCTAGGGGCGCTTCACGAACCTCCCTAAATCGTAAACCAACTCCTTTTGAAATTGGCCTAGTATGAAGAACAATTTAGTGACACAGTGAGGAGGTTGCATATCACTCGGGGCCGGGGTCAAGATTAATCATCGTGTGAGTTTGAATTAGAGTAATCATTAATTAATTCAATTAGTAGAATTAGGAATGTATCAAATTAGTTAATTATATGAATTACCAATTAATACAAGGTATTCTTTAGTTAGTTCAAAAATTTCCCATCCCCTTCGCCAAATAGTAGGAATGTGTAAGTGCAAAAGTTTTTAAACTTAGGTCCCAAGTGATTTTAAATCTCGTCATTGTGTTGAGAAACCGCTCTTCATACTAGGCTCGTTTCAAAATGAGTCGTTCGAAGAGCCTAATATTCCCCTCTTCAATATCATAGATAAGGTTTGAGGAGGCATCCCTATCTGCCTAGGCTCACCTAGATTCCACTAAAGTAGACAAATCTTTTTCTAGCTTAATCAAATTATATTAATCTAGTCAATTTTACTTATTTTAAAGCATGAATTTCTTTTTATCTAATTTACTATGTGATGTGAGCAAATAATTCTAACCTAATTGGTACCCCCAATTAGCCCTATAAGTTGCACTCAAAACTTTTACATGCAAGGTGGCCAAATTAGAGTACAATTTTATTACCTAAATCTAGGTGCTGAATTCATTTTATCTTAGCATGTTAAAATGAACATAGATAATGCTGGGAAAGAAACATCCTATTACCGGTGGGTATGGATCCTGAACTAGCAGTTTTTCTTCTACAATGTCTAGAAAGTAGCCAATTTATTTAATTAATGATGGATAATACAAATGATAAAGGAAGAATGCAGACAGTTAAAGGACTTACGATAAGACACAAAAGTGTTACAAGTATTTAATAACTAAGTTTTTATTGCAGAGTCACACTGGTAGAAATTTGTAAAGTTTACTAACATTGTTGGTATCCTTGGTAGGAAAGGAGAAAAGGAAAACATCAATTAAAAATGTTTAGTATTTTCTAAATTTTGGTAAAATAATTTACATTATCCTTAATACTCTAGTTTCTCTTATATTATTAAAATATATATTTTACTAATTAATATAAAATGCATTGTTCAATTTTGTTAATTTTAATACATTTATATATAAATATGAGTTAATTACTATTATCTTACTAAAATCTAGAAAAATTTACAAGTCCAATTTTGTTTTTTAAGAAGTACAATAATGCCTCCATAATATTTGCTCTCGTTAATTATTAACTCTTTTTGTCATTTTTTTCTTATTAGTCAAAGAGCTTAATTTGGTCCTTATTATAAGTTTAACTTAATATAGTGGAAAGTTAAATTCAGTTCTTAAACTTATTATCAAGTATTAAATTTTTCTAAAATAATTAATATTTGTAAATTTTTCTAATTTTCTTGAATTCTTTTATGGGAGAAAAATCATAAATAGATCTTTTTTTATTTATTGGTTTGTTAGAAAAATCATAGGTAGCTCATTCAATTATTTATTACTTTTTAGTAATTAATACACATAATGACAATAATATGTAGAACTAAATTCAAAGATAAAAATTAATTCAAAGTTAAATTAATATACATAATGCAAATAATTTATGCATCCAAATTAACGAATTTGATATCAATTTAATTTTTTCAACATATCATAGGGGATATATCAAACTGAAATTTGATTACCAATTTTGGTGATTAAAAAACTAAGATGTTTGTGGTAATGGTAGTAGGTGTTGGAATTAGTTATGTATGAAAATAATAGAAATAAACTGAGGTTTTCAACTATTTAAGATAAAAGATAACAAAAGAAAAAAACTAATTTCTTCTCATTAAAACTAAAGGGAAAAGGTATACTTTTGGCCCTAATGTTTAATGCGATAGCGGATTAGTCCTTAAACTATTTTTTAAACGTAAATAAACTCTTAAATTGTTAAAAACCTGTAATTTAAGCTCTTCGACGTAATAAAATAATTATCACAATTACTTAAAGCTGATGTGGCTAATAGTGAGTCCATTAGATTAACAAAATAATTATCACCATTAATTCTCCTTTTCTCTATTCTTCTTCTTCTTTCTTTCTCTATCCCATTTAAATCTAAGAGGAATAAATCTCAGAAATGAAATTGCTTGTATTATTTGATATACAATTTATAATTTTGCTACATTCTTTATATGGAACCAGTCCTAGAAGCATGTGTTTACTTCGTCAAATTAGTATAGTTCTACTCAAATTGCAACAATGCATTGTTATGATGAAAAAGGATATTAGATTTCAACCAATCATACTATTTCTAAGTGTTCAAAGACTAAATCTTGTTTTAAGACCTCCTCATTGAATATCAAATATAACTTAGTTGGCCACTATATTTTTTCTTTTTCTAGTTAGGGGAAAGGTTATTTATACTAGAAAAAGTTGCAGCCAAATGCAACGCACACACACACACACACATGTATATGTGTGTATATATATATATATATATATATTTAATTCCTGAAAGCAGTTCTTTACAAAGATTCATGTTTGACTTGTACATAAAAGAGAGCTCTAGAGAAACCAAAATCTTTATTTTTTTGTGGTGGAAAAGAGAGAAGCAATGAAAGAATGACCACCTCCCAAAAGCAATTATATTTCTTTATACATCCATGCTAAGTGGTCATAAAGGGTCACACATGACCCAAAACAACAAAGAAATTTTCTTGTTGTACTTTGTGTTTAATCGTTTAAATTCAATTTAGTAGGTTTAGGAGGATGAGCTCTTGATAATATTTTTGCTGCAATTATAGTAGAAAGTAACAAAGAAAAAAGCACTAAAGAATTACAAATCCAAGTTCAGAAAACAAGAATATTGAATATGAGTACTAGTCTATTACATAAATGGCCTTAAACTAATTTATATCAGATACATAGGTGATCAACTGTTCTCACTAGTTGGATTAGTGTTTCATAGGGCTCTCTATTGAGATCAATGAATATGAATGGTCTTAAACTAAGTTTCTTTGTTAGACCAGTGGTTGTGGTGGTAAGTGGTAGTGTTAACAATAGCCAGTAATGGTGGAGGTCCGGTAAGGCTAGAAAAGGTAATTGTATTTTTTTAATTTATTTTAATAAAAATTATTTTTTTTACTATTTAATGTATTATGCATATTATTTTTATTTTATTTTTGCCAAATGCATATTTATACCTTGAACTTCGGTCATTTAATCAGTTAAAAACACTAACTTTCAATTTAAGCTAATAGACACTCAAACTTGCTCTTTTTGTAATACTTTAATACTTTTTGACATGTATCTTCATTCAATACCTCCATGTATACCGCATAAAAGGCAAATATTACCAAAATAAAGTTCATGTATATATATATGTTAGGTTAAATTGAAAGTTAAAGGTGTTTAGATATTATCAAAAGAGTAAAATTCATGTGTCTGTTAGATTAAATCGAAAGTTAAAGTGTTAAATTGACTAATCGATACAAGTTCAGGGACATAAATATCTTTTTATAGCTATTTTACGATAATCACCAATGATATTCCTATTCATGTTACGATTACCTGGACCGAGTTTTTGGAGCAGGCTGATTAGCAGTACCCCAAACATATAGGGTGTAATGCATAACCTGAACAACTATAGGTATGGCCCATTTGGATATTCATGTAGTTTTTAAGGCCATTAAAATTATATATCATCAAGAAGTATATACAAAAACTCTACTTATTTTTTAGCATAAAACACTCTTTATGTTATTATCGCCGTTAAAGATTGATTATTATTAGATCCTTTTGTTTAGATGCATAACTGTTTTTTCTCTAATTTAGACTAGTTCTTTTTATTTGTGGGTTATTTTTCATACTTTTGCTGCTCTTTTGTGGCTTTTTTTAATTGGTTTTAACAACACATAAAAATAGTGGCTAAAACAATTAGGGGAAAGATATGTGATAGCTTGGCTTAGAGAAATGATATGATGAGGGTGAAAGTGGACGCCAGGGCGAGGATAGGATACTTGGACAAGGAGCAGCTTATGACAGGCTTCTAGGATGACAACACTCTAAGGTACGGGTACATGAATGAATCGGATTGCACATTGAAACGGGACAGAGAATGGTTTATAACATATATGTAAAGAGTTGGAATTAATCACATAAGGCGCCTTTGGTTGTTTGGCTGTAGAGTTATAGGAACTCCAAAGTTAAACCTACTTGATTCAGAGAAATTTCAGGATGGGTGACCTCCACTAGGTTCTCGAATATACCAAGGCGACAAAACCGTGAGGCCAGTGGGGGCCAAACGGACAATATCTCATGTGATTTGGTTCTAGGTTGTTATAAGAACAAGGAGAAAACTGGTGGGCATGTGACAGTCTGGCCTAGAGAAACGATCCGATAATGGCAGAAAGTCTGCCACACTTCTAGGATGGCAGCACTCTAAGGTACTGACGAAAAATCACTTACATCGTTTAAAAAGCTAACGTGATTACATGACAGTGATTAAAAGTAATTTACTCTTATTACATCAATCTTTTTAAATGAGTTAGTCATCAAGATATCATGTATTTTGTATTGTTCATAAATAGGGACAAAAATGACTTACGTCATTTAAAAAGCTGACATGATTACATGGCAATGATTAAACTAATTTACTCTTATTACATCAATTTTTCAAATGCGTTAGTAATCTAGAATGAGTGTAATAGATGAGAGAGGAGTGGAAGAGAAGAAATGAGAAAAATGGTAACGGTAATGTGCAATTTGACTCATATAAGCTTAAGATCCATTAATGAGTTGATGTATCTAGTTGAATAAGTTTGAATTAATTTTTCTTTTAAAAAAGCTTAGGTGTTGTACCGTCAATTTTCCGTTTATCAGTCTTAACAGAGTTGGATGGCAATGATACTCTAATTAAAGTCCAAGAGGTTTAATGATACAAATTAAGATTTAGAAACTTTACTCATATTAGCCTTAAAGTTGAAGGACTGTCCGTGTAATTTATCCCTTCTTTTATTAGTTAACTGTTGAAATTAACATATATTTCCCTATAATGGTAAAAACACTAGTCATCTGCATATTTCAATTTTTACTATTTTAACAAAAAAAACTAGTCCTAATAAAATACTAGAACCAAAATACTAAAAAAATTAGCACTAAACTATATCGAGTATAAACTATTTTATTAATAAGGTGAAAAAATTTATATGATTAATTAAATATTGTTAAAAAAGAGGGAAAAAAGGAAAATAATAAGCACAAGATTAAGATTCCATATGGCAGGTCTTTTTCATTAAACTCCGAGAGCATGGAATACATTTACTCTCTCTCCCATCTCTCTTTTCTGAGTGGAATGCAAATCTTTTAGGTTCTTTATTCAAGAGTGCCTTTTTAGTTCCTTTTTCCCGTTTAAAATTGTAGTTTTGAAGCTTTTGGGTGGGTGGTTGTGGTGCAATTATTCAGAGAATGAAGAATCTTCAGTGCTCAGAGAAGATCCTTCAACCTCCTAATTTGCAGATGTTTCACTCGAAGAAGATTCTAGTTGGTAGACTCTTTTCCTTTTGTAATGTATTTGGGTTGATGATAAAGAGTCATCTTGAAAAAAACTAGAAGTTAGAGAATGATTTTTTTAGTTTAGAAAAGAAATTAAAATACTTCCACTATCTTGTTTGACTCTCTGAGAGATTAAAAGAAATAGGTGTTGGTCCTTGGTTTATTTTCAATTTTCTCTTGGTTTTTTATGGAATGGCTGGTTGACACGCTTATCGATCAACTGTATTTCTTAAAGCACCTTTTCTAGGTTTCTCCATAACCTTCGCCTCAGTAGAATCAACCTAAAAAATGCGAGAACTACTGGAAAATTATTTGTTGGTTTTATCAACTTGGAGACTTACCTTTGAGTTCATTTTTAACATGAAGGTTAGGATCTTAGTTAATCTTGATCAACAAAGGCTTATTGGGTTCTGGTGACAGGAAGAAGCTCCTAGTTTTATTGGATCCATTTCCAATATGAAAGGCTTCAAGAACTCTGCTTTCTTTAGCGAAGAATAAGCATATGAACAAAGTCATCTTCCTTGCTCTCCTATATGCACTGACATTTCGGGTGGCGACTCTAATATTTTCTATAGTTACATGATCATTGTGTTCTAGGTCTCTAGACCGAATGACTCTTTTTGAAATTGGCCTAGTATGAAGAACAGTTTCTTGACACAGTGAGGAGGTTGCATATCACTCGGGGCTGGGGTCAAGATAAATCATCGTGTGAGTTTAAAATAGAGTAATCATTATTTAATTCAATTAGTAGGAGTAGGAATGTATATTTTCTTATAGAATTGTAGGATTGAGTTTTAGATTAAGATTAGAAATGTATTAAAGTAGTTAATTAGATGAATTACCAACTAATACTGGGTATTTTTTAGTTAGTTCAAAAATTTTCCATTCCCTTCGCCATATAGTAGGAATGTCTAAGGGCAATAGTTTTTAGACTTAGGCCCCAAATGATTTTAAACCACGTCACTATGTTGAGAAACCGCTCTTCATACTAGGCTCGTTTCAATATGATTCGTTCGCTGTAGGGAACCTAGAAGAAAACCATAACTTTTACACGCAAGGTGACCAAACTAGAGTACAATCTTATTACCTAAATCTAGATGCTGAATTCATTTTAGCTTAGCATGTTAAAAATGAACATAGATATGAGGTGTATAAAGCTTACATTGGTAAGCTTCATACGTCTTATGTTAGGCATATGGGTGATCACTCATAAATTCTAAGTTAGTTTTAATCCTATATAGACATGTGTGGTGGAAATCTAAAAATAATAAAATAAAACATACATAGAAAGGGGGAGGAGAAAAGAGAAATCTAGAAAGGGATTAAGGAGATCGGGACGATTAAGGAAAAGTAATTACAACATGGCTTAAAAGCCTCGAAAAAATCAAATAAGAAATTAACTAATTAATTAACTAAAGTAATCCTTAAAGTCCAAAGAAGGTCGCTTAAGATCTCTAAACCGGATAAGTAGAATCTATCATTATGAAAAAATTTAGGTTAGAATCTGTCATTATTACACTTCGAGTTCATTTTTAACATGAAGGTTAGGATTTTAGTTGATCTTGATCAACAAAGGCCTATTGGGTTCTGGAATGACAGGAAGAAGCTCCTAGTTTGATTGGATCCATTTCTAATATGAAAAGGCTTCCAGAACTCTGCTTTCTTTAATGAAGAATAGGCATATGAACATCATCCTCGCTCTCCTATTTCTACTAACATTTCTGGTGGCGACTCTAATTTTTTCTATGGTTACATGATCATTGTATTCTAGGTCTCTAGGCAAAATGACTCTTTTTGAAATTGGCCTAGTATGAAGAAGAATTTCTCGACACAGTGAGGAGGTTGCAAATCACTCGGGGCTGGGGTCAAGATTAATCATTGTTTGAGTTTGAAATAGAGTAATCATTAATTAATTCAATTAGTAGGAGTAGAAATGTATATTTTCTTATAGGATTGTCGGATTGAATTTTTAGATTAAGATTAGAAATGTATTAAAGTAGTTAATTAGATGAATTACCAATTAACACCGAGTATTTTTTAGTTAGTTAAAAAATTTTCTATCCCCTTCGCCATATAGTAGGAATGTATAAGTGCAATAGTTTTTAGACTTAGGCCCCAAGTGGTTTTAAACCATGTTACTGTATTGAGAAACCGGTCTTCATACTAGGCTCGTTTCAAAATGAATCATTTGCTCTAGGGAACCTAGAAGACCACAATTATCATGTTATCATCGAAAAAATGGAGTCGCCACCCAAAAATATTGAGATAAATAAAAGAGTAAGGATACACAGCTTTGTATCCCTTGCGAAGAGCCTAATATTCCCCTCTTCAATATCACATAGAAGGTTTGAAGAGGCATCCCTATCTGCCTAAGCTCACCTAGATTCCACTAAAGTAAATCAATTTTTTTCTAGCTTAATCAAATTACATTAATCTAGTCATTCTGCTTATATTAAAGCATAAATATTGTTTTATCTAATTTACTGTGATGTGAGCAAATAATTCTAACCTAATTGGTACCCCCAACTAATCCTATAAGTTGCACTCAAAACTTTTATATGCAAGGTGACCAAATTAGAGTATAATTTTATTACCTAAATCTAGGTGCCGAATTCATTTTAGCTTAGCATGTTAAAAATGAACATAGATATGAGGCATACGAAGTTTATATCGGTAAGCTTTGTTCATCTTATGTTAGCCACGTGGGGTAATCACTCATAAATTCTAAGTTGGTTTTATTCCCTTATAGACATGTGTGGTGAAAACTTAAAAACAATAAAAAGAACATACATAGAAGAGGGGAGAAGAAAAAAGAAATCTAGAAAGGGGTTAAGGAGATCAGGACGATTAAGGGAAATTAATTACAACCATGGCTTAAAAGCCTCAAAACAATCAAATAAGAAAAACTAATTAATTAACTAAAAACTAATCCTAAAAGTTTAAAGAAGATCGCTTAGGATCTCTAAACCGGATAAGTAGAATCTGTCATTATGAAAAAATTTAGATTAGTAAAGGACATTAACAAATAAAAATGCAAATAAACAAATAAATTATAAAATAAAAGAAATTAAAAGCGAATTAAGAACAACTATAAAATAATATTAGAACTACTGGAAAAGAGATAACAAAAAATAAACTTGCATTTGAACTGTAGCACAATCAGTAATAAATTAATAAACTATTAAATTTAATACTTCCACCGACAAAAGAAGCTAAACCAACAAAATAAAATGTTATACTCGATTGCTATATCATAAATGTATGCCTCAAACAATATTATGACTATTGTAATGGAAAATTTAATTATCTTCAGTTATAAGCCATATTTTCTTTAATAAATTTTATTAGATTCTAATGGACTCTTAATTACTACTACTCATATGTTTGTTTCAATTCAGACTACACACAATTATAATACAGTAATGTAATTTGAACTCATTAAGGAATATAAAAAGAAAGAAGTAAAGATGATAAGTTTAAAATAGACATAATAATGTTGGAAAAGAAACAGCCTATTACTATTACCGGTAAGTATGGGTCCTGAAGTAGAAGTTTTTCTTCTACAATGCCCCGAAAGTAGCCAATTTATCTAATTATGATGGATACAAATGATAAAGGAAGAATTTAGACAATTAAAGGACTTAAAAAAGACACAAAAGTATTGTATAACTTAGTTTTTATTGCAGAGTCACACTTGTAGAAATTTGTAAAGTTTACTAATATTGTTGGTATTCTTGATAGGAAAGGAGAAAAGGAAACATCAATTAAACTGTTTGGTATTTTACAATTCACAAGTGGGAAACAGAGGAAATAATAGATCATATGGAAACAAGATAAATCAATTCTTTTGTTATTAAAATATTAAGATTGCCATATCCATGCCCATTGGTGACACCATAATTTTGAGCAAAAGTAAAGATATAAACAAATGATGCATGGAGAAAAAACCTCTAAAATTCATTTACAAGTACAGAAATAGGAAATACTTACAAATGAAAAATGTAATTGTCAGAAATGTAGAAGGTTTGAAATTGGGTTCCACCCCATAATCCAGGGTTTGTTATCTGTTGGTAGTGCAAAATTTAGCTCAAATGGAATTCTCACATAATCCTACAAGCTTTACCACTATCTCAGCACTTTCATTTAAAACGTGAAGTCAACCTCTTTGCCAGAAACTCTCTTTCACGTCTCATTGCTCGAGCTAGTTTAAGCAAGACATAAAAGAAAATTAGTTTAAGCATTCAATGGATATTAACAGCTGTAATTAATGTGTCATTCTAAACCATCTTCTGCATTTTCTTCATATTACCTGAAATAGAATGACGATAGCCTGGAGTTCCTTCCTTTCACAGACTCTGGCTGGGTCTCACCGAATATGAAATGAAGTCTTCATTTTCTGGTGCTCTATTTTCAATCTCATTTTCCAAAACTTGCCCGGAAGCTAGAGTCCCAGTAGGGTATATGACCGCTTCTTTTCGCAACACTGCAAGGAAAAAAGAAATTTAGTATGTAGTCAACAGGAATCGGACAAGTACTTATGGAACTTGCTTAGGTGTTATCTTAGAATCCATTACAACATGCAAGTATCGGTATTGACGAAGGATATATTCTACATGTAAAAGTTGGAGAAAAAAGCAAGATATGAAATAAAACTTGACAATCAAAAACTATGCTAATATTCAAGTCCGACCTGAGCTTTCTTATCACAGTTGTGAGAGTTATCAAACTAAGATTGATATGATCGCCTTCTCTGAGCCTCGCCTCATCTGCATGTTTCTGGGAAGCTCTTTCACTTCCAGCAAGGTCTACAAAATTCTGAAAATCATGGGTGATTTCAGAAAGGCCAACGCAAAGATACAGTTCTTCACTAGTCACGCATACTTTATAAGATGCCTCAAATGCTGATCATTGGTTGTTGTTTCTTCTACCAACTTCTCGACCACAACACCTTTCTGCATATGAGAACCACAAAATATAGTCAAGAGAACACCTATTAGAAAATCTACTCTTTCAGAAAAAAAGAAAGAAAGGAAGAAAGTCATCTAAAATTCTTAAATCTCTGAGTTCAGCAGGTCCCTGACATTTTCATTATAAATCTCTAATAAAAAATTCTTAATCGTAAAGTCTCTCTACGGGGTCTGCACCCAGGCGAGGACTCAAAGATCGGTTAATGAAGTTACAAAAGGAAACTACAAAATCAAGTGATTTACATTTTCCACCAATAAAAAAGCCTCCTTTGTTGTCTAATTATCATTATAATTTACAATTTTGATAAGTAGTAGCAACAGATCCAGATTAAGCAATCGATACACTCATCTCAAATAAAGAAATTAATTCAATTGCAAGAAAATCTAAGAAGAAAAAGAAAGAAAATAGCATCTAATATAGCAAAACACCAAAAGTTTGCAAAGGAAAAGAAAACGGAAAGTTAGTAACAGAGAGACAAATCATTTGGTAAGTATAACCTGCCATTTCTAAAATAATCGTATCCAATTTACATAAAGGAAAAGATCATGAAACATAGCATTTCCTTCAATTTGTAACCATTTAAAGCTTTGATTTTAAGGAAATAAATTCAACAAATAAAAACAATACTCGTGGAATTCTCAAGATAAGTACAATGCAGATCTATGCACAACAAGCTTTTCAAACAGAATCAGAGAAAGAGAGAGAGAGGAGCATTGAGAGAGAGAAAGAGGGAGGAGCGTTTAGAAAGAGAAATAGAGAGAATTGAGGAGGAAGAAGAAGAGCTTTGTTTGTCTTTTGTGAAGAAAAATAGACAATTTCTGTTGTGACCCAATATATATACCATTTGAATTTGTGAGCCCCAACGGCTAGTTTCTTCTTCTTTTTTTCTTCTAATTTGAATTACTTTTTATTAGCGATTGGCATATTCTTCTAATGCCGATGCCAGTGGAGTGGGTCTTTTGTCAAAGTTTTGAAAATGCGGATCTTTATCCTGTGAGGTTAACTAATTTCTGTTCAGAAATTTTGCACATATGCCCTCTACAACGTTTTCTTTTTCTTTTTTCTTTGCAAGCTAATTCAATAGTCTTTCTTTTTCTTAACCCAACAAGATTAAGAGTCACCATAAATATTTCATCTATTTAAGAAAATTTAAATCCAAATTTGATTAAAAATATATATATCTAATAAAAAATTATTTTTTATATTTAAATTTGTCTAAATTCGAATAAAAATACATACATATATACTATATGAACTCCTTAAAAACTCATTTAATATATATAGCTATAAAATAAACTTTTAAATATTTAAAGATATCGGATATCCTACCCGTTAAATATCTGTTTACATAAATATTTAAAAAATTAAATAAGTACTCGTTTGCAATAATTAAATTCTAAGATATATTAATAAAAAGTACAAAAAAATTATACGTAATTTTAAACAAAACCTTATAATTTTATTTTTAATTATTTTATTTCATATACGATATATATGTATATCATTTAACCGAGTATCAGATACCGAATTTGAATATTATATACATGTATCTGTTTTAATAATCGTGTTCGGAGCAAGTATTTGAGCGTTCATATTCAAACCGACACGTATAAATTACTCGAACATGTTATATAACAGTCCAATCGAGTCAGGTACCTAGAAATATCGGTCCCACTGCGATTCCTAAATAAATTTTAAGATTTAACATCGTTTAAGAAAAATTGTATTATCTTATCAATAGATAAGCTAACGAGTTTCATCATTTATTTATTGAAACTTAGATTGTATTAGTTTTGGAATTACCTTTACAATATATTGAAAAGAAAATATATGATAGCAATTGTTACATATAATAGTTGGCATGTAATTCCATTTAAGTTCTTACATCAGAAAATAAAATAAAAGAATTAGTTGTATATACTAATTTCAGCAAGGTCTTAAGTTCAAGTTTTTTTTTTATATTTGTAATTCAAAACAACTTTTTAGCATTATAATATAATCATATTTTCTAAAATTTGGTAAAATAATTTACATTATCCTTAATACTCTAGTTTCTCTTATATTTTTAAAATATATATTTTACTAATTAATACAATTGCATTACTTAATTTTATTAATTTTATATTAATTATTAATAACAACATTCTTCTATCAAAAGAATATATCTAATTATTAATATATTTGTATATAAGTATGAGTTAATTACTATTATCTTACTAAAATCTAGACAAATTTACAAGTCCAATTTTACTTTTTAAGAAGTACAATAATGCCTCCATAATAGTTGCTCTCGTTAATTATTAATTCTTTTTGTCATTTTCTTCTTATCAGTCAAAGAGCTTAATTTGGTCCTTATATTTATTATAACTTTAATTCAATATAAAATTCAGTTCTTAAACTTATTATCAAGTATTAAACTTTTCTATATCATAAATAGATCTTTTTTTATTTATTGATTTGTTAGAAAAATCATAGGTAGCTCATTCAATTATTTATTACTTTTTAGTAATTAAAACACATAATGAAAATAATATATACAACTAAATTCAAAGATAAAAATTAATTCAAAGTTAAATTAATATACATAATTCAAATAATTTATGCATCCAAATTAATGAATTTGATATCAATTTAATTTTTCAACATATCGTAAACGATATATCAAACTGAATTTTAATTACCAATTTTGGTGATTAAAAAACTAAGATGTCTATGATAATGGTAGTAAGTGCTAGAATTAGTTGTGTATGAAAATAATAGAAATAAACTGAGGCTTTAAACTATTTAAGATAAAAGATAACAAAGAAAAAACTAATTCTTCTCATTAAAACTAAAGGGAAAAGGTATACTTTTGGCCCTAATGTTTAATGCGATAGCGGATTAGCCCTTAAACTATTTTTAAAAGTAAATAAACTCTTAAATTATTAAAAACCTGTAATTTAAGCTCTTCGACGTAATAAAATAATTATCACAATTACTTAGAGATGAAGTGGCTAATGGTAAGTCTATTAGATTAACAAAATAATTATCACCATTAATTCTCCTTTTGCCTGTTCTTCTTCTTCTTTCTTTCCCCGTCCCATTCAAATCTAAGAAGAATAAATCTCATAAATGAAATTGCTTGTATTATTTGATATACAATTTATAATTTTGCTACATTCTTTGTATGGAACCAGTCTCAGAAGCATGTGTTTACTTCGTCAAATTAGTATAGTTCTATTCAGATTGCAACAATTCAATGATGAAAAAGGATATTAGATTTCAACCAATCATACAGTTTCTAAGTGTTCAAAAATTGAATCTTGTTTTAAGACCTCCTCATTGAATATTAAGTATAACTTAGTTGGCCACTATATTTTTCTTTTTCCAATCAGAAGAAAGGTTATTTATACTATAAAAGGTTGCAGCCAAATGCAATACGCGCGCGCACACACACACGCACACACACACACACACACACATATATATATAATATTTAATTCCTGAAAGCAGTTCTTAATAAAGATTCATGTTTGACTTGTACATAAAAGAGAGCTCTAGAGAAACCAAAATCTTGATTTTTCTACGGTGGAAAAGAGAGAAGCAAGGAAGAAATGACCACCTCTCAAAAAGCAGTTATACTTCTTTATACATCCATGCTAAGAGAGCTTATAATAAATGGACATAAAGGGTCACATATGACCCAAAACAACAAAGAAATTTTCTTGTTGTACTTTTATGTTTCATCATTTAAATTCAAGCTAGTAGGTTTTGGGAGGATGAGCTCTTGATAGTCTTTTTACTGCAATTATAGTAGAAAGTGAGAAAGAAAAAAGCACTAAAGAATTGCAAATCAAAGTTTAGAAAACAAGAATATTGAATATGAGTACTAGTCCTATTACGTAAATGGCCTTAAACTAATTTATATCATATACATAGGTGATCAACTATTCTCATTAGTTAGATTAGTGTTTCATGGGGCTCTCTATTGAGATCAATGAATATGAATGGCCTTAAACTAAGTTTCTTTATTAGATCTGCGATGGTGGTGGTAAGTGGTAGTCATAACAATGGCCAATGATGGTGGAGGTTCGGTAAGGCTAGAGAAAGTAATTGTATTTTTTAATTTATTTTAATAAAAATTATCTTTTTACTATTTAATGTATTATGCATATTATTTTTATTTTATTTTGGCCAAATGCATATTTATACCTTGAACTTTGGTCTTTTAATCAGTTAAAAACACTTTAACTTTCAATTTAAAAGCTAATAGACACTCGAACTTACTCTTTTTTTGATACTTTAACACTTTTTGACATGTATCTTTATTCAATACCTCCAAGTATACTGCATTAAAGACAAATATTACCAAAATAAATTCATGTATATATATATTCATGTCTATTACCAAAAAAATAAAGGTGTTCAGATATTACAAAAAAAAAGTAAAATTCATGTGTATGTTAGATTAAATCGAAAATTAAAATGTTAAATTGACTAATCGATACAAGTTCAGGGCCATAAATATCTTTTTATAGCTATTTTATGATAATCATCAATGATATTCCTATTCATGTTACGATTACCTGGACCGAGTTTTTGGAGCAGGCTGATTAGCAGTACCCCAAACATATAGGGTGTAATGCATAACCCGAACAGTTATAGGTATAGCCCATTTGGATACTCATGTAGTTTTTAAGGCCATTAAAACTATATCTCATTAAGAAGTATATATATAACTCTACTTATTTTTTAGCATAAAATACTCTTTATGTTATTATCACTGTTAAAGATTAATTATTATTAGATCCTTTTATTTAGATGCATAGACAACTGTTTTTTCTCTAATTTAGACTAGTTCTTTTTATTTGTGGGAGTTATTTTTCGTACTTTTGCTGCTCTTGTGTAACTTTTTTTAATTAGTTTTAACAACACACACAAAAATAGTAGCTATAAAAATTAGGGGAAAGTATAAATACGTACTTTGTGATTTGACGCACTTTAACCGTGTTTTAGATTACAATTTTTTGGACACTAAAGGTTTATTTGCACGTAAAAGTAGTTTAAAGGTTAATACACTCTTCACACCTAACGTTAAGGCAGAAAATGCACCTTTTTCCAAATCTAAATAGGTTGGAGATATAATTCTTAATTATAATTTAAAATAAAAGTTTAAAAAAAATTTATTAAGAGATTAGAAAATTAAAAAAGAAAATTAATACAGCTTTAATAAAATTACAAATGAAAATTAAAAAAAAAATTAGATATTGTTATTGTCACATTCTAACTAGAAAATTTATGTTTAACATAAAAAAATAATCCATCAATCAGGACAATAAAAATATCATTGGACACATAAAATTTTGACCATAACCAATTATAATATTTTTCATGTTTTCTTTAATAAAGAAAATAACTTTTTAGTTTGTCTTTAAAACATCATATTTACTTAAGTTATTTTTTTGATATTAAAATGATAAATATATTTATTTTATGTAATATAATATTCATATTAATTTTATATTATCTTTTTAAAATATTTTAATTTCTTTATTTTATATGTTCAATGTGATTTATAATATGAAGTAATATTTTCAATCCATTCCATAAAATAGAGTAATCATTCCTTTCTTTATTTTAATTAAAATTATTTAGAAACTTATTTTTATATTTTAATAATAGCTACAACTTATTTTTATATGCTCGAGTTTATAATTAGTTATTTTATTTGAATATGATCTAATTTTTTTAAAAAAAAATTAGTTGAGCTATACTTTCTTTACCTAATATTCAATTTTTAATCATTTTTTTAATTTATATATGAGTTATCTTTTTACTCAAAGTTACAATTGCCTTTTATCAACCCAAACAATAATCTTCCCTTTCTAACTTGGAGAATTATGTGAAATTTGATTTATGTATCATGATTTTGGTGTATATGACACAATAATAACAAGAGAAATTAATTTAAGGTCTGATGTGAATAATAGATAGATAGAGTAAGTTTAAATCTAACTAGAGAGCAAAAGGGAAAGAAAAATTAAGAATGATTTGTTAATGTAAGTGCTTCACCATAAATCATGTAGTCATTGTTTTTAAATGCTGATCGAGAGGATATAATTTGGTACAACTTTTCAGAATTACATGTGACTTATCTTCTTAAAAACGGACATTCGTCTTAAAAGAGATTTGAAATTAATTTTTTATTATATTAATATTTTGATACAATTTCTCTAAAAATTGAATAAATGCTCTCTTAAATATAATTTTATATAATATTTAATTCTCTTTATTAGATTTTTTTTGTCAGCCATTCTAGTCAAAAGACACAATTTATAAATAAAAAATAATTTAATCTTTAAATTTAATAATAAATATGAAAGAGAACACAAATTATTTTTGGTAACTCAATTTCAACTGGATATTAATTTTAGCTTGATGAATGAGCCACTTAAAACTTTTTAAAATTAATAGTGTTTGACATTGTTATTGAAAAATAACTGATAATTTTTCAAAAAACAGTCGACAACTACAACTTCAATTCGCAACAACTCAAATTTGAAACTTCTCATCGACTCTTAATTTTAAAATCAATAGAAAAAATTAACTTTTTATTATTTAGTTTATCTTATTTACTATTCTTTTAATTTTAATT
The DNA here is from genome assembly GCF_019578655.1 of Ricinus communis. Classification (NCBI taxonomy): domain Eukaryota; kingdom Viridiplantae; phylum Streptophyta; class Magnoliopsida; order Malpighiales; family Euphorbiaceae; genus Ricinus; species Ricinus communis. Next base: position 16,432,925 of record NC_063264.1, on the reverse strand, counting down.
TAAAATAACTTAATTTGAATTAGAAAAACTAAAAATATTTAATTTCCTGTTATTTTTAAAAATGATAAAAAATATTAAATATCTAAAATTTTATTAAATTTTATTTATAAATTAATTTTATAATTATATAATAATAAAGATCGGTGCAATTTGGTGTTCTGAATGAAAAGCACAATGTCAAAAGAGAAAAATAAAATAAATACATTTCCTTTTCTTTAACTATAAAATGAGCTTATTTATTTACATGTAAAACAAATATAAGTGCGGGTCCATGCAATTATTTATCGCATGGGAAGAGTGACAATTTGCAAAATTAAGTCCTGGGTCTCGCGTGGTCGGCTTACCCCGGTAAAGTTCGCTAAAAGGGTCAATAGAAAAAAACGAGTACAAAATGTTTTAATTAATTCCTTAATCACTAGAGTTCTATGATTAATTTAATTTCTTCTTATTTTATACTTGGTTCATTTCTATCACCATATCCATATAATATTGCATTTTATCATTTAATAGTAGTAATTAATATTTCTCAATCAAAAAATTAGTTATTAATAAAGTAAAATTAAATTTCATGTAAATCTAATTAATGTACAATTTGATTAAATATACTTAACTTATTTACTATTAATTCTCTATCCATTCGAACTATTATTACTATTTTAGCTCATAAGTATTTTTAATTCAGATAATTAAAATTTTATTAAGAACTTGTACGTTTGTAATTCAACTAATAATAAATTGAGATATTTAATAAATGGTATAATTGATGAGATTTTAAAACTTTTTCTTTCCTATATTATATAAATTAGTAATGAAATACAATTAATATACCATTTTACAGGATTTGAACGAGTGATACATAGGAAGAAAATTAGGCAGATAAGGAAAAACATAATTTGACTGTGAAATGAGCCAAATCATTAAAACACATAGGCAGAAAGTGGGAAATTACATTGGCAAACCAGGAAGTAGTAGATGAGATATCAAAGGAAATATTTGCCAAGGATGCAATATTTTTCCCATATTGGATCAGCCCTGATGAAGTCTCTAAGATGACTTACGTCGTTTAAAAAGCTGACATAATTACATGGTAATGATTAAACTAATTTACTCTTATTGCATAATTTTCTTAAATGATGTTAGTAATCTAGAATGAATGCAATAGATGAGAGAGGAGTTGAAGAGAAGAAATAGGAGAAATGGTAACGGTAATGTGCAACTTGACTCACACATAAGCTTAAGATTCATTAATGAGTTGATGTGTCCAGTTGAATGAGTTGGAAAATAGCTTAGGTGTTGTACCGTCAACTTTCCATTTATCAGTCTTAATAGTGTTGGATGATAATGATACTCCAATTAAAGTCCAAGAGGTTTAATGATACAAATTAAGATTTAGAAACTTTAATGATACTAGCCCTAAAGTTGAAGGACTGTGCGTGCAATTTACCCCTTCTTTTATTAGTTAACTGTTAAAATTACATGGAAATAATATATATTTCCCTATAATGGTAAAAACACTAGCCATGTGCATATTTCAAATTTTACTATTTTAACAAAAAAAAAACTAGTCCTAATAAAATACTAGAACTAAAATACCAAAAATATTAGCACTAAACTATTTTGATAATAAGGTGCAAAAGTTTATATGATTAATTAAATATTGTTAAGAAAGAGGGGGAAAAAAGAAAATAATAAGCACAAGATTAAGATGGCAGGTCTTTTTCACTAAACTCCAGGAGCATGAAATATATTTACTCTCTCTGTCTCTCGTCTCTTTTTTCTGAGTGGAGCGTATATTTATTATTTGTCTTATAGGTTCTTTTTTCAAGAGTGCCTTTTTAGTTCCTTTTTCCCCTTTAAAATTGTAGCTCTGAAGCTTTTGGGTGGGTGGTTGTGGTGCAATTATTCAGAGAATGAAGAATCTTCAGTGCTTAGAGAAGACCCTTCAACCTCCTAATTTGCAAATGTTTCATTTAGAGAAGATTCTAGTTGGTAGACTCCTTTTCTTTTGTAACGTATCTGGGTTGATGATGAAGAGTCATCTCAAAAAAATCTAGAAGTTAGAGAATGAATTTTTAGTTTAGGAAAGAAATTAAAATACTTCCATTATCCTGTTTGACTCTTTTAGAGATTAAAAGAAATAGGTGTTGTTGGTCCTTGGTTTATTTTCAATTTTCTCTTGGTTTTTTATGGAATGACCGATTGACATGCTTATCGATCAATTGTATTTCTTAAAGAGCCTTTTCTAGGTTTCTCCATAACCTTCCCCAAAGCAAAATCAACCTGAAAAATGCGAGAACTACTGGAAAATTATTTGTTGGTTTTTATCAAGATGGAAACTATTACACCTTCGAGTTCATTTTTAACATGAAGAAGGTTAGGGTTTTGGTTGATTTGGATCAAGAAAGTTCTATTGGGTTATGGAATGACAGGAAGAAGCTCCTAGTTTGATTGGATCCATTTCCAATATGAAACTCTCCGAGAACTCTGCTTTCTTTAGGGAAGAATAGGCATATGAACAAATTTTATTCTTTTTCCAGATGAAGAATGGCACCAAAGGACTTTTGCTTAGTGGAAAGTTTAAATATAGTGCCAAACTGACACATCAGGTTTTGTTAGAAGCCATTGTCATTCAAATTTGCCTAGTAAAGATTCTCACGGGGATCGAATGCAGACAAGTTTTGATTATTAGCTGGCGATTGTAATTCACAAGCAGGCATGAAGTGGTCTAGAGGGTCCAAACTTGAAAGCAAACTCGAGTATTTTTAATTTAAATCTTGTTGAAAGAGAATGGCGGCATAAATATTAATGAACTCTCCCTATTAGAGGTATTCAAATGCAACATGTCCCGTCTTCATTAATGACCAACCTAAGAATCTTCTGCCTACTCCTTGGAAAGCTATACAAGCTGTGCCAACTCTTGATGGGGGTCTTGATAAGGGAACAAGGTATTAAAAGCCCATCCTCCTCTTCGTCTAGTTCGGACTAGGAAGCTGTTAACCTTAAATTTGAAACTCAGGATCCAACTGGTGGCAAAAAGCCCTGCCCAATTGAGTTGGACAATTCTAAATTGGATTTAAGGGCCCAAAAAGACCCATAGGTTTCAGTGGATTCAAAAAGCTCAGCCTAAAATCAAAGTTATGGATAGTGTGCCCTAATGATAGTGGAGTCTTTAACTAGTTGTGAAATATAAGCTATTGATAGGCCAATTCAGGAGGATGAGAGAAGAAACTTGACTAAAGAGTTAATTGGGTCTTTTCCTCATGTGCCTGGGATAAGAATTTATAACGATTAGGACTATTAAAAAAAAGATCAAGTAGATGGCTCGTCAGAAGAAGTCTTTAAAGCTTAAGGAACTTACTAATGATCGTACTCAAGCTAGGTCGAAAGATACAATGGTTAAAGAAAGTGGTAAAGGTTAGGATGGTTGCTTCATTGGAACTGATTGTCAAGGCGCTAGTGGCTCGCCTAAAGCCACTTGGGAGCTATGAGCATCATTACTTAGAACTGTCAAGGGTTGGAACCTTCTTGACAGTTTAAGCTCTAAAAGAGCTTGTTCTGAATGGAGACATTTAATAGTTTTTTCTTATGGGGATCAAACATAAGACTAACTAGTTTAGAAAGGTGAAGGATCAAACTTAAATTTCATAGTGGTTCCCTACTATGAGGTTAAGGGCAGCAAAGTTGGTTTTCCTTTAGAGTGGACTTTTGAGGTACAAATGCAAGTTTTTTCTTTATCCAATAACTATATTCACTATTTTTATGTGGATTCTAGATTCTTTTCTGATTACCTTTGTGTTTGGTAGTCCTTATCGTAGCAATAAAAGAGAAGTGTGAGATAGTTTAGCTAAATTAGCTTATATTAGGGATTCTAATTATATTCTTCACAGTTTTGACAGAAAAGGTGGCAGTGGTTTTGATGCTAGTTAGAGTAATGCTTTTAGGGAATTGGGTTAATAACTGTCAGCTTGTGGACCTTGGTGTCAATACTGAATTTTCGAATCAAAATTCTAATAAGCCCGATGATGAGACATTTTAGTTGGTGAATACTTTTGAAGAAGAAAAATGTGTGAATATTTGAGAAAATACCCCCGAACTAGCCCCTGGGCGCGAAAATTTGCATTTTACATGAGCTTGCTTCAGCCTCCATTGCGGCCTAAGCTAGCGCTAGCTCAAGTTCAGATACTCTCTTTTCTAATTATTTTAGACAAGCAACTCATGATATGGACAGTCTATTCCTAAATCCTAAAACCATCTAAACCCTTCATTTTCCTAAACCTTACCCTGCCCATATATTCATCTTTATTTCCTAGAAAACCCTCACAATTAAACTAATACCCACACTCTCTTAAAACCCTAGGCACAATATACTTCCTCTCTTCCCCTACCTCCCTAAACACAAGAGAAATAAAAGCTTTTTTAGACACCTATTCCTCCGTTAATCAAGTATTTTAATTTCATTTTGATACTAAAGCCACCACTTAAGTACTAAAGTTAAATATTTATATGATATTCTGTGACTATTTTCATCTTTAAACTTATGTTCTTTCTTTTTTCTATTTTGATTTTTTAATGATTTGGTTGTGAAAATTGGGGTTTTCATAGTTGAACTCACGCTGGTTCAACCCATACTCGCGCGAGTTCAACTTTTGACTAGTCAATTTTATATCGTTACATCGACATTTCCTGTACACACGTGAGCTTAGCCTTTCAAGCCCCCATTTCGCTATTTTTGTCTTCTGTTACTGATTGTTTTGAATCTTTTCCTAAGCTTGCGAGAGCTCACCCTCCACGCGTGTGCAAGCTTAGCTTTCAAACCCACTTTTTAATGTTTTGATGATTTTGGCCGCCATTTTGAGAGTTTCCCAAGCCTCTATGGCTTGACTTGCATGAGCTCAATTTCTACTAGCGTGAGTTCTATTTTTTAACTAATTATTTACTAATTAATCATTTATAATTATTGTTATTGCATTTTCAAAAGTTTTAGTACTGTTTTTAAATTCAATGTTTAATTTCTTTTATTCTAATATTTTGCTTAATTATTTGCTACTGAGACCTATAAACATTGTAAGCTGATATGACTGTGATGAAAGAATAGATGAAACATTTGATGGACACATAAACAACAGTTAAATCTTTTGAAACTATTCTTAGCCACAAGAAATGCAACCATCAGTGGTACGACTACTGCCAATTCCAACAATTCCACTACTGATTAACAACCACTCATTATGACAGAGTTTGTTGATAATGACGATGAAGTGCGGGCCAAAGCCTACCAGCTCATCTCCTGCACCTTTAGTGAAAAATCCTCAGCTTGAGGAAATGATGAAATAAATGGACAAGATGGAAGATGGGAAGCCATCTATGCCGAATACCTCCAAGGGAAAGGGTGAATCTCCCTGACCTGTACAATTTTGATGGTCCTAGGTATCCCAGGCTTTCTTAAATTCTTATCAAGTAGCAGATAGTCGTACTTCAGCTATTTGATCAAAGCTGCTAGCTCGTTGGCACTAATAATGAAAAGTAAAAAGAGGATTGGAAAAGACGTGCTGAGAGATTTTATAAGCCAATATGGGAACAACACTGAAGTGAAAAGGGAATATGCTCCCAATGTTTAGGGTTTAGGCGGCTGAGCATAAGAGGAATTCCTATAGTAATAATGCAAATAACTCTAGCCTAACATAGGTGACCTATGTAGCTAGTCAAGCAAGGAAGTACTGAAACCACCTTTCATTAAAATGCATACTTATTAGCTTTCCGGTTATAACACCGACTTCTATAATGCTTGAAGGAATGAGATCCAAAAGGCTAGTATCATTTTGCTCACTACACATGCTAAATAAGATAAAAAAAAGAGGTCGTGCTTAAAACGAGCAAAGGGACCGTATTAAAGTAATCTTGTTAGGCAAGGAAAATGTCTATCTACTCTAGGGGCGCTTCACAAACCTCCCTAAATCGTAAATCAACTCCTTTTGAAATTGGCCTGGTATGAAGAACAGCTTCTTGACACAGTGAGGAGGTTGCAAATCACTCGGGGCCGGGGTCAAGATTAATCATCATGTGAGTTTGAATCAGAGTAATCATTAATTAATTCAATTAGTAGAAGTAGGAATGTATCAAATTAGTTAATTATATGAATTACCAATTAATACAAGGTATTCTTTAGTTAGTTCAAAAGTTTCCCATCCTCTTCGCCATATAGTAGGAATGTGTAAGTGCAAAAGTTTTTAAAATTAGGCCCCAAGTGATTTTAAACCTCGTCACTGTGTTGAGAAACTGCTCTTCATACTAGGCTCTTTTCAAAATGAGTTGTTCGAAGAGCCTAATATTCCCCTCTTTAAGATCATAACGAAGGTTTGAGGAGGCATCCCTATCTGCCTAGGCTTACCTAGATTCTACCAAAGTAAACGAATCTTTTTCTAGCTTAATCAAATTATATTAATTAGTCAATTTTACTTATTTTAAAGCATGAATTTTTTTTATCTAATTTACTATGTGACGTGAGCAAATAATTCTAACCTAATTGATACCCCCAAATAGCCCTATAAGTTGCACTGAATACTTATACATGCAAGGTGGCCAAATTAGAGTACAATTTTATTACCTAAATCTAGGTGCTGATTTCATTTTATCTTAGCATGTTAAAATGAACATAGATAATGCTGGGAAAAAAACAGCATATTACCGGTAGGTATGGATCCTGAAGTAGCAGATTTTCTTCTACAATATCCAGAAAGTAGCAAATTTTTTTAATTATGATGGATAATACAAATGATAAAGGAAGAATGCAGACAGTTAAAGGACTTACGATAAGACACAAAAGTGTTACAAGTATTTAATAACTCAGTTTTTAATGCTGAGTCATACTGGTAGAAATTTGTAAAGTTTATTAACATTGTTGGTATCCTTGGTAGGAAAGGAGAAAAGGAAAACATCAATTAAAAATGTTTAGGATTTTCTAAATTTTGGTAAAATAATTTACATTATCCTTAATACTTTACATATTTTCTAAATTTTGGCAAAATAATTTACATTATCCTTAATACTCTAGTTTCTCTTATATTATTAAAATATATATTTTACTAATTAATATAACTGCATTGTTCAGTTTTGTTAATTTTATATTAATTATTAATAACAACATTCTTTTATCAAAAGAATATATCTAAATATTAATACATTTGTATATAATTATGAGTTAATTACTATTATCTTACTAGAATCTAGACAAATTTACAAGTCCAATTTTGCTTTTTAAGAAGTACAATAATGCCTCCATAATATTTGCTCTCGTTAATTATTAACTCTTTTTGTCATTTTTTCTTATTAGTCAAAGAGCTTAATTTGGTCCTTATTATAAGTTTAATTTAATATAGTGGAAAGTTAAATTCAGTTCTTAAACTTATTATCAAGTATTAAACTTTTTTAGAATAATTAATATTTGTAAATTTTTCTAATTTCCTTGAATTCTCTTATAGAAAAAAATCATAAATAGATCTTTCTTTATTTATTGATTTGTTAGAAAAATCATAGGTAGCTCATTCAATTATTTATTACTTTTTAGTAATTAATACACATAATGACAATAATATATACAACTAAATTCAAAGTTAAATTAATATACATAATGCAATTAATTTATGCATCCAAATTAACGAATTTGATATCAATTTAATTTTTTCAACATATCATAGGGGATACATCAAACTGAAATTTAATCACCAATTTTGGTGATTAAAAAACTAAGATGTCTATGGTAATGGTAGTAAGTGTTGGAATTAGTTGTGTATGAAAATAATAGAAATAAACTGGGGTTTTCAACTATTTAAGATAAAAGATAACAAAAGAAAAAAACTAATTCTTCTCATTAAAACTAAAGGGAAAAGGTATACTTTTGGCCCTAATATTTAATGCGATAGCGGATTAGCCCTTAAACTCTTTTTTAAACGTAAATAAACTCTTAAATTGTCAAAACCTATAATTTAAGCTCTTCGACGTAATAAAATAATTATCACAGTTATTTAAAGCTGATGTGGCTATTATATTAACAAAATAATTATCACCATTAATTCTCTTTTCCCTATTCTTCTTCTTTTTTTTTCCCTGTCCCATTTAAATCTAAGAAGAATAAATCTCAGAAATGAAATTGCTTGTATTATTTGATATACAATTTACAATTTTGCTACATTCTTTATATGGAACCAGTCCTAGAAGCATGTATTTACTTCGTTTATAGTTCTATTCAGATTGCAACAATTCATTGTTATGATGAAAAATGATATTAGATTTCAACCAATCATACAGTTTCTAAGTGTTCAAAAACTAAATCTTGTTTTAAGACCTCCTCATTGAATATCAAATATAACTTAGTTGGCCACTATATTTGTTCTTTTTCTAGTTAGAGGAAAGGTTATTTATACTAGAAAAAGTTGCAGCCAAATGCAATGTCTTGTGTGTATACACACATACACACATATATATATATATATATATATATATATATGATATTTAATTCCCGAAAGCAGTTCTTTACAAAGATTCATGTTTGACTTGTACCTAAAAGAGAGCTTTAGAGAAACCAAAATCTTGATTCTTTTGTGGTGGAAAAGAGAGAAGCAATGAAGGAATGACCACCTCCCAAAAGCAATTATATTTCTTTATACATCCATGCTAAGAGAGCTTGTAATAAGTGGTCATAAAGGGTCACAGATGACCCAAAACAATAAAGAAATTTTCTTGTTGTACTTTGTGTTTAATCATTTAAATTCAATTTAGTAGGTTTGGGAGGATGAGCTCTTGATAATATTTTTGCTGCAATATAAGCACACATAAGAATAATACTAGAATTACAATAGAAAATGTAGTTAAAAGTATATAGTATTTTTTGAGTATATTATAAGTAGATAATGAGTGTTTACTATCATTATAATAACTAAAACTAAAATAGTAACAACAAAGCAAAAAAAGAGAAAAGAAAGGGAGCATGACATAGAGTTTAGGTCTTAATGTCTAGAAAAATGACCATATTTTTCTCTTAGTTTCCTCCTCTCATTCTTTCATTTTCTATTATCCTTACTTTCTCGGTTTTTAAGCTCTTAAATAACACACACTTCTCTTTTTTTCTTATTGCAACTATTTTACATTATCAGCAAGAATATATATATAATTAAGGAAACTATTAACAAAATAGAAAGAAGTAAGTTAATCTCTTCAATAGTAGTAGAAGGAATGGACTCAAAGAATTTTTCGAGCATATTAAAACCAATTAGGAGTTCTTTTGTGATAAAAGAAACTCAAATCACCAATCACTAAAGGCATTAATTTCTAAAAGATAAAAAATCAAACCAAGCAATTAAATTCATTAGCATTTAATCAAGATCTATAAAGAAAAAATGGATAATTACATTCACCAACAAAGACAAGAAAAAAGAATTAGGATGAACCAAGCATAAATCCCCAAACCAAGCAATCAGATCTATTAGCACTTTATAAAATTTGTAAAGATAAGAAAGAGGGTAATTACTAGGGGTATGCACTATCCTATTTGAACCGAAAAGCCAAACCTAACAGAAATTTGATTCGGTTTTCAGTTGTCTACATATTAAATATAGAATAAATATAAAAATTATATATTAGTATAATATTTATGTGTCAAAGATATATTTATTTATTAAAATTTTAATTTCTTAATTTATCAATTAAATGTAAAATTAATTTAAAAAATATAATTAACATATTATTTTTTAAGATTAGAAATTACTGTATAATTAGAATTAATCTATTAGTTAGTATGATGGAGGAAGTATCTCTTTTTGTCTCTTCTTCCTATAAGTCAAACCAATTAAAGGGTTTAATTAAAAGAGGTAGTTGACTTTGATTCTTATACGGTTTAAATAGCAATTTGCCCCTTGAATTTGTTGGCCGGGTCCAAATCACCCTAAGATTAATTTCTTGGCTCAATGGATCTTAATATTTAAAAAGCTGAAATACATTTACTAAACTCCGAGAGCATGAAATACATTTACTCTCTCTCTCGTCTCTCTTTTCTGAGTGGAATGCATATTTAGTGTTTGTCTTTTAGGTTCTTTGTTCAAGAGTGCCTTTTTAGTTCCTTTTCCTGTTTAGAATTGTAGTTCTGAAGTTTTTGAGTGGGTGGTTGTGGTGCAATTATTCAGAGAATGAAGAATCTTTAGTGCTCAGAGAAGTCCCTTCAACTTCCTAATTTGCAGATGTTCCACTCGAAGAAGATTCTAGTTAGTAGACCCTTTTCCTTTTGTAACATATCTGGGTTGATGATAAAGAGTCATCTCGAAAAAATTTAGAAGTTAGAGAACGAGTTTTTAGTTTAGAAAAGAAATTAAAATACTTCTATTATCTTGTTTGACTCTCTCAGAGATTAAAAGAAATAGGTGTTGGTCCTTGGTTTATTTTCAATTTTCTCTTGGTTTTTTTGTGGAATGGCTAGTTGACACGCTTATCGATCAACTGTATTTCTTAAAGCGCCTTTTCTAGGTTTCTCCATAACCTTCCCCTGAGCAAAATCAACCTAAAAAATGCGAGAACTACTGGAAAATTATTTGTTGGTTTCATCAAGATGGAGACTATTACACCTTCGAGTTCATTTTTAACATGAAGGTTAGGTCTTAGTTAATCTTGATCAACAAAGGCCTACTCGGTTCTTGAATGACAGGAAGAAGCTCCTAGTTTGATTGGATCCATTTCTAATATGACAAGGCTTCAAGAACTCTGCTTTCTTTAGCAAAGAATAGGCATATGAACTAAGTCATCATCCTCGCTCTCCTATTTGTACTGACATTTCGGGTGGCGACTCTAATTTTTCCTATGGTTACATGATCATTGTATTCTAGATCTCTAGGCAGAATGACTCTTTTTGAAATTGGCCTAGTATGAAGAACAGTTTCTCGACACAGTGAGGAGATTGCAAATCACTCACAGCCTGGATCAAGATTAATCATCGTATGAGTTTGAAATAGAGTAATCATTAATTAATTCAATTAGTAGGAGAAGGAATGTATATTTTCTTATAGAATTGTAGGATTGAATTTTTAGATTATGATTAGAAATGTATTAAAGTAGTTAATTAGATGAATTACCAATTAATACCGAGTATTTTTTAGTTAGTTCAAAAATTGTCCATCCCCTTCGCCATATAGTAGGAATGTGTAAGTGCAATAATTTTTAGACTTAGGCCCCAAGTGATTTTAAACCACATCACTAGTTTGATTGGATCCATTTCCAATATGAAACTCTTCGAGAACTCTGCTTTGTTTAGGGAAGAATAGGCATATGAACAAATTTTATTCTTTTTCCAGATGAAGAATGGCACCAAAGGACTTTTGGCTAGTGGAAAGTTTAAATATAGTGCCAAACTGACATATCAGGTTTTGTTAGAAGCCATTGTCATTCAAATTTGCCTAGTAAAGATTCTCACGAGGATCGAATGCAGACAAGTTTTGATTATTAATTGGCGATTGTAACTCACAAGCAGGCATGAATGTAACACTCGGAATTTTTATATATTTAATAATGAGTTTTTATTTAAGTTAATTTTAGCTTCATTATTATTGGGTTTAATTTGAAATGATTTAATGAAAAATTTAATATTAATCAAATAAATGAGTTATTTTCTATACCCAATTAGTTTGAAATTTTAAGAAATTATTCAAGTAAATTATTTGAGAAATGATTATATTTTGGTTATTCAAAATTTTTCCAAATGCATATTTATATAAGTAAAATTATATATTGAAAAATTTTGGAAGAAATTATAAAGGATGTTTTTATAAAAGAATTTTGGGAAAATTGGTATTATAATTGATTAGTAGTATTAAATTTTTAAGTTGGAAATTTATTTTGGAATAAGGATTAAAAGTATAATTTTATTTTTGTGAGGGTTTAATGGAAATTTGTGAGTTTGGTATTTTCGTAAATAAATATGTCGGTCAGGGGTATTTTTGTAATTGTATATTTTCAGTAATTCGGATTTGGCCCAAATTAATTAGTTAAGGGCTTAATTGAAAGGCTAAAAAGAAGTTTGGGGGTCAAATTGGAATTCTGCAGGATGAAATTGTAAGTAATTAAGAAAGTTGAGGGACCAAATTGTAGTAAGGAAAAGTTTGGGGGCCTAATGTCGATATTGAAAGGAATGGAAATCGGGGAGAGAGAAAAGAAAGAAGGAAGAAGAAGAAAGGGAGGAGAGAGAGAGGCGTCGGCGTCCATGGTGGGCCGGAGGCCAGCCGAGGGCGGTGTTGATGTCGGAAGGAGAGCGCGCAGCGGCGAGCACGATGGTGGTGGTGGAGGCGGTGGCGGCGTCGGCGGCCGGAATCACGCGGCGTGTGGGCGGCTTCCGAGCGTCGTTCGGCCGATCTCGGTGGCGATCGGCCTCCCTTGGAGAGCTTCCTTTTGGAGGCGGCATCGATTTTGGTGGCCGGGAGGAGAGAGTTCTAGCAGTGGTGGCGGCCGTGTTTTTGGTTTTCCGGCAAGCTCCGGCGGAGGATGGACGATCGGAGGACGTATCCCGACTCTCCTCAGCTCAAGCTTCGCGATGGCACTGGTTTCGTGGCGATCGGGCTTCGTTTGCAAATCGACGGTCGAGATCGTCCGCAAATCTCTCCGGATGATCGGGTGTCAGATCGGAAAATCAGAAGCAGGGATCGTCTTCAGCGCGTCGTTGTGAGTTCGATGGTGTGTTCGGATTGTCGATCGGACTCCGGCCGGCCGGCCGGCGATCGAGCGTCTCGGTAATTATCTTTGGCCCGTTAATTTTGGAATTCTTGGTTTAATTGTGTCTATTGGATTATATTGAGTACTTGATGATATTTGTGAGTCATAAATAATTGTCTGTCAGTTTGCCTGCCTCGTATTTTGTGTTGTGTGGCGGAGTCGGGAAATAGTGAAGTTTGGGGACCCGACTCCCGTTGTTTAAATTGTTGGATATTTGAAGTGTTCTTCTGGCAGGTCCTGGACCCGTTTTTACGGGGGGTAATGTTCGTATTGTAGGGGAGGTTCTGCCGAATTTTCGGTAGAATTCTCCCGAGTCGAGATTCTTAGACAGTCAGTCCTAGGAATCTAGACCTAGGATCTATTGTAATTGTCTCAGCGTATTGATAAATTTTTTTCCGTGATTAGATGATCTGTCTGTTCGGCTCGCTCCAACTGAGGCACCGGAGCAGAGCTAGGAGGTCGCCCAATTCTGTGAGTTAAAGTCACTTAATCGTTGCACTATTGCTAAGTCTGAATTTAATATGCTATTTTGGAAGTTTATGCTTAATATGGTTATTAGTATCGCAACGTAAATAATTTCACTTGATTATTAATTATTGAAAATAATATAAATATTATTATTAGTAACGTCATAATAATACAGATATTATTATTTTTCGACACGATTTGCACGTTGCCTTATCCTAAATTTTTAATCTTTATTTCGGTATATGTTGAATGATTTCATTAGACAATGATATTTATTATATGTGATGATTTCGATTTGGGGATGTGGCTTTCGTAGAACATGCCGCCTGATGGGTTACATCAGGACCGCGTGCGCACCGGTAATGATTATGGACATAAGGTTATTATGGATTTGTTTGCCCTGATCGAGCATTGCTCTCTGGGCTGAGTTCAGTTGATTGCCGGAGGTAAGGTCCCTAGTCGAGCATTGCTCTCGGGGCGCCGGTTTATTTGGATACTTAAGTGACCAGACTGGAGGTAAGGTCCCTGGTCGAGCATTACTCTCGGGGCGCCAGTCTTATTGGATTAAGAGAGCCGAATGGCTACTAGATTTCTTATTTGGATACCTAAGTGACGGTGGGTAAGGTCCCCGGTCGAGCATTGCTCTCGGGGGCGCCCGATCTTATTGGATTAAGAGAGCCGAATGGCTACTAGATTTTGGGGTTTAGGGTTCTACCGAGCCACTCGTCCCATAAAAGTAAAAATATATTTTTATTTATTCATTTATTCATTTATTGTGGTATGATTATAATATGGATTGTATTTACGTGCATGGTTGATATTTTGATTCGAATGATTAATATTTTATGTGAAGGAAATAGTAGGGTATGATTATAGTATGGTTTGATATACTGATTTGAATAATCTATATTTTCTGAGAAGAATGCAATAGTCCCCAGATTATTTGATTTTAACTCACTCTCGAGACTGACGGTCTCATTTTTACTATTTTTCAGATTCGTGACTGTTAGTCCTCTCGCGACTCTTATTCAGTAACCCGACTCCTTTATCATCGGGTGATGTTTTTGATTTGGTATGTAAATTGGTAAATCTTAGATTCTCCGCAGTAGTAATAGTAGATGTATCAGTTGTAAATTTTCTGAGTTTCAGGTCTGGCCTAGTTTTTTTCTGGCAAACCGAAGTATTTATGTAGAATGTAGCTATTAAGATAAATTATGGCTTTAATAATATTAATTTGAGATGAGATTTGTTTAAATCAGTGAGTGTCAGGCTTACTACGGGTTTCGGTGGCCTTACGCCTACCCATTCCCTAGTGCCGGTCACGGGCCCACGGGTGGGGTCGTGACAGAAGTGGTCTAGAGAGTCCAAACTTGAAAGCAAACTCAAGTATTTTTAATTTAAATCTTGCTGAAAGAGAATGGCGGTATAAAGATTAATGAACTCTCCCTATTAGAGGTATTCAAATGCAACATGTCTCGTCTTCATTAATGACCAACCTAAGAATCTTCTGCCTACTCCTTGGAAAGCTATACAAGCTAGGCCAACTCTTGATGGGGGTTTTGATAAGGGAAAAAGGTATTAAAAGCCCATCCTTCTCTTCGTCTAGTTCGGACTAGGAAGCTGTTAACCTTAAATTTGAAACTCAGGATCCAACTGGTGGCAAAAAGCCCAACCCAATTGAGTTGGACAATTCTAAATTGGATTTAAGGGCCCAAAAAGACCCATAGGTTTAAGTGGATTCAAAAAGCTCAGCCTAAAATCAAAGTTATGGATAGTGTGCCCTAATGATAGTGGAGTCTTTAACTGGTTATGAAATATAAGCTATTGATAGGCCAATTCAGGAGGATGAGAGAAGAGATTCGACTAAAGAGTTAATTAGGTCTTTTCCTCATGTACCTAAGTCAACATAGGATAAGAATTTATAGCGATTAGGACTATTAAAAAAAGAAGATCCAGTAGATGGCTCATCAGAAGAAGTCTTTAAAGCTTTAGGAACTTACTAATGATCCTACTCAAGCTAGGTCGGAGATACAATGGTTAAAGAAAGTGGTAAAGGTTAGGGTGGTAGCTTCATTGGAACTGATTGTCAAGGCGCTAGTGGCTCGCCTAAATCCACTTGGGAGCCATGAGTATCATTACTCAGAACTATCAAGGGTTGGAGCCTTCTT
Source organism: Ricinus communis (assembly GCF_019578655.1). NCBI lineage: Eukaryota > Viridiplantae > Streptophyta > Magnoliopsida > Malpighiales > Euphorbiaceae > Ricinus > Ricinus communis. The sequence goes on along the minus strand of NC_063264.1, from coordinate 16,417,545 downwards.
GACAGTTTAAGCTCTAAAAGAGCTTGGTCTGAATGGAGATATTTAATAGTTTTTTCTTATGGGGATCAAACATAAGACTAACTAGTTTAGAAAGGTAAAGGATCAAACTTAAATTTCATAGTGGTTCCCTACTATGAGGCTAAGGGCAACAAAGTTGGTCTTCATTTAGAGTGGACTTCTGAGGTACAAATGCAAGGTTTTTCTTTATCCAATAACTATATTCACTATTTTTATGTGGATTCTAGGTTCTTTTTTCATTACCTTTGTGTTTAGTAGTCCTTGTCGTAGCAATAAAAGAGAAGTGTGGGATAGTTTAGCTAAATTAGCTTATATTAGGGATTCTAATTACATTCTTCATAGTTTTGACAGAAAAGTTGGCAGTGGTTTTGATGCTAGTTAGAGTAATGCTTTTAGGGATTGGGTTAATAACTGTCGGCTTGTGGACCTTGATGTCAGTACTGAATTTTCAAATCAAAATTCTAATAAGCCCGATGATGAGACATTTTAGTTAGTGAATACTTTTGAAGAAGAAAAATGTGTGAATATTTGATAAAGTACCCCCGAACTAACCCCTGGGCAAAAATTGCATTTTGCGTGAGCTTGCTTCAGCCTGCATTGCGCACCTAAGCTAGTGCTAGCTCAAGTTTAGATACTCTCTTTTCTAATTATTTTAGACAAGCAACTCATGATCTAGACATTCTATTCCTAAATCCTAAAACCATCTAAACCCTTCATTTTCCTAAACCTTACCCTGCCCATATATTCATATTTTTTTCCTAGAAAACCCTCACAATTAAAATAATACCCACACTCTCTTAAAACCCTAGCCACAATATACTTCCTCTCTTCCCCTACCTCTTTAAACACAAGAGAAACAAAAGCTTTTTTAGACACCTATTCCGCCGTTAATCAAGTATTTTAATTTCATTTTGATTCTAAAGCCACCACTTAAGTACTAAAGTTAAATATTTATTTGATATTTTGTGACTATTTTCATCTTTAAAACTTATGTTCTTTCTTTTTTCTATTTTGATTTTTTAATGATTTGGTTGTGAAAATCGGGTTTTTCATAGTTGAACTCGCGCTGGTTCAACCCATACTCGCGCGAGTTCAACTTTTGACTAGTCAATTTTATATCGTTACATCGACATTTCCTGAGCTCGCGTGGAGCTTAGCCTTTCAAGCCCCCATTTTGCTGTTTTTGTCTACTGTTACTGATTGTTTTGAATCTTTTCCTAAGCTTGCGAGAGCTCACCCTCCACTCGTGTGCAAGCTTAGCTTTCAAACCCACTTTTTAACATTTTGATGATTTTGGCTGCCGTTTTGAGAGTTTCCTAGGCCTCTATGGCTTGACTTGCATGAGCTCAGTTTCTACTAGCACGAGTTTTATTTTTAACTAATTATTTACTAATTAATCATTTATAATTATTGTTATTGCATTTTCAAAAGTTTTAGTACTGTTTTTAAATTCAATGTTTAATTTCTTTTACTCTAATATTTTGCTTAATTATTTGCTATTAAGACCTATAAACATTGTAAGCTTATATGACTATGATGAAAGAATAGATGAAATGCTTGATGGACATAGAAACAACAGTTAGATCTTTTAAAACTATTCTTAGCCACAAGAAATGCAACCATCAGTGGTACTACTCCTGCCAATTCTAACAATTCCACTCCTGATTAACAACCACTCATTATGACAGAGTTTATTGATAATGATGATGAAGTGCGGGCCAAAGCCTACCAGCTCATCTCTTGCACCTCTAGTGAAAAATCCTCAACTTGAGGAAATGATGAAATAAATGGACAAGATGGAAGATAGGAAGCCTTCTATGCCGAATACCTCCAAGGGAAAGGGTGAACCTCCTTGACCTGTACAATTTTGATGGTCATGAGTATCCCAGGCTTTCTTAAATTCTTATCAAGTAGTAGATAATCGTACTTCAGCTATTTGATCGGAGCTGCTGGCTCGTTGGCACTGATAATAAAAAGTAAAAAGAGGATTGGAAAAGACGTGCTGAGAGATTTTATAGGCCAATATGGGTATAATGCTGAAGTGAAAGGGAATATGCTCCCAATGTTTAGGGTTTAGGCGGCTGAGCATAAGGAATTCCTATAGTAATAATGCAAATAACTCTAGCCTAACAGAGGTGACCTATGTAGCTAGTCAAGCAATAAAGTAATGAAACCACCTTTCATCAAAATGCATACTTATCAGCTTCCCGGTTATAACACCGACTTCTATAATGCTTAAAGGAATGAGATCCAAAAGGCTAGTATCATTTTGCTCACTACACATGCTAAATAAGATAAAAAAAAGAGGTCGTGCTTAAAACGAGCAAAGGGACCGTATTAAAGTAATCTTATTAGGCTAGGAAAACATCTATCTACTTTAGGGGCGCTTCACAAACCTCCCTAAATCGTAAACCAACTCCTTTTGAAATTGCCCTAGTATGAAGAACAGTTTCTTGACACAGTGAGGAGGTTGCTGATATGCATAGTTGTACACATATTTACTTGTATATTATCGCGTATTTTCTTAGCAATTATTGTGCTTTTATTCCAAGATCACTCGTGTTTTGTGTTCTTTTTCATTTTAGGAGAATTTATAGGACCATCATCAGTAATATAGCAATTATAGATCAATACATGCGAAAACGGATGGGAATTCATCAAGATTGGACAAGAGCTCGCAGTGCATACATTGAGTGTGGCCTAGGTTAAGGCCGTGCAAATCACCACGGCTTGGACTCTGGCCGTGACTAATCATTAGCTTTTGATCCTTGAAATTGGCACTTTGGGCACAATTTCTGTAGCCACCACGGCCTCCAGCATGGCCCGTGGTGGCTCAGCACCGGCAGGGGCACGGCCATGAGGAAGCCCAAATTATTGAGATCCGAATGTTCAGCACGGCCTGGAATCCGGCCGTGCTGACCAGCACGGCCTTGACCACGGCCATGCTGAGACAATTATATAAGGAAAACTATTTTTTTAGGGTTAGCTAAGCAAGGAGTGAGAGAGAGCCCTAGCGGCTGGTTTGGTTTTTGCATAGTGCTGAGTTCGGGAGAGAGTTGTAGAGAGAAAGAATCCCAGAATCGCAAGGTTCCAAATGCAAAACAGTAGTAGAGCAATTCGAGAGGCAATTTAGGAGATTAATCGTAGTGCAAATCCAGATTTGGAGTTATTCATCCAATTCGAGAGAAAAGGATGTACATGTTTCATTTTCATTATTCTTCCATTGTAATTGATTTCCTTGATTGTTTTGAACATGAACATGTTTAGCTAGATTGATTAAATCCATTGGGATTTCTTTACTATGTTGGCTTAATATTATATTGCTGGATTGTTTGAGTTAGTTTTATATTCTTCTTGCTGCCAGTATTAATAAAATGCATTATTCATGAGACATTGTTAATTGTGGTGTTTAGATTGCTTTATGTGATTGAGAAGTCCATTTGGCAATTGAAATTTTGAATAGCAAGAACTGGATAATAATCACTTAGAGATAAGGATAATTAACTAGCCGGATTAAGAATTAACAAAGCTTAATAGAGGCAGATTAAAGCTTAATGCTAATTTAAGAATCAATCGTTAGGAAGAGAATCCAACTTTAGGTTATTAGGTTTAGGAATTCGGTTATCTCGAGAGAGAAACCGAATCAGTTAAGAATTTGTCCATGGGTAGCATAATTAGACTCATCAATCCTTTATCTTTTGTTTGACTTCCAACTAGTTTAGGTTCCCTTTGGGTTTGCTTTCTTGTCTTGGTTATTTCATTTATCCATTTATTCCTACATCTCCCTTAGGACTTAGTTTATAGCTATTAGTTAGTTTAGAAATTATTCATCATTCATTTTAGGTTAATATAATGAAGAATAAAGAAGTAACTCTGGGCTTTCACTTTCCCGAGGAATACGACCTTGATACTCGCCATGAGTGCTAGACTGCATCGATAGGTTCATTGCCTTAGATTGTAGCTAACACAATTAGCCTATCAAGTTTTTGGCGCTGTTGCCGGGGAATGTTTGAAAACTAGAGCAAAATTTATTATTTGTTAATTTGGCCATTTTTTTTATTTATTTCTGTTTTCTTTGTACATATATATTTAGTTAAGTTTATGATTCAGGTAGTGGATGATAAGGAGGTTAAATGTTAAACTCTTTGAATGACACGTTGAAAAATGGGATCAGGAACCAAGAGAGTGCTAAAAATTGGGATACCCGTGCATCTTTAGAAGCTCGAATGGAATTGTTTTGCAGGGCTACCGATCAACTCTCCACTCCCATCCTTTCATCTCAAGATTTTTGTGAAATCCATTGTGGTCTACATTTGAGTAATGATTGTCCATTGTATAGTGATGTTGCTCATTGTTCTTATAACTTTGAACATGTGAATTATACCGGAAGCTGTTAAGCCGCCAGAGGCCGTACCCTGACAAGCCCAATCCAACGGAAGGGATCCTCTAACTTGCCTGAGAAGTAGTATATGCAAGGTCTAAGCCTGTCAATCAAGTCTGTAGAGTCCAGAACCAATCTTCCCCTGCTTCGGCTTCTTTTCACTCCATGCTTCTTGGTGCCATAATTAAGACTGATCTGTTTATTCTAACCAGTACAGACTGAAAGCTTCCCTTCACCTAATACGGGACCTGTTCTTATAACTTTGAACAGGTGAATTATACCGGAAGCTGGCTAAATAACTTGTATGAAAGCACCTACAATCAAGAATGAAGCACTCATTCACCCTTTGGATGGAGCTTAGATAGCCAAGAACCACTAGGATTTCAGCAACTACATCAGCAGCCTAATCTTGCACCATCAACTCAAGATGAAGAGTTAGTGTCAGAGGAGCTGATGATAAGGTTCATTGCAAGTCTTGATGATAGATTCCAACAAACAAAGAGGATACATAAAAGTCAACAAGCCTCAATTGAGAACATAGAGGATCAAGTAGGCTTGATCTTTAAGTTACTAGTGACAGAACAATGGGGAACTCCATCAAACGCTACTGAATCCGAGGAACATTTGAGCGCCATCACTTTGCGTTCAGGTGAGAATTTTTCTAGTTTATCTACTATGTTTGACGATGATGCTTCTGTGCAGGATGTTTTCTTGAACATGGAGATGGAACCATAAAAGGAAGAGGCGAACATGATTCCTCTGAAAGACTATCAACAGGAATGTACAGTTGATGATGCTGAGTTGCAGTTACAGGAATTTTTAGTGGATTTTCCACAAGTCCCTTCGATGATGGAAGATGAGCACGAGTTATCCAATGAAGAAGTTTTGGAGGAGCTCGAGTTTCTTCTAGCAAGTGAACCAAGACAAGGACTGGAGAAAACCATTGACGTTCTTGAAGAAATTGCCCAACCGTCGATCCTTCCAATTGGTGAAACTTCAGCTTTCAAATTGGAAGAGTCCCTAGAGCATCATGACTACGTGCAATTATATGAGGAGCGAGTTTTGCCCATCATACTGGCAGCTTGCTTGATAGTCGGAAAGAGAAAATTGATGATTATCCCTCTAAGCAGATACTTGAAGCCATTTGCTTAGAAGAAGGATGGATGGTCATCGATCCCCACCATTTTCTTTTCACCATGAGTCCAGCTAAGAAGACTCATCACATCAAAAAGAAGCGCTTTTAGGAGGCACCCCAATTTTTATCTTTAATTTCTAATATTTTAACCTTTTATTTTGAAACATTTTATTAGTTTTAGTTTTCATATTCTATTTAATTTTTATTTCATTTTCTATTTTATTTCTTTATTTTATTGTTTTCAGATTCTACCGAGGAGGCACTGAATTTCCACTACATCAGCCTCGATGGATGATCAGGGCAGTCCCCTAGATATTTTTATTTTTCTACAATTATTTACCTTATTTTTCATACATGTCATGCACTTGGATTGTATTTCCTTTGTTCTCTTAGTTGAGCATCCCATGCGGTGTATCCATAATATTTTACACTGAGGACAGTGTGTTCTTCAAGTGTGGGGTGGTTGTGGGTAAACCTTTAATCCTACTCTCTCATATGGTTTCTAGACATATCTAAAATTGCTATCGCTAGGTGTTGTGTATTTTTAGGGGATGTTAGGACACTGTGTCTTTATGCACTTAAGTATGCTATTTTTGAGCTGATTGATGACTTGATTTATAGAATTGTAGTCACTTTTCTTTGTTGGTCCATTATCCTTGGAAAACGGTTGATGGTATTTTACACATCAGCCCTGCCGTGTTAAAGATTGATTATTATTAGATCCTTTTATTTAGATGCATAGACAACTATTTTTTTCTCTAATTTAGACTAGTTCTTTTTATTTGTGGGAGTTATTTTTCGTACTTTTGCTGCTCTTGTGTGACTTTTTTTAATTGGTTTTAACAACACACAAAAATAGTGGCTATAACAATTAGGGGAAAGTATAAATACGTACTTTGTTATTTGACGCACTTTCATTTATAGGCATATAGTATTTTTTTTTGTGAATAAGCCTAGAGAAGCGATCCGATGAGGGCGAAAGTGGACGCCAGGGCGAGGATAGGATGCTTGGATAAGGAGCAGCTTATGACAGGCTTCTAGAATGACAACACTCTAAGGTACGGGGTACATGTGTCTTGGACAACTATAGATATGACTCGTTTCGATACTAAAGTAGTTTTTAAGGCCATTAAGATAAGATATCAAGAAGCTTATTCAAAAAAAAAAATCTTATACAAATACCTAAAAAAAACTAACCTAATTAAATTCTTTACTTCTATCTTCAAAATCTTTCAAAATTACTCTAAAAATAATAATTTAACTTTTATACACTTAATCCATAAAAAGACGCGTGCTCTTAGCTTTCTCCAAATTGCCTCCATCTTCTAATGCTACCTTATTACATTTCATACTCATTATTACCTTCTTTACAGTAATCTCTCTTTTGCATTTTTCTAATTCACGCCAAACTATTCGTTTCTTTTCTATTATTACCTTCTTTACACATTGTGGCCAACTACATCATCTTCTTCAACTATTAAGACCAACATTTTATTTACTCGCTGAATTTTATTCAATCAACGTTTTTAAAGATCTGATGAATTTTTATAGATCTTTAAAAGAAGACTTGAAAGGTAAGGAAATTCTTCCTCAACTTTCTATCAAGCTCCATACAGTAGATATTGAGGAAGAGAAAGAGATAGCTAGAGCACAAGAAAGAAAGAGTGATTTAACATGTTTCTTTCAAGTAACAGTGGGTTAAAGTTTGGGATAATAACTATTATCTTTTACGGTGTCAATATTTTGGTGAGCTTTTCTTTTCTTTTTTCTCTTTTAGTTTTTGGTGATCTTTCCTTTTATTTGCTCTTATAGATATCATTGTCACATTCTTGGTTGCTGTGTGAAAATGCAAGAAATGAGCATGGGGTTTAATATAGGGTTAAAGTTTGGGATAATTACTATTTTCTTTTTTGGCTATTAGTGAACTTTCTTTCATTTTTTTAAGGTATTGAAGAGCTTTTCTTTTTATTTACTCTCATTATTTGTCATGTTTTTAGTATATGAACCTACAAAAAATGAGACAGACAATAATAATAATATTTATTATTTATTGAATGAGCTTTGTTAGAAAATATAAATTAATTAGCTTAAACTTTTGCTGAATTATTTTTATTCTAGGAAAATGTTAAACGAATTAGAAAATTAAGAATAAAGATTACTTCTATTTTTTCTTTTATTTACGAGTCATATGCTATCCCTTAAGATGTGTAATCAATTTTGCCAATAAAACTTTAAGATATATAGAAAACAGTATATACTAAGTATGCAGAGAGTGTATTTCAGATATATTATACTATGATTCTTACTAAATTTTTCTTATTATATTTATTTCAAAATTACCAAATAAAATATTAAATTAGGGAAATGTAATTGGTTTTTTGTTGAATCAAATATTGTAATTTAGATATTTGATAAAATGCACGTGTTGAAAGAATCAGATTTTTTTACTATTGTTATTATTGACTTGTATGAATACAGTAAAAAATGTATAGTAAGTATATAATGAGTTTACTTTAGGCATGTGATACTCTAATTGTTACTGAGTTTTCTCCATTCAAATTTTAGAACCATCTTTTATATTTCTTTAAGAATTTATATGGACATAATTCCTACTTTTCTTCACCACAATAGATATTGAAAAGAAAACATGAGGTATGTAAATTTTGATGTAATAAACATTCTAAGTATATTATGAGTATATATAGTTTACACTAAGTTTATTTTGAGTATACAAAGGGTATCATTAAAGTATATTATAAGTATATGTGAGTATACAAAATTCCTTTGATAGAAAAAGACTAACACTTATACATTCAAACTGAAGCAATAATAATTCATTCATAACAAATCCAAATAAATAAAATTTACAGCTGAAAACATATCTATGAAAAAATAATACTTACTTAGTATTAAAGTGAATAGTCCTATTATTATACCTATTAATAATATCATAGAACTACTTGTTCATCATATATAATGTGTCAATAAAAAAACCACATGACGATCACATCAAGTTCTCCTCCAAATCTTTTTTGTTTTATCCATTTCATTAAGCTTGCCACATGATTTATACTCACTATCAAAAATCTTCATCTTCCTTGAATTTTGCATAAGAGAACAACATGATCTTAAGCCTCTTACGATGTTAATAAGGTTTTATTTAAAAAAAAAAAGTTACACAAGATGATTTTTCCCCATAAAAAAGAACCGTACATATGTAAAACTAGTAAAAGCAAAAAGAAACTAAGAAAAGATTTAATAAAAAAATCTAATAAGATGTACGTTTTGCTTCTTTAGAATCCAAAATTCTATTTTTCCTATGCATGATTAACATGATCTAATATAATCATATCACATGAATAGAAAAGAAAAAAAAATGAACTTTTTGCTCTAATTTTTAACCAATAATTAGAATTTGCTAAGCTATATAAGCAAACATAAGAATAATACTAGAATTATAATAGAAAATACAGTTAAAAGTATATAGTATTTTTCGAGTATATTATAAGTAGATAATGAGTGTTTACTATCATTATAATAACTGTAACTAAAACGATAACAACAAAGCAAAAAAAGAAAAAAGATAGGGAGCATGACATAGAGTTCAGATCTTAATGTCTAGAAAAATGACCAAATTTTTCTCTTAGTCTCCTCCTCCCATTCTTTCATTTTATATTATCCTTACCTTCTCGGTTTTTAAACTCTTAAATAACACATACACTTCTCTTTTTTTCTTATTGCAACTATTTTACATTATCAGCAAGAATATATATATAATTAAGGAAACTATTAACAAAATAGAAAGAAGGAAGTTAATCTCTTCAATAGTAGTAGAAGGAATGGACTCAAAGAATTTTTCGAGCATATTAAAACCAATTGGGAGTTCTTTTGTGATAAAAGAAACTCAAATTACCAATCACTAAAGGCATTAATTTCTAAAAGATAAAAAATCAAACCAAGCAATTAAATTCATTAGCATTTAATCAAGATCTATAAAGAAAAAATGGATAATTACATTCACCAATGAAAACAAGAAAAAAGAATTAGGATGAACCAAGCATAAATCCAAAAACCAAGCAATCAGATCTATTAGCACTTTATAAAATTTGTAAAGATAAGAAAGAGGGTAATTACTAGGGGTATGCACTATCCTATTTGAACCGAAAAGCCAAACCTAACAGAAATTTAATTCGGTTTTCAGTTGTCTATATATTAAATATAGAATAAATATAAAAATTATATATTAGTATAATATTTATGTGTCAAAAATATATATATTTATTAAAATTTTTATTTCTTAATTTATCAATTAAATGTAAAATTAATTTTAAAAATATAATTAACATATTATTTTTTAAGATTAGAAATTATTGTATAATTAGAACTAATCTATTAGTTAGTATGATGGAGGAAGAATCTCTTTTCGTCTCTTCTTCCTGTAAGTCAAACCAGTTAAAGGATTTAATTAAAAGAGGTAGCTGACTTTGATTCTTATACGATTTAAGTAGCAATTTGCCCTTTGAATTTGTTGGCCGGGTCCAAATCACCCTAAGATTAATTTCTTGGCTCAATGGATCTTAATATTTAAAAAGCTGAAATACATTTACTAAACTCCGAGAGCATGAAATACATTTACTCTCTCTCTCGTCTCTCGTTTCTGAGTGGAATGCATATTTAGTGTTTGTCTTTTAGGTTCTTTGTTCAAGAGTGCCTTTTTAGTTCCTTTTTCCTGTTTAGAATTGTTGTTCTGAAGTTTTTGAGTGGGTGGTTGTGGTGCCATTATTCAGAGAATGAAGAATCTTCAGTGCTCAGGGAAGCCCCTTCAACCTCCTAATTTGCAGATGTTCCACTCGAAGAAAATTCTAGTTGGTAGACTCTTTTCCTTTTGTAACGTATCTGGGTTGATGATGAAAAGTCATCTCGAAAAAATTTAGAAGTTAGAGAACGAGTTTTTAGTTTAGAAAAGAAATTAAAATACTTCTATTATCTCGTTTGACTCTCTCAGAGATTAAAAGAAATAGTTGTTGGTCCTTGGTTTATTTTTAATTTTCTCTTGGTATTTTGTGGAATGGTTGGTTGACACGCTTATCGATCAACTGTATTTCTTAAAGCGCCTTTTTTAGGTTTCTCCATAACCTTCCCCTGAGCAAAATCAACCTAAAAAATGCGAGAACTACTCAAAAATTATTTGTTGGTTTTATCAAGCTGGAGACTATTACACCTTCGAGTTCATTTTTAACATGAAGGTTAGGTCTTAGTTAATCTTGATCAACAAAGGCCTACTCGGTTCTGGAATGACAGGAAGAAGTTCCTAGTTGATTTGATCTATTTCTAATATGAAAAGGCTTCAAGAGCTCTGCTTTCTTTAGCGAAGAATAGGCATATGAACTAAGTCATCATCCTCGCTCTCCTATTTGTACTGACATTTCGGGTGGCGACTCTAACTTTTTCTATGGTTACATGATCATTGTATTCTAGATCTCTAGAACGAACGACTCTTTTTGAAATTGGCTTAGTATGAAGAACAGTTTCTCGACACAGTGAGGAGATTGTAAATCACTCGAGGCCGGGGTCAAGATTAATCATTGTGTGAGTTTGAAATAGAGTAATCATTAATTAATTCAATTAGTAGGAGAAGAAATGTATATCTTCTTATATAGGATTGTAGGATTGAATTTTTAGATTATGATTAGAAATGTATTAAAGTAGTTAATTAGATGAATTACCAATTAATACCGAGTATTTTTTAGTTAGTTCAAAAAATTTCCATCCCCTTCGCCATATAGTAGGAATGTATAAGTCCAATATTTTTTAAACTTAGGCCCCAAGTGATTTTAAACCACGTCACTGTGTTGAGAAACCGCTCTTCATACTAGGCTCATTTCAAAATGAATCGTTTGCTCTAGGGAACCTAGAAGACCACAATTATCATGTTATCATCGAAAAAGTAGAGTCGCCACTCAAAAATATCGACATAAATAAGAGAGTAAGGATACACAGCTTTGTATCCCTTGTGAAGAGCCTAATATTCCCCTTTTCAATATCACATAGAAGGTTTGAAGAGGCATCCCTATCTGCCTAGGCTCACTTAGATTCCACTAAAGTAAATGAATCTTTTTCTAGCTTAATCAAATTACATTAATCTAGTCAATTTTACTTATTTTAAAGCATGAATATTTTTTTATCTAATTTACTGTGATGTGAGCAAATAATTCTAACCTAATTGGTAAGTTGCACTCAAAACTTTTACATGCAAGGTGACCAAATCAGAATATAATTTTATTATCTAAATCTAGGTGCCGAACTCATTTTAGTTTAGCATGTTAAAAATGAACTATGAGGCATACGAAGCTTACATTGGTAAGCTTTATTCATCTTATGTTATGCATGTGGGGTGATCACTCATAAATTCTAAGTTGGTTTTATATTCTCTTATAGACATGTGTGGTGAAAACCTAAAAACAATAAAAAGAACATACATAGAAGGGGGGAAGGAGAAAAAAGAAATCTAGAAAAGGGTTAAGGAGATCAGGACGATTAAGGAAAATTAATTACAACCATGACTTAAAGCCTCAAAACAATCAAATAAGAAGAACTAATTAATTAACTAAAAACTAATCATAAAAGTCTAAAGAAGATCGCTTAGGATCTCTAAACCGGATAAGTAGAATATGTCATTATGAAAAAATTTAGATTAGTAAAGGACATTAACAAATAAAAATGCAAATAAATAAATAAATTATAAAATAAAAGAAATTAAAAGCGAATTAAGAACAACTATAAAATAATATTAGAACTACTGGAAAAGAGATAACAGAAAATAAACTTGCATTTGAACTGTAGCACAATCAGTAATAAATTAATAAACTACTAAATTTAATACTTCCACCGATAAAAGAAGCTAAACCAACAAAATAAAGTGTTATAATATTATGACTATTGTAATGGAAATTTTAATTATCTTCAGTTATAAGCCATATTTTCTTTAATAAATTTTATTAGATTCTAATGGACTCTTAATTACTAGTCATATGTTTGTTTCAATTCAGACTACAGACAATTATAATCCAGTAATGTAATTTGAACTCGTTAAGAAATATAAAAAGAAAGAAGTAAAGATGATAAGTTTAAAATAGACATAATGTTGGAAAAGAAACAGCCTATTACTATTACCGGTGGGTATGGGTCCTGAAGTAGCAGTTTTTCTTCTACAATGCCTCGAAAGTAGCCAATTTATCTAATTATGATGGATACAAGTGATAAAGGAAGAATGCAGACAATTAAAGGACTTAAAAAAGACATAAAAGTATTGTATAACTTAGTTTTTATTGCAGAGTCACACTTGTAGAAATTTGTAAAGTCTACTAATATTGTTGGTATTCTTGACAGGAAAGGAGAAAAGGAGACATTGATTAAAACTGTTTGGTATTTTTACAATTCACAAGTGGAAGATCAACCAATCAACGGAGAAAATAATAGATCATATGGAAACAAGATAAATCAATTCTTTTGTTATTAAAATATTAAGATTGCCATATCCATGCGCATTGGTCACACCATAATTTGAGCAAAAGTAGAGATATAAACAAATGATGCATGGAGAAAAAACCTCTAAAATTCATTTACAAGTACAGAAATAGGAAATACTTACAAATGAAAAATGTAATTGTCAGAAATGTAGAAGGTTTGAAATTGGGTTCCACCCCATAATCCAGGGTCTGTTATCTGTTGGTAGTGCAAAATTTAGGTCAAATGGAATTCTCACATAATCCTACAATCCTTACCACTATCTCAGCACTTTCATTTAAACGTGAAGTCAAACTCTTTGCCAGAAACTCTCTTTCACGTCTCATTGCTCGAGCTAGTTTAAGCAAGAAATAAAAGAAAATTAGTTTAAGCATTCAATGGATATTAACAGTCGCAAGTAATGTCAGTTCGTGTAAGTTCGTAGGCTAAAAAAAAGAGAAAAACCTTGACGATAGAAATTGTAAGCTCATCTCCAACATGAGGAGCAGGGCTTGAATTGCCTATTTCTGCCAAATGCCGCTTCATTTGCTTCCAGCTCAATGACCTATAGAGAAGACAAATGAAGAATATGAAAATGAATTTCCTGATACTAAGTTACTACGTAAATTCAAATGAAAATAACAGGCCAATATAGTAGTAGAGAACCGAAGGAACTGCAAATACTATACCTAGCAAACAAGTAGCTGCTTTTGGTACTGCAGTTTCGCAACATGTTCCTTCAATTCTGTCACATAAGCTCTTATGCTTCTCACATTCTCCTCTGCTGCATTCTAAGCCACCTTCTGCATTTTGTTCGTATTAACAGAAATAGAATGACGATAGCCTGGAGTTCCTTCCTTTGATGAAACGTCTCCACATATTGTAGAAGTCTCTTTCACAGACTCTGGCTGGGTCTCACCGGATATGAAATAAAGTCTTCATTTTCTGGTGCTCTGTTTCAATCTCATTTTCCAAAACTTGCCGGGAAGCTGGAGTCCCCGTAGGGTATATGACCGCTTCTTTTCGCAACACTACAAGGAAAAAAGAAATTCAGTATGTAGTCAACAGGAATCAGACAAGTACTTATTGAACTTGCTTAGATGGCTCTGACAGTAGTACTTAGGTGTTATCTTAGAATCCATTACAACATGCAAGTATCGGTATGACGAAGGATATATTCTACATGTAAAAGTTGGAGAAAAAAGCAAGAATGATATAGAACTTGATAATCAAAAAGTATGATAATATTCAAGTCTGACCTGAGCTTTCTTATCATAGTTGTGAGAGTTATCAAACTAAGATTGATATGATCGCCTTCTCTGAGCCTCGCCCCATCTGCATGTGTCTGTGAAGCTCTTTCACTTCCAGCAAGGTCTACAAAATTCTGAAAATCATGGGTGATTTCAGAAAGGCCAACGCAAAAATACAGTTCTTCACTAGTCACACATACTTATAAGATGCCTCAAATGCTGATCATCGGTTGTTGTTTCTTCAACCAACTTCTCGACCACAGCACCTTTCTGCATATGAGAACCACAAAATATAGTCAAGAGAACACCTATTAGAAAATCTACTGATTCAGAAAAAAAAAAAAAAGGAAGAAAGTCATCTAAAAGCTTGAGATTTCGACCTGATTCTGAGTTCAGCAGGTCCCTGACATTTTCATTATAAATCTCTAATAAAAAATTCTTAACCGTAAAGTCTCTCTGCGGGGTCTGCAACCAGGCCAGTACTCAAAGATGGGTTAGTGAAGTTACAAAAGGAAACTACAAATCAAGTGATTTAAATTTTCCACCAATAAAAAGCCTCCTTTGTTGTCTAATTATCATAATAATTTACAATTTTGATAAGCAGTAGCAACAGATCCAGATTAAGCAATTGATACACTCGTCTCAAATAAAGAAATTAATTCAATCGCAAGAAAATCTAAGAAGAAAAAGAAAGAAAATAGCATCTAATATAACAAAACAGCACCAAAAGTTTGTAAAGGAAAAGCAAAAGGAAAGTTAGTAACAGAGAGACAAATCATTTGGTAAGTATAACCTGCCATTTCTAAAATAATCGTATCCAATTTACATAAAGGAAAAGATCATGAAACACAACATTTCCTTCAATTTGTAACCATTTAAAGCTTCGATTTTAAGGAAATAAATTCAGCAAATAAAAACAATACTCACGGAATTCTCAAGATAAGTACAATGCAGATCTATGCACAGCAAGCTTTTCAAACAGAATCAGAGAAAGAGAGAGAGAGAGGAGCATTGAGAGAGAGAAAGAGGGAGGAGCGTTTAGAGAGAGAAATAGAGAGAATTGAGGAGGAAGAAGAAGAGATTTGTTATGAAGAAAAATGGACAACTTGTGTTATGACCCAATATATATACCATTTGAATTTGTGAGCCCCAACGACTAGTTTCTTCTTCTTTTTTTTCTTCTAATTTGAATTACTTTTTAATAGCGATTGGCATATTCTTCTAATGCGGTTGCCTGTGTTTAATCGCCGATGCCAGTGGAGTGGATCTTTTGTCAAAGTTTTGAAAATGAGGATCTTTATTATGTCGGGTTAATTAATTTCTATTCAGAAATTTTGCACATATGCCCTCTACAACGTTTTCTTTTTCTTTTTTCTTTGCAAGTTAATTCAATAGTTTTTTTTTAACCCAACAAGATTAAAAGTGACCACAAATATTTTATCTATTTAAAAAAATTTAAATCCAAATTCGATTTAAAATATATATATCTAAATCTATTTTAAATTCATTTAAAAAATTATTTTTGATATTTAAATTTATTTAAATTTGAATAAAAATACATACATATATACTATCCGAACTCCTTAAAAACTCATTTAATATATATAGCTATAAAATAAATTTTTGGATATTTAAATAGATATCGGATATCTTGCCCGTTAAATATCTGTTTACATAAATATTCAAAAAATTAAATAAGTACTCGTTTACAATAATTAAATTCTAAGATATATTAATAAAAAGTATAAAATTATACGTAATTTTAAACAAAATTTTATAATTTTATTTTTAATTATTTTATTTCATATACGATATATATGTATACCATTTAACCGAGTATCAGATACCGAATTTGAATACTATATACCTGTATCTGTTTTAATAATCGTGTTCGGAGCAAGTATTTGAGCGTTCATATTCAAACCGACACGTATAAATTACTCGAACATGTTACATAACAGTCCAATCGAGTTAGGTACCTTGAAATCTCGGTCCAACTGCGATTCCTAAATAAATTTTAGGATTTAACATCGTTTAAAAAAATTGTATTATCTTATCAATAGATAAGCTAATGAGTTTCATCATTTATTTATTGAAACTTAGACTGCATTATTTTTGGAATTACCATTACAATGTATTGAAAAGAAAATATATGATAGCAATTCTTACATGTAATAGTTGGCATGTAATTTCATTTAAGTTCTTACATCAAAAAAACAAAATAAAAGAATTAGTTGCATATACTGATTTCAGCAAGGTCTTAAGTTCAAGTTCTTCTTTTTCTTCATATTTGTAATTCAAAATAACTTTTTAGCATTATAATATAATCATATTTTCTAAAATTTGGTAAAATAATCTACATTATCCTTAATACTATAGTTTCTCTTATATTTTTAAAATATATATTTTACTAATTAATAATATTGCATTGCTCAATTTTGTTAATTTTATATTATTATTAATAACAACATTCTCCTATCAAAAGAATATATCTAAATATTAATACATTTGTATATAAATATGAGTTAATTACTATTATCTTATTAAAATCTGGACAAATTTATAAGTCCAATTTTGCTTTTTAAGAAGTACAATAATGCCTCCATAATAGTTGCTCTCAGTTAATTATTAATTCTATTTGTCATTTGTTTCTTATCAGTCAAAGAGCTTAATTTAGTCTTTATAATGGAAAGTTAAATTCAATTCTTAAATTTATTATCAAGTATTAAACTTTTTTAAAATAATTAATATTTTTAAATTTTTCTAATTTCCTTGAATTCTTTTATAGAAAAAATCATAAGTAGAAGTGGATCTTTTTTTATTTATTGATTTGTTAGAAAAATCATAGGTAACTCATTCAATTATTTATTACTTTTTTACTAATTAATACATGTAATGAAAATAATATATACAACTAAATTTAAAAATAAAAAATAATCCAAAGTTAAATTAATTATCACAGTTAACTATTTTTAAATGTAAATAAACTCTTAAATTATCAAAAACCTGTAATTTAAGCTCTTCGACGTAATAAAATAATTATCACAGTTACTTAAAGTTGATGTGGCTAATAATGAGTCTATTCGATTAACAAAATTATTATCACCATTAATTCTCCTTTTCCCTGTTCTTCTTCTTCTTTCTTTCCCTGTCCCATTTAAATTTAAGAAGAATAAATCTTATAAATGAAATTGCTTGTATTATTTGATATAATATTTGTAATTTTCTTTATATGGAACCAGTGCCAGAAGCATGTGTTTACTTCGTCAAATTAGTATAATTCTATTAAGATTGCAACAATTCATTGTTATGATGAAAAAGTATATTAGATTTCAACCAATCATACAGTTTCTAAGTGTTCAAAAATTGAGTCTTGTTTTAAGACCTCCTCACTGAATGACAAATATAACTTAGTTGGCCACTATATTTTTATTTTTCCAGTCATAGGAAAGGTTATTTACACTAGAAAAAGTTGCAGCCAAATGCAATGTGCTCATATAGACACACACACAAAAACACGTGTATATATATATATATATATATATATATATATATATATATATATATCCTGAAAACAGTTCTTTACAAAGATTCATGTTTGACTTATACATAAAAAAGAGCTTTAGAGAAACCAAAATCTTTGTTTTTCTCTGGTGGAAAAGAGAAGCAAGAAAGGAAAGACCACCTCTTCAAAAGCAATTATACTTCTTTATACATCAATGCTAAAAGAGCTTGTAATAAGTGGTTATAAAGGGTCACATATGACCCAAAACAACAAAGAAATTTTCTTGTTCTACTTTGTGTTTCATCGTTTAAATTCAATCTAGTAGGTTTGGGAGGATGAGCTCTTGATAATCTTTTGCTGCAATTATAGTAGAAGTAAAAAAAAAAAGCAATAAAGAATTGTAAATCCAAGTTCAAAAAACAAGAATATTAAATATGAGTACTAGTCCTATTACATAAATGGCCTGAAACTAATTTATATCAGATACATAGGTGATCAACTGTTCTCATTAGTTAGATTAGTGTTTCATGGGGCTCTCTATTGAGATCAATGAATATGCATGGCCTTAAACTAAGGTTCTTTGTTACATCCACGATGGTGGTGGTAAGTGGTAGTGGTAACAATGGATGATGGTGGAGGTCTAGTAAGGCTAGAAAAAGTAATTGTATTCTTCTAATTTATTTTAATAAAAATTAATTTTTACTGTTTAATGTATTATGCATATAATTCTTATTTTATTTTGGCCATCCATAATGCCCCAATTCTATTTCTTTATCTATTTGATTTGTATTGATTCCAATTAATGTCAAAATATTTATAATTTGAACTTTGGTCATTTAATCAGTAAAAAATACTCTAACTTTCAATTTAAGCTAATAGACACTCGAACTTGCTCTTTTTGTGATATTTTAATACTTTTTGACATTGTATCATCATTCAATACGTCTACGTGTATTGCACAAAAGACAATTAAATATTACCAAAATAAAGTTCATGTATATATTAGGTTAAATTGAAAGCTAAAGGTGTTTAGATATTACAAAAAAAAAAAAAATTCATGCATCTGTTATATTAAATCGAAAGTTAAAGTGTTAAATTGACTAATCGATACAATTTCAAGAACGTAAATATCTTTTTTATAGCTATTTTATAATAATCACCAATAATATTTCTATTCATGTTACGATTACCTCTGCTTATTTTTTAGCATTAAACACTCTTTATGTTATTGTCACCGTTTAAGATTGATTATTATTAGATCTTTTTGTTTAGATGCATGGACAACTATCTTTTTCTCTAATTTAGACTAGTTCTTTTTATTTGTGGGAGCTATTTTTCGTACTTTTGCTGCTCTTGTGTGGCTTTTTTAATTGGTTTTAATAACACACACAAAAATAGTGGCTATATCAATTAGAGGAAAATATAAATACATATAGTAATTTTTTAGTGAAAAAGATATGTGACAGCTTGGCCTAGAAAAGTGATCCGATGAGAGCAAAAGTGGACGTCATGGTAAGAATAGGATGCTTGGACAAGGAGCAGTTTATGACAGGCTTCTAGGATGGCAACACTCTAAGGTACAGGGTACATGAATGAATCGTATTGCACATTGAAACAAGGCTGAAAATGGTTAATAACATATATGTAAAGAGTTGGAACTAATAACATGAGAAGCTTTTCGTTATTTGGCCGTGGGGTTATAGGAACTCCAAAGTTAAACCTACTTGATTCGGAGAAATTTCAAGATGAGTGACCTCCTCTAAGATCTCGAATCCGTCAAGGTGATAAAACTGTGAGGCCAATGGGGGACAAATCGGACAATATCTAATTATGATCTGGTTTTGGATCATTAAAAATCGTATCAGAGTAGGATTCCTCTAGTAAATGTGTAGTTCGAGGACGAACTAGGAGGAAACTGGTGGACATGTGATAGTCTGGCCTAGAGAAACGATCCGATGAGGGCAGAAATTCTGGCAGGCTTCTAAGATGGCATCATTCTAAAGTACGGAGGCAAAAATGACTTACATCGTTTAAGAAGGTGACGTGATTACATGACAGTGATTAAAACTAATTTACTCTTATTACATCAATCTTTTAAATGACGTTAGTTGTCAAGATATCATGTAGTTTGTGTTGTTCGTAAATAGAGGCAAAAATGACTTACGTCATTTAAAAAGCTGATATGATTACATGGTAATGATTAAACTAATTTACTCTTATTACATAATATTTTTAAATAACATTAGTAATCTAGAATGAATGCAATAGATGAGAGAGGAGTTGAAGAGAAGAAATAGGAGAAATGGTAACAATAATGTGCAACTTGACTCACACATAAGCTTAAGATTCATTAATGAGTTGATGTGTCTAGTTGAATGAGTTGGAAAAAAGCTTAGGTGTTGTACCGTCAACTTTCCATTTATCAGTCTTAATGGTGTTGGATGATAATGATACTCCAATTAAAGTCCACGAGGTTTAATGATACAAATTAAGATTTAGAAACTTCAATGATACTAGCCCTAAAGTTGAAGGACTATGCGTGCAATTTACCCCTTCTTTTATTAGTTAACTGTTGAAATTACATGAAAATAATATATATTTCCCTATAATGGTAAAAACACTAGCCATGTGCATATTTCAAATTTTACTATTTTAACAAAAAAACTAGTCCTAATAAAATACTAGAACTAAAATACCAGAAATATTAGCACTAAACTATTTTATTAAGAAGGTGCAAAAGTTTATATGATTAATTAAATATTGTTAAAAAAGAGGGGGAAAAAGGAAAATAATAAGCACAAGATTAAATGGCAGGTCTTTTCACTAAACTCCTGGAGCATGAAATATATTTACTCTCTTTGTCTCTCGTCTCTTTTTTTTCAGTGGAGAGTATTCTTTTAGGTTCTTTTTTCAAGTGTGCCTTTTTAGTTCTTTTTTCCCCTTTAAAATTGTAGTTCTGAAGCTTTTGGGTGGGTGGTTGTGGTGCAATTATTCAGAGAATGAAGAACCTTTAATGCTCAGAGAAGAGCCTTTCAACCTCCTAATTTGCAGATATTTCACTCAGAGAAGATTCTAGTTGGTAGACTTTTTTTCTTTTGTAATGTATCTGGGTTGATGATGAAGAGTCATCTAAAAAAAATCTAGAAGTTAAAGAAGGAATTTTTAGTTTAGAAAAGAAATTAAAATACTTCCATTATCCTGTTTGACTCTTTCAGAGATTAAAAGAAATAAGTATTGGTCCTTGGTTTATTTTCAATTTTCTCTTGATTTTTTATGGAACGACTGGTTGACACGCTTATCGATCAACTGTATTTCTTAAAGAGCCTTTTCTAGGTTTCTCCATAACCTTCCCTTAAGAAAAATCAACCTAAAAAATACGAGAACTACTGGAAAATTATTTGTTGGTTTTTATCAAGATGGAGACTATTACACTTTCGAGTTCACTTTTAACATGAAGAAGGTTAGGGTTTTGGTTGATTTGGATAAAAAAAGTCCTATTGTGTTCTAGAATGACAGGAAGAAGCTCCTAGTTTGATTGGATCCATTTCTAATATGAAACTCTTCGAGAACTCTGCTTTCTTTAGGGAATAATAGGCATATGAACAAATTAATATTTCTCAAATTTTATTTTTATTTTAATTGTATTAAACTTTCCTCTTTAATTTTCTATTACCCTTTTTAAAGTTCTTATTTATTAGTCATTTTAATAATTTCTAAACAAAGATGAAACTGTTGCTCTCTGTCACCTTTGCTGGAATTCCTATTAGTGATCGATTAGGGAGGCTTTAAATAATAATTACTGTATCACGGTTGTGTGGATTATTGATTAGGGAGGCTTTAATAATATAATTACTTATCGGTGGATTGTTGTCGTTTATATTTTTAATGACGTGGATATTAATTTAATTATTCTTTTCTCCTTTTTATTAAGTGCAGCATTACTTATTCTTTTAAAAGAATTTCATAAAAAACAAATATTTTTTTTAATATTAAATTAGTATTTTTAAGGAATTTAAGAAATATTTTAAATAGTTATTTATTTATTTGTAAAAGAAATTCAAATTAAGTTATTTTAAATTAAAATTAAAAGAATAGTAAATAGGATTAGCTAAATAATAAAAAGTTAATTTAATCTATTCCCTTTAAAATTAAGAGTTTGTGAAAAGTTTTAAATTCGAGTTGTTGTGAATTGAAGTTGTACTTCCCGGCCTAATCGAACCGTTTTTTTAGGGTAGGCTGTCACAATTGGCCGACAAGAAAATCTAACGAAGAAATTTAAATATTATATAAAATCAAATCTAAGTGAGCATTAATTCAAATTTCAAACAAATGCTATGAAAATATTAATATAATTAAAATAATCAATTTTAAATCTTTTTAAGACGAGTGCACGTTCTTATGAAGATAAATTACATGCAACTCTGAAAAATTTGCACCAAATTATATCATTTGGATGAGTTTAAAAATAGCGACTACACTATTTGTGGTGAAGCTCTTACATCAACAAATCATTGTTAATTTTTCTTTTCTTTTTTGCTCTCTAGTCAAATCTAAAATTACTTTATCTACATATTATTCACATTAGACCTAACACCATTCTTCTTGCTATCATTGTAGCAAGAGCCCTATTTGTCATATACATCAAAATTCATGCTACAATAAGTCAATTTCCACAATAAACTTTATTATTGACTCAATTTATAGAGTTTTTCAAATTAAATAAAAAAAGATTATTGTTTGGGTCGATAAAAGGCAATTGTAACTTTGAGCAAAAAGATAAGTCATATATAAATTGAAAAAAGATGATTAAAATTAAAATTTCAAGTAAAAAAAATGTAGCTCAACTACTAAAAAGAAAAATTAATTAAAATAAAACATTTTCAAATAAAATAATTAATTATAAACTCATGCATATAGTCAATATTCGATAAATATCTAATAAAATTTCTAAAAGTTATGAAAAACATAAATAGTGTAAAAGATTATTAAATGTAATAGAAAACATACGGTAAGATGACTGATACATATACTACTCCTAAGAATTTTTTACTGTCAATTATGGACGATTAGTGATTATAGAGTTCTAAAATTTACACCAAAGGAGTGAATAAAGAAGACTGATTACCAGAAGCCCCTTTGAACAATACTCTGTTGCAACTTTTGCCATAGTTGCCATTAGTGAGGTTATTACATACTCTATTTTGTTAAGACCAGATAAAAATAAAAATATTTAGATTTAAAATACTATCTTACTCATAATAAAAAACAAGTCATCAAGTCATATAAAATCAATCAAACACCAGATAAAATATTTCTCAAATTTAGTTTTATGTTAATTATTAAACTTTCCTTTTTAATTTTTCTATTACCTTTTTCAAAGTTGTTATTTATTAGTTGTTTTAATAATTTCTAAACATTTTTAAGTATAGCTATTATAAAAATATAAAAATAAGTTTTTAAATAATTTTTATTAAAATAAAGAAAATATAATAATTTTATTTTAAAAATCGATTATAAATATTATTTCATATTATGAATCATGTCGAAAAGACAATATAAAAGTAGAAATAACTAAAATACTTTTAAAAAAATAATATAAAATTAATATGAATATTTTATTATAATTTAATATAAAAAGATAATCTAAAGACAAACTAGAAAGTTATTTTTTTATTGGAAAAAATAAGAAAAATAGATAATTTTGTTACGCATAAAATGATATTTTTATGTCAAATTGCAGTTGAATGTGATCCATTTTTAGAACAAATGCCTACCAAATAAATATAAAGTATTTTTTATTTATTTTTATTTGCAATCTCACTTTAGGTGGGGATGATTTTTCATTGACTAATATAGAAATCTTTTTACAATTTCGAAATTACTTATAAAAGTATAAATACAAATACATTGCAACCTAATTAGGAAAAAAAGACTTTCCTAATTATTCTTGATTAGAAAAGATTTTACCGTTGAACGAGAGTAATATTAAGCGTCCATTTTCAGAAGAGCATCCAAAACCTTCTTTTCCCTT
Source organism: Ricinus communis (assembly GCF_019578655.1). Classification (NCBI taxonomy): domain Eukaryota; kingdom Viridiplantae; phylum Streptophyta; class Magnoliopsida; order Malpighiales; family Euphorbiaceae; genus Ricinus; species Ricinus communis. Next base: position 16,393,719 of record NC_063264.1, on the reverse strand, counting down.
TTCTTTTCACCCAACTGTGAAACCCACTGCATTAGAATCCTGCGATTCTCCTAGGGCTGAAATCCTCAATTTCAGTATTAATCAAAATGCCTCTCTTCCGTTCCCTGTTTCTGTGATGCTATTTGATTTCTGATTCTTCTGTAGATTTAAATGAAAATATAGTTCTTACTGGGGAAATGGGTTTATCCTCAAGCATTTGACATTGCTGTAGTAGTCATAGAACGAAGAGAAGAAAAGAGTAACGCTAGGCTTTCTAAATCTAGCATTTCGTTTCGTAGTTCTTAGTGCTTATTCTTCAATGGGTTTAATGTGCAATCAATTTCTTTAATTTCAGCTTTCTATTGGCAAGATAAAATTATATATTTTTGTCTTTTTGTTTATTTTTCCAATTGTTAGAGCTTTTCATTTGTTATTCTTGAAAAAGATACAAGAGAATGCCTTTTTCATTTGTTACACATTAGGCACTCTTCTTTTGGTTGATTCAATTTCGTGAAAAAATAAATATTAAGAAGAAATTGTAGTTTAGAAGCGCCATGATAAGAGCCTGGAGAACTGTTGATGTTAATGCAGTTCAACAACGTCGTTTCTTCATTTGATAATGACGACTCTAACGCTTCCTCGCATCTGTAATCCTTTTCACGGTACAATTTTTTCTCGGTCCTAAAGTTCCTAAATTTAAAATTAATATCTGAGTTTTCTCTTTCTTCATTTAGCAAATAAAACCATGCGGCAATGTCGACATGAAGGAGAGATGCAATTTAATCATACAACTCATGTCTAAGGTGATACCCAAAATTATCTTTTATTATTACTCTGTCAATTCAATTGCAACTAAATTTATTGATTTTTTTATTTTAATTTTTCAGATTTCAGCTTCTTTTCTAGATGAAGCCTTGCTCTTATGTTCTGCAATGGCTGCGGCTCAAGCTGCCCCAGTTGAAGATAAAGATCTGCATTTTCCTTCCTGCCAATGCTTGAAACTTGTGTATCTTTATGCTAATTGTTTATTCAATGCCTAAGGTGATATCAAAAATTCTGTCAATTCAATTTGTTTGACTTTATTTTAATTTTAATTTTATATATTTTAGAGTTCAGCTTCTTTTCTAGATGAAGCGCTGCGCTTATTTAAATTAAATATTGGAAAAGGAAAACGAGGTTTTAGGTTGCATTTTTATTGTTTATTTATTCTTTAACAAATTTTTATTGGCCATTGTGTTTGAATAAATGTGTGTCTTTGTATATATAGAGGGAGAGATTATATATTTAAAATGATAAGTGCTATGATTTCATTTTCCTCAACTGCTTGTGATAATAATGAATTGCTTGCTTTTCATCTAGAAGTGCTTTGTTATTCTAAACAATTCTTGCTTCCTGTTTATTGATTTTGATGTGATTGTTTGTGCTTGTATCATTCTGATGCTAATTAATCGTCAAAAAAAATGTTGCCACTATCCAAAGAGGCTAATTGGATAGCGAAAGTGGGGACGTCTCCGCGTACAAGAGGATCAGATTCTTGATAATTCCGATATTTAGAGAATTATGGTCCATTAGAGTTTGAAATGAACCTATAAATAAAGTATGTATCTATAATTCTTTGAATATATTGTGAGCATTGAAAAGATGATTGAAACTGTTTTTAAAATGGCATTGTCATTTTCTCTAAGTTTTGAACTTGAGCCTTGTGTCTAATGGTCTTTCAGTAGTCTGCATATGTATCGAGTCGCATGTGTTCACTCATGCATCATCAATTCACATGTCAAATACATCAAGTAGCATGTTGGTTATCGGTCTCAAACACAATGATGCGAGTTTAAAACAAAGAGAAAATGAAAAAGTATACTAAAATAGATTTTGCTAAGAATTATCAAAGTATTTGAATGGTTCGAACAAGATTCACAATGGACAAAAGTTCTCTATATGTTTGACATTCGAACAAGAGTCAGATTGCACTTGAGACGTCACAATAAACTGTAAAGATTCAGCCGTGGTGCTTGCAAGTGCATAATGATATGATTACTTTCCGTGAAATGTATGTGATTGCTCAATAAGGTTTTAAATAATAATTATTGTGTATCACAGTTGAGTGGATGCTTCATGTTATTCTGACAACATGTTGATATGATTTTGAGTCGAGTTTCTCATTTGGAAATGGTTTAAGACTTGTATGTTAGCTCAGTTTAAAATATTTCGAGGTGTATGATTGTAAACCTAGTTTTCAAATAATGGAACCATTTATGTCCTAATTTTCTTTTCTTGCTACATATTCTCCACAATTTTAACTATTCACCATACTCTTCCTTTGGTTATCTCTTTGTATGTCTATGGTAAAGGCTTTTTTGATTAAATCCAACTCCATAGCTCTCCTGGCTATTCTTTAAGCTTACTTAAGATACTAACTTCTTATTGACAGGCTTGAGTTGGGTTTGGTAATTTTGGCATATGTGATATTATGATTGGATTGGAAATTGATGCTTGTTAAATTTGGTCCATGTTTGTTTATTAAGCTCAAAATACACAAGGATTGGGTTGGCACAAGCGATATTGAAGGCTGTTTAGAGTTTAAATTAGAGAACTAATGATGAGTTTGAAGCTATCAACTCTAAGAATTACATTGTTTGAGGATGATTCTTGGGCTAATTATAACTTCCTTATTTTCTTATTTTGTTCACTATCTCCATTTTTATTTTTAAGGTTAGTACTTCAACCTCATCTCTACATAATTCAGTAACTATTTTTTAATTTTATTTAGTTGCATGAAGTGAGTAAGGGCTTTGGGTTACTTTAAATGATGATTATTGACCGTGTTTGATTTGTGTTTATGGCTTAATTGTTGTATTGCGAGCATGAGATGTTAGATTGGTGCTATGCCAAATTATGTGAATCTTAGGTTGGTCCTTTTTTAGTGTGAACTTGATTGGAATTTTGGATTTCTGTCCCCTGTGTGACAGTCCACTTGTTTGAGCATTATCTAAAGTTCCACAACTCCAAATGAGGCAAAATCTGAACCTATAGAAACTTTGATCCGTCCTCTAAAACTATTTATTTTGTGGAAGTCCTAATTCTGCTATTTTGGAAGTTAAATTGAGTATTAGATTTTCATGGTCAATCTGACTTGACAGATTAACCTATCTACATTGTTTTATTTAATCCTCCTTGTTCACAAGACCAATTGGAAATGAAGCTAGACTTAATGTCCTTATGATTAGTAGAGAAGAGCCTCATAAATCTGTCATAGATGATAGTTTGTTGATTGTGTGTAAATAGTAGTTTTAGATGATTAATTGCTTGAGAATATCTATTTTTTTGATGCCATGTGATTAGTAGGTGATATATTTGTTGATACATCGCTGGTGGGAGCTTTGGTTTGGTAGTTAAGGGTTGATTTTAATATTTGTTTGCTAAGTCCTGAATTCTATTCTAAGTCTTTTCTTGACAGTCAAATTTTAAAATTCATACACCGGATTCTATGACACATGAAGGGTTAATTTTTAGGTATGTTGTTTCCCCGTCTATTATGTGTATAAAAGGGCACTTTGGTCCAACGGCCTGATCTTGACTCATGGCCATTTTTCTAGGGACTATCCGGAGAGAATTTTCTAAACTAGAATTAGGAATCTTCCTTGTTTCTTTGGATTGCTTTCTAGTTTGGAAAATTGCAATTATCCCTTAATTCAATGAATATCTGAGTATGGGATTTAAGCCCTTAGTTTAAGTTGAAAGTGGCGCCTGATTCAGTCTGATATAATCTGATTAGATCTTTTATTATTGCACTGTCTTTTATATCAATTTCATAATACTTTATTTAAAACTTGCCATCAACATAAAGGAAAGTGTATTTTAGAAATTCTTATGTTAAGACTAATTTCCAAGTTGTCACTTATAGATTCTTATGTTGAATGAACACAGCAATAGAGTACACCCTCCCCTCCATGATTTATCCGATTATAACACTTTCTTCTTTTATGATGCACATTGATAAAGTTTATTTGTTATACAATTTGAAACATAGTTCTGCATCTATAAAAAAAAGAAGCAAAGCATAATGTTGTTGGTTTTTAACATATCATTTTAGTTCTGCATTTACTGATATTTTACTCTTCTTTCTGTAACCTGACATCAAACGGGATGAAGTGTAGCTTTCCCTTGTCATCCTCTGGGTTCTGGTTTGACTCTTGCAGCTGCGAAGGCAAGGAATTTTGTACTGAAGAATTCATATTGATTTGAGATGGTGCTTCGTTGGGGTCCACGGACCAAGTCGCATTTGATTAGATGCTAAAATTTTGGCACATAACCTTTATCTAGGCTTTGCAGAGTGGATCTATTATTATCAACCATAAGCCTATGGGACATTCCTGTATTGTTTATTTCAAGTATTTGCCTCTATGTTTAAGAACTAGGTCTTGAAGCTAGAACTCCTGTCGGGACTTCACTAATTGATGCTCATGCTGGTGATGTGGGGACCATGGAGAGTGTTCCTCTTCCTGATGCAGATTTTGATGTTAAAGGTATTATTTCATTTGAAATGAGACACAGATCCCTTACCTTTATTATGTATTAAGTCCTGTGACAAAGAAAAGATATTTCCTTTCTTATAAATTGTGTCTTCATAGAGTATGATAAGGAAGCAATATATTATCGTATGACTTTATTCTGTGGTACTTCTACTTGTCATATGGTTGTATTACAGAGCAAGCTGTTCATTCTTGGGGTTTGGGGACCATTTTGGTCAGGTAACATCTGTAATTTTTAATATCATCTTGCTTACTAAAAAACAACATGTGCAATTCTGTGGCAGGCTATCACTTTGGAATACCAATGAACTTGTTATAATTAAATCACTTTTAACACCCAAACGAGCACACATGCAGACATATTATCACACTCTTATCAAAAGTCAGCTTTTCTCTGTCCACAATAATATATTGCTGAACTTAATCTAAAGGCCTTCTATTCTTTTGATTTATGCAGCGATGACCCTATGGAGGGTGGGCAAAGTGCTACTGGTGCATTATTAGATTACATCATAGAAAACCATCTTGCTTCTCCTCGCCTCGCAAACCGTGCTGCTTCTCAAAGTAGGATATCAGTTTCGGCATATATGGTTTTAATTAAATTATATTTTTACGCAGTACTGCAGCTTAAGTGATTCCCGAAGTTGTTAAAGGCACACCTGGGTGCAAGGTGCACGAAGCACAAGCCCTAGCAATTCAAACGCTAAAAGGTGGGTGATGTAGGCTCGCGTCTATAACATTTTAGTTTAAAACTGTTTTTTCCCTTTTCTTTAACTGTTTCCTTATCTATGAAGGTCCCATGCATAGCAAATTAAAATAAAACAACTACAAGAAATAAAGAAGCCCATGTTGCTTTAGATAAGATACAAATTATCTACATGAGGGGGATAAGACGTTGCTGCTATAATTATTCTACATCACACAACTAGGTCTCTTCTCTATCTCTCTTTCCTAATTTTGCATGTCACGTCTCTCAAACATGCACCTAAGTATGCGCCTTTAATAACTATGTTTGATCCTATATTACTTATCCTTATCTTCCAGACATTTCGTTGTTCGAACTATTGAACAATATTTTGAGGACTATAATGTGGAAGAATTAAACTACTATTTACACATAATCAACAAACTATCATCTATGACAGATTTATAAGGCTCTTTTCTACTAATCACAAGGACATAAAGTCTAGCTTCATTTCCAATTGGTCTTGTGAACAAGGAGGATTAAATGAAACAATGTAGATAGGTCAATCTGTCAGGCCAGATTGACCATGAAAATCTAATACTCAATTTGACTTCCAAAACAGCAGAATTTGGGCTTCCACAAAATAAATAGTTTTACAGTATGAAAAGGAAGCAATATATTATCGTATGACTTTAGTCTGTGGTACTTCTACTTGTCATATGGCTGTATTACAGAGCAAGCTGTTCATTCTTGGGGTTTGGGGACCATTTTGGTCAGGTAACATCTGTAATTTTTAATATCATCTTGCTTACTGAAAAATAGCAAGTGCAATTCTGTGGCAGGCTATCACTTTGTTATAATTAAATGACTTTTAACACCCAAATGAGCACACATGCATACATATTATCATACTCTTATCAAAAGTCGGCTTTTATCTGTCCACAATAATATATTGCTGAACTTAATCTAAAGGCCTTCTATTCTTTTGATTTATGTAGCGATGACCCTATAGAGGGTGGGCAAAGTGCTACTGGTGCATTATTAGATTACATCATAGAAAACCATCTTGCTTCTCCTCGCCTCGCAAACCGTGCTGCTTCTCAAAGTAGGATATCAGTTCCGGCATTTACGGATTTAATTAAATTATGTTTTTACGCAGTACTGCAGCTTAAGTGATTCCCGAAGTTGTTAAAGGCGCACCTGGGGTGCAAGGTGCATGAAGCACAAGCCCTAGCACCTCAAACACTAAATGGTGGGTGATGTAGGCTCGCATCTGTAACATCTTAGTAATGCAATTCCATTTAGTCAATTCTCGTGTTTTCTAATGATTTTTTTTACATGTTAGTGGAAATGGTTTTTTCATTTCCTTTTTTTTTCTATTTATAATTATTATTTAAAAAAAATATTAATGTCCTTATACATATAGTCTTTGTAACAGGTGCTTTTTGAAATTTCAGGGTTTACTTTTAATTCACAGGTTTTTTAGTGTATCACTTATTCTATTCTTTGTTTTATGGCATTCTTCAGCTGGTGGAATTTCAACATTTAGAACCAAGGTGCTATAGCATGACTTCTAAGATGAGACATTGTGGTTTTCTAATACCTTTTTCCTACTTTTCTTCATTATTCTCTGAAATTTGATTAATTTAATTTATGAGTTTAAATTTAATGTGTAGGGTACAATTTCCATATCCACCGAACTAAAGGAGGATCTAAATGTTGATGTTAGTCAAACTGATTCTCCTATGGGTTCTGGCGATTGGGGTAACCATGGATGGTTTTACATTTCTGTGAGAATTGGTTTATTTTTCTAGGTATGGCTACTGATTAGTTTCTTGCTTTTGGCTTTTGCTAGCTAATTGCCAAATATCTTCAAGTTTAGGTCATAGTAAATTTCTTTGCTATTTTGTTTTCTAGGTTGCTCTGCTTAATCTTATTACTATATCTTCAACTTGGGCTAGAGTAATTGATGTGATGGATAGTGAGGTCAGTATTAACTGACATGGCATCTTAAAAAGAATTGTGGTTGTCTTAATCTGCATTTAACATTGGTTTTCACATTCAGTCAGTTTCAAGATTGTTTGGGTTCATAGGTGCTGGTGCTACACTTGGACAGCTTTTTGGATCATTGTTTGCCACAGGAATGGCTTGCTACACTTGGACTTGCTACACTTGGACAGCTTTTTGGATCATTTTTCAATCATATAATGTAAAGCTTCCACATTTTTATTTATCTTATGTTGCTTTAAACCATGGGCTGGTTCTTTGCAGTTCTACTTTTTATTTGTGGCTTTGTTGATGGAACTTGCAGCACAGGCATCGAAAGGAATTAAGAAAGATATGTCCGAACTTCCTGAAGAATTATCTCCTATAAGGTCATCTATCTTTTTATATTTCTTTGCTTCATGTACTATGTGTTAGTTGCTATAAGTTGAATATTTGTATAGTTGGGAGTTGCCATAGGCACTGATCCATTTATGTGATTTGCTCTGGAATAAGTACCTACTGTTGAGATTAACAAATTACAACTAGTTGCTAAAAGCATCTTGATAGCTGCAGATGAGATTGTGTATTGTATCATATTTATATAATAGAAGACATGTCAATGCATGCACACATGAATGAGCCATGGCTTGCGTCTAGTGATTAGTTGTATAGTCTATCCGTCCACATGTAGGTCAAGTCCTAGATGCATCTGAAGCCTTTCCTTTCAACAACATATGGTGAAATGATCATGAATTTTATTTCAATTCCTGTAGTTCTATTTAATACCTTTTATTTTTCTTCTCTCCGTCTTTCTTGTTTCCCAGCATAGAGTTGTATTTTGGTCTTGGAGAATGCGTTTGGACAGTCTTGACCATCTATGAACTCTTGCACTAGTCAATTTGATATGTATGATAAATGTGCTTCTCATATTACTTTGTGCAAGATTAATTGGTACAATTGGCCGAATGTTATTCTTCAAGGAAACTTCTTTGAAGACGAGTTGTAAATTGATTTTCATAACTGAAATTTTACATTTTTTTGCTGGTAGACCCTAATTTTTGTGAATGACTGTCTGCTTATGGGTACAGAAATGCTGATCCCGATGAGCAAAGTAAGACCGATGACAAAACAGAAGCATCTTTAAAAATACTTTCTCCAAAGTCACCTACATCTAGAATGAAGCCTCAGCTTTCAAGCATATTGGATGGAGTTTGGCTTATACTATCTTCAACTTATTTATTGTATGTGTCCTTATTCCTCTGGCTGAGTGCAGTCGTCTCATCATTCTTCTATTTTCAGGTAAAATAAACTTTTTGTTCGACTGAATAGATAGGAAATATGAGTTGTACAAGAATGGAGAACTACCGAGATTATGTTTTTCCTTCACAAACCATTCATTTGTTCACCAGGAAAATAAAGGGAGATAAAACGAGAGAAAAATGCTAAGAAGGGCTCACTATAGACGTTATATTATTACTTAGTTTCTTATGCGCTAAATTTTAGGGCACTTGGCAGGCAAGGGTAAGAAACTAACCATATTGGAATGGTATGGAAAATAGTTGCTTCCCACAACAAAATGTGATACCAACTATAATGTCGGATGTGTTACAATTAACATACTTCTATGCTCAGACTCCAGTACAATTAAAATTCATATTTGGGAATCGTTGCTTTTGGTTGCAATCAACACTCAGTTGATTCGAGTTTGATTTGTTGCCTTTGGGGCCTTGGCAGGTTTCTCCCTTTTGGTTGTGGCATCTTATTTACATGCTTGTCCTCTAACTGTTGATTTCCCTCTCTTCATCTTTATAAGTGTAGAAAGTGACTGTAATTGCCATGACTGTTACAAGTTCTGTTTTCAGAAGAAGATTGTTTGCCCAGATAAATAGCTTCATTGCTGTTTTTAATCCTTGCTGGACAACTTACTCTAACGGTATACTATTTTGTAATGAGTTCTTTACAATAGAAGACATGTCATTTTTGTTAATGGTGCAGTCTTGAGTCTTTAACTAATTGTTCGCTTTTGGAAAGAAAAGTACAAACACCAACTTTTAGCCTTAAATTTGGAGTCTTATCCTTGAGTTCATGGCGGTGATAGATGCCATAGTAAAGCTCAAATTTCCTCATAGCTTTTGTTGTGGTTAATGGAATCAATGTGTTTTCATTAGTTATATCTACCTGAAAGAAAACTTTCTTCTTCAAAATAATGGCTGCTTACCAGAAGGCAATTATTATATAAGGTGTAATAATGATCTAAAAAATGTTCACTATGATAAGCATATGGGTTTTGTTGACTTAATTTGAAAATAATGTCCTTTTATTATTATTCCCACTTGGTACTAGTAATTATGCACGCATATATGGGAATCAAAGTTAATCTTATCACGATGTTTTAAGAGACATAATATTTCAGAAGCTTGATTCCAGATTCTAGAAGTTACTGTCATGCTCTGACAGCTTAAAAAAAAAGAAGAAGAAGAAGAAGAAGAAAAGCTATGGGATAAATTTCGTTATTCCTTAGTTTTCTAGGGGCTAAGTCGTATTATTATAGTTCATCTCTTTATTCCACTTATCACAACACATACAGGGGCGCATCCTTACTATTGCTGGGGTTACTACAACTATATGCTCGACTCCAGTTGTTGCCTTTCTAAATTTAATTGCTGTTGCTATTTGGCCAACATGGGTAGCTGTTGCCATCTGTGAGACATTAAGGAAGGTTTGTCATAATTGCTGATTTCTCTTGGTTCCTTCATTGGCCTTTTATTTTTACCAGTATTAGAGGCAAACTGTGTTGGTCAAGAAAGTTAAAGGTCACTCTGGGATCTCACGGTTCCTTTTATCTTTACTTTACAGGTGGTAACTTATGTAGTGACCAGGCCTGGAAGAGAACTTTTGTTTACTGTTGTTTCATAGGAAGAGAAATATAAAGCAAAGGTTTGCAAACCTTTCCCGTTCTGAATGTCATGTTTAAGTGAATCAGCAACAGTGTCATCTATACTTTTTACCGCCCACCATTTTTATCCTCATTCTATTTTATATATTTGTGGAATTGTAACCCATCACAGAGACGGTCTTGAAACTCCTTTATGCATGGATGAATAGTGCTTCTATTTTCTAACTAATAATGCCAAGACATATATCATGCTACGTACTTTATATGTGCACTGATTCATCAGGTGTCTTATGTTGTATTGCTGCTAGGTGGAATAGTTGGAGTATCAAAACTTCATGGTTTTATGGTGCTGCAGGTGTGCATAGATGTAATAGTTCAACGGCTTGGAGATGCTACAGCAGCTGGAATGTACAAACTATTATTTAGCACACTCTTCATGGAAGGACCTCAACTGTCTCCCTTTGTGCTTTGCCAGTACGTATAATTATGTTGTCTTTATACTCCTATTCCATACTAACCATCTCTTTTTGAAATAAAAAAATTTCCAATTATCTGCCACTGTTGTTTCCCTTTTCTTTAACTGTTTCCTTATCTATGAAGGTCTCATGCATACCAAATTAAAATAAAACAACTACAAGAAAGAAAGAAGCCCATGTTGCTTTAGATAAGATACAAATTGTCTACATGAGGGGGATAAAACGTTGAATTCTATAATTATTCTACATCGCACAACTAGGTCTTTTCTCTATCTGTCTCTCCTAATTTTTATCTGTTTTCTTTATCTCCATCTTCTCTATTCTTCTTCACTCCAATTTTACCTTTATTTTTTCTTTCAACCAGATAGGTCCTCCTTTTCTTCCTTTCATTTATTACATCTTTCACTACCTGAATCAAATGCTCTTGACATTTTGATACTGTCTTTGCTGCCCCTCAGTTCTCCATTCTCTGCACAGCCTTTTTATTTATTTTGTAGACCACTGCCTATTTTTTTCAATTTTTTATGGCAGCTGCACCGCCCTAAATCCCTAAGTCCCAAATTTCAAATCGAAGTGTGACATTTCAGCCAGTTTCATAGAAGCTCCGCCACCCTCCACCGCCGTTCTCCGGTTAACGTCTCTTTTTTTTCGGTTAAAATGTTTTTTATTACTTTTTGTGTTAAAAATTTTGTGGTTGTTTTGCTCTGATTATATAGAAATGTGATTTTGGGTTTAAATTTCAGTAACTTTTATGTTTTGCTTTGTTTTATATTTTTTCATGTAAGGCTTTTTTTTTGTAAGAATTGATCTAGACTACTGGACTCTGACTATTATGTTTGGAGGAACTTCAGGATTTGTATGTTTGGACTTCTTTTTTATCTTTTAACTCTATTTTCTAACATGTGTAAAGGAAAATCTTGTATTTGCTTTTGTCTTTTATGTTTTCTTTCCCTTTTCTGCAAAAAATGGCATGAGGGGTCTTATTGGCCATTATCGAATCAGAAGCTCCCAATTTAAGAAATTGGTCCCAATTAAGAGCTTTAATAAAATGAAAAACATTGGCAAGATTATGGTCAATAGTATAATTTCAAAATCATTAGTCATAAATCACAGCCAAGCATGAAATGCCAATCTTGTCTAATTTCTTTACTGTTTATTTTTCCTTTATTAGAAAATTGACCTTTTTATTTTGAACTTGCAAGGATCAATAATTAGTTATTGTTGGTAGATTAGATCTGACCGGTTTTAAGAGGCTTTCTAAGGATATTTTGGAATGTGTCAATTTAGTCTTTTAATCTCAATTTATGAACATAATTTATGTCCAGATATAGACAAAAAGAGTAGAAAGAGGGCTGAAGGTGCACCCCAGGCAAGGTCCAACTATTTAATAGACCCACATGACTAGAGCCGATGATGGATCGAGGCGCTATATGGATGACCGCACTAGGCAAGTTGGGGGAAATGCATAATAATAAACATATTAATTTACTTAATTTATTTTATTTCATTTATTTAATTTAATTAATTAATTTAGTAGCTCCAATTTATTTAATTTATTTATTTTATATATTATATTACGTTGAATGATGTGTAGGAAAGCTTTAAGGAGCGCCTAGCGAAGGCGTCTCACGATGAAGACGGTAATCCGGTGCCACTATCCTAGGAGGAAGAGGAGAGAATTTTTTTAGAGACAGTTCAAGCTTCCTCACATAGCAGATACGTATATAGGACATGGAAGAATAAGACATCTTCTTATCAGTCTGATGTCTCGACCTCTACAGCTGCCACTAATGGGATTGACAAGCAGCGCTTTCGAAAGCTTGAAGACACCATCATTTAGTTGGCGAGTCAGTTGCAGGACATAAACGAGTGAATTTAGATGCTGGAGAATACCGTGCGCCAATTGGTTCAAGGGATGACCCAAAGCATTCAGCAGCATGTCCCTGGCCCGTCTACCCAATGCCTCACCGACGACTCGCAGCAAGATCCATCTTCTGGCAAGTCGTGAGTTTATTAGTACTTATCCTTTCTATTTTTATAACTCTCTAACTGTACATTAGTTTTATCACCTAGCATTCGGGATGGGAAGTCCAAAGTTAATTCAAAAATGCAGTGGCATCCAGCCTCCTCTCTCGGGTTGCCTCCTTCAAGGCGTTGGAAATGGAAAGACTCAAAGCCAGTAGGGTGTGGAAATGTTTATGGAATACAGGGCTCCTAAGTAAAATTTCAATCTTCCTTTGGATTAATGGTTAATGGATTGCCATTTGGAACAAAATTATAAAGAAGGGCATCCTAGCTAGTGTGCAATGTGCCTCCTACGGCTGTGAAGGATAGCCCTCTTACCTCTTTTTTTTTTTTTGTGGTAAGGCAAAGGCAGTATGGTGACTCTTACCCTTTAAGCTGAAGTCTGAATTCCTTGGTGGATCTTCGTTTGGGGACCGATGGCTCTCTTTTAGAGATGGTATCATAAATGTATTATCAAGCGATCTAGGTTTCCAATAGGGAAGGCGAGAAACGCTATACTTTTCAATAGGGAAGACTGGGACCCTAACCTTATTGTGACTAATCCTTGCAATCTTCTTAATCAAACTATAGTACCTCAAAAGTCCGGGCAGAATTCACTGCTGCCCAATGAATTATCTAACCCACTCCCTAGAGTGCAAGAAATTTGGGTCCCCCCTCTCGCTGGCTTGGTTAAAATTAACTTTGATGCGGTTGTGTTCTTGGCAAAAAAAGAGGCTTTATTGGCTGTGTTGCTAGGGATCATTCTGGGAAGCTTCTATGGAATTATATGAAAAGATTGCCCTTTAGTTTCTCTCCACCGCAGCTGGAAGCTTTTGCTCTACGAGAAGCAGTATACCAAGCTAACCTCAGAGGTCATCAAAAGGTTTATTTCGAAAGGGATGCAAAGTCAGTAGTTAATGCAGTTCCAAATCTTGTAGAGGCTCTAGTGGAAATTGACACTATTATGGAAGATGCCCTCTTTTATGAGTTTTTTAACTCCAATATTTCAACCCAATTTATGTGGCTACTAAACTCTATTCTATGTTTTCATCAATGATATTACATCTTTGAAAAATAAATTTATACGTTTAGGTATCGTTTGGGTTTAGGGATACTAAAATCTATACATTTTTAAATTTTTTATCATTTGAATTAAATGTAAAAACAATATATTTTGTTTAAAATTATATTTTAATATAAATTTATTGAAGATAATATTAAAATAAAAAATTATTATAACAATCCATCATTCTTTCAAAATAGTGAATTTTAGGATTTTTCACCTCCTAATTGGAAAATTAAAATTATCTAATATAAGAGATTTTATAGAATAAATGATTCTATAAGTGTATAGATTTAGACCACTTTTTTTTGAAAGAAATTTATACCACTTTTTATTTGCTAAAACAATGGATTTAAATTCAATTTATAAATTTTACAAAATTTCTTGTTTGAAATCGCTCAATCCAGACAACCCTTTAAGTTTTTTTACTGACTTAATTATTGGATTGAGTAGCCAAACAACACTGTTTTATACTCTGCTAATACTTTTATAGGAACTCAAAAACTCAAGTCAACGAGATAATCATTATTTATAGCTAACTATTTTTTGACCAGTTATCACGAAGATTTTTGAGCAGTCATATAACACTATAAAAGAACAACAATTTAGATACCACTTTTAGCTACCACACTAAAGTGGTTGCTATTTAGCCACCACCGGATGTGGTCTTTGAATGGTCTCTAACTTCCCGCAAAAAATGGCGGAAATAATAGCGACCACTTGAGAGACCACAGATACTAAAGAAAATGGAATATAGTCTCTAATATAGGCGCCACGCAATAACAAAAAGATAGCGACCATTTTAAAGATTACGTGTGTTTCTAAATTAGAGACCATGGTTTGTGGTCTCTAATTTGGGTGTCAATCAAATAGCGGAAAAAATAATGACCACTTTAGAGACCATACTATTGTGGTCTTTAAGTTAGAGATCACAATGTGTGATTGCTAAGTCTTTAGCACTATATAGATTAATTAAATTGAAAATAATAAAAAATAATAATTTAATAATATTAATATAGTAAATGATATAATTTAATAAAAATAATTAAATTAAATTATGATCATATTATTTATATTAATTATAATATTTATTATATTGTATTTATTTTGTTAATAAATTTTTATTTATCAATTATATTTATTATGTTTATTAATTTTTTATTTCTATTATTTTAATTTTATAATTATTTATACGAAATATTTACACATATATTTTATAATTATGTTAATATTATTTTAAGTGAGACGCAAGAGTTGAAATCGTTTTAATCTAATCTGGCAACCATTTTAGCGACCACTTTATATGGTTGTTGTTTTTGTAAATAAACTGCAGGAGATATGGTCGTTTTATTTATTTTGTAGACCATTGCCTATTTTTTTTCAATTTTTTATGGCAGCTGCACCACCCTAAATCCCTAAGTCCCAAATTTCAAATCGAAGTGTGCCATTTCAGCCAATTTCATAGAAGCTCCGCCACCCTCCACCGCTGTTCTCCGGTTAACGTCTCCCTTTTTTCGGTTAAAACGTTTTTATTACTTTTTGTGTTGACAATTTTGTGGTTGTTTTGCTCTGATAATATGGAAATGTGATTTTGGGTTTAAATTTCAGTAACTATTATGTTTTGCTTTGTTTTATATTTTTGCATGTAAGGCTTTTTTTTTTATAAGAATTGATCTAGACTACTGGACTCTGACTATTATATTTGGAGAAACTTCAGGATTTGTATCTTTGGACTTCTTTTTTATCTTTTAACTCCATTTTCTATCATGTGTAAAGGAAAGTCTTGTATTTGCTTTTTTGTCTTTTATGTTTTCTTTCCATTTTCTGCAAAAAATGGCATGAGGGGTCTTATTAGCCATTGTCGAATCAAAAGCTTCCAATTTAAGAAATTGGTCCCAATTGAGAGCTTTAATAAAATGAAAAACACTTTGGCAAGATTGTGGTCAATAGTATAATTTCAAAATCATTAGTCATAAATCACAGCCAAGCATGAAATGCCAATCTTGTCTAATTTCTTTACTGTTTATTTTTCTTTTATTAGAAAATTAACCTTTTTATTTTGAACTTGCAAGGATCAATAATTAGTTATTGTTAGTAGATTACATTTGACCGGTTTTAAGAGGGTTTCTAAGGATATTTTGGAATGTGTCAATTTAGTCTTTTAATCTCATTTATGAAAATAATTTATGTCCAGATATAGATAAAAAGAGTAGAAAGAGGGCTGAAGGTGCACCCCAGGCAAGGTCCGACTATTTAATAAACCCACATGACTAGAGTCGATATGGATCGAGGTACTATATGGATGACCGCGCTAGGCAGATTGGGGAAAATGCATAATAATAAACATATTAATTTACTTAATTTATAATATGTTTTATCATTTATTTAATTTAATTTAATTTAATTAATTAATTTAGTAGCTCCAATTTATTTAATTTATTTATTTTATATATTATATTACGTTGAATGATATGTAGGAAAGCTTTAAGGAGCGCCTAGTGAAGGCGTCTCACAATGAAGACGGTAATCCGGTACCACTATCCTAGGAGGAAGAGGAGAAAATCTTCTTAGAAACAGTTCAAGCTTCCTCACATAGCAGATAAGTAAATAGGACATGGAAGAATAAGACATCTTCATATCAGTCTGATGTCTCGACCTCCAAAATATATTTACTTATATATGTGTGATTGGTTACTTATATTAGTTTTTAGTAACAGTACCAGTATTTATTTATAAATATCAAGTCACTTTGTCATTCCTTGTCAATATGCTCCAATACTATACTGAAGGTATTTGCAGTGGAATTTCTTTCTTATAAGTATGTGAGGAGGAATTTGATGTCAAATTTTATTTGAAATTAAATATACGTATACATATACCGTTAAGTTAAATTTATCGATAAATATGCAGCAGAACAAAATTATATACCAAAACTGATAAAGTGTGAATAATTTTAATTATTATGTTTTAAAAACTTTATTAAATAATTAAATAAATTCTTACATGAACATACTACCAATTCAATATTTATTATATAAATACTTGATAGATCATTATAGCAGTTAGCAGCAACTTTAAAAAATTTAATTATAAGGAAAGATATGAAAATTAATAAGAATTAAAAATATTTGTCAATACAAATAAAATAAGATAAATTAATAGATATTAAAAAGTAAAAATAAAATAAATAAATAGAGATTAAAAAGTTTCGAAAACTAAAAATAATTATAAAAATCAGTAAAAATTACAAATAAAAACTAAAATATTTTCTATGAAAAATTAGAGTATTAAAATATAATTTTGGGGTCAGTGGGGTAGCAGCTCCGACTGACCTCCAAAGTATAAAAATTTAATTTCTCAAATTTGAGGGTATTTCTCTCATTAATAATAACAATAATAATATTAAATTTCTCTAATTCATATAAGTGTGTATTTAAGATGAAGTCACCAGGATACACATGGGATGAGATAGACTTCGAATTCTTGGGGAACTTGAGTGGTGATCCTTACACCGTTCATACAAATGCGTATAGCAATGGCAAGGATGACAGGGAACAACAGTTTCACCTATGGTTCAACCCTACTGCAGATTTTCACACTTATTCTATTCTTTGGAATCCACACTAAATTGTGTAAGTACCATTTCCGAGTAATCCATATAAGTTTTTCTTAAATACAGTATCTAGTATTAATGGATGAGCCAAGTATTTAAGTTATTGGGAATTGCAAAGTTGCTTATATAATTGCAGGTTGAGATTCTTCAATTTTGAAAAGAAAGAATTTTAATTTTTGTTTCCAGATACATTGAAATATCTTAAATTAAATAAGAATATATCATCTAGATTGTCAATAAATGGTACGCCCATAAGAGAATTCAAGAAAATGGAGTCAATTTGTGTCCCCTTCCGAAAGAGGCAAGCAATGAGGATATACTCAAGACTATGGAATGCAGATGAGTGGGCAACAAGGTGTGGTCTTATAAAGACTGATTGGAGTCAAGCTCCATTCATTGCCTCCCACAGGAACTTCAAAGCTGAGGCTTGCACTTGATCTTTTGGCAAGTATTTTTGTACTCCAAATTATGCTTGGCTAAGACAACAATTGGATGCAACTAGCCTAAGAAGGTTCAAATGGGTGCAGAAAAATTACATGATTTACAATTACTACACTGACACTAAGCGATTTCCTCATGGCTTCCCTCCAGAATGTTATCACTCATCATAGAGCATATATATGTATGTATTTATTTATGTACGTATGTTTATATATAAACTGGCAATCACCATGCATATACTTCTCTAGTCCTCTAGTTTCATGTGTACGTTCTCTTTCACAAAGTGTAAAATATGATTATTATAACATAATGTAAATATATTCAGCAAGTTATAATATGAGAAATTTTAGCTTTCAGAATTTCAATTCTGTTTTGATCTATATAGAATCTAATATTGTTATTTCCCATAGATGATAGACCAATATGATAATATGCTTTTATTTTTATCTTTTTGCAATTTTGTATTTATTATAAAAAAATTCTCAAAAGAAGTAGTATTTAATTTCATAAGACTTAAGTTCTTTTAACTCTTGATCAATATAGGATGTGATACAACATTTATTTGCTTTTTGTGTTATATTGAATTAACACTTCAACATTAGACTTGTAGCCTAATGGCTTCTACATATTAAAATAGATTCATTTTATTCAAAGAAAGGTAAGAGCATAATTAATGAGAACTGGTCTACAAGAATTCAGAATTCGCATGGGTTGAAACTCGACGGATCATAGTAGCCTTGAATTTAATATGAGAAATTTAAATATTTTCTTTAGAAGTTGAGAGTACAAATAAAATATATTAAAAGAATTAATATGTTAAACAATAGTTAATATCTTTCTACCATCAAGGATGGTGGATTAGAGTGAGCTATAGTCTAGGGTAATTTAGAGAAAAAAATTATTTATTTTTAAATCCGTCAACTTACTATAATTTCGAGATATACAATTTTAGCCTAGGGTAATTTAACAATTGTCATTATAAGAATATATTTATAATCTAGGTCAAATTGACTAAACTTCCTAGTTACGCTATTGATTACCTTATCATCTTTATCTTATTTTATTTACAAATAATTAGCATGTATATATATACGAGCTTAGGTTAATAATTTGTTCAAAAAGATCCAAAATTTGTTGTATTAAACTGAAACAAATGAAACTTTAAAAAGAGAAAATGAGAGCTTAATTGAAATAATACTAAAAATGGGGGAAAAAAGAAAATTAATAAAATGTGCTACGACTTTCTACTTAGGAAATAGATGCTCTATTCACTGAGCTACAGGCGCCTTTTTGTAATCATCAGGTCAGTATATTCACCATGGCTAGCGACGTCATTATAATATCACAATCTAGTATTTTAAGGTTAAATATTTTAATTTTAATGAATTTTATCATATTGCATGAATGAGTCTTTTAATTTTTAATAATTAATCTTAATATTATTTTTATTTAATAAAATTAACTATTTATATCATTCTGTTAAATTTTTCAATTAGTCAAATATTATTTTTATTTAAAACACCAACTTTAACTTTATAAGTAAAAAGTCCTTAACGTTCTTGAATTTTATCAAATTATACTAATAAATTTTCTATTCCAATAATTAATTCTAACATCCTTCTCATAAATATTAAAAAATTAATCTAAGTTAATGGATTTAATAATTTAAATAAAAATATTTAAATTTTATTAGACTAACACTTCTATATTTAAAATTTAGATCCTTCAATATTCAAAAGTTAAAGTTATAAGCTACTAAAAGAATTAAAAAAAAAAGGATTTGTACTAAGTTACTTTAACTAAAGAAAACCTTATATAAAATTATATAAGAAATTTATAAGATAATATTTTATAATTAATTAAGTTAACTATTATTAAGCTAAAAAAATTACAACCTAATAATATTCTTTTAAAATATAAATAAATTTTAATACTATATATACAAAGCTTAGAGTTATCACTGGCGATATTAATATAGTAATATTAGTGAAGATAAATAGTACTTTAGTTTTATTTAATATTTCCTTTTAACAAAATGATATAATAATTTAACGTAATAAAATTAGAGGAGTGTTAATGTTAGTTATGAAAACAGAGGGATCTAGTAATATAATTTAACGAAACTCAAATGTGTTAAAGTATTTAATCTATTAAAGGTATATTAGACTTTCTATTCACATTTAACTTCTATTTTTTATTTAATATAGAAAAATGTTAAAATAATTATTAAAAATATAAAAATTTACTAATATAATTTGATATAATTTAAGAATGTTAAAATAATTAATCCTTATTCTAAGTATAATATTAATATTTAAATTTTAGAAATATTTGTTCAAAAAAGACAATGCAGATAAAATTCCCTTCATTCTTGGAAAGAGGAAAACAATTGTTAGAATATCATAGATTTTAATTTTGGAGCCAATAAGTAATAAGCTCATATTTTAATTTTTTAATCAATTAATAAGCTCATATTTTAATCTTTTAATCAATTTTATTCAGTGACTTTTTTAAAAATAGCTGATTCACCTAATAAAGTTAGGTCATAAAAAATTTATATAGGTTCTTGAACTTTACACTAAATATCAAATTTTAAAAAAATAAATATTTATTAAATTAGAGTGAAATTTATTTTATATTTCAATATAACTTAATTCTAATATTTAACAAAAATGATACATAATATTTTGCATTAGAAGTATGTAGTTAAATAATATTATCAAAATAAGATTAAGGTTAAATAGAATTAAAATAAAATTTTATGTATTAGCAATGTTTAATCTTTGTTTTTAATAAAAATAATAACTTAATAAACTGAAAGTTTTAAGCTCGACTCAAATCTTAATCTAGTAAGGATGTTATTGGTTCAAACTGATATGCATGAATGACTTAATATTCTTAAATTATTCTAATTAATATTTCAGGACTTATTTGACATATTTTTGTTATAATTACTAAAAAATCTTACTATTTTGATAATTTATATAATGATAATCAAATTTTATAAATATAATAAATTATCACAATTTATAATCATTAATTATCAATTAGCATGACTGTTAATTATTAATTTTAATTAAATATTAAGATTAAATTATGTAAAATTAAATAATTTTACTCTAACTTAATTTAAAACTGTTTTCAGAGTTTGATATTTGGTGTAGTTCAAGGATTAAATTGAACTTCTTTTTATAAATAAAATACTTTGATCGGAGCGTATTGAGATCTTAACAAGTTGCCTCAAATTGGCTAGAAACTATATTCAGGTGAATTATTTATTAGCTCCAAGTTCAAGGGCCAACTTGATCCTTTGGCCAATAATAAGATCTTAATTTTTGAAGAGACTTTCTATTTTATTTTCCTTCTATAAAATAACTTTAAAGTTCAATTATCTCTCTTTAAATTTAAGAAGGGAGAAAGTGACTTTTAAATATATTAATTATTTTTTTTTCTGTTTTTAACTTTTTTAAGAGTCACATTCTCTCTATTTATTTTTTTTTATTTTATTAATAAAAAGTTAACTAGAAAATAAAAAAAGTAGTATTGAAATACACATATATTTCAAGTTAAGTTAAAATAGAGAATTAATTATTTATAATTTAATAAAAAGACATATAAAAATACCATTAAAAAAGCTTTAAGCAAACGATTGGTTTTTAATGTCAATTCATAGTTTCAAATTTGATGGCCTGCAATAGTGAAAGCAATAAAATATGAAATTCAGTATGCATGGCCAAATAGTACATACATAAAGGAAAATACAAGTTTTGCCTCTGCATTTTTATATTTTTTGATAATTACCTTTTGTATTTTTATTTATACATATTCAATCCTTGTATTTTTATTTTTATCCACATTAGATTCTTTTGTAAAAGTAAGTTAGTGATATACGCTTTGTTAACAAGAATATGAATAATTTTTTAAAGTTTTTTGTATTAAATTTTTATACACTTGCCTCCTATATTCTTTTTTTTTTTAAATATATACACAATTTATTCTTAATATATTACTAACAAATTAATAAATTATGTAATTATTAAGATTATAGAAAGAAATATTTAATCGACTTTCAACTTTCATTGTTATTAACAAAAATACTTATTTTTTATAAACATTTTAATTGTTATTAACATTTATATATTTTATTAATTGACTTATGGTTTGACTAATTCTACACATATTCTTAATTAAAACAATAAGTTAAATTAGATTATAATAACTATTTAGGTTATAAATTTTAAATAATAAGTTTCAAGGGGCTAATATTGCTAAAAATTTAAAATACCTACCAGGAAAAAATTATTTTGTTTTGGTTCAATTAGTAATCATATATGAGATAGCAGACGATATAAATTTAGAAACAGGTAGGTCGGCTAGTCTGGTGCCAAAGTGCACTTGGGAGAAAAGGGAAGCTTGGCTTAGAGAGTAGCTTTCCTTAAAGAATAAATATGTTCAGAGGGCACACAACCCGTTCTTTGCTCTTTTTCTAAGCATTTCAGAATTACTTTGATGACTTGTTCTAGAACCTTCCTTACTTTAGCTCGCTTCGAGGGTCACTAAGGTGTGGCTGAATATAGAGCAATCCGCCCCTACAGCCTTTGATCAATAGATTATTTAGAACTTTGGAAGATGGTCA
The DNA here is from genome assembly GCF_019578655.1 of Ricinus communis. Taxonomy (NCBI): domain Eukaryota; kingdom Viridiplantae; phylum Streptophyta; class Magnoliopsida; order Malpighiales; family Euphorbiaceae; genus Ricinus; species Ricinus communis. The sequence goes on along the minus strand of NC_063264.1, from coordinate 16,371,408 downwards.
AGGTAGCTTGCTTCCAAGCCACTGTACTAGATGTGCATGTAGTCATAGTAGTCGGCTCAGAATGCCTCTGTTCTATACTAAAATACTACTTTGGATGAATGGGCAATTACGTCACTCTTTGATCTGCAAAACAAGGCCTATAAGCTCTTTGTTTTAGTTTTATGGCAGAGATCTCTCCACACCAAGGAACCAAATCACAATGGATCGAAGCCCTCATTTTTCATCCAATTAGTGCCTTAAGTTGTTCATGCACATCTTGAGGAGCTCTTACCGAGTAAACTTTTGAGAACAGGCAAAAGTAAGGCTCGTCACCTTGGAATGAACTCCGTGACAGGTGAGATTGGCCCCTCTTATTGCGGAAGACCAAACCGCTCATTTCCCTAAAGATCCTCTGCTTCCCCACATTGACGAAGACAATAATTTTCTTTGTCTTTTTCATAAGCGGCGGCTGTTGAAAAAAACCAAAAGAAAGCCATTGAGCTTTTATGAATGAAGCTATCGACATCTTTTCGTATTAATAGAAGCCAGGACGATGGGGTTTCATATTCGACTAAAACATAGACTAGGGTGGTTTATAAGTCTAAAGCAAAATCAATAGGAGTAGAAGACCTTTGGATGAAATCTTGTTCCTCAATGTTGTGCTAATTGATTAGAGAGGTATCCTGAGTGAGCTTAATTTAATGCTCTAGCTCTTTACGAAGCCTTGTTGGTATGTATCTATTAGAGGATTGTAAAGAAAGTCACGGGGGCTCCTCTTTATAAACTTGGCCGGCAGTAGTAGATCATTTCTAGGGCTCAATTTACTGTTCTATGTCTTGTTGACGCTAATTCGGCTATCTTCGGTCAAGGTCTTTTTATTATCCACGAGGATTTTTTTATTACAGTCTTTACCTTTAGCTTTAGTGGACTTTTTTGAATGGCGAGTAGTATTGGTTAGTTTAGGCAATCCAACCTCTTCCTTTGGTAAAGTGTAGACCAAAATTGATCTACTTCTTTCTATCTATGAGATTGTTAGGCAGATGGATTTGCCAAGCGTAGACCCGCATCGCCAGCAGCATAAAAGAGCAGCGTATGTGACTCTAGTGAAGGAAAAAAGATAATCACATGTTCGAAGATGAAGGAAGCACCTCTTTCACATAAGAACCTATGGTGGTGAAAAAGAGCCCTTTCTTTTTATTTTAAAAGTAAGTAACAAGAAAGGGCCCACTTTGCATGATCGATTCATAATATGTACCAAATTTAATACATAATTATTACTTCCTATAAGTTGAGACGCGTACAAATTTTACACAATTAGCTAGACTTCTATCTCGGTTAAATTAGTTAGATCTCGGTCAGGCACTCTCTCGCGACTAGACCTTAGTTAGTAGCTTAGACGAGTAAAGTACCCTTCTTCTTTCTGAACCAAATAGCCAAGCAGCTGCAATTAAAGCATAACTTCTTCTTTTCTTTGAGTCACATATTTAATGAAAACAATTCCTGTATAAGCTGATAACATGAAGTGAAGAACATCATTTGTAAAATAAACTTAACCTCATTAATTCTGTTATGGATAAATCAAGCTTAAAGCATAAAGATAATGGGCTTGATAAAGAGGACCAACAAACAAGGAAGTCTAGGATTGTCAATGATGGGCTAGACTTGCCAAAAGGTCCAATAACAAGGTCTAGAGCCAATAAGCTACAACAAGCCTTAAATGGCTTCTTCCAAGCATGTGCCAACAAAGAAAGTCCATTTGAAGGTCCAAGATCCACAATCATTGGAAAACATCAAGATTGGACCTTATACGATCTTATTAAGGTCCAAATCCAAAGAGAACAAGGCAAGGCCGAAATCCATGGCCCATGAACTTAAAAATAGAATGAACTTTATTTAGTGAAGGGATATTTTGGTCTTTTCATGTTTAAGTTGTCTTCTAGGATTTGTTTTAGTTTATAAAAACAAACCTTAGCCGAATTGATTGGGGGATGATAATTAGATTGATGTTTGTTTATTCAACCTTGCTTGAATTCTTGTATTCTTGTTGAATGCATTTAACACTTATCAAGGATTTGATCCATCTTTGTGGCGTGCTAGAATTAGGGTTTAAAGGCTTAATTTTCTTTAAGTTCTAATTCCTAATTGATAATTCATAATCTGATTTAGAGTTGATCCTAGGGTTTGAATTCAATTTGCTATAGGGTTTGTATGTTAGTGTTATAGGGATTCGTAATTGAAAAGGAGTTCGTATAATCTATTCATATATGTTCATAACATTTGGTATTAGATATGGGGTCTTCAAATCAGACTGCTTATCTTTATTTTCATGTTCTTTCATTAGTTTGTTGTTCTTATTCATTGAATTTCAGATTTCGGTTTCTATAAAAAAAAAGGAAAAGAAAAGAAAAAGAGAAATCTGAAATCTTGAACAAATTCTGATATCTTGTTCGTCTTCTTGAAGTTCTTGTTATTGAATCCGAGTTTGTGAGTGTTTGATTGCTGATTTTTATTTATGCAAGTAAAGTGGAGTGTTTCTAGGCTAAAATCAAGGGAACTCCTATTTTTAAGGGGTTATTAGTTGGCAAATCAGATTAGGACTTGGATTTCCTAATCTAAAGGGGATTTGGACTGATTTTGAGGCTGTTTTAAGAGATATAATTAGAGCATACGAATTTGAAAGGGATTAACACCAAATATATTCCATTTAAGTCAAATTTAATCATTCAAAACCTAATTATTATTCCTCTTTATCTTGTTTCTCTCTTACAAGTATTCTTAGACAGATTTCAAGCAATTCGGCGCACATAGGACATTGATATGAACTTGAACCGGGCACGTTCAAACACCAAGATGAGCAATGGTGAGAAATTCAAACTGATAAATGCTCTCCCTATTTGAGAGGAAGCACCCTTACCAATAAGTTCAAATTGTCGCCCCAAGATCTAACTTGAAAGTTTGCAATTGATTATGGAACTAACAAACTTAGCAATAGAACTACTAAGCCCTTTAGTTATAAATGTATGAAGAATGTTCAAACAACTCAAGAAACTAATAAAAAGTTAATTGATTGATCAAACATGTAGATGTGAAACTAAACTAAACAAGTTAATTTAATCTCAAGAAATTCAAGAGTTAACAACTCAAGAAAAATAAACTTCATTCAAAATGATATATTGATCTAATGCCCTTTTGGCCGAAATACATAGCTCTATTTATAGGGTTTTGAAATAATTTTAACCCTAGAAAGGACTAAGAGATAAGGAATAAAACTCGAACCCTAAAAGACTCCTAATATACGGTTGATCTTATCCCTATAAAGTGTCCCATCAAGCCACCTTCATGTGACTTTCTCATAAGCAATTCACGCATAGAACACATAGGAATGCATAGATGTTTTTCCTTGAACAGAAATCCATCATGTCTATAAAATTTATCAATAGCACCATGTTCACAAGCATGAAAAATAGAACCAAAATCATGGTCATCAACATACAAATCTTTGATATACTCAAAACCAAGCAATTTTGTTTCTAAAGTAGCAAGTAAAGCATACCTTCTAGATAGTGCATCGGCAACTACATTTTCTTTACCTTGCTTGTACTTAATGACATAGGAAAACGCTTCGATGATTTCACTCCACTTAGCATGGCATTTATTCAACTTGTTATGTCCTTTCAAGTGCTTCAATGCTTCATGATCCGTGTGAATCACAAACTCTTTAGGTAGCAAATAATGCTGGCAAACATCAAGTGCACGTACAAGAGCATACAATTCCTTGTCATAAGTTGGATACTTCAAGCTAGCTCCACTCAAATTTTCACTAAAATAGGCTATTGGCTTCCTATCTTGCATTAAAACAGCTCCAATACCTACACCAGAAGCATCACAATCAATTTCAAAAGTTTTGGAAAAATCAGGAAGTGAAAGAATAGGAGATGAAGTAAGTTTGTCCTTTAGCATATTGAATGCTTTTTCTTGTTGTTCTCCCCAATGAAACTTCACGTTCTTCTTTACAAGCTCGTTGAGTGGTGCGGCAAGGGTACTAAAGTCCTTGACAAACCTCCTATAGAAGCTTGCAAGCCCATGAAGCTCCTCACGTTACTACCTGTAACACCCGAAATTTTTATATATTTAATAATGAGTTTTTATTTAAGTTAATTTTAGCTTCATTATTATTGGGTTTAATTTGAAATGATTTAATGAAAAATTTAATATTAATCAAATAAATGAGTTATTTTCTATACCCAATTAGTTTGAAATTTTAAGAAATTATTCAAGTAAATTATTTGAGAAATGATTATATTTTGGTTATTCAAAATTTTCCCAAATGCATATTTATATAAGTAAAATTATATATTGGAAAATTATGGTAGAATTGTAAAGGATGTTTATAAAAGAATTTTGGGAAAATTGGTATTATAATTGATTAGTAGTATTAAATTTTAAGTTGGAAATTGATTATTTAATTTAATTGTGTGTTAGGACTAAATTGGAAATTTATTTTGGTATAAGGATTGAAAGTATAATGTTATTTTTTTTATGGGGTTTTAATGGAAATTTGTGAGCTTGGTATTTTTATAAATAAATATGTCGGTCAGGGGTATTTGTGTATTTTCAATAATTCGGTGTTGGCCCAAATTAATTAGTTAAGGGCTTAATTGAAAGGCTAAAGGAAAGTTTGGGGGTTAAATTGGAATTCTGCAGGATGAAATTGTAAGTAATTAAGAAAGTTGAGGGACCAAATTGCAATAAGGAAAGGTTCGGGGGCCTAATGTCGATATTGAAAGGAAAGAAAATCGGGGAAGAAGAAAGGAGGAGAGAGAGAGAGAGCGCACGGAAGAGAGAGGATCTGCAGGCGTGGTGGCGATCACTGGGGCGGAGCTGGCCGACAGAGCGGCAGGCGAGCGGCCGGAAGAGCACGGCAAGCGTGTTCCATTTTCGGCATTGTTGGCGGCCGAGCCTGGGTGGCGATCGGCTCCTCTCGGCGAGAGCTTTCTTTTAGCGGCCGACGCCTGTGGTGGCCGGAGACGGAAGATCCGGTGGAGAGAGAAAATGGTGGCAGCCGGCGTTTTTGGGTTTTTCCGGCGAGATCCGGTGGAGGATGGACGATCGGAGGACGTATCCCGACTCTCCTCATCTCAAGCTTCGAAATGGCACCGGTTTGGTGGCGATCGGGCTCCATTTGCAAACCAACGGCCGTGATCGTCCGCAAATTTCTCCGGATGATCGGGTGTCAGATCAAAAAATCAAAAGCGGGGATCGTCATCAGCGCGTCGTTGTGAGTCCGATGGTGTGTTCGGATCGTCGATCGGACTCCGGCGGCTGGAGGCGAGTCGACCGAGCGATCGAGCGTCTCGGTAATTTTCTTTGGCCCGTTAATTTTAGAAATTCTTGGTTTAATTGTGTCTATTGGATTATATTGAGTATTTGATGATTTTTGTGAGTCAAAAATATTTGTCTGTCGATTGGCCTGCCATAGTCGTATTTTGTCTTTGTGTGGCGAGTCGGAAATAGTGAAGTTTGGGGACCCGACTCCCGTTGTTTTAATTGTTGGATATTTAGAGTGTTTTTCTGGCAGGTCCTAGACCCGTTTTTACGGGGGGTAATGTTCGTGTTGTAGGGAGGTTCTAGAATTTTGTAGTTCCTGAGTCGAGATTCTTAGACAGTCAGTCCTAGGAGTCTAGACCTAGGATTAAAGATCGATTGTTTCAGCGTTTTGATAAATTGTTTTCCGTGACTAGATTGTCCGTTTGTTCGGCTCGCTCCAACTGAGGCACCGGAGCAGAGCTAGGAGGTCGCCCAATTCTGTGAGTTAAAGTCATTTAATCATTGCACTATTGCTAAGTCTGATTTTAATATGCTATTTTGGAAGTTTATGTTTAACATGGTTATTAATATCTCAACGTAAATAATTTTACTGGATTATTAATTATTGAAGATAATATGAGTATTATTATAGTAATGTTATAATAATTCCAAATATTATCAGTTTTCCACCTGAGTTGCCTGATGTCATACTCTTAATTGTTAATTGTTATTTTGATATGGTTGAATGATTTCATTATACAATGATATTTATTTAATGTGATGATTTCGATTTGGGGATGTGGCTTTCGTAGAACATGCCGCCTGATGGGTTACATCAGGATCGCGTCTTGCACGGTAATGATCATGGACATGTAATCAGATTTTTATGGGTTTGCCCTGGTCGAGCATGGCTCTCTGGGCTAATTTGTGTAAATTGCCGGAGGTAAGGTCCTTGGTCGAGCATTGCTCTTGGGGCGCCGGCTTATTTGGATACTTAAGTGACCAGACTGGAGGTAAGGTCCCTGGTCGAGCATTGCTCTCGGGGCGCCAGTCTTATTGGATTAAGAGAGCCGAATGGCTACTAGATTTCTTATTTGGATACTTAAGTGACGGTGGAGGTAAGGTCCCTGGTCGAGCATTGCTCTCGGGGCGCCAGTCTTATTGGATTAAGAGAGCCGAATGGCTACTAGATTTTGGGGTTTAGGGTTCTACCGAGCCACTCGTCCCGTAAAAGTAAAAATATATTTTTATTTATTTATTTATTAATTTATTATGGTATGATTATAATATGGATTGTATTTACGTGCATGGTTGATATTTTGATTCGAATGATTAATATTTTATGTGAAGGAAATAGTAGGGTATGATTATAGTATGGTTTGATATACTGATTTGAATAATCTATGTTTTTTTGAGAAGAAGCAATAGTCTCTAGATTATTTGATTTTAACTCACTCTCGAGACTGACAGTCTCTATTTATGTTTTCTTTTCAGATTCGTGACTGTTAGTTCTCCCGCGACTCTTATTCAGTAACCCGACTCCTTCATCATCGGGTGATGTATTTGAATTGGTATGTAAATTGGTAAATCTTAGATTCTCCGCAGTAGTAATAGTAGATGTATCAGTTGTAAATTTTCTGAGTTTCAGGTCTCGCCTAGTTTTTCTGGCAGACCGAAGTATTTATGTAAAATGTAGCATTTAAGATAATTTGTGGCTTTAATAATATTAATTTGAGATGAGATTTGTTTAAGTCAGTGAGTGTCAGGCTTACTACGGGTTTCGGTGGCCTTACGCCTACCCATTCCCTAGTCATGGGTCCACGGGCCCACCAGGTGGGGTCGTGACAAAGTTGGTATCAGAGCTTAGGTTTAGATTTCCTTCGACCTAAGTTAAGATTTTTGTTGGTACTGCGGAGTTAGTATCATGTCTGTCTTGTTGTTTTTATTGACTCCAGTGTCTCAGCCTTCTTTGTTAGAGAGTCTGTCATTCTTTTCTTGTAAGCTTGTCTTTGGTGCTGTGCTGAGAATGAGCTTGTAGCGATGGGAAGATCCGAAGCGCGATAGACTCGTGCTGTTTCTTCAAGTGATTAGTGCAGTCCGCCTTTAGAAGCTTTGATTGTTGTTTCGATGGTGGGCACCGCAGTCAGTTTTAGTGTAGAGCGTGGTTGCAGTCGTGTCATGGACTGCCTCATCATCGCATCAGGCATCGTCTTTTTGAGTAGCGCCGAAGGTAGTGCCTGGGAAGTCGAGCGGATGTCGGCTGTTATGGTTGAGTTGGTGATTGTAAGAAGCTTAAGTGACCATACTAGAGGTAAGGTCCCTGGTCGAGCATTGCTCTCGGGGCGCCAGTCTTATTGGATTAAGAGAGCCGAATGGCTACTAGATTTCTTATTTGGATACTTAAGTGACTAGACTGGAAGTAAGGTCCCTGGTCGAGCATTACTCTCGGGGCGCCAGTCTTATTGGATTAAGAGAGCCAAAATGGCTGTTAGAATTTGGGGTTAGGGTTCTACTGAGCCACTCGTCCCGTAAAAGTAAATATATATTTTTATTTATTTATTTACTATGGTATTTGATTATAATGTGATTTGTATTTACATGCATGGTTTGATATCTGATTTGAATAATCTATATTTTCCGAGAAGAATGCAATAGTCCCCGGATTATTTGATTTTAACTCACTCTAGACCGGTCTCATTTTCTTATTTTCGGATTCGTGATCATAGTCCTCTCGCGACTCTTATTCAGTATCCGACTCCTTCATCATCGGGTGATGTATTTGATTTGGTATGTAAATTGGTAAATCTTAGATTCTCCGCAGTGAGTAATAGTAGATGTATCAGTTGTAAATTTTCGAGTTTCGAGGTCTCGCCTAGTTTTTCAGCGGCCATCAAGTATTTATGTAGAATGTAATTTAAGATAAATTGTGGCTTTAATAATATTAATTTGAGATGAGATTTGTTTAAATCAGTGAGTGTCAGGCTTACTACCGGTTTCGGTGGCCTTAAGCCTACCCATTCCCTAGTGCCGGTCACGGGCCCACGGGTGGGGTCGTGACACTACCATTCTTTAGTGTTGGCCATATTACTTTCACCTTATCTTCATCAACCTGAATTCCATTTGCACTAACAACAAAACCAAGAAACACAAGTTTGTTTGTGCAAAAATCACACTTAGCAAGGTTAGCATATAAAGAATTCTCATGTAAAACCATCAACACCATCCGAACATGTTCAACATGCTCATTCATGCTCTTACTATAAATCAGAATATCATCAAAATATACTACCACAAATTTACCAATATACACATGCAAAACATGGTTCATTAGTCTCATAAAAGTACTTGGTGCGTTAGTTAAGCCAAAAGGCATCACCAACCACTTACACAAACCAAATTTAGTTTTGAATGCTGTTTTCCACTCATTACCTATATTCACTCTAATTTGGTGATAGCCACTTCTCAAATCAATTTTAGTAAAGATAACACTACCATGCAATTCATCTAACATATCATCTAACCTAGGAATAGGATGATGATATTTAATGGTAATCTAGTTAATTGCACGACAATCAACACACATACGCCAAGACCCATCTTTCTTAGGGATAACAAAACAGGAACAGCACATGGACTAAGACTTTCCCTAACATAACCTTTACTTAGTAGTTCCTCAATTTGGCATTGCAACTCTTTGGTCTCCTCCGGATTGACTCAATAAGCTGGTCTATTTGGAATAGATGACCTCAGCACAAAGTCAATTTGGTGCTTTATCCCCCTTAGTGATGGCAACCCACTTGGTAATTCCTCGGGAAACACATCTTCAAACTCTGTAAAACACTTACAAACACACTGAGAAGAGAAGAGTTAAGATCATTAGTGTTAAATAAAGTTTCCTTGTACATAAGTACAAGTACTTGCCTATTTTCACTAAAAGCCTTTCTCAAGTCTCGCTCTCTAACTAAGAAACTCACTTTTTTCTCACTTGCCTCCCCTTTTTCTTGCGCCTTACTCATTCTTTTGCTCACATTCTTGCACAAACCCTCACTAAACTCTCCTTTTACCACTTTTTGCTCTCGCCCCTCATTATTCTCCATACAACTCCCCTTTTGCTTGTGCACCTTTACTTTTTCATGCGCACTCTTACACTTTCTTTTTTCTTTCTCATATTCTTCCATTTGGTCCTTTACAACTTTTTGTATTTCACAAACTTCTTTAGGACTTAATGGTGCCAAAACATACAGTTTTCCATCCATTATAAGAGAATAAGCATTGGTTCGACCATTATGAATTACAGATCTATCATATAACCATGGTCTACCTAGCAACATATGACATGTATGCATGGGAACAACATCACATAGTACCTCATCATGATACTTCTTTACACTAAATGCAACCCGTACTTGCTTAGTAACTCTAATTCCACTTTGATCATTGAGCCATTGCATGGTGTATGGCTTAGTGTGCTTAATAGTTTGGAAGTTTAAGTTTATCAACCATCATAGCACTTGCTACATTAGTACAACTACCCCTATTAATGATTAAACTATAATTAGCATCATGGTTTTGTACTTTACATGTAGTATGGAATATGTTTTCCCTTTGAGCATCATCATCAACAGGTTGTAAATTAAGAGCTCTAAAGGTTATAAGTACATTACTAACCTCACCCAATTGCACATCATCACAATCCTCCAATTCAGGCATGTCTAGATAATCCTTCTCACCAGGTTTGGATTCTTCATCACTCTCAAAGACCACTTCACCACCTCGAATTGCCATGGTTCGCTTGTTTGGACATTGGTAAGATATATGCCCATATCCCAAACACTTGAAGCATTGCACTTCTTTGATTTGAGGTCACTTTGCGTTGTTGGCTTAGTGTTAACATCAAATTTAGGGGCTGCTTTGATGTCCTTTGATGCCTCATGACCCTTGTTAGGGGGTTGGTTGCTCCCTTTCCATTTGTTACTCCATCTTGAGCTAGGAGCATCACTTTTCCTCTTAGTTTTCAATTGCTTTTCCACCTTTACGGCCATGTGCAACATGTCCTCCATCTCTACATAATGCTGCAATTCAATTATGTTAGAAATATCACGATTCAAACCATGCAAAAATCTTGCCATTATGGCTTCCCTATCCTCATCTATAGCTATCTCCATAGATTGCCAATACTCCTCAACACTCTTACACCTTGTACCAAAATTTTGTAACTTGTTGTACAAGTCCCTTTGGTAGTGCGATGGCACAAACCTTTTACGCATAATGTGCTTAACCTCATCCCATGAACCAACTTCGGGTTCCCTATAACGCCTACGACCACTCACCAATTGATCCTACCAAATGCCAGCATAATCACAAAATTCAACAACAGCAAGTTTAACCTTTTTAGACTCACTATAGTTATGACATTTCAAAAACCCTTTTAACCTTCTTTTCCCACTCCAAATAAACTTCAGGGTCACTCTTACCATGAAAGGACGGTATTTTCATCTTAATACTACCTAAATTAGTGTCAATTTTGGGTTGGAAATTATGTCTAGACCTTTTAGACTCACTTTCTAGGTCATCACCAAAACTATCCCCTTTAGACATTTTAGGCATATCATTCAATAACCTAGTTAATTTGTCATCTTGTTTTTGAAATTGTCTTTGCATATGTTCTACTACATTTTTTAATGTAGAAGCTAATCTTTTCAAAGTCAATGGCTGTTCAGATGACATGGTTAACCCAAAAGACTAGAAAAGAAAACAAAAAAAAAGACGTGATCAAGTGTTATACTCTGGAGGCTTCTTATAGTCAAAGGAGAAATAAGAAAAGATCACTCCCTCACGTGTTTCACTCATAAAGAATTGAATTCCTTATAGAAATTAAATCAAATTGTTCTAGGTAATCATAAAAATAAGTTTTTCATAACCTCTTAACGTTTATTAATTCTGAAGTTCAATAGAACACTCGTGAATCAATAAAATAAATTATAAGCGTGTGAACAAAACAAGCTTATAACTAATCGAACAAGACTCAATTAACCCAAAAGAAAAGCTTTTTAAGAGAAAACAAAAAAAAATTACCCAAATCAGAATTTCAAGAATGAAAAACAGCTCCAATCAATTAAAAAAAAAGAATTGCAGAATCAATCAATCAAGAATCAATTCTTCAAGAACCACCCAACACAAACTGTTAGGGTTAGTTTTTCGTTCCTTTTTTTTATGAATCTGCCTTAGTATGCGGGCAGCAATGAAAATATTATACTTCTTTTTTTTAATGATGCGAATAGAAATTAAGATGAAATAGAAGACAGACCCTTAATTGAAAAGAAAGTAAACCAAACTTACAAGTTTGGCTCCGATACCAAATGATACGAACTCGAACCTGATACGTTCAAACATCAAGATGAGCAATGGTGAGAAATTCAAACTGATAAACTTTCTCCCTATTTAAGAGGAAGCACCCTTACCAATAAGTTTGAATTTTCACCCCAAGATCTAACTTGAAAGTTTGCAATTGATTATGGAACTAAAAGACTTACCAATAGAACTACTAAGCCCTTTAGTTATAAATAGATGAAGAATGTTCAAACAACCCAAGAAGCTAATAAAAAGTTAATTGATTGATCAAACATGTAGATGTGAAACTAAACTAAACAAGTTAATTTAATCTCAAGAAATTCAAGAGTTAACAACTCAAGAAAAATAAACTTCATTCAAAATGATATATTGATCTAATGCCCTTTTGGCCGAAATACATAGCTCTATTTATAGGGTTTTGAAATAATTTTAACCCTAGAAAGGACTAAGAGATAAGGAATAAAAATCAAACCCTAAAAGACTCCTAATATGCGGTTGATCTTATCCCTATAAGGAAGGATAAGATAAAGAGTAATCTAAACAAATTAAAATCCTAAATTCATGGAGAAAGTTCTCTTTATCCAGTACTTCCAAAAATATAAGAAATTAACTAAAAAATAGGTCCACTAAGAATTTATCTTGAAAAATTCAAAGCTCTTTTTTTAGGTACCAGCAGCTCATGAATTGTAAGGTGTGGTCACGCCTTATTGACAATGATCTTCTATCCAGATTTTGTGTAGCTCACAGGTTGTAAGGCGTGGTCACGCCATATTGAAGATGAGCTTCTGCCTCAATCTTCATTAATAGCAATTATTGTCACTATCTTCAAGGTATTGTTATCATCATCAAAAGCACCATCATTAGCCATCTTTAAAACATGCTCCAAGTAAGAATTTAAGGCTTCCTTGAACTTCTTACTCCTTGCTTGTGTCGTTGGTCCTCCATAGGCTAGTGGATCCATGCTAGTTGACTAAGATGCATCCTTGGTTGCATCAGACATACTCAACCCTAGAATGAATTCTGTTGTTACAATTGATTGCCAAACTGATCTATCATTGGTAATACACCATTATCCTTTGGATTCATTAGCCCCACCCTCTCCAAGTCAAATTCCATCGTTTACTAGGATTTTTGGCTGCTTTTGTGTTTTTGGTCATACTTTTCTTTTATCTTTGAGTTGTTTCGGGTTTGTTCTTCATATGTCATTTGTTCTTCATATGTCCTTTGTTCTTTAGTTGTTTTCTAGGCGTTTTAAGGTATTACAAGTAGTTTTGTGTCTTTTTGATTGCTAGTGACGTTGCTTCTTACCTTTTCATTGTTTCATTTAACATTAATTTTTGCATTTAGTGGTTTTCTTTCACTTGTCTTTGCTTCCCTTTGAGTTTTTATTCATTGACTTCTTATTTTCTTTTGAGCGCACTATACACTTGTAATTTCTTCAATATATACGATTTTGCCTCAATTAAATGTTTGAATTTTGATTCTAGTATGTTGCGATGACTATGATTAGGTTTTTTATTTGGTGTTATTTGATTTAATAAGAATATTTAAAAACAAGCTTGAGTGGTGTGAGGTTAACCCATGTGTGTATTCATTGTTTGTGTGAAACACGAGTGACCACCTTCATTTTTGGGAGCAAACACATGAGGGAGTGTGTGTGAGGTCCATTAAATTCGTATTTTGTTGTGTTTTCTAACCCTTGTTGCAGGTATGTCATCCGGTTCTAGTACTCATGATGAGACCAGAATAACACAATTGCATTAGCGTAAATGCAAGCAAATAAGAGGACGTAAAGGAATATTGCAAACCTTAATGACCGAATGGAAAGAATAGAGGTGGAGTTGCACAATGAAACTAGGGAAATTAAAAGTGAGATGACTAGAACTTTAGAAGCTAATCAAAGAGGAAAGGCTTGAATGATTTGCAGCATTGAATAGAAACATGGGGAATAGGCAAGATTTTAGGGCTGAAGCACCGAATGTGGGTATGAATGCACAAAATTTAGGTATGCACAATCATGGGCAGCCCCAACACATGCGGCATAATGAGTACAATAATGATGATATGGGCTGAACTTTAAGTAGCATCAAATTTATTGTTCCAAACTTTGCTAGTAGAACCGACCTTGAAGCCTATCTAAAGTGGGAGAAAAGGGTAGATCTCATATTTGATTGTCATAATTGTTTTACTGAGAAGCAACTGAAGTTAGTGGTTAGCCATTTTACAGAGTATGCAATTCTATGGTATGACCAAATGGTAGTGAGTAGGAGAAGAAATGGGGAAGAGCCTATCAATAGTTGGGTGGCTTTTAAGTTTGTCATGAAGAGGAGATTTGTACCTGTGCATCACCAAAGAGAGTTGTACCAAAAACTCCAATACTTGAGACAAGATACAAAAAGCATAGAGGATTATTTCAAGGAGATGGAGGCTTGATCGCGTTGATTTACAATATTATATGGAGATTGATGAAATGGTACACCTTGCTATAAAGGTGGAAAGACAACTCAAAACGAGATGGACAGCAAAGAGAGAGTAAACCGAATTGGTCTTCAAATTCAGGTTCAAAACCGAATTGGGAAACTAATTCCAATACCAAACCGAACTGGAGCAATGACACCAAATGAGGTAAATTTGATGCTAACAATTCTGTTTTGCAGGATACCAAGCAAAAAGGAGTGGATGATCCAAGGGGTACCTATAAGACCGAGCCACATAAGCAAAGAAACCGAGACATCAAGTGTTTTAAGTGCTTGGGCAGTGGACATATTGCATCTCAATGTCCAAATGGAAGGACAATGATTGCTTCAGATTATGGAGATATTGAGACTGAAGGTGAGAGTGAAGGGGAAGAGATGCCACAAGAGCAAGAGAGTAGTGATGATGGCATTGAAGGGCCCATGAAAGGAAAGCTCTTAGTGGTAAGACATACACTTAATACATATATGAAGGATGAAGATAATATGGAACAACAAAGAGACAACATATTTCACACTAGATGCCATGTACAAAGTAAGACTTGCAACCTTATTATTGATAATGGTAGTTGCACAAATGTTGCTAGTGTGTCCATGGTTGAGAAATTGGGTTTGAAATTGATTCCTCATCCTAGGCCTTATAGATTGCTTTGGTTAAATAATTGTGGTGAAATGAAAGTAAATAAACAGATTATAGTGTCATTTCAAATTGGTAGATATGTTGATGAGGTGCTATGTGATGTAGTACCAATGCATGCTGGACATATCCTGTTAGGTAGACCATGGCAGTTTGATAGGAAAGTCTCACATGATGGCTTTCTTAATAGGTATTCATTTGTGAAAGATGGGAGGCAAGTTACCCTATGATATGAACTCGAACAGGATACGTTCAAACACCAAGATAAGTAATGGTAAGAAAATCAAACTATTTAAGAGGAAGCACCCTTACCAATAAGTTCGAATTGTCGCCCCAAAGTCTAACTTGAAAGTTTGCAATTGATTATGGAACTAACAAACTTAGCAATAGAACTACTAAGCCCTTTAGTTATAAACAGATGAAGAATGTTCAAACAACCTAAGAACTAATAAAAAAGTTAATTGATTGATCAAACATGTAGATGTGAAACTAAACTAACCAAGTTAATTTAATCTCAAGAAATTCAATAAGGAGTCGACCATAGGCTAGTGGGTCCAAGTTAGTTGACTTAGATGCATCCTTGGTTGCATCATTCCCCCCCTTTTCGAAAGGATTCGACCTTGAATCAACACCTTCATCAAAATCAAAAGGAGACAAATTAGCAACATTAAAAGTAGCACTAACATTATACTCACCAGGTAAGTCAACTTTGTATGCATTATTGTTGATGCGCTCTATCACTTGAAATGGACCATCACCACGTGACATCTACTTTGATTTCCTTTGATTGGGAATCCTTTCCTTCCTAAAATGCACCCAACCCAATCACCAATTTCAAACACCACCCTTTTGCGGCCCTTATTGTGTTGTTTGGTGATTTGTTCATTGCGCCTTTCCAAGTTTGCGCACACTTGTTCATGCAACTTCAACACAAATTTAGCCTTCTTTGCGCCATTTAAATTCACTTGTTCACTCAAAGGTAAGGCAATCAAATCTAAAGGACTCAAAGGAATAAAACCATAAACAATCTCAAATGGGCAAAATTGAGTAGAAGAATGCACACTACGATTATATGCAAATTCAACATGCGGTAAACAATTTTCCCATGTTCTCAAGTTTCGTTTAACCATGGTCCTAAGTAATTGTGACAAAGTTTTAATTACTACCTCGGTTTGACCATCGGTTTAGGGATGACATCTAGTAGAAAAAAAAACAATTTAGTTCCTAATTTACCCTATAAGGTCTTCCAAAAATAGCTCAAAAACTTGGTGTCCCTATCACTAATAATAGTTCTAGGCATACCATGTAAACGTACAATTTCTCTAAAGAACAATTCAACAACATGTTGTGCATTATCGATTTTCCTACATGCAATAAAGTGTGACATCTTTGAAAACCTATCCACAATAACAAAAATACTATCATGCCCATGCTTAGACCTAGGTAATCCAAGCATAAAATCCATAGATATGTCAATCCAAGGAGCATTAGGTATGGGCAAAGGCATGTACAACCGTGATTTAGACTTGGCTTGTTTGCATACAATACAATTAGCACATAATCTAGTCACATCAGATTTCATCTTAGGCCAATAGAAATGATCATGCAAAACATCTAAGGTCTTTTGAACACTAAAGTTTCCCATCAAGCCACCTTCATATGACTTTCTCATAAGCAATTCACGCATAGAACACATAGGAATGCATAGACGTTTTTCCTTGAATAGAAATCCATCATGTCTATAAAATTTATCAATATCACCATGTTCACAAGCATGAAAAATAAAACCAAAATCGTGGTCATCAACATACAAGTCTTTAATATACTCAAAATCAAGCAATTTTGTTTCTAAAGTAGCAAGTAAAGTATACCTTCTAGATAATGCATCAGCAACTACATATTCTTTACCTTGCTTGTACTTAATGACATAGGAAAATGCTTAAATGAATTTCACTCCACTTAGCATGGCGTTTATTCAATTTGTTCTGTCCCTTCAAGTGATTCAATGCTTCATGATCCATGTGAATCACAAGCTCCTTAGGTAGCAAATAATGCTGCCAAACATCAAGTGCACGCACAAGAGCATACAATTCCTTGTCATAAGTTGGATACTTCAAGCTAGCTCCATTCAATTTTTCACTAAAATAGGCTATTGGCTTCCCATCTTGCATTAAAATAGCTCCAATACTTACACCAGAAGCATCACAATCAATTCCAAAAGTTTTGGAAAAATCAGGAAGTGAAAGGATAAGAGATGAAGTAAGTTTGTCCTTTAGCATATTGAATGCTTTTTCTTATTGTTCACCCAAATGAAACTTCACATTCTTCTTTACAAGCTCGTTGAGTGTGGCAAGGGTACTGAAGTCCTTGACAAACCTCCTATAGAAGCTTGCAAGCCCATGAAAGCTCCTCACATCACTAACATTCTTTGGTGTTGGCCACTCCTTAATTGCTTTCACCTTGTCTTCATCAACCCGAATTCCATTTGCACTAACAACAAATTCAAGAAACACAAGTTTATTTGTGCAAAAATCACACTTAGCAAGGTTAGCATATAAAGAATTCTCACGCAAAACCATCAACACCATCCGAACATGTTCAACATGCTCATTCAAGCTCTTACTATAAATTAGAATATCATCAAAGTATACTATCATAAATTTACCAATATACGCACGCAAAACATGGTTCATTAGTCTCATAAAATGATCTAAGTCAAATACACCTCACAACAGAAAACTTGTAAAGGTATTTAGACTAGATTGAAAAGAACCCCTTAATTTCACTTAAGAAACTGAAATTTTGCACCAATAATCCAAGACTAACTCAAGACTATTGGAATACTAGGTAAGAACATAAGACTCACTCAATGTTCCACCGAAATCTTATCACTCAAGACAAACTCAAAAAAATATAGAGTACATGTTTTTCTTTGATAATCAACTGTCCCCTTTTTCTCATTCCATAACTTATATATATAAGAAACTTACAAATAAGAAAAGAATACAAAAATTTGGCTTTAAACAGCCTTAAAATAACAATGAAAACGTTTGCACACCATAACCCCCACTATGTGAAAAGTTTCCTCAATTAAATCATCCTTTTAATTCTTCCATTTAAAGCTGGCCGTTTTAGGTACTCTTTCACCTATTCACACACCTCACTCTTAATACTTCTATTTATAAGTTACAAACAAACTAAAACAAAAGTGTTAAAATGCACACTAAAACAAAAGCATAAAATTCAAACTAGAACAAAGCATAATAAAATAGTATAATAAAACTTGGCCTTGATGTGTCCCCTCCTTTCTTGCTGCATACCACATGCTTCATGGGCTTAGGTAAACTCCCAAGTAAGACAAGTAACAAATTCGGGCTTATGAGTAAATGGAGAAAACCCAAGAGTTTCTAAAACTAGAGCAGCCGGTTCATGAGTAATGTTGCTTGACTTTGGATCATTCTCCCCTTCTTTAAAGAAGTTTGCCCTCAAACTTTCATCATCTAGGTAAAGAGACAAGTCACCGATATTGAAGGTTGCATGGACACCATCCAATTCACCGGGAAGTTCAATCTTATAAGTACTATCATTGATCCTCTCAAGTACTTTGAAAGGACCTTCGGAGCGAGGCATAAGCTTATTCTTTCTAAACTTAGGGAACCTTTCTTTTCTCAAGTGTAGCCATACCAAATCCCCGGGATGGAAGGTAGGTTGTGATCTTTTTTTGTTGGCTCTCTCTTAGTATTTCTTATTCATCTCCTCAATTTTCTTTTTTACTTGCTCACATGTCTTTTGAAAGGACTCCATACGTTTCTTTGCATCTTGCCCCACCATATCCTTTTCCTCCAAAGGAATGAGATCAATCGGAAGATAAGGATTCACTCCATAAACCACTTCAAATGGTGATTTAGAAGTAGTTAATGAATGAGCCCTATTGTAAGCAAACTCCACATGGGCTAGTTTGATGTCCCAATCTTTTGCGTTTTGCTCATAAGACCTCTTAATAAGGTACCCAAAGCTCTATTAGTCACCTCGATTTGCCCATCCGTTTGAGGGTGATAGGAGGTATTAAATAGCAACTTGGTACCAACAATCTTCCATAGGGTCCTCCAAAAATAACTTAGGAACTTGGAGTCCCTATCGGAGACTATACTTTAAGGAATGCAGCTTGACAATTTCCTTGAAGTACAGCTCGGCTACTCTTACTGCATCATCTATTTTATTACAAGCTACAAAGTGTGCCATTTTAGAGAATCTATCTACTACTACCATGATGCTATCCCTTCCTCTTTGTGTTCTTGGCAAGCCTACAATAAAGTCCATGCTTACACTATCCCATGGTCTATCCGGAATCAGCAGTGGTGTGTAGAGACCCCTTTTGAAGTGTCCCTTAGCCTTTTGGCAAGTAGCACATCTCTCCACTACATGGGTTACATCTTTGATCATCCTAGGCCAATAAAAGTGTTCACCTAATATATCAATTGTCTTTTGTATCCTAAAATGACCAGCCAAACCCCCACTGTGTACTTCTCGCACTAACAACTCCCGAACCCCACTCTTTGGACACACAGCTTGTTACCTTTGAAGAGGAATCCTTCTTGACGTACAAACTGACTAGTAGGATTCTCCATCTCACTTGAAAAATCAGGATCATTTTTGTAGTACTCCTTGAGTTGTTCAAAACCTAAGATTTTGTCATCAACCATGGAAAGTAAGTAGCTTCTTCTTGATAAAGCATCGGCCACTACGTTGCTTTTCCCATCTTTGTACTTGGAGCTAAAAGTGAAGGTTTGAAGGAATTCTACCCACTTTGCATGCCCCTTGTTGAGTTTTTGTTGCCCATGGATGAACTTTAAGGCCTCATGATCAGAATGAAGAACAAATGATTTTGGTCTAAGGTAGTGAGACCAATGATTAAGGGCTCTAACCACCGCATAAAACTCTCTATCATAGGTTGAGTAGTTCAATTTATCCCCATTGAGTTTCTCGCTAAAATAGCTCAGTGGTTTTCTTTCTTGGATCAATACTGCACTAATCCCAATCCCGCTTGCATCACATTCCACCTCAAACACCTTGTTAAAATCAAGAAGTATAAGAACCAGAGCATTGCAAGGTTGAAATTTTACCTTCTCAAAGGCCCTTTAGGCAGCTTCATTCCACTCGAAGTCTCCTTTCTTTGTCAATTCGGTGATGGGAGCTATGATGGTTGAGAAGTTCTGAATGAACCTCCTATAGTATGATGCTAGTCCATGAAAGCTTCTAACCTCGTGCACATTCTTCGGAGCCAACCAAGATTGTACTGCCTTGACCTTCTCGAGATCTACATGCACCCCCTCTCCTGTTATAATATATCCTAGGAATACAACACTAGAAGTCATGAAAGTATATTTTTCTAGTTTTTCATACAACTTCTGCCCTCTCAACCTATCAAACAACATCCCAAAATTAAATGCTCTTTATTGTTTTTACTATATACAAGAATGTCATCTAAGTAAACAACAACAAATTTATTCAGAAAAGGACGGAGGACTTCGTTCATCAATCTCATGAAAGAGCTTGGGGCGTTGCAAAGCCCGAATGGCATCACTAACCACTCGTATAACCCTTGTTTTGTTTTGAATGTCGTTTTCCACTCAACTCCTTCCCTAATTCTCATTTGGTGGTATCCACTCCTTAAATCTATTTTGGAAAAGATTAAGGCATCACTCAACTCATCCAGCATGTCTTGCAATCTAGGCATAGGGAATCTATATTTGATTGTGATATTATTTATGGAATGGCTATCAACACACATTCTCCAAGTACCATCTTTTTTTAGTACTAAGAGAGCGGGAACGGCACATGGACTCATGCTCTCTCTCACATAGCCCCTTTGAATTAATTCATTGATTTGCCTTTGAAGTTCCTCACTTTCTTTCGGATTGCATCTATAGGCTGCCTTGTTAGGTAAGGATGCCCCAGGAATCAAATCGATGGCATGCTCAATGCCTCTAAGTGGCAGAAGGCCTTTTGGTAAGTTATCCGAAATAACATCTTTGTACTCTTCTAATAACTCATTAAGGGATGATGAGTTATCACAATAAGTACCCTTTTTTTCTTTGGCCCATACAACTAAAGCATACCCACCCCCTATTTCTTCCACTATTTTTTCAAATTCATTACAAGTTATAAGAAAGTTGCTTTTCTCTTTTTCTTTCTTAGCAACTTTGGGAGGTAAAGGCAACAATCTAACTTTTCTGCCTTCTTTGATAGTTACAATATATACATTTGATTTACCTTTGTGCTCCGTATCATGGTTAAACTGCCAAGGTCTCCCAAGAAGTAAGTGACACGCATCCATTGGAAGAATATCACACCATCTTTCATCTTCAAACCCGCCTATGGAGTAGGCAACCAAGGCTTGCTTATTGAATCGAACCTCAGTTCCATCACTCAACCAATTAAGCTTATATGGCTCATTATGATCCCTGGTTTGAAGCTTCAACTTACTCACAGCTTTGGATGAGATCACATCTGTTTGGGCACCACCATCAACTATAACATTACAAGTCTTTTCTCCAACCTTACATCTAGTATGAAACATATTGTTTCTTTTCCTTAAGTCACTCTTAGGCTCACTATACAAGATTCTCCTCACAACTCCAATCATATTGCTCTCACTTTTAGGTGGTATATCCTCATCATACTCATTGTCGAACTTATCACATTCATCCTCATCCGCAATGAAATGATAGAGTTTCTCTTCCTCATCCATTAGAGCACATTGAGTTGCGGTCAAGACATTTTTGCTAGGGCATTCGGATGCAATATGCCCCTTTCCATGACATCTAAAACACTGTTTTCTTATAGATATTCATTTTGGGAAACTACAACCTTTTCTTTCCCCTTTTCAAACTTACTCAGACTAGAGGATGATGGTTTATATTGAAAAGTACTCCCCTTAGTGTAAGAAGAGTTAAATCTCGAAGGATTCTTGAAGCCAAAGGATGGCTTAGGCTTTTCTTCCTTCAATTGCATCTCATATTTCATGGCTAATTTATAAACATCATTGAAAGTAGAGTAGTGAGTAACCTCTACCTTTCTGCCAATCCCCTTAGAAAGTCCCTTTACAAATCTTGCGATTTTAAAGGTTTCTTTCTTATACAAATCACAAATCAAACATAATTTCTCAAATTCTTTCACATACTCCTCTACACTCATGTTATCTTGTGAAAGATGAGTTAGCTTAAGGTATTGTTCTTACTCATATTCTTTACTCACCCATTTCTCTTTCATTTTTTTCTTTAGTCTCTCCCACGAATCAAGTTTCTCTTTCCCTTCCCTTCTTCTTTGTGACTTAAGATTTTCATACCATAGGGCAGCAAGACTTTTGAGTTTTAAAATGGCCAGTTTAAACCTCCTCCTATCATCATAGCCTTTATACTCAAACATGATTTCAATTTGCCTTACCCAATCAAGGAAAGACTCACTATCATGACCACAATCAAAATCGGGTAGATCAATCTTAAGGCCTCTATCATCATCATTCTGCCTAGGGCCATAAGTTTCACTATTATCATTATTTTCAAGGAAACTCAGTTTTCTAGTTGCTTGTAAAGCCATACCAGCTATGGCATTCATCCTCACCTCTTGCCTTTTTTTATACTCCTCATTCTCCTCTTGAAATTTCTCCATATTCTCAAGTTTTTGTGTGATGATCTGTAACATTCTAACAAGTTCCTCCCTGGCCATGATTTCACTATTTTGCTAATTAATTATAACTACAAGAGATGATTCTGCCAAATCTTTTAAGCAACCAATAAAAAAAGAGAAATTGACCTCGAGACTCAAGGCTTACAAATTCAAAAAATTTCACAAGAAAAGAACCTGTTTGAAGAAAGAAAACTCCTCAAAAGGTTTTTGGACGAGGGAGTAATCTTCAGTTCAAATCTGCCCCTCCGGTTTGATCTGCTTTTCATATTGTCACGAAAATTTTCTTCTTCTAAGCTCTGATACTAGATGATCTAAGTCAAATACACCTCACAACAGAAAACTTTATAAAGGTATTTAGACTAGATTGAAAAGAACCCCTTAATTTCACTCAAGAATTCACAAACTGAAATTTTGCACCAACAATCCAAGACCAACTCAAGACTATTGGAATACTAGGTAAGAACATAAGACTCACTCAATGTTCTACCGAAATCTTATCACTCAAGACAAACTCAAAGTAACAAGAAAGACTCTTTGATTGAGACAAACTCAAAAAAATAGAGAGTACACGTTTTTCTTTGATAATCAACTGTCCCCTTTTCTCATTCCATAACTTATATATATAAGAAACTTACAAATAAGAAAAGAATACCAAAAGTTGGCTTTAAACAGCCTTAAAACAACAATGAAAATGTTTGCACACCACAACCCCAACTATGTGAAAAGTTTCCTTAATTAAATCAGCCTTTTAATTCTTCCATTTAAAGCTGATCGTTTTAGGAACTCTTTCACCTATTCACACACCTCACTCTTAATACTTTTATTTATAAGTTACAAATAAACTAAAACAAAAGTATTAAAATGCACACTAAAATAAAAGCATAAAATTCAAACTAAAACAAAGCATAATAAAACTTAGCCTTGATGTGTCCCCTCCTTTCTTGCTGCATACCACATGCTTCATGGGCTTTGGTAAACTCCCAAGTAAGATAAGTAAAAAATTCGGGCTTATGAGTAAATGGAGAAAACCCAAGAGTTTCTAAGACTAGAGCAGCCGGCTCATGAGTAATGTTGCTTGACTTTGGATCATAAAAGTACTTGGTGCGTTAGTTAAGCCAAAAGGCATGACCAACCACTCATACAACCCAAATTTAGTTTTGAATGTTGTTTTCCACTCATCACCTATATTCATTCTAATTTGGTGATAGCCACTTGTCAAATCCATTTTAGTAAAGATAACACTACCATGCAATTCATCTAACATATCATCTAACCTAGGAATAGGATGACAATATTTAATGGTAATCTTGTTAATTGCACGACAATCAACACACATATTGTCACACCCCCATTACATGCTAACCAATAGACATTAGCCAGGAAGCATACAAGCGTCGTAGAATATATACTACATGTAGATAGGTCAGTATGTAGGTTGTTAAGAATCAAGACACAAGGTTATTAACATATAAACATATGATTATACTTAAACATCATTTAACAAGTATTTCAAACATCTTCTTATGCCTTATAAGGCATACTTCCATATATATCACATAGCGCATACAAAATGCATCGGAGGAGACTCATGGCCGGCCCAACTGACAGGCTAAAAGCTAGACTTCGCATACAACCAACGGATGCACTACTATTTACAAACCTGAAAAGAAAAATTTTGGAGAGGGGTGAGCCTCCAACTCAGTAAATAAATAATCAACATAATCTATATCACATACACTTAATACAATTTCCACCCAATCACATAACTTTCCATGATTCATAGTTTAGGCATAAATTCATACCATTCTACTCAATTCATTACAACCATCATAGAAAAAATACAATTCAACAATTATTGTTAGTTCTCACGGCTTGTGGATCCCCTTTAATGTGCTGCTCCGCCTCATCCTCACCTATCGCACACATAAGCTGCTCCGCCTCATCCTCACATTATACACTTTTATAGCCTCTCTAGGCTTTAGCCTCCTAAGGCTTTATATATATATATATATATATTTTTTTTTTTCACAGGGGAATCCACCATTCACATGCACATATGCACTTAACATCACAATTCAATCATTTCACTTATATCATATTCAAGCAATAATAATTGTTCCACTCAACACCAATCATTTCCATCTCATTCATTCAAACATAACACAATATTAAGCAAACACAACCATTCGCGGAATATTTGATTAAATATATAAACATAGCAAATATTAACTATTTACTTACTCAAAATACACTTATTCCTTTAGCATATAAGAACCTCCTTTCTCCACAACTTTCTTTCCAGGCCTTTGAGTACCTGTCAACACATTCATCAATTCACATTTCATGGATATTCCAAATATTCATGTAAATGCTAGTTCTAATGCATTACAAGATCATCCCCTCTCTAATTCATATTAACTCTTCCTCTAAGACTCTCAATTATTATTTTAATATCATAGAAACATTTTCCATCTAGTTAAATACCAATTTAACTTAAATTAACATCAAATAAATTGCATAAAACTAATCTCCAACATCTCTGTTTTCTAGACAGAATTTAGTACCAAGGTATATTTATTGCTGGACAAAATTGGCTTAATAAAAAAATCTCATATTAAATAGACATATCCGTCTATTCATCTAGTTTCATCTCTAAAAAGAATTACTCAATTCCGACTTCTATAGAGTTAATTATCTTCAAATTACTGAGCAAGGGTTATACGGCTAGTTGTACCCGAGCAGAAATCTGTTTGCTCAATTTAAGCAACCAAAACGGCAAACATAGCGAAATCACAAAACTACAAAGTTATAGAGGACTCTTCAAAATTTCCATAGACACCAATTAAGCTTAATTTGGACTCATATAACCCCTGTTATGCCTAAAATACAGAACATCAAGGTTGCTGGAATTTTGACAGTTTTCTATCTTGACATACTTAAACTTAAATCAAGCTTAATCTCTATGCAATCATTCAATACTCTACTAATTCATGATAATTAGACCTTTAATTAATCAATGAGAGCATCAAATGAAGTTTTTCCAATTTGTAATCAAGAACTATAATGACAAATTAATAACACTCAAGTAACAACTTACCAATTTCATCTTTTGGGTTGCTAATATGCTTAAATCCTTTAGCTTTAGCTTGGCTCCTTCAATAGTTGGCAAAATCCTATCTTAATCTTAAGTTTTTCTAGGTATTCCACTCCTCTCTCTTATTCCAAATTTTATATTTTTGGCCATGTACGAATTTTAGAGAAATGAAGAGGTAAAATGAGCTTGCTCATGGTTCCAATTTCCAAGATTCATCTCTCAATGCCACCACCTACTTAAACTAGTTTTATCATCCTAAATTAATTCTTACTAACCATATATAGGTACTAACTTTTAATTGTATCTTTTAAGTCCAATCTATTTACCCAACCTTCAACTATTTGTTCAATTAAGTCTTAAGGCTTAATACACATAACCCAAGTACTTAATCAACTTATCTAAATTAATAACCTAATATCATGCTTCTTATTCTCTACTTATAATTAATATATATCTGTTCTCATAAAATAAAAATATTATTGATATACCATCATATGCCCAATGATTAAATGTAAATGCACATAACATGGATGATGAGAAAATGCAGGCATTACAACTCTCCCTTCCTTAAGAAATTTCGTCCTCGAAATTTTAACAACTCACCAACATTACAATGGAATATATGCGGATACTTCTGTCTCATATGCTCTTCTACTTCCCAAGTTGCTTCAAACAATATTATGACTATTGTAATGGAAATTTTAATTATTTTCACTTAAAATCCATTTATTTTCTTTAATAAATTTTATTAGGTTCTAATAGGGCTCTTAATTACTACTCATATATTTGTTTCAATTCAGACTACAAATAATTATAATACACTAATATAATTTGAACTTATTAAGGAATATAAAAAGAAAAAGTAAAGGTGATAAGTTTGAAATAGAGAAAATGCTGGGAAAGAAACATCATATTACCGGTGGGTATGAATCCCGAAGTAGCAGTTTTTCTTCTACAATGCCCAGAAAGTAGCCAATTTATCTAATTATAATGGATAATACAAATGATAAAGGAAGAATGCAGAAGGTTAGAGGACTTAAGATAAGACACAAAAATATTACAAGTATTTTTTATGAAACATCTCCACATATTGTAGAAGTCTCTTTCACAGACTCTGGCTAGGTCTCACCGGATATGAAATGAAGTCTTCATTTTCTAGTGCTCTGTTTTCAATCTCATTTTCCAAAACTTGCCGGGAAGCTGGAGTTCCCGTGGGGTACATGACCGCTTCTTTTCGCAACACTGCAAGAAAAAAAGAAATTCAGTATGTAGTCAACAGGAATCAGACAAGTACTTATTGAACTTGCTTAGATGGCTCTAACAGTAGCACTTAGGTGTTATCTTAGAATCCATTACAACTTGCAAGTATCGGTATGACAAAGGATATATTCTACATGTAAAAGTTGGAGAAAAAGAAAGATATGAGATAAAACTTGACAATAAAAAAGTATGCTAATATTCAAGTCTGACCTAAGCTTTCTTATCACAGTTATGAGAGTTATCAAACTAAGATTGATATGATCGCCTTCTCTGAGCCTCACCCCATCTGCATGTGTCTGTGAAGCTCTTTCACTTCCAGCAAGGTCTACAAAATTCTAAAAATCATGGGTGATTTCAGAAAGGCCAACGCAAAGATACAGTTCTTCACTAGTCACATATACTTATAAGATGTCTCAAATGCTGATCAGTGGTTGTTGTTTCTTCTACCAACTTCTCGACCACAGCACCTTTCTGGATATGAGAACCACAAAATATAGTCAAGAGAACACCTATTAGAAAATCTACTCTTTCAAAAAAAAAGAAAGAAATGCGTATGCCTCTAGGTCATCTAAAAGCTTGAGATTTCGACCTGATTCTGAGTTCAGCAGGTCCTTGACATTTTCATTATAAATCTCTAATTAAAATTCTTAATCGTAAAGTCTCTCTGCGGGGTCTGCACCCAGGCCAGTACTCAAAGATCAGTTAATGAAGTTATAAAAGGAAACTGCAAAATCAAGTGATTTTACATTTTCCAGGGTAATTATCCCAGCTGGTACCAATACTAGGCACTATATATCAATTTGGTACCAAGACTTTAATTTGAATCAATTTGATAAAAATATATCAATTTAGTACCAACAGTCAAATTCCGACGGCCGATGCTAACGTGGCATGCTGAGTAGGAATTTTCCGGGTGTTTTGCCCACTCAGCGTGTGCCACGTCAATTAATGACGCTGAGCGGCCCTGTCGACGCCAACACGGCCGTGTTGATGCCTGTGTTCCCAACACGGGCTGGTGTTTATGCCCGTGTTACTCTCTGTGGTCGTGCTCTCTAAAAGTTTCTTTTTCTTTGATGTTTGATGCATCCAACACAGCCGTGTTGGTGGCCGTGTTGGGAACACGGTCAGTGTTGAAACCAATTTCTCCTAAATCTCATTAATTTATCCTAATTTCCCGCAAAAGGGTGAGGTTTGCAAGCTCTGGTGGAATTTCCCCAGTCAAATTGTTGAGAAAGAGCTCAATCTTATAAAGCTTTTTCAACTTGGAAATTGATTTTGGGAAATGCCCTGAGATCTTGTTCCTTGAGAAAGGGTGAGGTTTGCTATTTTGTAATTACTTAAAGTGCACTACTTAATACTTTTGCTTAGAATTGTCCTTAGTGTCAACAATGATGTCTTCTACTAGTCCTTTTAACACTAGAAGCTACCGAAATGAGCTAACTATGGGCATGAGAAAGCTGAACATGGCCGTGTTGGTTTCAACACTGACCGTGTTCCCAACACGGCCACCAACACGGCCGTGTTAGATGCATCAAACATCAAAGCAAATGAAGCTTTTAGGGAGCACGACCATAGAGAGTAACACGGGCATAAACACCAGCCCGTGTTGGGAACACAGGCATCAACACGGCTGTATTGGCGTCAACAGGGCCGCTCAGTGTCATTAATTGACGTGGCACACGCTGAGTGGGCAAAACATTCGGAAAATTCCTACTCAGCATGCCACGTCAGCATCGACCGTCGGAATTTGACTGTTGGTACTAAATTGATATATTTTTACGTACATTTGTTATCAAATCGATTCAAATTAAAGTCTTGGTACCAAATTGATATATAGTGCCTAGTATTGGTACCAGCTGGGATAATTACCCCATTTTCCACTAATAAAGGCCCTCTTTGTTGTCTAAATTATCATAATAATTTACAATTTTGATAAGCAGTAGCAATAGATCCAGATTAAGCAATCGATACACTCGTCTCAAATAAAGAAATCAATTCAATCGCAAGAAAATTTAAGAAGAAAAAGAAAGAAAATAGCATCTAATATAACATAACAACACCAAAATTTTCTAAAGGAAAAGAAAAAGGAAAGTTAGTAACAGAGAGACAAATCATTTGGTAAGTACAACCAGACATTTCTAAAATAATCGTGTCCAATTTACATAAAGGAAAAGATCATGAAACACAACGTTTCCTTCAATTTGTAACCATTTTAAGCTTCGATCTTAAGGAAATAAATTCAACAAATAAAAATAATATTCACCGAATTCTCAAGATAAGTACAATGCAGATCTATGCATAGTAAGCTTTTCAAACAGAATCAGATAAAGAGAAAGAGAGAGGAGCATTGAGAGAGAGAAAGAGGGAGGAGCGTTTAGAGAGAGAATTGAGGAGGAAGAAGAAGAGATTTGTTTGTCTTTCTATGAAGAAAAATGGACAGCTTGTGTTATAACCCAATATATATACCATTTGAATTTGTGACCCCAACGGCTAGTTTCTTCTTCTTTTTTTCTTCTAATTTGAATTACTTTTTATTAGCGATTGGCATATTCTTCTAATGCGGTTGCTTGCGTTTACTCGCTGATGCCAATGGAGTGGGTCTTTTATCAAAGTTTTGAAAATACGGATCTTTGTTCTGTGAGATTAATTAATTTCTGTTCAGAAATTTTGCACATATGCCCTCTACAATGTTTTCTTTTTCTTTTTTCTTTGCAAGCTAATTCAGTACTCTTTTTTTTAACCCAACAAGATATTTCATCTATTTAACAAAATTTAAATCCAAATTCGATTAAAAATATATATACCTAAATCTGTTCTAAATTCATTTAAAAAATTATTTTTGATATTTAAATTTGTCTAAATTTGAATAAAAATACGTACATATATACTATCTGAACTCCTTAAAAACTCATTTAATATATATAGCTATAAAATAAATTTTTGGATATTTAAATAGATATCGGATATCCTGTCCGTTAAATATCTGTTTACATAAATATTAAAAAAATTAAATAAATACTCGTTTACAATAATTAAATTCAAAGATATATTAATAAAAAGTATAAAATTATACGTAATTTTAAACAAAATCTTATAATTTGATTTTAATTATTTTATTTCATACACGATATCTATGTATATCATTAAACCGAATATCAGATACCGAATTTGAATACTATATACCTGTATCTGTTTTAATAATCGTGTTTGGAGTAAGTATTTGAGCGTTCATATTCAAACCGACACGTATAAATTACTCGAACATGTTACATAACAGTCCAATCAAGTTAGGTACCTAGAAATATCGGTCCAACTGCGATTCCTAAATAAATTTTAAGATTTAACATCGTTTGAAAAAAATTGTATTATCTTATCAATAGATAAGCTAACGAATTTCATCATTTATTTATTAAAACTTAGATTGTATTGTTTTTGGAATTACCTTTACAATGTATTGAAAAGAAAATATATGATAGCAATTGTTACATGTAATAGTTGGCATGTAATTCCATTTAAGTTCTTACATCAGAAAATAAAATAAAAGAATTAGTTGCATATACTAATTTCAGCAAGGTCTTAAGTTCAAGTTCTTTATTTTTATTATTTGTAATTCAAAATAACTTTTTAGCATTATAATATAATCATATTTTCTAAAATTTGGTAAAATAATTTATATTATCCTTAATACTCTAGTTTCTCTTATATTTTTAAAATATATATTTTACTAATTAATACTATTGCATTGCTCAATTTTATTAATTTTATATTAATTATTTATTAATAACAACATTCTTCTATCAAAAGAATATATCTAAATATTAATACATTTGTATATAAATATGAGTTAATTACTATTATCTTACTAAAATCTGGACAAATTTACAAGTCCAATTTTCCTTTTTAAGAAGTACAATAATGCCTCCATAATAGTTGCTCTCGCTTAATTATTAACTCCTTTTGTCATTTTTTTCTTATCAGTCAAAGAGCTTAATTTGGTCCTTATATTTATTATAACTTTAATTTAATATAATAGAAAGTTAAATTCAGTTGTTAAACTTATTATCAAGTATTAAACTTTTCTAAAATAATTAATTTTTCTAAATTTTTCTAATTTCCTTGAATTCTTTTCATTCAATTATTTATTACTTTTTAGTAATTAATACACATAATGAAAATAATATATAGAACTCAATTCAAAGATAAAAATTAATTCAAAGTTAAATTAATATACATAATTCAAATAATTTATGCATCCAAATTAACGAATTTGATATCAATTTAATTTTTTCAACATATCATAAAGGATACATCAAACTGAATTTTAATTACCAATTTTGGTGATTAAAAAACTAAGATGTATATGGTAATGGTAAATAATAGAAATAAACTAAGGCTTTCAACTATTTAAGATAAAAGATAACAAAAAGAAAACTAATTCAGTAGTCATTTTTTTAACCCAACAAAATTAAGAGTGATCACAGATATTTCATCTATTTAACAAAATTTAAATCCAAATTCGATTAAAAATATACTTATTTTTTATATTTAAATTTGTCTAAATTTGAATAAAAATACATACATATATACTATCTGAACTCCTTAAAAACTCATTTAATATATATAGCTATAAAATAAATTTTTGGATATTTAAATAGATATCAGATATCCTGCCCGTTAAATATCTGTTTACATAAATATTTAAAAAATTAAATAAGTACTCGTTTACAATAATTAAATTCTAAGATATATTAATAAAAAGTACAAATTATACATAATTTTGAACAAAACCTTATAATTTTATTTTTAATTATTTTATTTCATACATGATATATATGTATATCATTTAACCGAGTATCAGATACCGAATTTGAATACTATATACTTGTATCTGTTTTAATAATCCTGTTCGGAGCAGGTATTTAAGTGTATTCAAACCGACACGTATAAATTACTCGAACATGTTACATAACAGTCAAATCGAGTCAAATACCTAGAAATATCAGTCCAATTGCGATTCCTAAATAATGTATTATGCATATTATTCTTATTTAATTTTGGCCAAATGCATATTTATACTTTGAACTTTAGTCATTTAATCAGTAAAAAATACTCTAACTTTCAATTTAAGCTAATAGGCACTCGAACTTGCTCTTTTTGTGATATTTTAACACTTTTTGACATTGTATCATCATTCAATATGTCTACATGTATTGCATAAAAGACATTTAAATATTACCAAAATAAAGTTCATGTATATGTTAGGTTAAATTAAAAGCTAAAAGTGTTTCGATATTACAAAAAAGAAAATTCATGCATCTGTTAGATTAAATCGAAAGTTAAAGTGTTAAATTGACTAATCGATACAAGTTCAGGGACATAAATATCTTCTTATAGCTATTTTATGATAATCACCAATGATATTCCTATTCATGTTACAATTACCTAGACCGAGTTTTTGGAGCAGGCTGATTAGTAGTACCCTAAACATATAGGTTGTAATGCATAACCTGAACAGCTATAGGTATTGACCCCATTTGGATACTCATGTAGTTTTTAAGGCCATTGAAATTATATAACATCAAGAAGTATGTTCAAAACTCTGCTTACTTTTTAGCTTTAAACACTCTTTATGTTATTATCATCGTTAAAGATTGATTATTATTAGATCTTTTTGTTTAGATGCATAGACAACTGTCTTTTTCTCTAATTTAGGCAGATCTTTTTATTTGTAGGAGTTATTTTTCGTACTTTTGCTGCTCTTGTATGGCTCTTCTTAATTGGTTTTAATAACACATACAAAAATAGTGGCTATATCAATTAGAGGAAAGTATAAATACATATAGTATTTTTTTATGAAGAAGATATGTGACAGCTTGGCCTAGAAAAGCGATCCGATGAGGACGAAAGTGGACACCACAGCAAGGATAGGATGCTTGGACAAGAGCAGCTTATGATAGGCTTCTAGGATGGCAACACTCTAAGGTACGGGGTACATGAATGAATCAAATTGCACATCGAAACAGGGCAGAGAATGGTTAATAACATATATGTAAAGAGTTGGAACTAATCACATAAGAAGCCTTTTCATTATTTGGCTATGGGGTTATAGGAACTCCAAAGTTAAACCTGCTTGATTCGGAGAAATTTCAGGATGAGTGACCTCCTCTAGGATCTCGAATCCGCCATGGCGACAAAACTGCGAGGCCAATGGGGGCCAAATCGGACAATATCTCATTGTGATCTGGTTCTGGGTCGTTACAAATCATATCAGAGCATGACTCCTCTAATAGATGTGTGGTTCGGGATGAACCAAGAGAAAACTGGTGGGCATGTGATAGTCTAGCCTAGAGAAACGATCTGATGAGGACAGAAATTCTGGCAGGCTTCTAGGATGGCAGCACTCTAAAGTACGGAGGCAAAAATGACTTACATCGTTTAAAAAGCTGACTTGATTACATGGCAGTCATTAAAACTAATTTACTCTTATTACATCAATCTTTTAAATGATGTTAGTCGTCAAGATATCATGTAGTTTGTGTTGTTCATAAATAGAGGCAAAAATGACTTACGTGTTTAAAAAGCTGACATGATTACATGGTAATGATTAAACTAATTTACTCTTATTACATAATATTTTTAAATGACGTTAGTAATCTAGAATGAATGCCATAGATGAGAAAGGAGTTGAAGAGAAGAAATAGGAGAAATGGTAACGGTAATATGCAACTTGACTCACACATAAGCTTAAGATTCATTAATGAGTTGATTTGTCCAGTTGAATGAGTTGGAAAAAAGCTTAGGTGTTGTACCATCAACTTTCTATTTATTAGTCTTAATAGTGTTGGATGATAATGATACTCCAATTAAAGTCCAAGAGGTTTAATGATATAAATTAAGAATTAGAAACTTTAATTATACTAGCCCTAAAGTTGAAGGACTGTGCGTGCAATTTACCCCTTCTTTTATTAGTTAACTGTTAAAATTACATGGAAATAATATATATTTCCCTATAATGGTAAAAACACTAGCCATGTGCATATTTCAAATTTTGCTATTTTAAAAAAAAAAAAAACTAGTCCTAATAAAATACTAGAACTAAAATACCAAAAATATTAGCACTAAACTATTTTATTAATAAGGTGCAAAAGTTTATATGATTAATTAAATATTGTTAAGAAAGAGGGGGAAAAAGAAATAATAAGCACAAGATTAAGATGGCAGGTCTTTTCACTAAACTCCAGGAGCATGAAATATATTTACTCTCTGTTTCTCGTTTCTTTTTTCTGAGTGGAGCGTATATTTATTATTTGTCTTTTAGGTTCTTTTTTCAAGAGTGCCTTTTTATTCCTTTTTCCCCTTTAAAATTGTAGTTCTGAAGCTTTTGGGTGGTTGGTTGTGGTGCAATTATTTAGAGAATGAAGAATCTTCAGTGCTTAGAGAAGACCCTTCAACCTCCTAATTTGTAGATGTTTCACTCGGAGAAGATTCTAGTTGGTAGACTCCTTTTCTTTTGTAACGTATCTGGGTTGATGATGAAGAGTCATCTCAAAAATAATCTAGAAGTTAGAGAATGAATTTTTAGTTTAGAAAAGAAATTAAAATACTTCCATTATCCTGTTTGACTCTTTCAGAGATTAAAAGAAATAGGTGTTGGTCCTTGGTTTATTTTCAATTTTCTCTTGATTTTTTATGGAATGACTAGTTGACATGCTTATTGATCAATTGCATTTCTTAAAGAGCCTCTAGGTTTCTCCATGACCTTCCCCTAAGCAAAATCAACCTGAAAAATGCGAGAACTACTGGAAAATTATTTGTTGGTTTTTATCAAGATCGAGACTATTACACCTTCGAGTTCATTTTTAACATGAAGAAGGTTAGGGTTTTGGTTGATCTGGATAAAAAAAGTCCTATTGGGTTCTGGAATGACAGGAAGAAGCTCCTAGTTTGATTGGATCCATTTTCAATATGAAACTCTTCGAGAACTCTACTTTCTTTAGGGAAGAATTGGCATATGGACAAATTTTATTCTTTTTCTAGATGAAGAATTGCACTAAAGGACTTTTGGCTAGTGGAAAGTTTAAATGTAGTGCCAAACTGACACATCAGGTTTTGTTAGAAGCCATTGTCATTCAAATTTTCCTAGTAAAGATTCTCACGGGGATCGAATGCATACAAGTTTTGATTATTAACTGGCCATTGTAACTCACAAGCAGGCATGAAGTGGTCTAGAGGGTCCAAACTTGAAAGCAAACTCAAGTATTTTTAATTTAAATCTTACTAAAAGAGAATGGGCGGCATAAAGATTAATGAACTCTCCCTATTAGAGGTATTCAAATGCAACATGTCCCGTCTTCATTAATGACCAACCTAAGAATCTTCTGCCTATTCCTTGGAAAGTTATACAAGCTGGGCCAACTCTTGATGGGGGTCTTGATAAGGGAAAAAGGTATTAAAAGCCTATCCTCCTCTTCGTCTAGTTCAGACTAGGAAGCTGTTAACCTTAAATTTGAAACTCAGGATCCAACTGGTGGCAAAAAGCCCAGTTTACTTCCGCACACTGGAATGATACACAAAAGAATTATTCAACTATCAAAAAAGAAATTCTTTCGATAGTTTTATACATTTCAAAATTCAAAAGCGACCTTTTAAATCAAAAATTTCTTTTAAGGATTGATTGTAAATCTGCGAAAGAATTATTACAAAAAGATGTTCAAAATATAGCTTCAAAACAGATTTTTGCCAGATGACAAGCCATTCTTTCCGTTCTTGATTTTAAAATCGAATACGTAAGAGGAGATTCAAATTCAATTCCAGACTTTCTAACCAGAGAGTTCCTTCAAAAACAGGAGTGACAATGCCAAGAAAATCGAGAGCAAAAGACAAAGAAGAAAAGCCAACAGCAAATACAAAAGTTGTTCAAAGCCCAAAAAAGGAGATTTTGCCCTCCTCTTCAAAGCCTATCAGAACCTGGACTGAGATCATCCAGGAAGAAATAGACAAAAGCAAAGAAGGCCGGGCCCAAAAGCAATTTCAAATTCAGGAGTGGCTTGCATAGCAAACTCCCGAGTTTTTAAAGATGGTCGAAGAATACTCAAAGCAAGTACCAATGGCTGAAGTCTAACCGAAAATTTCTCCAAAGTCATCCTCCTCTTCAAACAAAGGTAAAGGCATACTCTCTATCCCTTTTCCAAAACCTGAGATAGTAATTTTTCCTCAAAACCTATCTCACAGCTCTCAAAGTATTTCAAAGCCTAACTCTCAAGAAATAGTTTTGTCCTAAATAAAACCTTTCAAAACCAATGAATATGTGGAAAAGCAAAACTTTCAAAGCATTTTAACTATTAAGGAAGGATTTTGTACAAAAAGCCCCTCAAAACTAGTTTCAAAAATTTTTCCTCCAGGATGGTACTTTAAACCCTGGAACAAATCAAAACCCCAATCTTACTACCAGTCTATCCTTGAGGTAACTAGTTCTGCAAAATTCAAACACTTCAAAAAGCATAAAGACCACAAAGACCCAGCATATTCCACATGCACCATCCAAAGAATCCTTCACCCTTCAGAATGGGGAATGGAATTACATTCACCAAGATCATTTCCAACTTCCCTCCAAAGCACCTACCCTTTAAGCCTAAATACATCTTTCAACTATTGGGATTACTAACAAGCTTGTTTTAATACCTTTCTTTTACAAAATGAAGGATATAGCCATTCTTGGCTTTTCTACTTCGACACAGGCACAATCCAAACTTCAAAAATCCCATATTGGTTTAAACAATGGTGGAATTTTTATGGCAATGTTCCGGAGACCATAATTCCAGAAGTTCTCCCTTTGTTTAATCTATTCAAAGCTCACTATAAATCCAACAAAATAGAAAGACGTTTTTCTTCCTTACTTCTATTTTGTTCAAACTTCTTTCTTCCCTGGGTATGTATATGGTATTTCCATATATACATATATATATATATATATATATATATCCTAAAAGCAGTTCTTTATAAAGATTCATGTTTGACTTGTACATAAAAGAAAGCTCTAGAGAAACCAAAATCTTGATTTTTTTGTGGTGGAAAAGAGAGAAGCAATGAAGGAATGACCACCTCCCAAAAGCAATTATATTTCTTTATACATCCATGCTAAGAGAGCTTGTAATAAGTGGTCATAAAGGGTCATACATGACCCAAAATAATAAAGAAATTTTCTTATTGTACTTTGTGTTTAATCGTTTAAATTCAATTTAGTAGGTTTAGGAGGATGAGCTCTTGATAATATTTTTGCTGCAATTATAGTAGAAAGTAATAAAGAAAAAAGCACTAAAGAATTGCAAATCCAAGTTCATAAAATAAGAATATTGAATATGAGTACTAGTCCTATTACATAAATGGCCTTAAACTAATTTATATCATATACATAGGTGATCAACTGTTCTCATTAGTTGGATTAGTGTTTCATAGGGCTCTCTATTGAGATCAATGAATATGAATGGTCTTAAGCTAAGTTTCTTTGTTAGACCAGCGGTTGTGGTGGTAAGTGGTAAGTGTTAACAATGGCTAGTGTGGTGGAGGTCCGGTAAGGCTAGAAAATTAATTCTATTTTTTTAATTTATTTTAATAAAAAAATTATTTTTTTACTATTTAATGTATTATGCATATTATTTTTATTTTATTTTTGCCAAATGCATATTTATACCTTGAACTTCGGTCATTTAATCAGTTAAAAACACTAACTTTCAATTTAAGCTAATAGACACTCGAACTTGCTCTTCTTGTGATACTTTAACACTTTTTGACATGTATCTTCATTCAATACCTCCAGGTATACCGCATAAAAGGCAAATATTACCAAGATAAAGTTCATGTATATATATATGTTAAGTTAAATTGAAAGTTAAAGATGTTTAGATATTACCAAAAAAAGTAAAATTCATGTGTCTGTTAGATTAAATCGAAAGTTAAAGTGTTAAATTGACTAATCGATACAAGTTCAGGGACATAAATATCTTTTTATAGCTATTTTACAATAATCACCAATGATATTCCTATTCATGTTATGATTACCTGGACTGAGTTTTTTTAGCAGGCTAATTAGCAGTACCCCAAACATATAGGGTGTAATGCATAACCTGAATAGCTACAGGTATAGCCCATTTGGATACTCATGTAGTTTTTAAGACTATTAAAATTATATATCATCAAGAAATATATACAAAAACTCTACTTATTTTTTAGCATAAAACACTTTTTATTGTTATTATCGCTGTTAAAGATTGATTATTATTAGATCCTTTTGTTTAGATGCATAGATAACTATTTTTTCTCTAAT
This sequence comes from Ricinus communis, assembly GCF_019578655.1. NCBI lineage: Eukaryota > Viridiplantae > Streptophyta > Magnoliopsida > Malpighiales > Euphorbiaceae > Ricinus > Ricinus communis. The sequence goes on along the minus strand of NC_063264.1, from coordinate 16,333,294 downwards.
TTAGATTAGTTCTTTTTATTTATGGGAGTTATTTTTCATACTTTTGCTGCTCTTGTATGGCTTTTTTTAATTGGTTTTAACAACACATACAAAAATAGTGGCTAAAACAATTAGGTGAAAGTATAAATACGTACTTTGTGATTTGACGCACTTTCATGTATAGGCATATAGTATTTTTTTATGAAGAAGATATGTGACAGCTTGGCCTAGAGAAGCGATACGATAAGGGCGAAAGTGGATGCCAGGGCGAGGATAGGATACTTGGACAAGGAGCAGCTTATGATAGGCTTCTGGGATGACAACACTCTAAGGTACAGGGTACATGAATGAATCAGATTGCACATTGAAACGAGATAGAGAATGGTTTATAACATATATGTAAAGAGTTGGAATTAATCACATGAGGCACCTTTGGTTGTTTGGCTGTAGAGTTATAGGAACTCCAAAGTTAAATCTGCTTGATTCAGGAGAATTTCAGGATGGGTGACCCCACTAGGTTCTTGAATATACCAAGGCGACAAAACCGTGAGGCCAATGGGGGCCAAATGGACAATATCTCATGGGATCTGGTTCTGGGTTGTTATAAGAACAAGGAGAAAACTGGAGGGCATGTGACAGTCTGGCCTAGAGAAATGATCCGATGAGCGCAGAAATTCTGGCACACTTCTAGGATGGTAGCACTCTAAGGTACAGAGGCAAAAATCACTTACATCGTTTAAAAAGGTAACGTGATTACATGGCAGTGATTAAAACTAATTTACTCTTATTACATCAATCTTTTTAAATGACGTTAGTCATCAAGATATCATGTATTTTGTATTGTTCGTAAATAGGGGCAAAAATGACTTACGTCATTTAAAAAGCTGACATGATTACATGGCAAGATTAAACTAATTTACTCTTATTACATCAATTTTTCAAATGCGTTAGTAATCTAGAATGAGTGTAATAGATGAGAGAGGAGTGGAAGAGAAGAAATGAGAAAAAATGGTAATGGTAATGTGCAATTTGACTCATATAAGCTTAAGATCCATTAATGAGTTGATGTATCCAGTTGAATAAGTTGGAATTAATTTTTCTTTTAAAAAAGCTTGGTGTTGTACCGTCAATTTTCCGTTTATCAGTCTTAATAGAGTTGGATGGCAATGATACTCTAATTAAAGTCCAAGAGGTTTAGTGATACAAATTAAGATTTAGAAACTTTACTGATACTAGCCCTAAAGTTGAAGGACTATCCGTGCAATTTACCCCTTCTTTTATTAGTTAACTGTTGAAATTACATGAAAATAACATATGTTTCCCTATAATGGTAAAAACACTAGTCATCTGCATATTTCAATTTTTACTATTTTAACAAAAAAAACTAGTCCTAATGATACGAACTCGAACCGGATACGTTCAAACACCAAGATAAGTAATGGTGAGAAAATCAAACTGATAAACGCTCTCCCTATTTAAGAGGAAGCACCCTTAAATAGGCTAGTGGATCCATGCTAGTTGACTTAGATGCATCCTTGGTTGCATCACCTAATAAAATACTAGAACCAAAATACTAGAACCAAAATACCAAAAACATTAGCACTAAACCATATCGAATATAAACTATTTTATTAATAAGGTGAAAAAGTTTATATGATTAATTAAATATTGTTAAAAAAGAGAGGAAAAAGGAAAATAATAAGCACAAGATTAAGATTCCATATGGCAGGTCTTTTTCATTAAACTACGAGAGCATGAAATAGATTTACTCTCTCTCTCTCATCTCTCTTTTCTGAGTGGAATGCAAATCTTTTAGGTTCTTTGTTCAAGAGTGCCTTTTTAGTTCATTTTTCCCGTTTAAAATTGTAGTTTTGAAGCTTTTGGGTGGGTGGTTATGGTGCAATTATTCAGAGAATGAAGAATCTTCAGTGCTCAGAGAAGACCCTTCAACCTCCTAATTTGCAGATGTTTCACTCGAAGAAGATTCTAGTTGTTAGAATCTTTTCCTTTTGTAATGTATCTGGGTTGATGACAAAGAGTCATCTCGAAAAAATCTAGAAGTTAGAGAATGATTTTTTAGTTTAGAAAAGAAATTAAAATACTTCCACTATCTTGTTTGACTCTCTAAGAGATTAAAAGAAATAGGTGTTGGTCCTTCATTTATTTTTAATTTTCTCTTGGTTTTTTTATGGAATGGCTGGTTGACACGCTTATCGATCAACTGTATTTCTTAAAGCACCTTTTCTAGGTTTCTCCATAACCTTCACCTCAGCAAAATCAACCTAAAAAATGCGAGAACTACTGGAAAATTATTTATTGGTTTTATCAAGTTGGAGACTTACCTTCGAGTTCATTTTTAACATGAAGGTTAAGGTCTTAGTTAATCTTGATCAACAAAGGCTTATTGGGTTCTGGTGACAAGAAGAAGCTCCTAGTTTGATTGGATCCATTTCCAATATGAAAGGCTTCAAGAACTCTGCTTTCTTTAGTGAAGAATAGGCATATGAACAAAGTCATCATCCTTGCTCTCCTATTTGTACTGACATTTCGGGTGGCGACTCCAATTTTTCTATGGTTACATGATCATTGTGTTCTAGGTCTCTAGACCGAATGACTCTTTTTGAAATTGGCCTAGTATGAAGAATAATTTCTCGACACAGTGAGGAGGTTGCAAATCACTCAGGGCCAGGGTCAAGATAAATCATCGTGTGAGTTTGAAATAGAGTAATCATTAATTAATTTAATTAGTAGGAGTAGGGACTGAGTTTTAGATTAAGATTAGAAATGTATTAAAGTAGTTAATTAGATGAATTACCAATTAATACTGGGTATTTTTTAGTTAGTTCAAAAATTTTCCATTCCCTTCGCCGTATAGTAGGAATGTGTAAGTGCAATAGTTTTTTAGACTTAGGCCCTAAGTGATTTTAGACCACGTCACTGTGTTGAGAAACCGCTCTTCATACTAGGCTCATTTCAAAATGAGTTGTTCGCTTTAGGGAACATAGAAGAAAACCACAACTTTTACACGCAAAGTGACCAAATTAGAGTACAATCTTATTACCGAGATCTAGATGCCGAATTCATTTTAGCTTAGCATGTTAAAAATGAACAGAGATATGAGTCGTACGAAGCTTACATTGGTAAGCTTTGTACGTCTTACGTTAGGCATATGGGTGATCACTCATAAATTCTGAGTTGGTTTTAATCCTATATAGACATGTGTGGTGGAAACCTAAAGACAATAAAATAAAACATACATATAAGGGGGGAGGAGAAAAAAGAAATCCATAAAGGGATTAAGGAGATCAGAACAATTAAGGAAAAGTAATTACAACCATGGCTTAAAAGCCTCAAAATAATCAAATAAGAAATTAACTAATTAATTAACTAAACTAATCCTAAAAGTCCAAAGAAGATCGCCTAGGATCTCTAAACCGGATAAGTAGAATCTGTCATTATGAAAAAATTTAGGTTAGAATCTGTCATTAATACCTTCGAGTTCATTTTTAACATGAAGGTTAGGGTTTTAGTTGATCTTGATCAACAAAGGTCTATTGGGTTCTGGAATGACAGGAAGAAGCTCCTAGTTTGATTGGATCCATTCCTAATATGAAAAGACTTCCAGAACTCTGCTTTCTTTAGTGAAGAATAGGCATATGAACATCATCCTCGCTCTCCTATTTGTACTAACATTTCGGGTGGCGACTCTAATTTTTTCTATGGTTACATGATCATTGTATTCTAGGTCTCTAGACAGAATGACACTTTTTGAAATTGGCCTAGTATAAAGAAGAATTTCTCGACATAGTGAGGAGGTTGCAAATCACTCGAAGCCGGAGTCAAGATTAATCATTGTATGAGTTTGAAATAGAGTAATCATTAATTAATTCAATTAGTAGGAGTAGGAATGTATATTTTCTTATAGGATTGTAGGATTTAATTTTTAAATTAAGATTAGAAATGTATTAAAATAGTTAATTAGATGAATTACCAATTAATACCGAGTATTTTTTAGTTAGTTCAAACATTTTCCATCCCCTTTTGCCTAATAGTAGGAATATGTAAGTGCAATACCTTTTAGACTTAGGCCCCAAGTGATTTTAAAACACGTCACTATGTTGAGAAACCGCTCTTCATACTAGGCTCATTTCAAAATGAATCGTTTACTCTAGGGAACCTAGAAGACCACAATTATCATGTTATCATCGAAAAAGTGGAGTCGCCATCCAAAAATATCGACATAAATAAGAGAGTAAGGATACACAGCTTTGTATCCCTTGTGAAGAGCCTAATATTCCCCTCTACAATATCACATAGAAGGTTTAAAGAGGCATCCCTATCTGCCTAGGCTCACCTAGATTCCACTAAAGTAAATGAATCTTTTTTAGCTTAATCAAATTACATTAATCTAGTCAATTCTACTTATTTTAAAGTATGAATATTTTTTTATCTAATTTACTATGATGTGAGCAAATAATTCTAACCTAATTGGTACCCCCAACTAATCCTATAAGTTGCACTCAAAACTTTTACATGCAAGGTGACCAAATTAAAGTATAATTTTATTACCTAAATCTAGGTGCAGAATTCATTTTAGCTTAGCATGTTAAAAATGAACATAGATATGAGGCATACGAAGCTTACATTGGTAAGCTTTGTTCATCTTATGTTAGGCATGTGAGGTGATCACTCATAAATTCTAAGTTGGTTTTATATTCCCTTATGTGTGGTGAAAACCTAAAAACAATAAAAAGAACATACATAGAAGGGGGGAGGACAAAAAAGAAATCCAGAAAAGGGTTAAGGAGATCGGGACGATTAAGGAAAATTAATTACAACCATGGCTTAAAAGCCTCAAAACAATCAAATAAGAAAAACTAATTAATTAATTAAACTAATTCTAAAAGTCTAAAGAAGATCGCTTAGGATCTCTAAACCGGATAAGTAGAATCTGTCATTATGAAAAAATTTAGGTTAGTAAAGGACATTAACAAATAAAAATGCAAATAAACAAATAAATTATACAATAAAAGAAATTAAAAGCAAATTAAGAACAGTTATAAAATAATATTAGAACTACTGGAAAAGAGATAACAGAAAATAAACTTGCATTTGAACTGTAGCACAATCAGTAATAAATTAATAAACTATTAAATTTAATACTACCACTGACAAAAGAAGCTAAACCAACAAAATAAAGTGTTATACTCGATTACTATATCACAAATGTATGCCTCAAACAATATTATGACTATTGTAATAGAAATTTTAATTATCTTCAGTTATAAGCCATATTTTCTTTAATAAATTTTATTAGATTCTAATGGACTCTTAATTACTCCTCATATGTTGTTTCAATTCAGACTACACACAATTATAATATAGTAATGTAATTTGAACTCATTAAGAAATATAAAAAGAAAGAAGTAAAGATGATAAGTTTAAAATAGACATAATGTTGGAAAAGAAACGACCTGTTACTATTACCGGTGGGTATGGATCCTGAAGTAGCAGTTTTTCTTCTACAATGCCCCGAAAGTAGCTAATTTATCTAATTATAATGGATACAAATGATAAAGGAAGAATGCAAACAATTAAAGGACTTAGAAAAAACACAAAAGTATTGTATAACTTAGTTTTTATTGCAGAGTCACACTTGTAGAAATTTGTAAAGTTTACTACTAATATTATTAGTATTCTTGACAGGAAAGGAGAAAGGAAACATCAATTAAAATTGTTTGGTATTTTACAATTCACAAGTGGAAGATCAACCAATCAACAGAGGAAATAATAGATCATATGGAAACAAGATAAATCAATTCTTTTTTTATTAAAATATTAAGATTGCCATATATGCCCATTGGTCACACCATAATTTGAGCAAAAGTAAAGATATAAACAAATGATGCATGGAGAAAAAACCTCTAAAATTCATTTACAAGTACAGAAATAGGAAATACTTACAAATGAAAAATGTAATTGTCAGAAATGTAGAAGGTTTGAAATTGGGTTCCACCCCATAATCCAGGGTCTGTTATCTGTTGGTAGTGCAAAATTTAGCTCAAATGGAATTCTCACATAATCCTACAAGCTTTACGACTATCTTAGCACTTTCATTTAAATGTGAAGTCAACCTCTTTGCCAAAAACTCTCTTTCACGTCTCATTTCTCGACCTAGTTTATGCAAGACATAAAAGAAAATTAGTTTAAGCATTCAATAGATATTAACAGCTGCAAGTAATGTGTCATTCTAAACCATCTTTTACATTTTCTTCATATTACCTGAAACAGAATGACGATAGCCTGGAGTTCCTTCCTTTGATGAAATGTCTCTACATATTGTATAAGTCTCTTTCACAGACTCTGGCTGGGTCTCACCGGATATGTAATGAAGTCTTCATTTTCTGGTGCTCAGTTTTCAATCTCATTTTCCAAAATTTGCTGGGAAGCTGGAGTCCCCGTAGGGTATATGACTGCTTCTTTTTGCAACACTGTAAGGAAAAAAGAAATTCAGTATGTAGTCAATAGGAATCGGACAAGTACTTATTGAACTTGCTTAGATGGCTCTAACAGTAGCACTTAGGTGTTATCTTAGAATCCAATACAACATGCAAGTATCGGTATGACAAAGGATATATTCTACATGTAAAAGTTGGAGAAAAAAGCAAGATATGAGATAAAACTTGACAATCATAAAGTATGCTGATATTCAAGTCTGACCTGAGCTTTCTTATCACAGTTGTGAGAGTTATCAAACTAAGATTGATATGATCGCCTTCTCTGAGCCTTGCCCCATCTGCATATGTCTGTAAAGCTTTTTCACTTCCAGTAAGGTCTACAAAATTCTGAAAATCATGGGTGATTTCAGAAAGGCCATCGCAAAAATACAGCTCTTCACTAGTCACACATACTTATAAGATGCCTCAAATGCTGATCATTGGTTGTTGTTTCTTCTACCAACTTCTCAACCACAACACCTTTCTGCATATGAGAACCACAAAATATAGTCAAGAGAACACCTATTAGAAAATCTACTCATTTAGAAAAAAAGAAAGAAAGGAAGAAAGTCATCTAAAAGCTTGAGATTTTGACCTGATTCTGAGTTCAGCAGGTCCCTGACATTTTCATTATAAATCTCTAATAAAAAATTATTAATAGTAAAGTCTCTGTGCGGGGTCTGCACCTAGGCCAGTACTCAAAGATCGGTTAGTGAAGTTACAAAAGGAAACTACAAAATCAAGTGATTTACATTTTCCACCAATAAAAAGCCTCCTGTATTGTCTAATTATCATAATAATTTACAATTTTGATAAGCAGTAGCAAGAGATCCAGATTAAGCAATCGATACACTCGTCTCAAATAAAGAAATTAATTCAATCGCAAGAAAATCTAAGAAGAAAAAGAAAGAAAATAGTATCTAATATAACAAAACAGCACCAAAAGTTTCTAAAGGAAAAGAAAAAGGAAAGTTAGTAATAGAGAGACAAATCATTTGGTAAGTATAACCTGCCATATCTAAAATAATCGTATCCAATTTACATAAAGGAAAAGATCATGAAGCACAACATTTCCTTCAATTTGTAACCATTTAAAGCTTCGGTTTTAAGGAAATAAATTCAAATAATTTATGCATCCAAATTAACGAATTTGATATCAATTTAATTTTTTCAACATATCATAAAGGATACATCAAACTGAATTTTAATTACCAATTTTGGTGATTAAAAAACTAAGATGTCTGTGGTAATGGTAGTAAGTGCTGGAATTAGTTGTGTATGAAAATAATAGAAATAAACTGAGGCTTTCAACTATTTAAGATAAAAGATAACAAAAAAAAACACTAATTCTTCTCATTAAAACTAAAGGAAAAAGCTATACTTTTGGCCCTAATGTTTAATGCGATAGCAGATTAGCCCTTAAACTATTTTTAAAAGTAAATAAACTCTTAAATTATAAAAAACCTGTAATTTAAGTTTTTCGACGTAATAAAATAATTATCACAATTACTTAAAGATGATGTGGCTAATAGTGAGTCTATTAGATTAACAAAATAATTATCACAATTAATTCTCTTTTTCCCTCTTCTTCTTCTTCTTTCTTTCCCTGTCCCATTTAAATCTAAGAAGAATAAATCTCAGAAATGAAATTGCTTGTATTATTTGATATACAATTTATAATTTTGCTACATTTTTTATATGGAAACAGTCTCAGAAGCTTGTGTTTACTTCGTCAAATTAGTATAGTTCTATTTAGATTGCAACAATTCAATGATGAAAAAGGATATTAGATTTCAACCAATCATACAGTTTCTAAGTGTTCAAAAATTGAATCTTGTTTTAAGACCTCCTTATTGAATATCAAAATATAACTTAGTTGGTCACTATATTTTTCTTTTTCCAGTCAGAGGAAAGGTTATTTATACTATAAAAAGTTGCAGCCAAATGCAATGCACACACACACACATATATGTATATATATATGATATTTAATTCTTGAAAGCAGTTCTTTATAAAGATTCATGCTTGACTTGTACATAAAAGAGAGCTCAAGAGAAACCAAAATCTTGATTTTTCTATGGTGGAAAAGAGAGAAGCAAAGAAGAAATGACCACCTCTCAAAAAGCAGTTATACTTCTTTATACGTCCATGCTAAGAGAGCTTATAATAAGTGGTCATAAAGGGTCATATATGACCTAAGACAACAAAGAAATTTTCTTGTTGTACTTTGTCTTTCATCGTTTAAATTCAAGCTAGTGGGTTTTGGGAGGATGAGCTCTTGATAATCTTTTTACTGCAATTATAGTAGAAAGTAACAAAGAAAAAAGCACTAAAGAATTGCAAATCAAAGTTTAGAAAACAAGAATATTGAATATGAGTACTAGTCCTATTACATAAATGGCCTTAAACTAATTTATATCAGATACATAGATGATCAACTGTTCTCATTAGTTAGATTAGTGTTTCATGGGGCTCTCTATTGAGATCAATGAATATGAATGGCCTTAAACTAAGTTTCTTTATTAGATCCGCGATGGTGGTGGTAAGTGGTAGTGGTAACAATAACCAATGATGGTGGAGGTTCGGTAAGGCTAGAAAAAGTAATTGTATTTTTTTAATTTATTTTGATAAAATTATTTTTTTACTATTTAATGTATTATCCATATTATTTTTATTTTATTTTGCCAAATACATATTTATACCTTGAACTTTGGTCATTTAATTAGTTAAAAACACTCTAACTTTCAATTTAAAAGCTAATAGACACTCGAACTTGCTCTTTTTGTGACACTTTAACACTTTTTGATATGTATCTTTATTCAATACCTCCACATATACTGTATTAAAGGCAAATATTACCAAATAGATTCATGTATATATATTCATGTGTATTACCAAAAAATAAAGGTGTTCAGATATTACTAAAAAACAAAATTCGTGTGTATGTTAGATTAAATCGAAAGTTAAAGTGTTAAATTGACTAATCGATACAAGTTCAGGAACGTAAATATCTTTTTATAGCTATTTTATGATAATCACCAATGATATTCCTATTCATGTTACGATTACCTGGATTGAGTTTTTGGAGCAGGCTGATTTGTAGTACCCCAAACATATAGGGTGTAATGCATAATCTGAACAGCTATAGGTATGGCCCATTTGGATACTCATGTAGTTTTTAAGGCCATTAAAATTATATATCATTAAGAAGTATATATACAACTCTACTTATTTTTTAGCATAAAACACTCTTTATGTTATTATTACTGTTAAACATTGATTATTATTAGATCCTTTTATTTAGATGCATAGACAACTGTTTTTTCTCTAATTTAGACTAGTTCTTTTTATTTGTGGGAGTTATTTTTCATACTTTTGCTGCTCTTGTGTGACTTTTTTTTAATTGATTTTAACAACACACAAAAATAGTGGCTATAACAATTAGGGGAAAGTATAAATACGTACTTTGTGATTTGACGCACTTTCATTTATAGGCATATAGTATTTTTTTGTGAATAAGATATGTGACAGCTTGGCCTAGAGAAGCGAGGGCGAAAGTGGACGCTAGGGCGAGGATAGGATACTTGGACAAGGAGCAGCTTATGGCAGGCTTCTAGGATGACAACACTCTAAGGTACAGGTTACATGAATGAATCGGATTGCACATCGAAAGTTAAAGTGTTAAATTAATAATCGATACAAGTTCAGGAATGTAAATATATATTTAGCTTTTTTTATTTTTATTTAAAATTATTATTTTATTTTATAGTGTATTAATAGATATTGTTAGCCAATTTTTTATTGACATATCAGTTGTGATAAGTCCATTTTTTATTATGATAAAGATAATTGCGACATCAACAAAATTTAACCATGTTTTAAATTACAATTTCTTGGACACTTTAAAGGTTTATTTGTACCTAAAAATAGTTTAAAGGTTAATACACTCTTCACACCTAACGTTAAGGCAGAAAATGCACCTTTTTCCAAATATAAATAGGTTGGAGATATAATTCTTAATTATAATTTAAAATAAAAGTTTAAAAAAATCATATTAAGAGATTAGAACAATTAAAAAATATTAATTTATATATTTCAAACGAATTTGATACTTTCTAATAAATTTAGTGGCTAAATTTTTATTAGATAAAATTAAACTTATAATAAAGTAAAGGAGTAATTACTATTTACCCCCTGTGTTTTTCCATATTATACTAGTTACCTCATAATATTTAAAATATATATTTTTTATCATTCAATTTTATAATTTTATACTAAAAATTAAAATTTCTGTTAGAAAATTATTAATTAGGTTTGGCTTTATACTATTTGCCCCATGATTGTTTGTTTAATATACAAATTATCTCCTATATTATATTTATTGCACTAAAATACCATTGCATTTTGAAAGTCAATGCAATAAAGGAACTAAATCGATAAAAATTATAATTTGATCATCAAACTTCTTATTAAAGTTAAAATTCTACTGTACCAGTAATAAGAATAATATCTATTTTATTTTAACAATTTAAAATTAAATTATATGAATTTTCAATATTTTGATTTATATAAGTACTTTTAAGAAATTTAGATTTTACTAGAATTTAATTATGCTAAAAATTAGAGTAATTAAAGAACACTGGTTAACTTTTTATATAGATGCTAAAACTGATTTTTGTATAAAAATTAGACAATGAAAATGGAATTAATTTTGGGCGAGTTTGATATTTGATAATAAGTTTAAGGATCAAATTGTAATCTTAAATTACCAGTTTAATCATTCGACTAACACAAAATGGGGTAGTAGTTAGTTTTATTAAAACTCAAAAGAATTTTGATGTAATAGAAAAAATGCAGGGACCAACTCATATATTAAGCCAAACTACAAAAGGTAAATAGTATTTAATCCATTATTTAACAAAAATTATGACGGAATGAGTTTTTAGTATAAAATTATAAAATAATGGGATAAAAAATATATTGTCTAAATGTTATATGGGGTAATTAATATAATATAAAAATACACAGGGGGCAAATAGTAATTACCTCTAAAGTAAAAAGACTAAATTAAACTTTTATTTTATCAATTAATTTATTTTTGAAAAAGTAAAATTAGACTTGTAAATTTATCTAAATCTCAAGAGGGTATCAATAATTAATCCTACTATCTTATGATAATCACCAATGATAATCCAATTCATGTTGCGATTACCTGGGCTGAATTTTTGGAGTATGCTAGTTAGCAGTAACCCAAATCTATAAAATGCAATGCATGTGTCCTGGACAACTATAGATATGACTCGTTTCGATACTAAAGTAGTTTTTAAGGCCATTAAGATAAGATATCAAGAAGCTTATTAAAAAACAATCTTATACAAATACCTAAAAAAAACTAACCTAATTAAATTCTTTACTTCTATCTTCAAAATCTTACAAAATTACTCTAAAAATAAGAATTTAACTTTTATACACTTAATTTATAAAAAGACGCGTGTTCTTAGCTTTCTCCAAACTACCTCCATCTTCTAATGCTACCTTATTACATTTCATACTCATTATTACCTTCTTTACAGTAATCTCTCTTTTGCATTCTTCTAATTCACGCCAAACTATTGATTTCTTTTCTATTATTACCTTCTTTACACATTGTGGCCAACTACATCATCTTCTTCAACTATTGAGACCAACATTTTATTTACTCGCTGAATTTTATTCAATCAACGTTCTTAAAGATCTGATGAATTTTTATAGATCTTTAAAAGAAGACTTGAAAGTTAAGGAAATTCTTCCTCAACTTTCTATCAAGCTCCATACAGTAGATATTGAGGAAGAGAAAGAGATAGCTAGAGCACAAGAAACAAAGAGTGATTTAACATGTTTCTTTCAAGTAACAGTGAGTTAAAGTTTGGGATAATAACTATTATCTTTTATGGTGTCAATATTTTGGTGAGCTTTTCTTTTCTTTTTTCTTTTTTAGTTTTTGGTGATCTTTCCTTTTATTTGCTCTTATAGATATCATTATGTCACATTCTTGGTTGCTGTGTGAAAATGCAAGAAATGAGCAATGGGGTTTTAATATAGGGTTAAAGTTTGGGATAATTGCAATTTTCTTTTTTGGCTGTTAGTGAACTTTCTTTCATTTTTTTTAAGGTATTGAAGAGTTTTTCTTTTTATTTACACTCATTATTTGTCATGTTTTTAGTATATGAAGCTACAAGAAATGAGATAGACAATGAAAGACAATAATATTATTATTTATTATTTATTGAATGAGCTTTGTTACAAAATATAAATTAATTAGCTTAAACTTTCGCTGAATTATTTTTATTCTAGGAAAATGTTAAACGAATTAGAGAATTAAGAATAAAAATTATTTCTATTTTTTCTTTTATTTATGAGTTATATGCTATCCCTTAAGATGTGTAATTTTGCCAATAAAACTTTAAGATATATAGAAGACAGTATATACTAAGTATGCAGAGAGTATATTTCAAATATATGATACTATGATTCTTACTAAATTTTTCTCATTATATTTATTTCAAAATTACTAAATAAAATATTAAATTAGGGAAATATAATTGGTTTTTTGTTGAATCAAATATTGTAGTTTAGATATTTGACAAAATGCATGTGTTGAAAGAATCAAATTTTTTTTAAACTATTGTTATTATTGACCTGTATGAATACAGTAAAAAATGTACAGTAAGTATATAATGAGTTTATTTCAGGCATGTGATGCTCTAATTGTTACTGAGTCTTCTCCATTCAAATTTTAAAACCATCTTTTATATTTCTTTAAGAATTTATATGGACATAATTCCTACTTTTCTTCACCATAATAGATATTGAAAAGAAAACATGAGATATGTAAATTTTGATGTAATAAACATTCTAAGTATATATTATGAGTATATAGTTTTATACTAAGTTTATTTCGAGTATACAAAGGATATCATTAAAGTATATTATAAGTATATGTGAGTATACAAAATTCCTTTGATGGCAAAAGACTAATACTTATACATTTAAACTGAAGCAATAATAATTCATTCATAACAAATCCAAATAAATAAAATTTACGATCTATAAAACAATAATACTTACTTAGTATCAAAGTGAATAGTTCTATCATTAAACCTATTAATAATATCATAGAACTATTTGTTCATCATATACAATGTGTCAATAAAAAAAAACCATATGACGATCACATCAAGTTCTCCTTCAAATCTTTTTTGTTTTATCCATTTCGTTAAGCTTGCCACATGATTTATACTCACTATCAAAAATCTTCATTTTTCTTGAATTTTACATAAGAGAACAACATGATCTTAAGCCTCTTACGATGTTAATAAGGTTTTGTTTAATAAAAGAAAGTTACACAAGCTGATTTCCCCATAAAAAAGCACCATACATATGTAAAACTAGTAAAAGCAAAAAGAAACTAAGAAAAGATTTAATAAAAGAAAAAATCTAATAAGATGTATGTTTTGCTTCTTTAGAATCCAAAATTTTATTTTTCCTATGCATGATTAACATGATCCAATATAATCATATCACATGAATAGAGAAGAAAAAAACTGAACTTTTTGCTCTAATTTTTAACCAATAATTAGAATTGGCTAATCTATATAAGCAAACATAAGAATAATACTAGAATTACAATAGAAAATGCAGTTAAAAGTATATAGTATTTTTCGAGTATATTATAAGTAGATAATGAGTGTATACTATCATTATAATAACTAAAACGAAAACAGTAACAACAAAGCAAAAAAGAAAAAAGATAGGGAGTATGACATAGAGTTTAGGTCTTAATGTCTAGAAAAATGACCAAATTTTTCTCTTAGTCTCCTCCTCCCATTCTTTCATTTTATATTATCCTTACCTTCTCGGTTTTTAAATTCTTAAATAATACATACACTTCTCTTTTTTTCCTATTGCAACTATTTTACATTATCAGCAAGAATATATATATAGTTAAGGAAACTATTAACAAAATAGAAAGAAGAAAGTTAATCTCTTCAATAGTAGTAGAAGGAATGGACTTAAAGAATTTTTCGAGCATATTAAAACCAATTGGGAGTCCTTTTATGATAAAAGGAACTCAAATCACCAATCACTAAAGGCATTAATTTCTAAAAGATAAAAAATCAAACCAAGCAATTAAATTCATTAGCATTTAATCAAGATCTATAAAGAAAAAATGGATAATCACATTCACCAAAGAAGACAAGAAAAAAGAATTAGGATGAACCAAGCATAAATCCCAAAACCAAGCAATCAGATCTATTAGCACTTTATAAAATCGGTAAAGATAAGAAAGAGGGTAATTACTAGGGGTATGCACTATCCTATTTGAATCAGAAAGCCAAACCTAACAGAAATTTAATTCGGTTTTCAGTTGTCTATATATTAAACATAGAATAAATATAAAAATTATATATTAGTATAATATTTATGTATCAAAAATATATATATTTATTAAAATTTTCATTTCTTAATTTATCAATTAAATATAAAATTAATTTTAAAAATATAATTAACATATTATTTTTTAAGATTATAAATTATTGTATAATTAGAACTAATTTATTAGTTAGTATGATGGAGGATGTATCTCTTTTCGTCTCTTCTTTCCTATAAGTCAAACCAGTTAAAGGATTTAATTAAAAGAGGTAGCTGACTTTGATTCTTATACGGTTTAAGTAGCAATTTGCCCTTTGAATTTGTTGGCCGGGTCCAAATCAGCCTAAGATTAATTTCTTGGCTCAATTTATCTTAATATTTAAAAAGCTGAAATACATTTACTAAACTCCAAGAGCATGAAATACATTTACTCTCTCTCTCGTCTCTCTTTTTTGAGTGGAATGCATATTTATTGTTTGTCTTTTAGGTTCTTTGTTCAAGAGTGCCATTTTAGTTCCTTTTTCCTGTTTAGAATTGTAGTTCTGAAGTTTTTGAGTGGGTGGTTGTGGTGCAATTATTCAAAGAATGAAGAATCTTTAGTGCTCAGAGAAGACCCTTCAACCTCCTAATTTGCAGATGTTCCACTCGAAGAAGATTCTAGTTGGTAGACTCTTTTCCTTTTGTAATGTATCTAGGTTGATGATGAAAAGTCATCTTGAAAAAATTTAGAAGTTAGAGAACGAGTCTTTAGTTTAGAAAACAAATTAAAATACTTCTATTATCTTGTTTGACTCTCTTAGAAATTAAAAGAAATAGGTGTTGGTCCTTGGTTTATTTTCAATTTTCTCTTGGTTTTTTTATGGAATGGCTGGTTGACACGCTTATCGATCAATTGTATTTCTTAAAGCGCCTTTTCTAGGTTTCTCCATAACCTTCCCCTGAGCAGAATCAACCTAAAAATGCGAGAACTACTGGAAAATTATTTGTTGGTTTTATCAAGATGGAGACTATTACACCTTCGAGTTCACTTTTAACATGAAGGTTAGGTTTTAATTAATCTTGATCAACAAAAGCCTACTCGGTTCTGGAATGGGTTTGATTGGATCCATTTCTAATATGAAAAGGCTTCAATTCTTTAGCGAAGAATAGGCATATGAACAAAGTCATCATCCTCGCTCTCCTATTTGTACTGACATTTCAGGTGGCGACTCTAATTTTTTCTATGGTTACATGATCATTGTATTCTAGATCTTTAGACCGAACGACTCTTTTTGAAATTGGCCTAGTATGAAGAACAGGTTCTCAACACAGTGAGGAGGTTGCAAATCACTAGCGGTCGGGATCAAGATTAATCATCGTATAAGTTTGAAATAGAGTAATCATTAATTAATTCATTAGTAGGAGTAGGAATATATATTTTCTTATAGGATTGTAGGATTGAATTTTTAGATTAAGATTATAAATGTATTAAAGTAGTTAATTAGATGAATTACCAATTAATAATGGGTATTTGTTTTAGTTAGTTCAAAAATTTCCCAATCCCTTCGCCATATAGTAGGAATGTGTAAGTGCAGTAGTTTTTTAGACTTGGGCCCAAGTGATTTTAAACCACATCACTGTTTTGAGAAGCCGCTCTTCTTACTAGGCTCGTTTCAAAATGAATCGTTCGCTCTAGGGAACCTAGAAAACCACAATTATCATGTTATCATCGAAAAGGTAAGGTCGCTAACCAAAATTATCGACATAAATAAAAGAGTAAGGATACATAATGATAGCCATCATACTACACATGTTTTCATGCCTAATCATTTACATTTTTGTGCATGATTATCTCGTTTTATGCTAGAATTACCTGTCTTTTATTTCCTTTCACGTTTCAGGTCATTTTCGAAGGACACTATCAACAATCGAGGGAAATACGTGTATTACGGACTAGAATTCATCAAATTAGACGAGGACTAGCACCTTGAGGGTTGAGCACGACCTGGGCTCCGGCCGTGTTGAATTGCCAATTAGTTGCCCTCCAAGAGTGCCTTTTAGCACGGTTTTCGTAGCCATCATGGCCTCCACCCGGCCCGTGGTGGCTAAGTACTAGCTTCAGCACTGCTTGGAAGAGGTCAATACAACGGAACCCTTAGGTTCAGCACGGCCTGGACTCCGGCACAGGCTTGACCACGGCTGTGCTAAAGAGACTATATAGGCAAAAGTTCGATTTGGTGAGTGGAGGCTCGATTTCTCCGACCTAATTCCAATATACACTCAATTCACTTGTTCTCTAGACCTCAATTGTCAACTTTGGGAGATCAAATTCATCAATTGAGGGAGGATTACACTTGTTTCAACATCGATTTGAAGATCAAAACAACATTTGGGAGCATTCAAGAGGCAAAATTAGGGTTTGATATTTTGGATTGGAAAATTAGGGTTTCTTATCCAACTTGAAAGAGAATGGTGTATATGCCTTCAATTTTCTTTTCCTTGTTTGTTCCTTATTTTGCTTTAACCATGAACATGAGTAGCTAGATCTTTTGAACCCATTGGGGTCTTTATTGTTGATGGATTGTGCTTAGTTATTAGATTTGTAATTGCCATTCTTGTGATCTTTTACTATTCAGTAATAAAGTTTGATTCAATTAATTTGAGACGTTGAATTAATTGTCTTTTAGGTTGTTTCTTGACATTGAGAAATGCTTGTTACAACTGGAATTTGAATAGTAAGAACTGGTAGTTAACACTTAGAGATAAGGTTAATTCACTCGTCGAATTAAGAATTAACAACTCTTAATAGATCTAAATCATGCTTAATGCTACTCTGTAATAATTTGATAGGAAGAGATTCCATTAGGTTAGTGCAGGTTTAGGAAGTCGGTGAGCTCGAGAGAGGAACCGAGTTCGATTCAGGATTTAGGCACGGGTAAGCAAGATTAGTAATTTATAAAATCAACCTTTAGAATTCCATCACTTAGGTCCCCCTTTGGGTTTGCTTCTCTTGTTGCGGTTATCTTTTGTCAGTTGCTGTTTATTCATTTATTTGTATTCATAATCATTAGTTAATTAATTTAGAATTCTCACACTCTATTTCAGACTAGATAATATAGTGAATGGTAGTAACTCTAGGTTCACCCGATCTACAGGGATACGACCTTGATACTCACTAGTGCTAGACTGCATCGATAGGTTCACTGTCTTAGATTGTAGCTGCATAAATAGCCCATCAAGTTTTTAGCGCCGTTGCCGGAGAACCATAACGGTGAACTAGAGTGAATTATTTTCGTGTTACTTTAGTCATTATTTATTTATTTATTTATTCTTTATTCTTTATTTCATTATTTTTGTTGATTGGTGGTTGTTTGGATTGTCGGTTTCAGGTAGTTTATGACTAAGAGCTCTAACCCTGATCCCATAAAACCCTTATCTGACCCGGAGTGCTCTCTTAGATTATTGAGATGACGTTTGCAAGCAGTTGAGGAGGAAGTTGGGGTTACAGTTCAAGTTCATAGAGCTAACGTGATGGAGAACCACAACCCCCAAGCCAATGATGATCAGAGGACGATATAGAGTTTGCTCCACCATCTTTGGATGGGACAAAAACTAGTATAGTCAGACCTGCTGTAGCGGCCAACAATTTTGAGATAAAAACCCAATGTTATCCAGATGATCCAGCAGAGCATGCAGTTTGGAGGATTGCCCAGCGAGGATCCCAATGCACATATCTCCAACTTTTTGGAGACTTGTGACACATTCAAGATAAATGGAACAACCGATGACGCCATTCGGCTGAGATTGTTTCTATTTTCCTTGAGGGACAGAGCAAAGAGATGGTTGCAATCTCTTCTACAGAAGACGATTACTACCTGGAAGGCATTGGTCGAAAAATTTCTATATAAGTATTTTCCTCCCGCTAAAACTGCTAAACTTAGAAATGACATATCTTCTTTTGTGCAGTTTGATGATGAAAGCATATACGATGCATGAGAGAGGTTTAAGGACCTTTTGAGATGCTGCCCACATCATAGAGTTCCAGTGTGGATGCAGGTGAAGACCTTCTACAGCAGGTTGAACCTTGCGACGAGGCAGATGGTGGATGCTGCAGTAGGTGGGGCGCTAAACAGTAAGACACCCGAGCAGGCTCAAAACTTGATAGAGGAAATGGCCATGAACAATTATCAGTGGCAATCCTCTAGGAGCTGACCAGGAAGACAAGGAGTGGTCAACCAAGTGGATTCTACAGCAGCCTTAGTAGCTCAGGTGGAGCTTCTAACCAAGAAGATTGACCAACTCTAGATGCCGGTTCATGCAACAAATGTTAGCTGCGAGTTTTATGGTGGCCCGCACTATAGTGCGAACTGTATTGCAGAAGGTATGTTTGCTTCACCTTCTTCTACTTTTCTATATGTTTCTGTTGTATCTTCTGATGTTGAGCAGGTTGATTATATGGGGAATGCCCCAAGGCAGCAGAACAACCCTTACAGCAACACATACAACCCTGGGTGGTGCAATCATCCCAACTTCATCAGTAGCTGCAACAACAGCCAGCTGGGCTTGCACAAGCTCCTCCTCCACCAGAAAAGAAGTCAAATCTTGAGGAGCTTATGATGAAATTTGTGACGACTACGGAGATGAGGTTCCAGCAAACTAAATAGTGCACTTAGGAATCAACAGGTCTCGATTCAAAACTTGGAGACTCAGATTGGCCAAATCTTTAAGATGTTGTCTGAGAGGCAACAAGGAGCGCTCCCTAGCACCACTGAGTCTAACCTGAGGGAGCACGTGAACGCCATCACTTTACGTTTAGGTAAGTTAGTTTCAGCTCCTTCTAAGTTTGTTTATGATGACTCCACTATTCATATGCAGGCTGAGGCGAGCAGTAAGGTTAAGGAACCTGAGGGACAAAAGATGAAACTGATCCCAGTCAGGGAATATCAACCCAAGATTCCTTATCTTGCTAGACTCAAATAAGCAGAAGCGCAAGAGCAGTTCAGTAGGTTTTTGGATATTTTTAGACAACTGCATATTAACTTGCCTTTTATTGATGCATTGAAGCAGATGCCAAAGTATGCCAAGTTCTTAAAGGACATACTTAGTAGAAAAAGGAAGTTGGAGGAGGTAGCCTATGTTAAGCTTAACGAAGAGTGCTCAGCAATGTTTCAGAGCAAGTTGCTAGAGAAAAGTCATGATCCAGGGAGTTTTACTATTCCTTGCACTTTAGGTAACTTGTGTGTTGATGATGCATTAGCTGATTTGTGGGCTAGCATAAATGTCATGCCCACTAGTTTGTTCAATAAGCTAGGTATGGGGGAGGCAAAACCCACTAGGATATGCATTCAATTAGCTGACCGTTCTATTAAGCTTCCTAGGGAGATTGTGGAGAATGTGCTAGTCAAGGTATAAGTTCATATTTCCTATGGACTTTATGGTTATGGATATGGATAATGAGCATGGTGTACCATTTGATTTTGGAGAGATCTTTTCTTGCCAAGGCTAGAGCTAAAATAGACATATTTGAGGGAAAGTTAGAACTTAATGTAGGGGATGACTGTTTTACTTTTAGTTTACTCCCATTTGATAGTTCTCCCGCCGACCATGTTCATGCCATTTTTGCAGTATTAATGGAATTGGTCTTGCATGTGATAAGCAACCATAGGATAATTGGATAATGCTATACATGTCTTGTTCTCTGTTGATGTGTGTTATTCATCTGAAGAAAACAACTTGTATCAATTTGAGACTTTGTACTATGATACACCCGAGAAGGGTAGTTGCAAGTTTGTTTATGATAAATCACCTAGACAGGTGTTGGAGTGGATGAATAGGCATTCCGACTCGGTGTGGAGAGCACATCCTTGGTCATCTACTGCACACATTGGACATCCTCCTTGCGCTTATGGCCCCACGCGATGCAGGAATACTGCTGAGTCCAGCTAGACGACTCGAACAAAAAGAAGCTCCTTCGGAAGGCATTCCCGAATCTATTTATGCTTTTTGAGTTTGTGGACATTTAAATTATTTCTTTACTTTTCTCGTTTGATATCTCAGTTTAATTTTAGTTTATTTTATTTTGAGATGATTTTAGTTTATTGAACCTTTTACTAGATGTTGAATGTGTTTATTCTTGAGTTTTGCAGGAGTTAACCTACTCGATGCTCATACGCAATTTGGAGGACTAACATATCTTAGAGTGTTAAAGCACACATCAAGGTAGGGAGTTCGGCGACCCGAGATGGCAAAGGAAAGCCCGGAAACCTCCCCTTCACCACAGTTTCAGTGGCCATCATGGGCTACAACATGCCCATCAGCACAGCCTGAGTCAAGCCCCTGATGAAAGACACATGAAGACTTGGGGGATTTCGGCCATTCATCACGGCTTCCGAAGGCATCATGGGTGGTAACACCAGGCCGTGCCCCCGCCCATGCCAAATTGGTGCACCATTGAAGCATAAGGGCTCGCCGTGCTGATCAGCACGAGTGTGCCCTTGCCCGTGCTGACCTTCGTGCCTTATCACAAAGAAAGTTTGAGGAGGCATCCCTATCTGCCTCGGCTCACTTAGATTCCACTAAAGTAAACGAATCTTTTTCTAGCTTAATCAAATTACATTAATCTAGTCAATTCTACTTATTTTAAAGCATGAATATTTTTTATCTAATTTACTATGATGTGAGCAAATAATTCTAACCTAATTGGTACCCCCAACTAACCTTATAAGTTGCACTCAAAACTTTTACATGCAAGGTGACCAAAATTAGAGTATAATTTTATTACCTAAATTTATGCCGAATTCATTTTAGCTTAGCATGTTAAAAATGAACATAGATATGAGGCATATGAAGCTTACATTGGTAAGCTTTGTTCATCTTATGTTAGGCATGTGGGGTGATCACTCATAAATTTTAAGTTGGTTTTATTCCCATATAGACATGTGCGGTGAAAACCTAAAAAATAATAAAAAAGAATATACATAGAAAGGGGGAGGAGAAAAAAGAAATCTAGAAAGGGGTTAAGGAGATCGGGACAATTAAGGGAAAAGTTAATTACGACCATGGCTTAAAAGCCTCAAAACAATCAAATAAGAAAAACTAATTTATTAACTAAACTAATCCTAAAAGTCTAAAGAAGATCGCTTAGGATCTCTAAAGCAGATAAGTAGAATCTGTCATTATGAAAATATTTAGGTTAGAATCTATCATTATTACACCTTCGAGTTCATTTTTAACATGAAGGTTAGGGTTTTATTTGATCTTGATCAACAAAGAGGCCTACTGGGTTCTGGAATGACAGGAAGAAGCTCCTAGTTTGATTGGATCCATTTCTAATATGAAAAAGCTTCCAAAACTCTGTTTTCTTTAGCGAAGAATAGGCATATGAACAAAGTCATCATCCTTGCTCTCCTATTTGTACTGACATTTCGGGTGGCGACTCTAATTTTTCTATGGTTGCATGATCATTGTATTCTAGGTCTCTAGATAGAACGACTCTTTTTGAAATTGGCCTAGTATGAAGAAGAATTTCTCAACACAATGAGAAGGTTGCAAATCACTCGGGGCCGGGGTCAAGATTAATCATTGTGTGAGTTTGAAATAGAGTAAACATTAATTAATTCAATTAGTAGGAGTAGGAATGTATATTTTCTTATAGGATTGTAGGATTGGATTTTTATATTAAGATTAGAAATGTATTAAAAGTAGTTAATTAGATGAATTACCAATTAATACTGGGTATTTTTTAGTTAGTTCACAAATTTTCCATCTCCTTCGCCATATAGTAGGATTGTATAAGTACAATAGTTTTTAGACTTAGGCCCCAAGTGATTTTAAACCACGTCATTGTATTGAGAAACCACTCTTTATACTACGCTCATTTCAAAATGAGTCGTTTGCTCTAGGGAATCTAGAAGACCACAATTATCATGTTATCATCGAAAAAGTGGAGTCGCCACCCAAAAATATCGCCATAAGTAAAAGAGTAAGGATACACAGCTTTGTATCCCTTGCGAAGAGCCTAATATTCCCCTCTTCAATATCACATAAAAGGTTTGAAGAGGCATCCCTATCTGCCTAGGCTCACCTAGATTTCCACTAAAGTAAATGAATCTTTTCTAGCTTAATGAAATTACATGAATCTAGTCAATTCTACTTATTTTAAAGCATGAATAGTTTTTTATCTAATTTACTGTGATGTGAACAAATAATTCTAACCTAATTGGAGTATAATTTTATTGCCTAAATCTAGGTGCCGAATTCATTTTAGCTTAGCATGCTAAAAAATCAACATAGATATGAGGTATACGAAGCTTACTAATATTCATCTTATGTTAGGCACGTGGGATGATCACTCATAAATTCTAAGTTGGTTTTATTCCCTCATAGACATGTGCGGTGAAAACCTAAAAACAATAAAAAAAAATATACATAGAAGGGGGGAGGAGAAAAAAGAAATCCAGAAAGGGGTTAAGGAGATCGGGACGATTAAGGAAAATTAATTACAACCATGGCTTAAAAGCCTCAAAACAATCAAATAAGAAAAACTAATTAATTAACTAAACTAATCCTAAAAGTGTAAAGAAGATCGCTTAGGATCTCTAAACCGGATAAGTAGAATCTGTCATTATGAAAAAATTTAGATTAGTAAAGGACATTAACAAATCAAAATACAAATAAACAAATAAATTATAAAATAAAAGAAATCAAAAGCGAATTAAGAACAACTATAAAATAATATTAGAACTACTGGAAAAGAAATAACATAAAATATACTTGCATTTGAAATGTAGCATAATCAGTAATAAATTAATTAACTATTAAATTTAATACTTCTACCGACAAAAGAAGCTAAATCAACAAAATAAAGTATTATACTCGATTACTATATCACAAATGTATGCCTCAAAACAATATTATGATTATTGTAATGGAAATTTTAATTATCTTCAGTTATAAGCCATATTTTCTTTAATAAATTTTATTAGATTCTAATGGACTCTTAATTACTACTCATATGTTTGTTTCAATTTAGACTACAGACAATTATAATACAGTAACGTAATTTGAACTCATTAAGAAATATAAAAAGAAAGAAGTAAAGATGATAAGTTTAAAATAAACATACTGTTACAAAACAAATAGCCTATTACTATTACCGATGGGTATGGGTCTTGAAGTAGCAGTTTTTCTTCTATAATGACCCGAAAGTAGTTAATTTATCTAATTATGATCGATACAAGTGATAAAGGAAGAATGCAGACAATTAAAGGACTTAAAAAAGACACAAAAGTATTGTATAACTTAGTTTTTATTGCAGAGTCACACTTGTAGAAATTTGTAAAGTCTACTAATATTGTTGGTATTCTTGACAGGAAAGGAGAAAGGGAAACATCAATTAAAATTGTTTGGTATTTTACAATTCACAAGTGGAAGATCAACCAATCAACAGAGGAAATAATAGATCATATGGAAACAACATAAATCAATTCTTTTGTTATTGAAATATTAAGATTGCCATATTCATGAGCATTGGTCACACCTTTGAGCAAAAGTAAAGATATAACAAATGATGCATGGAGAAAAAACCTCTAACCTCTTTGCTAGAAACTCTCTTTCACGTCTCATTGCTCGAGCTAAATTAAGCAAGACATAAAAGAAAATTAGTATATGCACTCAATGGATATTAACAGCTGTAAGTAATGTGTCAGTTCGTGTAAGTTCGTAAGGTAAAAAAGAGAGAAAAACCTTGACGATAGAAATTGTAAGCTCATCTCCAACATGAGGAGCAGGGCTTGAATTGCCAATTTCTGCCAAATGCCGCTTCATTTGCTTCCAGCTCAATGACCTATAGAGAAGACAGATGAAGAATATGAAAATGAATTTCCTGATACTAAGTTACTACAAAAATTCAAATGAAAATAACAGGTCAATATAGTAGTAGAGAACAAAATGAACTGCAAATACTATACCTAGCAAACAAGTAGCTGCTTTTGGTATTGCAGTTTGGCAACATGTTCCTTCAATTCTGTCACATAAGCTCTTATGCTTCTCACATTCTCCTCTGATGCATTCTAGACCACCTTCTGCATTTTCTTCGTATTATCTGAAATAGAATGACGATAGCCTGGAGTTCCTTCCTTTGATGAAACGTCTCCACATATTATAGGAAGTCTCTTTCACAGACTCTGGCTGGGTCTCACCGGATATGAAATGAAGTCTTCATTTTCCGGTGCTCTGTTTTCATTCTCATTTTCCAAAACTTGTCGGGAAGCTGAAGTCCCGGTAGGGTACATGACCGCTTCTTTTCGCAACACTGCAAGCAAAAAGAAATTCGGTATGTAGTCAACAGGAATCGGATAAGTACTCATTGAACTTACTTAGATGGCTCTGACAGTAGCAGTTAGGTGTTATCTTAGAGTCCAATACAATATGCAAGTATGGATATGACGAAGGATATATCCTACATGTAAAAGTTGGAGACAAAAGCAAGATATGAAGCTATAAAAGGAAACTACAAAATCAAGTGATTTACATTTTCCACCAATTAAAAGCCTCCTTTGTTGTCTAATTATCATAATAATTTACAATTTTGATAAGCAGTAGCAATAGATCTAGATTAAGCAATCGATACACTCGTCTCAAATAAAGAAATTAATTCAATCGCAAGAAAATCTAAGAAGAAAAAGAAAGAAAATAGCATCTAATATAACAAAACAGCACCAAAAGTTTGTAAAGGAAAAGAAAAAGGAAAGTTAGTAACAGAGAGACAAATCATTTGGTAAGTATAACCTGCCATTTCTAAAATAATCGTATCCAATTTACATAAAGGAAAAGATCATGAAACACAGCATTTCCTTCAATTTGTAACCATTTAAAGCTTCAATTTTAAGGAAATAAATTCAACAAATAAAAACAATACTCACGGAATTCTCAAGGTAAGTACAAAGCAGATCTATGCACAGCAAGCTTTCCAAACAGAATCAGAGAAAGAGAGAGAGAGAAAGAGGGAGGAGCGTTTAGAGAGAGAAATAGAGAGAATTGAGGAGGAAGAAGAAGAGATTTTTTTCTCTTTCTATGAAGAAAAATGGACAACTTTGTGTTGTGACCCAATATATATACCATTTGAATTTGTGAGCACCAACGGCTAGTTTCTTCTTCTTTTTTTCCTCTAATTTGAATTACTTTTTATTAGCGATTGGCATTTTCTTCTAATGCGGTTGCCTGCGTTTAATCGCCGATGCCAGTGGAGTGGATCTTTTGTCAAAGTTTTGAAAATGAGGATCTTTATTCTGTGAGGTTAATTAATTTCTGTTCAGAAATTTTGCACATATGCCCTCTATAACGTTTTCTTTTTTTTTTTCTTTGCAAGTTAATTCAATAGTCTTTTTTTTAACCCAACAAGATTAAGAGTGACAACAGATATTTCATCTATTTAAGAAAATTTAAATTCAAATTCGATTAAAAATATATATATCTAAATCTGTTTTAAATTTATTTAAAATTTGATATTTAAATTTGTCCAAATTCGAATAAAAATACATACATATATACTATATGAACTCCTTAAAAACTCATTTAATATATATAGCTATAAAATAAATTTTTAGATATTTAAAAAGATATCGAATATCCTATCCGTTAAATATCTCTTTACATAAATATTCAAAAAATTAAATAAGTACTCGTTTGCAATAATTAAATTCTAAGATATATTAATAAAAAGTACAAAAAAATTATACGTAATTTTAAACAAAACCTTATAATTTTATTTTTAATTATTTTATTTCATACATGATATATATGTATATCATTTAACCGAGTATCAGATACTGAATTTAAATATTATATACCTGTATCTGTTTTAATAATCGTGTTCCGAGCAAGTATTTGAGCGTTCATATTCAAACCGACACGTATAAATTACTCGAACATGTTACATAACAGTCCAATCGAGTCAGGTACCTAGAAATATCAGTCCAACTGTGATTCCTAAATAAATTTTAAGATTTAACATCGTCTAAAAAATTGTATTATCTTATTAATAGATAAGCTAACGAGTTTCATCATTTATTTATTGAAACTTAGATTGTATTGTTTTTGGAATTACCTTTACAATGTATTGAAAAGAAAATATATGATAGTAATTGTTACATGTAATAGTTGGCATGTAATTCCATTTAAGTTCTTACATTAGAAAATAAAATAAAAGAATTAGTTGCATATACTAATTTCAGCAAGGTCTTAAGTTCAAGTTCTTTTTTTTTATTATTTGTAATTCAAAATAACTTTTTAGCATTATAATATAATCAAATTTTCTAAAATTTGGTAAAATAATTTACATTATCCTTAATACTCTAGTTTCTCTTATATTTTTAAAACATATATTTTACTAATTAATACAATTGCATTGCTCAATTTTATTAATTTTATATTAATTATTAATAACAACGTTCTTCTATCAAAAGAATATATCTAAATATTAATACATTTGTATATAAATATGAGTTAATTACTATTATCTTACTAAAATCTGGACAAATTTACAAGTCCAATTTTACTTTTTAAGAAGTACAATAATGCCTCCACAATAGTTGCTCTCGTTAATTATTAACTCTTTTTGTCTTTTTTTTCTTATCAGTCAAAGAGCTTAATTTGGTCCTTATATTTATTATAATTTTAATTTAATAAAATGAAAAGTTAAATTCAGTTCTTAAACTTAT
The DNA here is from genome assembly GCF_019578655.1 of Ricinus communis. NCBI lineage: Eukaryota > Viridiplantae > Streptophyta > Magnoliopsida > Malpighiales > Euphorbiaceae > Ricinus > Ricinus communis. The sequence continues at coordinate 16,305,708 of NC_063264.1, read as the reverse complement.
TATCAAGTATTAAACTTTTCTAAAATAATTAATTTTTGTAAATTTTTCTAATTTCCTTGAATTCTTTTATAGAAAAAAATCATAAATAGATCTTTTTTTATTTATTGATTTGTTAGAAAAATCATAGGTAGCTCATTCAATTATTTATTACTTTTTAGTAATTAATACACATAATGAAAATAATATATACAACTAAATTCAAAGATAAAAATTAATTCAAAGTTAAATTAATATACATAATTCAAATAATTTATGCATCCAAATATATAGGATGTAATGCATAACTTGAACAACTATAGGTATGGCCCATTTGGATACTCATATAGTTTTTAAGGCCATTAAAATTATATATCATTAAGAATTATATATATAACTCTACTTATTTTTTAGCATAAAACACTCTTTATGTTATTATCACTGTTAAAGATTGATTATTATTAGATCCTTTTATTTAGATGCATAGACATCTGTTTTTTCTCTAATTTAATCTAGTTCTTTTTATTTGTGGGAGTTATTTTTCGTATTTTTGCTGCTCTTGTGTGACTTTTTTAATTGGTTTTAACAACACATACAAAAATAGTGACTATAACAATTAGGGGAAAGTATAAATACGTACTTTGTGATTTGACGCACTTTCATTCATAGGCATATAGTATTTTTTTGTGAATAAGATATGTGACAGCTTGGCCTAGAGAAGCGATCCGATGAAGGTGAAAGTGGACGCTAGGGAGAGGATAGGATGCTTGGACAAGGAGCAGCTTATGGCAGGCTTCTAGGATGACAACACTCTAAGGTACGGGGTACATGAATGAATCGGATTGCACATCGAAAATTAAAGTGTCTGTTAGGTTAAATCGAAAGTTAAAGTGTTAAATTAACTAATCGATACAAGTTCAAGAATGTAAATATATATTTAGCTTTTTATTTTTTAATTAAAATTATTTATTTTATTTTATAGTGTATTAATAGATATTGTTAGCCAATTTCTTATTGACACATCAGTTGTGATAAGTCCATTTTTATTATGATAAAGATAATTGCCACATCAAAAAATTTAACTGTGTTTTAAATTACAATTTTTTGGACACTTTAAAGGTTTATTTGCACCTAAAAATAGTCTAAAGGTTAATACACTCTTCACACCTAACATTAAGGCAGAAGATGCACCTTTTTCCAAATCTAAATAGGTTGGAGATATAATTCTTAATTATAATTTAAAATAAAAGTTTAAAAAAAATCATATTAAGAGATTAGAACAATTAAAAAATATTAATTTATATATTTCAAACGAATTTGATACTTTCTAATAAATTTAGTGGCTAAATAGAACTTTTTATTAGATCAAATTAAACTTATAATAAAGTTAAGGAGTAATTACTATTTGCCCCCTGTGTTTTTCCATATTATACTAGTTACCTCATAATATTTAAAAAATATAATTTTTATCATTCAATTTTGTAATTTTATACTAAAAATTATAATTTTTGTTAGAAAATTATTAATTAGGTTTGGCTTTATACTATTTGCCCCATGATTGTTTGTTTAATATACAAATTACCTCCTATATTGTATTTATTGCACTAAAATCTCCTTGCATTTTGAAAGTCAATGCAATAAAGGAACTAAATCAATAAAAAAGTATAATTTGATCATCAAACTTCTTATTAAAGTTACAATTCTACTGTAACGAGTAATAAGAGTAATATCTATTTTATTTTAACAAATTAAAGTTAAATTATATGAATTTTCAATATTTTGATTTATATAAGTACTTTTAAGATATTTAGATTTTACTAGAATTTAATTATGCTAAAAATTAGAGTAATTAAAGATCAGTGGTTAACTTTTTATATAGATACTAAAACTGATTTTTGTATAAAAATTAGACAATGAAAATGAAATTAATTTTGGACGAGTTTGATATTTGATAATAAGTTTAAGGATCAAATTATAATCTTAAATTACCAATTTAATCATTCGACTAACACGAAATGGGGTAGTAGTTAGTTTTATTAAAACTCAAAAGAATTTTAATGTAATAGAAAAAATGCAGGAACCGACTCATATATTAGGCCAAACTACAAAAGGTAAATAGTATTTAATCCATTATTTAACAAAAATTATGACGGAATGAGTTTTTAGTATAAAATTGTAAAGTAAAGGGATAAAAGATATATTATCTAAACGTTATATAGGCTAATTAGTATAATATGAAAATACACAGGGGGCAAATAGTAATTACCTCTAAAGTAGAAAGACTAAAATAAACTTTTATCTTATCAATTAAGCTTTTTTGCCGAGTTGACTTGCAAAAATAAATATGACAAAAAGGGTTAACAGTTAACAAAATCAAACATAAAAAGAGTATTAATTTGTTTTTGAAAAAGTAAAATTAGACTTGTAAATTTATCTAAATCTCAACACAGTATCAATAATTAATCCTACTATCTTATGATAATCACCAATGACATTCCTATTTATGTTGCGATTACCTGGGCCGAATTTTAGGAGTATGCTGATTAGCAGTAATCCAAATCTATAAGATGCAATGCATGTGTCCTGGACAACTATAGATATGACTCATTTCGATACTAAAGTAGTTTTTAAGGCCATTAAGATAAGATATCAAGAAGCTTATTCAAAAAAAAAATAATCTTATACAAATACCTAAAAAAAACTAACCTAATTAAATTCTTTACTTCTATCTTCAAAATCTTACAAAATTACTCTAAGAATAAGAATTTAACTTTTCTACACTTAATCTATAAAAAGACGCGTGTTCTTAGCTTTCTCCAAACTGCCTCCATCTTCTAATGTACCTTATTACATTTCATACTCATTATTACCTTCTTTACAGTAATCTCTCTTTTGCATTCTTCTAATTCACGCCAAACTATTCGTTTCTTTTCTATTATTACCTTCTTTACACATTGTGGCCAACTACATCATCTTCTTTAACTATTGAGACCAATATTTTATTTACTCGTTGAATTTATTCAATCAACGTTTTTAAAGATCTGATGAATTTTTGTAGATCTTTAAAAAAAGACTTGAAAGGTAAGGAAAATCTTCCTCAACTTTCTATCAAGCTCCATACAGTAGATATTGAGGAAGAGAAAGAGATAGCTAGAGCACAAGAAAGAAAGAGTGATTTGACATGTTTCTTTCAAGTAACAGTGGGTTAAAGTTTGGGATAATAACTATTATCTTTTACGGTGTCAATATTTTAGTGAGCTTTTCTTTTCTTTTTTTCTTTTTTAGTTTTTGGTGATCTTTCCTTTTATTTGCTCTTATAGATATCATTATGTCACATTCTTGGTTGCTGTGTGAAAATGCAAGAAATGAGAAATGGGGTTTAATATAGGGTTAAAGTTTGGGATAATTACTATTTTCTTTTTTGGCTGTTAGTGAACTTTCTTTCATTTTTTCTAAGGTATTGAAGAGCTTTTCTTTTTATTTGCACTCATTATTTGTCATATTTTTAGTGTATGAAGCTACAAGAAATGAGACAGACAATGAAAGACAATAATAATATTATTTATTGAATGAGCTTTGTTAGAAAATATAAATTAATTAGCTTGAACTTTTGTGAATTATTTTTATTCTAGGAAAATGTTAAACGAATTAGAAAATTAAGAATAAAAATTATTTCTATTTTTTCTTTTATTTATGAGTCATATGTTATCCCTTAAGATGAGTAATCAATTTTGCCAATAAAACTATAAGATATATAGAAAAGAATATATACTAAGTATGTAGAGAATATATTTCAGATATATGATACTATGATTCTTACTAAATTTTTCTCATTATATTTATTTCAAAATTACCAAATAAAATATTAAATTACGAAAATGTAATTGGTTTTTTGTTAAATCAAATATTGTAGTTTAGATATTTGACAAAATGCATGTGTTGAAAGAATCAGTTCTTTTTTTACTATTGTTATTATTGACATGTATGAATACAGTAAAAAATGTATAGTAAGTATATAATGAGTTTATTTCAGGCATATGATACTCTAATTATTACTGAGTCTTCTCCATTCAAATTTTAAAACCATCTTTTATATTTTTTTAAGAATTTATATGGATATAATTCCTACTTTTCTTCACCACAATAGATATTGAAAAGAAAACATGAGCTATGTAAATTTTGATGTAATAAATATTCTAAGTATATATTATGAGTATATAGTTTACACTAAGTTTATTTCGAGTATACAAAATGTATCATTAAAGTATATTATAAGTAGGGTTGAGCATGGATCTCAGTGACTCCCACCCGAACCGAATAACCATATCAGAAAATACCATAACCGAAATAACTGAAATTTTTTATAACCGAATTGAACTGATCCGAATTTTTTTACTATTACGATATGGTACTGGTTCTTTAGTAAAAACCGTACCATAACCGTACTAGAACCGATCCATCTTGTACTGATCCGGACCAAACCGTATAACCGAATTTTTTACATATATTTATTAATAATTATTTATATTGTATAAATAATACCTATTAAAAATAACTATAATATTACTTGATGGGCTCTTTATGTAACCTACATCTAAGGCAGTGTACCTACCGATGCAGTCTAGCACTAATGGCGAGTATCAAGGTCGTATTCCTCAGAAAAGTGAAAGCCCAGAGTTACTCCTTTGTTCTTTGTTATATTAACCTAAAATGGATGATGAATAAATTCTAAACTAACTAATAACTACAAGCTAAGTTCTGAGGGAGATGCAGGAGTAATTAATAAATGAAATAATCAAGACAAGAAGACAAACCCAAAGGGAATCTAAACTAGTTGGCAACCGAACAAAAGATCTAATTATGCTACCCGTGGATGAATTCTTATCCGAATTCGGTTTCTCTCTCTCGATAACCGAATTCCTAAACCTAATAACCTAAAGTTGGAATCTCTTCCTAATGATTGATTCTTAAATTAGCATTAAGCTTTAATCCGCCTCTATTAAGCTTTGTTAATTCTTAATCCGGCTAGTTAATTATCCTTATCTCTAAGCGATTATTAACCAGTTCTTGTTATTCAAAATTCCAATTGCCAAACGGATTTCTCAATCTCATAAAGCAATCTAAACATCACAATTCACAACGTCTCATGAATAATGCATAATCTTATTAATACTGAAAACAAGAAGAATACAAAACCAACTCAAACAATCCTACAGTATAATATCAAGCCAACATAGTAAAGAAATCCCAATGGATTAAATCAGTCTAGCTAAACATGTTCATGTTTAAAACAATCTAGAAAATCAATTATAATGAAAGAATAATGAAATTAAAACATGTACACCCTTTTCTCTCGAATTGGATGAACAGCTTCAAATCTGGATCTACACTTTGATTAATCTCCCAAACTGCCTCTTGAATTGCTCCACTACTGTTTTGCACTTGGAACATTGCGATTCCGGGATTCTTACTCCCCGCAACTCTCTCTCGCACTCAATACTGTGCAGAAACCGAACCAGCCGCCAGGGCTCTATGTCACTCTTTTTCCCCTCTTCCCCTTTCTAAGAAAAATTCATTTCTCTTATATATTTAACTCAGCACGGCCGTGGTCAAGGCCGTGCTGGTCAGCATGGCCGTGTCAGGCCGTCACGAGTCCATGCCGTACGAAATCGTGGATCTCACCAACTAGGGTTTCACCATGATCGTGTTGCTCCCCGTGCTGGAGGCCATGGTGGCTACGGAAACCGTGCTCAAACCATTATTTTGAAGACCAAGTTTCGATGGTTGGTCACGGCTAGAGTCTAGGCCGTGATGGTCAGCACGACCTTGACTCAGGCCGTGCTCAATATGTGCAACGCGGGCTCTTGTCCGATCTTGATGAATTCTCATCCGTTTCCGAACGTATTGATCTATAATTGCTTAAACACCGATGATGGTCCTATAAATGTTCCTGAAATGCAAAAGAACACAAAACACGGGTGATCTGGGAATAAAAGCACAATAATTGCTAAGAACATACGCAATAGTATGCAAGCAAATATGTGTAAAACTATGCTCATCAAATTACCCCACACTTAAGCTATTGCTTGTCCTCAAGCAATTAACAACTCAACCCATAAAACTACAGTTAGCAATTCCTTGCAGTTTATGCCCCTAGTCCACAACAGATAGTACTCAACACATCTCAAAGGATACTCAATCATAAATCAAATTGCAAATCATTAACAAAGAATGGAAATAATATTAATGCATGAGTAACTTAAATGACAACTCAACACAAACATCATGAACCAATGCCTCACAGGGATCACTCAAGTCGCTCAAAGTGTATATTAGGTGAATAACAAATCCCTCAAAGCAAATGCACAAGACCTGCTCATCATAAGCTTGCTCATAAATCATATCTTCGCTACTGAATAAGTAAATACCAAAATCAAAGGGTCTTTACCAAGGTTGAAATAGGGCTAAGGTAAAGGTACGAAGATTTGGATAGAAGTGTGAAAGTGCTGGAATTCGTACGATAAACAATAGTATATGCTCAAAGGATTAAATGCCTAAGATCACAAAAAGAATCATTCACTAAAATCCCTACTTCATAGAATAACGCTCGCAAATGCTCTAAATCCAATAAAAAGATAAATAATTAAAGAGATTTGTTTATTATATATTCTTTTTTTTCTTTTTTTCTTCTTCTCCTTTTTTTTCTCTTTTTTTTTATTAATAATGAACTAGCAACTTATTAGCGACCGCTGCATACAACTCGAATAAACATAAAGAATAACAAATACAAATTGGATCAAAGGGAGCATTTAAAATATCAAAAAGATTTAGTGAATTTACCAACATAGCAACTAGCATTTTAATCCCACATAAAGTTGAATAAATCACAGAAAGAAATTCCAGCATAAGGGTAAAGGAAAGATAAATGTAAAGAATGGTATAATTGAAGTGTATAGGTGTAAATTATAAAGAAAAGGTTAAGGCTCAAAAATTGGCTAACTAATGGAAACATAAGGTGATAGGCTTTTAGTCAAATGTGGTGAATCCTAAATCGCCCAAATCATCTCATGGTATTCACAATATTCATGTAACTTCAACACGCATTACAAAGCAAGTTCTAGAAGCAAAGTTAAGTACAATGCACACTCAAACAAGAAATATAAAGAGCATAAGTATAATGAATGCTCAACTGGCTCAAAATCTCACTTTCAGGTGTGGTATTAGGTGCAGTTGGTTCGCAACATCATTAATTGAATCATTACTTAAGAAACACATGCATATGATATTATCAACGTTCTAAGTTAAAATTCGACAATTCGAAAAAATAATTAAATAACACCGGTTTAACCCGGCAGGGTTGATGTATAAAACACCATAGATTGTTTTCTAAGGACAATGAACAACAAAGAAAAGTAACTACAATTCTATAAATCAAGTCATCAATCAGCTCAAAAATAGCATACTCAAGTGCATAAAAACACAGTGTCCTAACATCCCCTAAAAATACAAAACACCTAGCCATGGCAATTTCAGATATATTAAAAATCCATATGAGAGATTAAGGTTTACCCATAAGCACCCCACACTTGAAGAACACACTGTCCTCAGTGTAAAATGTTATGGATACCCCGCATGGAATGCTCAACTAAGAGAACAAAGGCAATACAATCAAAGTGCATGACATGTATGAAAAATAAAGTAAATAAATGCTGAAAAAATAAAAAGATCTAGGGGATTGCCCTGATCATCCATCGAGGCTGATGTTGTGGAAATTCAGTGCCTCCTCGGTAGAATCTGAAAATAATAAAATAAAGAAATAAAATCGAAACTGAAAATATGAAAACTAAAACTAATAAAATGTTTCAAAACAAAAAGGTTAAAAAATTAGAAATTAAAGATAAAAATTGGGGTGCCTCCCAAAAGCGCTTCTTTTTTATGTGATGAGTCTTCTTAGATGGACTCATGGTGAAAAGCAAATGGTGGGGATTGGCGACCATCCATCCTTCTTCCAAGCAAATGGCTTCAAATATCCGCTTAGAGGGATAATCGTCAACTCCCTCTTCCCGACAGTCAAGCAAGCTGCCAATATGATGGGCAAAACTCGATCCTCATATATTTGCACGTAGTCATGATGCTCTAGGGGCTCTTCCAATTTGAAAGCTAGAGTTTCAACAATTGGAAGGATCGATGGTTGGGCAATTTCTTCAGGAGTGTTGATGGTTTTCTTCAGTCCTTGGCTTGGTTCACTTGCTAGGAGAAACTCGAGCTCCTCCAAGACTTCTTCATTGGATAACTCGTGCTCATCTTCCATCATCGAAGGAACTTATGGAAAATCTACCAACAATTCCTCTAACTGCAACTCAGCATCATCAACTATACATTCCAGTTGGTAGTCTTTCAGAGGGATTATGTTTGCCTCTTCCTTTTCTGGTTCCATCTCCATGTTCAAGAAATCATCCTACACAGAAGCATTATCGTCAAACATAGTAGATAAACCAGAAAAATTCTCACCTGAACGCAAAGTGATGGCGCTCAAATGCTCCTCTGATTCAGTAGCGTTTGATGGAGCTCCCCATTGTTCTGCCACTAGTAACTGAAAGATCAAGCCTACTTAATGCTTTATGTTCTTAATTGAGGCTTGTTGACCTTTAAGTACCCTCTCTGTTTGTTGGAATCTTTCCTCAAGACTTGTTATGAACCTCATCATCAGCTCCTCTGACACTAACTCTTCATCTTGAGTTGAAGGTGCAAGATTAGGCTGCTGATGTAGTTGCTGAATTGCTAGTGGTTCTTGGCCATCTAAGCTCCATCCAAAGGGTGAATGAGTGCTCCACTCTTGATTGTAGGTGCTTCCATACGAGTCATTTGGCCAACTTCCCATATAATTCACCTGTTCACAGTTATAAGAATAATGAGCAACATTACTATACAATGGACAATCATTACACACATGTAAACCACAACAAAATTCACAAAAGACTTGAGATGAAAGGATAGGAGAAGAGAGTTGATCGGTAGCCCTGCAAAACGATTCCACTTGAGCATCTAAAGATGCACGGGCATCCCAATTTTTAGCACTCTCTTGGTTCCTGATCCCATTTTCCAATGTGTCATACAAAGAGTTTGAATTTAGCATTGAACCTCCTTATCATTCACTATCTGAATCATAAACTTAAACTAAATAAATATGTACAAATAAAATAAAATAATTAAACAAATAAAAATAAAAATCATAAAATAATAAGAAAGAAAGAAAAAAAATGGCTAAATTAACAAATAGCAAATTTCACTCTAGTTTTCAAACATTCCCCGGCAACGGCGCCAAAAACTTGATGGGCTCTATATGCAACCTACATCTAAGGTAGTGTACCTACTGATGCAGTCTAGCACTAATGGCGAGTATCAAGGTCATATTCCTCGGGAAAGTGAAAGCCCAGAGTTACTCCTTTGTTCTTTGTTATATTAACCTAAAATGGATGATGAATAAATTCTAAACTAACTAATAACTACAAGCTAAGTTCTGAGGGAGATGCAGGAGTAATTGATAAATGAAATAATCAAGACAAGAAGACAAACCCAAAGGGAATCTAAACTAGTTGGCAACCGAACAAAAGATAAAGGATCGGTGAGTCTAATTATGCTACCCGTGGACGAATTCTTATCCGAATTCGGTTTCTCTCTCGAGATAACCGAATTCCTAAACCTAATAACCTAAAGTTGGAATCTCTTCCTAACGATTGATTCTTAAATTAGCATTAAGCTTTAATCCGCCTCTATTAAGCTTTGTTAATTCTTAATCCGGCTAGTTAATTATCCTTATCTCTAAGCGATTATTAACCAGTTCTTGTTATACAAAATTCCAATTGCCAAACGGATTTCTCAATCTTATAAAGCAATCTAAACATCACAATTCACAACGTCTCATGAATAATGCATAATCTTATTAATACTGAAAACAAGAAGAATACAAAACCAACTCAAACAATCCTACAGTATAATATCAAGCCAACATAGTAAAGAAATCCCAATGGATTAAATCAGTCTAGCTAAACATGTTCATGTTTAAAACAATCTAGGAAATCAATTACAATGAAAGAATAATGAAAATAAAATATGTACACCCTTTTCTCTCGAATTGGATGAACAGCTTCAAATCTAGATCTACACTTTGATTAATCTCCCAAACTGCCTCTTGAATTGCTCCACTACTGTTTTGCACTCGGAACCTTGCGATTCCGGGATTCTTACTCCCCGCAACTCTCTCTCGCACTCAATACTGTGCAGAAACCGAACCAGCCGCCAGGGCTCTATGTCACTCTTTTTCCCCTCTTCCCCTTTCTAAGAAAAATTCATTTCTCTTATATATTTAACTCAGCACGGCCGTGGTCAAGGCCGTGCTGGTCAGCACGGCCGGAGTCCATGCCGTGCTGAAACTGTGGATCTCACCAACTAGGGTTTCACCATGACCGTGTTGCTCCCCGTGCTGGCCACCACGGGCCGTGCTGGAGGCCGTGGTGGCTACGGAAACCGTGCTCAAACCATTATTTTGAAGACCAATTTTCGATGGTTGGTCACGGCTAGAGTCCAGACCGTGATGGTCAGCACGGCCTTGACTCAGGCCATGCTCAATGTGTGCAACGCGGGCTCTTGTCCGATCTTGATGAATTCTCGTCCGTTTCCGCACATATTGATCTATAATTGCTTAAACACCGATGATGGTCCTATAAATGTTCCTGAAATGCAAAAGAACACAAAACACGGGTGATCTGGGAATAAAAGAACAATAATTGCTAAGAACATACGCAATAGTATGCAAGCAAATATGTGTAAAACAATGCTCATCATTACTCTATAAAAAAATTATTTTATATTTATCATTTTATATAATTCAAGCAATTATTATCGAAATAAGAAAAAAAATACTACATATTAAAAGTAACTATAATATTATAATGTACTTTATACTCTATAAAAGAATATAAGTTATATATTAGTATATCATATAATATACTGATACTAATATACATTACTCTAATACTAAATTTATAATTTACTATCTACTAACTTAACCCTAATACATTTTCTTACCACATACTACAAGCCTATACCTAACAATTTGAACACACCGTCTTCCTCTTTAGAACACACCGCCGCACCTCCCATTTTGTAATTCAGAAAGATAAAATCCCCAAGGCAAATCTCTGGACAGAAAATCAAAAGGAAGAAGGAAAAAATTAGCTCGCATAGACGTCTTCCTATTTAGAACACACCATCGCACCTCTTAATTTTCAATTCAGAAAGATAAAATCCCTAAGGAAAATTTTTGGACATAAAATCAAAAGGAAGAAGGAAGAAATTGGCTCGCCTGGATGACTTTCTCTCTAGCGCCACACATAATTGGCTCGTAGAAAGGCAGAAGCAAAAATTGGCTCGCGTAGACGTCTTCCTTTTTAACGCTCTCTCTTCCTATAACTATGTCACTATTGCTCAGTCTCGGGTATTTTTCTTTTTTTTTTTTACTTTTTTACTTTTATTTTTACTAGATAGATTGTTGGCTGCAACTGCAAAAAAATATTTTATTTTAAGGATTGCCATCTGCAAAATATTTTTATGCTAGCAGTAACATATTTTAATGGTTTATATTTGAACATTGTAAAATATATTGTTCAAGAATGTGATTATAATTCTAATTCAGATTTTCATGCTACTTTCTTTAGGTTGGTAATTAGATTTTTTCTAAATATATTTGATTAAAAATGAGATTAAAGTTGTATTTTTAAAATTTTTTAGAACCGAAAATAGCACCGAACCGAACTATATTTAACCGTAAAAATTGCTATAATACAGTACGGATCCTTTTATGTTTGGTATGGTACTGGTACCTTCAACTTTAAAAGAACCAAGGTTTGGTATGGTACTAGTGATTTATAGATAACCGAATTGGATCGACCCGTGCTCAGCCCTAATTATAAGTATATGTGAGTATACAAAATTCCTTTGATGGCAATAGACTAACACTTATACATTTAAACTGAAGCAATAATAATTCATTCATAACAAATCCAAATAAATAAAATTTACAACTGAAAACACATCTATGAAAAAATAATACTTACTTAGTATCAAAGTGAATAGTCCTATCATTATACCTATTAATAATATCATAGAACTACTTGTTTATCATATACAATGTGTCAATAAAAAAATCACATGACGATCACATCAAGTTCTCCTCCAAATCTTTTTTGCTTTATCCATTTCGTTAAGCTTGCCACATGATTTATACTCACTATCAAAAATCTTCATCTTCCTTGAATTTTGCATAAGAGAACAACATGATCTTAAGTCTCTTACAATGTTAGGTTTTGTTTAAAAAAAAAGTTACACAAGCTTATTTTTCCCCATAAAAAAGAACCGTACATATGTAAAACTAGTAAAATAAAAAAGAAACTAAGAAAAGATTTAATAAAAAAATCTAATAAGATGTACGTTTTGCTTCTTTAGAATCCAAAATTTTATTTTTCCTATGCATGATTAACATGATCTAACATAATCATATCACAGGAATAGAGAAGAAAAAAACTGAACTTTTTGCTTTAATTTTTAACCAATAATTAGAATTGGCTAAAACTATATAAGCAAACATAGGAATAATACTAGAATAACAATAGAAAATGCAGTTAAAAGTATATAATATTTTTCCAGTATATTATAAGTAGATAATGAGTGTCTACTATCATTATAGTAATTAAAACTAAAACAGTAACAACAAAGCAAAAAAGAAAAAAGATAAGGAACATGACATAGAGTTTAGGTCTTAGTGTCTAGAAAAATGACCAAATTTTTCTCTTAGTCTCCTCCTCCCATTCTTTATCCTTACCTTTTCAGTTTTTAAACTCTTAAATAACACATACACTTCTCCTTTTTTCTTATTGTAACTATTTTACATTATCAACAAGAATATATATATAATTAAGGAAACTATTAACAAAATAGAAAGAAGGAAGTTAATCTCTTCAATAGTAGTAGAAGGAATGGACTAAAAGAATTTTTCGAGCATATTAAAACCAACTGGGAGTCCTTTTATGATAAAAAGAACTCAAATCACCAATCACTAAAGGCATTAATTTCTAAAAGATAAAAAATCAAACCAAGCAATTAAATTCATTAGCATTTAATCAAGATCTATAAAGAAAAAATGGATAATTACATTCACCAACGAAGACAAGAAAAAAGAATTAGAATGAACCAAGCATAAATCCCAAAACCAAGCAATCAGATCTATTAGCACTTTATAAAATTTGTAAAGATAAGAAAGAGGGTAATTACTAGGGGTATGCACTATCCTATTTGAACTGAAAAGCCAAACGTAACAGAAATTTAATTCGGTATTCAGTTGTCTATATATTAAATATAGAATAAATATAAAAATTATATATTAGTATAATATTTATATGTCAAAAATATATATATTTATTAAAATTTCTATTTCTTAATTTATCAATTAAATGTAAAATTAATTTTAAAAATATAATTAACATATTATTTTTTAAGATTAGAAATTATTGTATAATTAGAACTAATCTATTAGTTAGTATGATGGAGGAAGTATCTCTTTTTGTTTCTTCTTCCTGTAAGTCAAACCAGTTAAAGGATTTAATTAAAAGAGGTAGCTGACTTTGATTCTTATATGGTTTAAGTAGCAATTTGCCCCTTGAATTTGTTGGTCGGGTCCAAATCACTCGAAGATTAATTTCTTTGCTCAATGGATCTTAATATTTAAAAAGATGAAATACATTTACTAAACTCCGAGAGCATGAAATACATTTACTCTCTCTCTCGTCTCTTTTTTCTGATTGGAATGCATATTTATTGTTTGTCTTTTAGGTTCTTTGTTCAAGAGTGCCTTTTTAGTTCCTTTTTCCTCTTTAGAATTGTAGTTCTGAAGTTTTTGAGTGGGCGGTTGTGGTGCAGTTATTCAGAGAATGAAGAATCTTGTGCTCAGTCAACCTCCTAATTTGCAGATGTTCCACTCGAAGAAGATTCTAGTTGGTAGACTCTTTTCCTTTTGTAACGTATCTGGGTTAATGATGAAGAGTCATCTCGAAAAAATTTAGAAGTTAGAGAACGAGTTTTTAGTTTAGAAAAGAAATTAAAATACTTATATTATCTTGTTTGACTCTCTCAGAGATTAAAAGAAATAGGTGTTGGTCCTTGGTTTATTTTCAATTTTCTCTTGGTTTTTTTATGGAATGGCTGGTTGACACGCTTATCGATCGTATTTCTTAAAGTGCCTTTTCTAGGTTTCTCCATAACCTTCCCCTGAGCAAAGTCAACCTAAAAAATGCGAGAACTACTGGAAAATTATTTGTTGGTTTTATCAAGGTGGAGACTATTACACCTTCGAGTTTATTTTTAACATGAAGGTTAGGTCTTAGTTAGTCTTGATCAATAAAGGCCTACTCAGTTCTAGAATGACAGGAAGAAGCTCCTAGTTTGATTGGATCCATTTCTAATATGAAAAGGCTTCAAGAACTCTGCTTTCTTTAGCGAAGAATAGGCATATGAATCCTCGCTCTCCTATTTGTACTGACATTTCGGGTGGTGACTCTAATTTTTTTCTATGGTTACATGATCATTGTATTCTAGATCTCTAGACCGAATGACTCTTTTTGAAATTGGCCTAGTATGAAAAACAGTTTCTCAACACAGTGAGGAGGTTGCAAATCACTCGAGGCCAGGTCAAGATTAATCATTGTGTGAGTTTGAAATAGAGTTCATTAATTAATTCAATTAGTAGGAGTAGGAATGTATATTTTCTTATAGGATTGTAGGATTGAATTTTTAGATTAAGATTAGAAATGTATTAAAGTAGTTAATTAGATGAATTACCAATTAATACCGAGTATTTTTTAGTTAGTTCAAAAATTTTCCATCCCCTTCGCCATATAGTAGGAATGTGTAAGTGCAATAGTTTTTAGACTTAGGCCCCAAGTGATTTTAAACCACTTCACTACGTTGAGAAACCGCTCTTCATACTAGGCTCCTTTTAAAATGAATTGTTTGCTCTAGGGAACCTAGAAGACCACAATTATCATGTTATCATCGAAAAAGTGGAGTCGCCACCGAAAAATATCGACATAAATAAGAGAGTAAGGATACACAACTTTATATCCCTTGTGAATAGCCTAATATTCCCCTCTTCAGTATCACATTGAAGGTTTGAAGAGGCATCCCTTTCTGCCTAGGCTCACCTAGATTCCACTAAAGTAAATGAATCTTTTTCTAGCTTAATCAAATTACATTAATCTAGTCAATTCTACTTATTTTAAAAGTATGAATATTTTCTTATCTAATTTACTGTGATGTGAGCAAATAATTCTAACCTAATTGGTACCCCCAACTAATCCTATAAGTTGCACTCAAAACTCTTACATGCAAGGTGACCAAATTAGAGTATAATTTTATTACCTAAATCTAGGTGCCAAATTCATTTTAGCTTAGCATTTTAAAAATGAACTATGAGGCATACGAAGCTTACATTGGTAAGCTTTGTTCATCTTATGTTAGGCATGTGGGGTGATCACTCATAAATTCTAAGTTGGTTTTATATTCCCTTATAGACATGTGTGGTGAAAACCTAAAAACAATAAAAAGAACATACATAGAAGGGGGGAGAAAAAAGAAATCCAGAAAGGGGTTAAGGAGGTCGGGACGATTAAGGAAAATTAATTGCAACCATGGCTTAAAAGCCTCAAAACAATCAAATAAGAAAAACTAATTAATTAACTAAACTAATCCTAAAAGTCTAAAGAAGACCGCTTAGGATCTCTAAACCAGATAAGTAGAATCTGTCATTATGAAAAGATTTAGGTTAGTAAAGGACATTAACAAATAAAAATTGCAAATAAACAAATAAATTATAAAATAAAAGAAATTAAAAGCGAATTAAGAACAGCTATAAAATAATATTAGAACTACTGGAAAAGAGATAACAGAAAATAAACTTGCATTTGAAATAGCACAATCAGTAATAAATTAATAAACTATTAAATTTAATACTTCCACCGACAAAAGAAGCTAAACCAACAAAATAAAGTGTTATAATATTATGACTATTGTAATGGAAATTTTAATTATCTTCAGTTATAAGCCATATTTTCTTTAATAAATTTTATTAGATTCTAATGGACTCGTAATTACTACTCATATGTTTGTTTCAATTCAAACTACAGACAATTATAATCCAGTAATATAATTTGAACTCATTAAGAAATATAAAAAGAAAGAAGTAAAGATGATAAATTTAAAATAGACATAATGTTGGAAAAGAAACAGCCTATTACTATTACCGGTGGGTATGGGTCTTGAAGTAGCAGTTTTTCTTCTACAATGCCCCGAAAGTACCCAATTTATCTAATTATGATGGATACAAGTGATAAAGGAAGAATGCAGACAATTAAAGGACTTAAAAAAGACACAAAAGTATTGTATAACTTAGTTTTTATTGCAGAGTCACACTTGTAGAAATTTGTAAAGTCTACTAATATTGTTGGTATTCTTGATAGGAAAGGAGAAAAGGAAACATCAATTAAAACTGTTGGTATTTTACAATTCACAAGTGGAAGATCCACCAATCAACAGAGGAAATAATTGATCATATGGAAACAAGATAAATCAATTCTTTTGTTATTAAAATATTAAGATTGCCATATCCATGCGCATTGGTCACATCATAATTTGAGCAAAAGTAAAGATATAAACAAATGATGCATGGAGAAAAAACCTCTAAAATTCATTTACGAGTACAGAAATAGGAAATACTTACAAATGAAAAATGTAATTGTCAGAAATGTAAAAGGTTTGAAATTGGGTTCCACCCCATAATCCAGGGTCTGTTATCTATTGGTAGTGCAAAATTTAGCTCAAATGGAATTCTCATAGAATCCTACAAGCTTTACCACTATCTCAGCACTTTCATTTAAACGTGAAGTCAACCTCTTTGCCAGAAACTCTCTTTCACGTCTCATTGCTCGAGCTAGTTTAAGCAAGACATAAAAGAAAATTAGTTTAAGCATTCAATGGATTATTAACAGTTGCAAGTAATGTGTCAGTTCGTGTAAGTTCGTAGGCTAAAAAAGAGAGAAAAACCTTGACGATAGAAATTGTAAGCTCATCTCCAACATGAGGAGCAGGGCTTGAATTACCAATTTCTGCCAAATGCCGCTTCATTTGCTTCCAGCTTAATGACCTATAGAGAAGACAGATGAAGAATATGAAAATGAATTTCCTGATACTAAGTTACTACGTAAATTCAAATGAAAATAACAGGCCAACATAGTAGTAGAGAACCAAAGGAACTGCAAATACTATACCTAGCAAACAAGTAGCTACTTTTGGTATTGCAGTTTGGCAACATGTTCCTTCAATTCTGTCACATAAGCTCTTATGCTTCTCACATTCTCCTCTGCTGCATTCTAAACCACCTTCTGCATTTTCTTCGTATTAATTGAAATAGAATGACGATAGCCTGGAGTTCCTTCCTTTGATGAAACGTCTCCACATATTGTAGAAGTCTCTTTCACAGGCTCTGGCTGGGTCTCACCGGATATGAAATGAAGTCTTCATTTTCCGGTGCTCTGTTTTCAATCTCATTTTCCAAAACTTGCCGGGAAGCTGAAGTCCCGGTAGGGTACATGACCACTTCTTTTCGCAACACTGCAAGGAAAAAGAAATTCAGTATGTAGTCAATAGGAATCAGACAAGTACTCATTGAACTTGCTTAGATGGCTCTGACAGTATCACTTAGGTGTTATCTTATAATCCATTACAACATGCAAGTATCGATATGACGAAGGATATATTCTACATGTAAAAGTTGGAGACAAAAGCAAGATATGAGTTAAAACTTGACAATAAAAAAGTATGCTAATATTCAAGTCTGACCTGAGCTTTCTTATCACAGTTGTGATTTCTTATCATAGTTGTGAGAGTTATCAAACTAAAATTGATATGATCGCCTTCTCTGAGCCTCGCCCCATCTGCATGTGTCTGTGAAGCTCTTTCACTTCCAGCAAGGTCTACAAAATTCTGAAAATCATGGGTGATTTCAAAAAGGCCAATGCAAAAATACAGTTCTTCACTAGTCACACATACTTATAAGATGCCTCAAATGCTAATCATTGGTTGTTGTTTCTTCTACCAACTTCTCGACCACAGCACCTTTCTGCACATGAGAACCACAAAATATAGTCAAGAGAACACCTATTAGAAAATCTACTCATTCAGAAAAAAAAAAGAAAGAAAGGAAGAAGTCATCTAAAAGCTTGAGATTTTGACCTGATTCTGAGTTCAGCAGGTCCCTGACATTCTAATAAAAAATTCTTAATCGTAAAGTCTCTCTGCGGGGTCTGCACCCAGGCCAGTACTCAAAGTTCGGTTAGTGAAGTTATAAAAGGAAACTACAAAATCAAGTGATTTATATTTTCCACCAATAATAAGCCTCCTTTGTTGTCTAATTATCATAATAATTTACAATTTTGATAAGCAGTAGCAACAGATCCAGACTAAGCAATCGATAAACTCGTCTCAAATAAAGAAATTAATTCAATCGCAAGAAAATTTAAGAAGAAAAAGAAAGAAAATAGCATCTAATATAACAAAACAGCACCAAAAGTTTTTAA
The DNA here is from genome assembly GCF_019578655.1 of Ricinus communis. Lineage (NCBI taxonomy): Eukaryota > Viridiplantae > Streptophyta > Magnoliopsida > Malpighiales > Euphorbiaceae > Ricinus > Ricinus communis. The sequence goes on along the minus strand of NC_063264.1, from coordinate 16,287,049 downwards.
AGGAAAAGTAAAAGGAAAGTTAGTAACAAAGAGACAAATCATTTGGTAAGTATAACCTGCCATTTCTAAAATAATCGTATCCAATTTACATAGAGGAAAAGATCATGAAACACAGCATTTCCTTCAATTTGTAACCATTTAAAGCTTCGATTTTAAGGAAATAAATTCAACAAATAAAAATAATACTCACGGAATTCTTAAGATAAGTACAATACAGATCATTGAAAGAGAGAGAGAGAGGAGCATTAAGAGAGAGAAAGAGGGAGGAGCGTTTAGAGAGAGAAATAGAGAGAATTGAGGAGGAAGAAGAAGAGATTTGTTTGTCTTTCTATGAAGAAAAATGGACAACTTGTGTTGTGATCCAATATATATACCATTTGGATTTGTGAGCCCCAACGGCTAGTTTCTTCTAATTTGAATTACTTTTTATTAGCGATTGGCATATTCTTCTAATGTGGTTGCTTGCATTTAATCGCCGATGCTAGCGGAGTGGGTCTTTTGTCAAAGTTTTGAAAATGCGGATCTTTATTATGTGAGGTTAATTATTCTGTGAGGTTAATTAATTTCTGTCCAGAAATTTTGCACATATGCCCTCTACAACATTTCTTTTTTCTTTTTTCTTTGCAAGCTAATTCAATAGTCTTTTTTTTTTAACCCAACAAGATTAAGAATGACCACAGATATTTCATCTATTTAAGAAAATTTATATCCAAATTCAATTAAAAAAATATATATCTAAATCTATTTTAAATTCATTTAAAAAATTATTTTTGATGTTTAAATTTGTCTAAATTCGAATAAAAATTACATATAAATATACTATTTGAACTCCTTAAAAACTCATTTAATATATATAGCTATAAAATAAATTTTTGGATATTTAAATAGATATTGGATATCCTGCCCATTAAATATCTCTTTACATAAATATTTAAAAAATTAAATAAGTACTCGTTTACAATAATTAAATTCTAAGATATATTAATAAAAAGTACAAAATTATACGTAATTTTAAACAAAATCTTTTAATTTTATTGTTAATTATTTTATTTCATACACGATATATATGTATATCATTTAACCGAGTATCAGATACTGTATCTGTTTTAATAATCGTGTTTGGAGCAAGTATTTGAGCATTCATATTCAAACCGACACGTATAAATTACTCGAACATGTTACATAACAGTCCAATCGAGTCAGGTACCTAAAAATATCGGTCTAACTGCGATTTCTAAATAAATTTTAAGATTTAACATCGTTTAAAAAAAATTGTATTATCTTATCAATAGATAAGCTAACGAGTTTCATCATTTATTTATTGAAACTTAGACTGCATTGTTTTTGGAATTACCTTTATAATATATTGAAAAGAAAATATATGATAGCAATTGTTACATGTAATAGTTGGCATGTAATTTCATTTAAGTTCTTACATCAAAAAATAAAATAAAAGAATTAGTTGCATATACTAATTTCAGCAAGGTCTTAAGTTTAAGTTCTTTTTTTTTTCATATTTGTAATTCAAAATAACTTTTTAGCATTATAATATAATCATATTTTCTAAAATTTGGTAAAATAATTTACATTATCCTTAATACTATAGTTTCTCTTATATTTTTAAAATATATATTTTACTAATTAATAATATTGCATTGCTCAATTTTGTTAATTTTATATTATTATTAATAACAACATTCTCCTATCAAAAGAATATATCTAAATATTAATACATTTGTATATAAATATGAGTTAATTACTATTATCTTACTAAAATCTGGACAAATTTACATGTCCAATTTTGCTTTTTAAGAAGTACAATAATGCCTCCATAATAGTTGCTCTCAATTAATTATTAATTCTTTTTGTCATTTTTTTCTTATCAGTCAAAGAGCTTAATTTAGTCTTTATAATGGAAAGTTAAATTCAATTCTTAAACTTATTATCAAGTGTTAAACTTTTTTAAAATAATTAATATTATTAAATTTTTCTAATTTCCTTGAATTATTTTATAGAAAAAAATCATAAGTATATCTTTTTTTATTTATTGATTTGTTAGAAAAATCATAGATAACTCATTCAATTATTTATTACTTTTTTAGTAATTAATACACGTAATGAAAATAATATATACAACTAAATTCAAAAATAAAAAATAATTCAAAGTTAAATTAATATACATAATGCAAATAATTTATGCATCCAAATTAACGAATTTGATATCAATTTAATTTTTTCAATATATATCATAGGGGATACATCAAACTCAATTTTAATTACCAATTTTAGTAATTAGAAAACTAAGATGCTTGCGGTAATGGTAGTAAGTGTTGGAATTAGTTGTGTATGAAAACAATAGAAATAAACTGAGGTTTTCAACTATTGAAGATAAAAGATAACAAAAAAACTAATTCTTCTCATTAAAACTAAACGGAAAAGGTATACTTTTTGCCCTAATGTTTAATGCGATAGTGAATTAGCCCTTAACTATTTTTAAACGTAAATAAACTCTTAAATTATCAAAAACCTATAATTTAAGCTTTTCGACGTAATAAAATAATTATCACAGTTACTTAAAGTTGATGTGGCTAATAATGAGTCTATTAGATTTACAAAATAATTATCACCATTAATTCTCCTTTTCCTTGTTCTTCTTCTTCTTTCTTTCCCTGTAACATTTAAATTTAAGAAGAATATATCTCATAAATGAAATTGCTTGTATTATTTGATATAAAATTTGTAATTTTGCTACATTCTTTATATGGAACGAGTCCCAGAAGCATGTGTTTAATTCGTCAATTTAGTATAGTTCTATTCAGATTGCAACAATTCATTGTTATGATAAAAAAGGATATTAGATTTCAACCAATCATACAGTTTCTAAGTGTTCAAAATTGAGTCTTGTTTTAAGACCTCCTTACTGAATGACAAGTATAACTTAGTTGGCCACTATATTTTTCTTTTTCCAGTCAGAGGAAAGGTTATTTACACTAGAAAAAGTTGCAGCCAAATGCAATGCACCCATACACACACACATATAAACACACGTGTGTGTATATATATATATATATATATGTATGTATGTATGTATGATACTTAATTCCTGAAAACAGTTCTTTACAAAGATTCATGTTTGACTTGTACATAAAAGAGAGCTTTAGAGAAACCAAAATCTTGGTTTCTCTCTGGTGGAAAAGAGAAGCAAGAAAGGAAAGACCACCTCTTCAAAAGCAATTATACTTCTTTATACATCAATGCTAAGAGAGCTTGTAATAAGTGGTTATAAAGGGTTACATATGACCCAAAACAACAAAGAAATTTTCTTGTTCTACTTTGTGTTTCATCGTTTAAATTCAATGTAGTAGGTTTGGGAGGATGAGCTCTTAATAATCTCTTGCTGCAATTATAGTAGAAAGTAACAACAAAAGAAGCAATAAAGAATTAGAAATCCAAGTTCAGAAAACAAGAATATTGAATATGAGTACTAGTCCTATTACATAAATGGCCTGAAACTAATTTATATCAGATATATAGGTGATCAACTGTTCTCATTAGTTAGATTAGTGTTTCATGGGCCTCTCTATTGAGATCAATGAATATGCATGGCCTTAAACTAAGGTTCTTTGTTACATCCGCGATGGTGGTGGTAAGTGGTAGTGGTAACAATGGCCGATGATGGTGGAGGTCCGGTAAGGCTAGAAAAAGTAATTGCACTTTTTTAATTTATTTTAAAAATTATTTTTTATTGTTTACTGTATTATGTATATTATTTTTATTTTATTTTGGCCATCCATAACATCCTAACACTATTTCATCATCTATTTGATTTGTATTTATTCCAATTAATGTCGAAAGGGATGCATATTTATACCTTGAACTTTGGTCATTTAATCAGTAAAAATACTCTAACTTTCAATTTAGGCTAATAGACACTCGAACTTGCTCTTTTTGTGATATTTTAACACTTTTTGACATTGTATCATCATTCAATACGTCCACGTGTATTGCATAAAAGACATTTAAATATTACCAAAATAAAGTTCATGTATATGTTAGGTTAAATTGAAAGCTAAAGGTGTTTAGATATTACAAAAAAAAAATCATGCGTCTGTTCGATTCAATCGAAAGTTAGTGTTAAATTGACTAATCGATATAATTTCAGGGACGTAAATATCTTTTTATAGCTATTTTATAATAATCACCAATGATATTCCTATTCATGTTACGATTACCTAGACCGAGTTTTTGGAGCAGGTTGATTAGCAGTACCCCAAACATATAGATTGTAATGCATAACCTGAATAGCTATAGGTGTTAGCCCCATTTGGATACTCATGTAGTTTTTAAGGCCATTAAAATTATATATCATCAAGAAGTATATTCAAAACTCTGCTTATTTTTTAGCATTAAACACTCTTTATGTTATTATCACCGTTAAAGATTGATTATTATTAGATCTTTTTGTTTAGATGCTTAGACAACTCTCTTTTTCTCTAATTTAGACTAGTTCTTTTTATTCGTGGGAGTTATTTTTCGTAATTTTGCTGCTCTTGTGTGGCTTTTTTTAATTGGTTTTAATAACACACATAAAAATAGTGGCTATATCAATTAGAGGAAAGTATAAATACATATAGTATTTTTTTAGTGAAGAAGATATGTGACAGCTTGGCCTAGAAAAATGATCCGATGAGGGCAAAAGTTGACGCCACGGTAAGGATAGGATGCTTGGACAAGGAGCAGCTTATGACAGGCTTCTAGGATAGCAACACTCTAAGGTACGGGGTACGTGAATGAATCGTATTGCACATTGAAACAGGGCAGAGAATGGTTAATAACATAAATGTAAAGAGTTGGAACTAATCACATGAGAAGCCTTTTCGTTATTTGGCTGTAGGGTTATAGGAACTCCAAAGTTAAATCTGCTTGATTCGAAGAAATTTCAAGATGAGTCTCTAGGATCTCGAATCCGCCAAGGCGATAAAACTGTGAGGCCAATGGGTACCAAATCAGACAATACCTCATTGTGATCTGGTTCTAGATTATTAAAAATCGTATCAGAGTAGGACTCCCCTAGTAGATGTGTGGTTCGAGGACAAACCAGGAGGAAACTGGTGGACATGTGATAGTCTGGCCTAGAGAAATGATCCGATAAGGGCAAAAATTCTAGCAGGCTTCTAGGATGGCAACACTCTAAAATACGGAGGCAAAAATGACTTACATCATTTAAAAAGCTGACTTGATTACATGACAGTGATTAAAACTAATTTACTCTTATTACATCAATCTTTTAAATAACGTTAGTCGTCAAGATATCATGTAGTTTGTGTTGTTCGTAAATAGAGGCAAAAATGACTTACGTCGTTTAAAAAGCTGACATGATTATATGGTAATGATTATACTAATTTACTCTTATTACATAATATTTTTAAATAACATTAGTAATCTAGAATGAATGCAATAGATGAGAGAGGAGTTGAAGAGAAGAAATAGGAGAAATGATAACGGTAATGTGCAACTTGACTCACACATAAGCTTAAGATTCATTAATGAGTTGATGTGTCTAGTTGAATGAGTTGGAAAAAAGCTTAGGTGTTGTACCGTCAACTTTCCATTTATCAGTCTTAATAGCGTTAGATGATAATGATACTCTAATTAAAGTCCAAGAGGTTTAATGATACAAATTAAGATTTATAAACTTTAATGACACTAGCCCTATGAAGGACTGTGCGTGTAATTTACCCCTTCTTTTATTAGTTAACTGTTGAAATTACATGGAAATAATATATATTTCCCTATAATGGTAAAAACACTAGCCATGTGCATATTTCAAATTTTACTATTTTAACAAAAAAATTAGTCCTAATAAAATACTAGAACTAAAATACCAAAAATATTAGCACTAAACTATTTTATTAAGAAGGTGCAAAAGTTTATATGATTAATTAAATATTGTTAAAAAAGAGGGGGAAAAAGGAAAATAATAAGCACAAGATTAAGATGGCAAGTCTTTTTCACTAAACTCCGGGAGCATGAAATATATTTACTCTCTCTGTCTCTCGTCTCTTTTTTCTGAGTGGAGAGTATATTTACTATTTGTCTTTTAGGTTCTTTTTTCAAGAGTGCCTTTTTAGTTCCTTTTTCCCCTTTAAAATTGTAGTTCTGAAGCTTTAGGGTGGGTGGTTGTGGTGCAATTATTCAGAGAATGAAGAACCTTTAGTGCTCAGAGAAGACCTTTTCAACCTCCTAATTTGCAGATGTTTCACTCGGAGAAGATTCTAGTTTGTAGACTTTTTTTCTTTTGTAACGTATCTGGGTTGATGATGAAGAGTCATCTCAAAAAAATCTAGAAGTTAGAGAAGGAATTTTTAGTTTAGAAAAGAAATTAAAATACTTCCATTATCATGTTTGACTCTTTCAGAGATTAAAAGAAATAAGTATTGTTCCTTAGTTTATTTTCAATTTTCTCTTGGGTTTTTATGGAATGACTGGTTGACACGTTTATCGATCAACTGTATTTCTTAAAGAGCCTGTTCTAGGTTTCTCCATAACCTTCCCCTAAGCAAAATCAACCTGAAAAATATGAGAACTACTAGAAAATTATTTGTTGGTTTTTATCAAGATGAAGACTATTACACCTTCGAGTTCATTTTTAACATGAAGAAGGTTAGGGTTTCGGTTGATATGGATCAAAAAAGTCTTATTGGGTTCTGGAATGACAGGAAGAAGCTCCTAGTTCAATTGGATCCATTTCTAATATGAAACTCTTCGAGAACTCTGCTTTCTTTAGGGAAGAAAAGGCATATGAACAAATTAATATTTCTCAAATTTTATTTTTATTTTAATTATATTAAACTTTCCTCTTTAATTTTCTATTACCTTTTTCAAAGTTCTTATTTATTAGTCATTTTAATAATTTCTAAACAAAGATGAAACTGTTGCTCTTTGTCACCTTTGCTGGAATTTCTATTAGTGATTGATCAGGGAGGTTTTAAATAATAATTATTGTATCACGGTTGTGTGGATTGTTGATCAGGGAGGCTTTAATAATATAATTGCTTATCGGTGAATTGTTGTCGTTTATATTTTTAATGACATAGATATTAATTTAATTATTTTTCTCCTTTTTTATTAAGTGCAGCATTACTTATTCTTTTAAAAGAATTTCATAAAAAAAAACAAATATTTTATTTTAATATTAAATTAGTATTCTTAAGGAATTTAAGAAATATTTTAAATAGTTATCTATTTATTTGTAAAAGAAATACAAATTAAGTTATTTTAAATTAAAATTAGAAAAATAGTAAATAGGATTAACTAAATAATAAAAAGTTAATTTAATCTATTCATTTTAAAATTAAGAGTTTGTGAAAAGTTTTAAATTTGAGTTGTGAATTTAAGCTGTACTTCCCGCCCTAATCAGACCGTTTTTTTAGGGTAGGCTGTCACAATTGGCCGACAAGATATTTAAATATTATATAAAATCAAATCTAAGTGTGCATTAATTCAAATTTCAAAAAAATGCTATCAAAGTATTAATATAATTAAATTAATCAATTTTAAATCTCTTTAAGACGAGTGCACGTTCTTATGAAGATAAATTACATGCAACTCTGAAAAATTTACACCAAATTATATCGTTTGGATGAGCATTTAAAAACAACAACTACACGATTTGTGGTGAAGCTATTACATCAACAAATCATTGTTAATTTTTCTTTTCCTTTTTGCTCTCTAGTCAAATCTAAAATTACTTTATCTACATATTATTCACATTAAACCTAACACCATTCTTCTTGCTATCATTGTAGCAAAAGCCCTATTTGCCATATACACCAAAATTCATGCTACAATAAGTCAATTTCCATAATAAACTTTATTATTGACTCAATTTATAAAAAATTTCAAATTAAATAAAAAAAGATTATTGTTTGGGTCTAATAAAAAACAAGTCATCAAGTCATATAAAATCAATCAAACACCAGATAAAATATTTCTCAAATTTAGTTTTATTTTAATTTTATTAAACTTTCCTCTTTAATTTTTCTATTACTTTTTTCAAAGTTCTTATTTATTAGTCGTTTTCATAATTTCTAAATATTTTTAAGCATAGCTATTATAAAAATAAAAAATAAGTTATTAAATAATTTTTATTAAAATAAAGAAAAGATAATAATTTTATTTTAAAAAATCGATTATAAATATTATTTCATATTATGAATCATGTCAAAAAGACAATATAAAAATAGAAATAACTAAAATACTTTAAAAGAATAATATAAAATTAATATGAATATTTTATTAAATAAAATAAATAATTTAATATAAAAAGAGAATTTAAAGACAAACTAGAAAGTTATTTTCTTTATTGGAGAAAACAAGAAAAGTAGATAATTTTATTATGCATAAAATGATATTTTTATGTCAAAAATGAGTTTTACAGTTGAATGTGATCTATTTTAAGAACAAATGCCTACCAATTAAATATAAAGTATTTTTTATTTATTTTTATTTGCAATCTCACTTTAGGTGGGGATAATTTTTCATCGACTAATATAGAAATCTTTTTACAATTTTCGAAATTACTTATAAAAGTATAAATACAAATACACTGCAACCTAATTAGGAAAAAGGACATCCCTAATTATTCCTGATTAGAAAAGATTTTACCGTTGAACGAGTAATATTAAGCGTCCATTTTCAGAAGAGCATCCAAAACCTTCTTTTCCCTTTTCCTTTCACCCAACTGTGAAACCCACTGCATCAGAATCCTGCGATTCTCCTAGGGCTGAAATCCTCAATTTCAGTATTAATCAAAATGTCTTTCTTCCGTTCCTTGTTTCTGTGATGCTATTTGATTTCTGATTCTTCTGTGGATTGAAATGAAAATATAGTTCATACTGGGGAAATGGGTTTATTCTCAACCACTTGACATTGCTGTAGCAGTCATAGAATGAAGAGAAGAAAAGAGTAACTCTAGGCTTTCTAAATCTAGCATCTCATTTCGTAGTTCCTAGTGCTTATTCTTCAATAGGTTTAATGTGCGATCAATTTCTTTAATTTCGACTTTCTATTGGCAAGATGAAATTATATATTTTTGTCTTTTTGTTTGTTTTTCCAATTGTTAGAGCTTTTCATTTGTTATTCTTGAAAAAGATACAGGAGAATGCCCTTTTCATTTGTTACACATTAGGCACTCTTCTTTTATTCCATTCAATTTCGTGAAAAAATAAATATTAAGAAGAAATTGTAGTTCAAAAGCTCCATGATAAGAGCCTGGAGAACTGTTGATGTTAATGCAGTTCAGCGACATCGTTTCTTCATTTGATAATGACGACTCTAACGCTTCCTCGCATCTGTAATCCTTCTCATGGTACAATTCTTTCTCGGTCCTAAAGTTCCTAAATATAAAATTAATATTTGAGTTTTCTCTTTCTTCATTTAGCAAATAAAACCATGTGGCAATGCCGACATGAAGGAGAGGTGCAATTTAATCACACAACTCATGTCTAAAGTGATACCCAAAATTATCTTTTATTATTACTCTGTCAACTAAATTGCAACTAAATTTGTTGATTTTTTTATTTTAATTTTTCAGATTTCAGCTTCTTTTCTAGATGAAGCGTTGCTCTTATGTTCTGCATTGGTGCATGGCTCGAGCGTGATTGAAGATAAAGATATGCATTTTTCCTCCTGTCAATGCTTGAAACTTGTGTATCTTTATGCTAATTGTTTATTCAGTGCCTAAGGTGATATCAAAAATTCTGTCAATTCAATTGTTTGACTTTATTTTAATTTTAATTTTAATTTTATATATTTTAGATTTCAACTTCTTTTCTAAAGGAAGCGCTGCTCTTATTTAAATTAAATATTGGAAAAGGAAAATGAGGTTTTAGGTTGCATTTTTATTGTTTATTTATTCTTTAACAGATTTTTATTGGCCATTGTGTTTGAATAAATGTGTGTCTTTGTATATATAGAGGGAGAGATTATATATTTAAAATGATAAGTGCTATGATTTCATTTTCCTCATAAGTTGTTCAAATGTTATATGAACTGCTTGTGATAATAATGAATTGCTTGCTTTTAGTCTAGAAGTGCTTTGTTATTCTAAACAATTGTTGCTTCCTGTTTATTGAATTTGATGTGATTTTTTGTGCTTGTATCATTCTGATACTAATTAATCATCAAAGAAAATGTTGCCACTATCCAAAGAGGCTAATTGGATAGCGAAAGTGGGGACGTCTCGGCGTCCAAGAGGATCAGATTCCTTGATAAGTCCGATATTTAGAGAATTATGGTCCATTAGAGTTTGAAATGAACCTATAAATAAAGTATGTATCTATATTGCTTTGAACATATTGTAAGCATTGAAAAGATGATTGAAACTATTTTTAAAATGGCGTTGTCATTTTCTCTAAGTTTTGAACTTGAGCCTTGTGTCTAATGGTCTTTCAGTAGTATGCATGTGTACCGAGTCGCACGTGTTCACTCATGTATCATCAATTCACATGTCAAATACATCAAGTAGCATATTGGTTGTCAGTCTCGAACACAATGATGCGAGTTTAAAACAAAGAGAAAATGAAAAAGTATACTAAAATAGATTTTGCTAAGAATTATCAAAGTATTTGAATGGTTCGAACAAGATCCACAATGGACCAAAGTTCTCTATATGTTTGACATTCGAACAAGAGTTAGATTGCACTCGAGACGTCACAATAAACTGTAAGGATTCAGCCGTGGTGCTTGCAAGTGCATAATGATATGACTGCTTTTCGTGAAATGTATGTGATTGCTCAATGAGGTTTTAAATAATAATTATTGTGTATCGCAGATGAGTGGATGCTTCATGCTATTCTGACAATATGTTGATATGATTTTGAGTCGAGTTTCTCATTTGAAAATGTTTTAAGACTTGTATGTTAGCTCAGTTTAAAATATTTCGAGGTGTATGATTGTAAACCTAGTTTTCAAATAATGGAACCATTTATGTCCTAATTCTCTTTTCTTGATACATATTCTCTACAACTTTTACTATTCACCATACTCTTCCTTTGGTTATCTCTTTTTATGTCTATGGTAAAGGCTTTTTTGATTAAATCCAACTCCATAGCTCTCCTGGCTATGCTTTAAGCTTACTTAAGATACTAACTTCTTGTTGACAGGCTTGAGTTGGGTTTAGTAATTTTGGGCATATATGTGATATTATGATTGGATTGGAAATTGATGCTTGTTAAATTTGGTCTATGTTTGAAGATTAAGCTCGAAGTACACAAGGATTGGGTCGGCACAAGGGATATTGAAGGCTGTTTAGAGTTTAAATTGGAGAACTGATGATGAGTTTGAAGCTATCAACTCTAAGAATTACATTGTTTGAGGATGATTCTTTGGCTAATTATAACTTCCTTATTTTCTTATTTTGTTCACTCTCTTCATTTTTATTTCTAAGGTTAGTACTTCAACCTCATCTCTGCATAATTCAGTAACTATTTTTTAATTTTATTTAGTTGCATGAAGTGAGTAAGGGCTTTGGGTTACTTTAACTGATGATTATTGATCGTGTTTGATTTGTGTTTATGGCTTAATTGTTGTATTACGGCATGAGATGTTAGATTGGTGCTATGCCAAATTATGTGAACCTTAGGTTGGTCCTTTTTTAGTGTGAACTTGATTGGAGTTTTGGATTTCTGTCCGCTGTGTGACAGTCGACTTGTTTGAGCATTATCTAGAGTTCCACAACTCCAAATGAGGCAAAATATGAACCTATAGAAACTTTGATCCGTCCTCTAAAACTATTTATTTTGTGGAAGTCCTAATTCTGCTGTTTTGGAAGTCAAATTGAGTATTAGATTTTCATGGTCAATCTGGCCTGACAGATTGACCTATCTACATTGTTTTATTTAATCCTCCTTGTTCGCAAGACTAATTGGAAATGAAGCTAGACTTAATGTCCTTGTGATTAGTAGAGAAGAGCCTCATAAATCTGTCATAAATGACAGTTTGTTGATTGTGTGTAAATAGTAGTTTTAGATGATTAATTGCTTGAGAAAATCTATTTTTTTGATGCCATGTGATATATTTGTTGATGCATCGCTGGTGGGAGCTTTGGTTTGGTAGCTAAGGGTTGATTTTAATATTTGTTTGCTAAGTCCTGAATTCTGTTCTAAGTCTTTTCTTGACAGTCAAATTTGAAAATTCATACACCAGATTCTATGACACATGAAGGGTTGATTTTTGGGTATTGTTGTTTCCCGTCTATGTAGTTTATGTGTATAAAAGGGCACTTTGTCCAACGGCCGGATCTTGACTTATTGCCATTCTTATAGGGACTACCCAGAGAGAATTTTCTAAACTAGAATTAGGAATCTTCCTTGTTTCTTTGGACTGCTTTCTAGATTGGAAAATTGCAATTACCCCTTAATTCAATGAATATCTGAAAGGCTTTGATACAAGAATTTATGGGATTTAAGCCCTTAGTTTAAGTTGGAAGTGGCGCCTGATTTAGTCTGATATAATCTGATTTGATCTTTTATTATTGCACTATTTTTTATATCAATTTCATAATACTTTATTTAAAACTTGCCATCAACATAAAGGAAAGTGTATTTTTAGAAATTCTTATGTTAAGACTAATTTCCAGGTTGTGTCACTTATAGATTCTTATGTTGAATGAACACAGCAATAGAGTACACCCTCCTCTCCATGATTTGTCCGATTATAACACTTTCTTCTTTTATGATGCACATTGATAAAGTTTATTTGTTATACAATTTGAAACATAGTTCTGCATCTAAAAAAAAAAAGCAAAGCATAATGTTGTTGGTTTTTAACATATCATTTTAGTTATGCAATTTACTGATATTTTACTCTTCTTTTTGTAACCTGTCATCAAACGGGATGAAGTGTAGCTTTCCCTTGTCATCCTCTGGGTTCTGGTTTGACTCTTGCAGCTGCGAAGGCAAGGCATTTTGTACTGAAGAATTCACATTGATTTCAGATGGTGCTTCGTTGGGGTCCACGGACCAAGTCGCATTTGCAGAGTGAATCTATTATTATCAACCATAAGCCTATGGGAGATTTCTGTATTGTTTATTTCAAGTATTTGCCTATATGTTTAGGAACTAGGTCTTGAAGCTAGAACTCTTGTCGGGACTTCACTGATTGATGCTCATGCTGGTGATGTGGGGATCATGGAGAGTGTTCCTCTTCCTGATGCAGATTTTGATGTTAAAGGTATTATTTTAGTTAAAATGAGACACGGATCCCTTACCTTTATTATGTGTTAAGTCTTGTGACAAAGAAAAAATATTTCCTTTCTTATAAACAGCGTCTTCATAGAGTATGATAAGGAAGCAATAAATTATCATATGACTTTAGTCTGTGGTACTTCTACTTGTCATATGGCTGTATTGTAGAGCAAGCCATTCATTTCTGGGGTTTGGGGACCATTTTGGTCAAGTAACATCTGTAAATTTTTAATATCATCTTGCTTACTGAAAAACAGCATGTGCAATTTTGTGGCAGGCTATCACTTTGGAATACCAATGAGCTTATTATAATTAAATGACTTTTAACACCCAAACGAGCACACGTGCAGACATATTATGATACTCTTATCAAAAGTCGGCTTTTATCTGTCCACAATAATATATTGCTGAACTTAATTTAAAGGCCTTCTATTCTTTTGATTTATGCAGCGATGACCCCATGGAGGGTGGGCAAAATGCTACTGGTGCATTATTAGATTACATCATAGAAAACCATCTTGCTTCTCCTTGCCTCGCAAACCATGCTGCTTCTCAAAGTAGGATATCAGTTCCGGCATATACGGTTTTAATTAAATTATACCTTTACGTAGTACTGCGGCTTAAGTGATTCCTGAAGTTGTTAAAGGCACACCTGGGGTGCAAGGTGCACGAAGCACAAGCCCTAGCAACTCAAACGCTAAAAGGTGGGTGATATAGGCTCGCGTCTGTAACATTTTAGTTTAAAACTGTTTTTTCCCTTTTCTTTAACTATTTCCTCATCTATGAAGGTCCCATGCATAGCAAATTAAAATAAAACAACTACAAGAAAGAAAGAAGCCCATGTTGCTTTAGATAAGATACAAATTGTCTACATGAGGGGGATAAGACGTTGCTGTTGTAATTATTCTACATCACACAACTAGGTCTCTTTTCTATCTCTCTCTCCTAATTTTGCAAGTCACGTCTCTCAAACATACACCTAAGTATGCGCATTTAATAACTATGTTTGATCCTATATTACTTATCCTTGTCTTCCAGACATTTCATTATTCGAACTATTGAACAATATTTTGAGTACTATAATATGGAAGAATCAAACTACTATTTATACATAATCAACAAACTGTCATCTATGACAGATTTATGAGGCTCTTCTCTACAAATCACAAGGACATTAAGTCTAGCTTCATTTCCAATTGGTCTTGTGAACAAGGAGGATTAAATAAAACAATGTAGATAGGTCAATCTGTCAGGCCAGATTGACCATGAAAATCTAATACTCAATTTGAATTCCAAAACAGTACAATTAGGACTTCCACAAAATAAATAGTTTTAGAGTATGATGAGGAAGCAATATATTATCGTATGACTTTAGTCTGTGGTACTTCTACTTGTCATATGGCTGTATTACAGAGTAAGCTGTTCATTCCTGGGGTTTGGGGACCATTTTGGTCAGGTGACATCTGTAATTTTTAATATCATCTTGCTTACTGAAAAACAGCATGTGCACTTCTGTGGCAGGCTATCACTTTGTTATAATTAAATGACTTTTAACACCCAAATGAGCACACATGCAGACATATTATCATACTCTTATCAAAAGTCGGCTTTAATCTGTCCACAATAATATATTGTTGAACTTAATCTAAAGGCCTTCTATTCTTTTGATTTATTCAGCGATGACCCCATAGAGGGTGGGCAAAGTGCTACTGGTGCATTATTAGATTACATCATAGAAAACCATCTTGCTTCTCCTCGCCTCGCAAACCTTGCTGCTTCTCAAAGTAGGATATGAGTTCCGGCATATACAGTTTTAATTAAATTATATTTTTATGCAGTACTGTGCCTTAAGTGATTCTGAAGTTGTTAAAGGCACACCTGGGGTGCAAGGTGCACGAAGCACAAGCCTTAGCACCTCCAACCCTAAAAGGTGGGTGATGTAGGCTCGCATCTCTAACATTTTAGTAATGCAATTCCATTTAGTCAATTCTCGTATTTTCTAATAATTTTTTTTTATTTGTTAGTGGAAATAGTTTTTTCGTTTCCCTTTTTTTTCTGTTTATAATTATTATTTTAAAAAAAATATATTAATGTCCTTATACATATAGTCTTTGTAACAGGTGCTTTTTAAAATTTCAGGGTTTACTTTTAATTCACAGGTTTTTTAGTGTATCACTTGTTCTATTCTTTGTTTTATGGCATTCTTCAGCTGGTGGAATTTCAACATTCAGAACCAAGGTGCTATAGCATGACTTCTAAGATGAGAGATTGTGGTTTTCTAATACCTCTTTCCTACTTTTCTTCATTATTCTCTGAAATTTGATTATTTTAATTTATGAGTTTAAATTTAATGTGTAGGGTACAGTTTCCATATCCACCGAACTAAAGGAGGATCTAAATATTGATGTTAGTCAAACTGATTGACATGGCATCTTAAAAAGAATTGTGGTTGTCTTAATCTGCATTTAACATTGGTTTTCACATTCAGTCAGGTTCAAGATTGTTTGGGTTCATAGGTGCTGGTGCTACACTTGGACAGCTTTTTGGATCAGTGTTTGCCACAGGAATGGCTTGGTTAGGCCATGTATGTAAGCTTTTTCAATCATATGATGTAAAGTTTCCACATTTTTATTTATCTTATGTTGCTTTAAACCATGGGCTGGTTCTTTTCAGTTCTACTTTTATTTGCGGCTTTGTTGACGGAACTTGCAGTACAAGCATCGAAAGGAATTAAGAAAGATATGTCCGAACTTCCTGAAGAATTATCTCCTATAAGGTCATCTATCTTTTTGTATTTCTTTGCTTCATGTACTATGTGTTAATTGCTATAAGTTGAATATTTGTATAGTTAGGAGTTGCCATAGGCACTAATCCATTTATGTGATTTGCTCTGGAATGAGTACCTACTGTTGAGATTAACAAATTACAAGTAGTTGCTAAAAGCATCTTGATAGCTGCAGATGAGATTGTGTATTGTATCATATTTATATAATAGAAGACATGTCAATGCATGCACACATGAATGAGCCATGGCTTGTATAGTCTATCCGTCCACATGTAGGTCAAGTCCAAGATGCATCTGAAGCCTTTCCTTTCAACAACATATGTTGAAATGATCATGAATTTTATTTCAATCCCTGTAGTTCTATTTAATACCTTTTATTTTTCTTCTCTCTGTCTTTCTTGTTTCCCAGCATAGAGTTATCTTTTGGTCTTGGAGAATGCATTTGGACAGTCTTGACAATCTATGAACTCTTGCACTAGTCAATTTGATATGTATGATAAATGTGCTTCTCATATTATTTTGTGTAAGATTGATTGGTACAATTGGCCGAGTGTTATTCTTCAAGGAAACTTCTTTGAAGAGGACTTGTAAATCGATTTTCATAACTGAAATTTTACATTTTTTTGCTGGTATACCCTAATTTCTGTGAATGACTGTTTGCTTATGGGTACAGAAAGGTTGATCCCGATGAGCAAAGTAAGACTGATGACAAAACAAAAGCATCTTTGAAAATACTTTCTCCAAAGTCACCTACATCTAGAATGAAGCCTCAGCTTTCAAGCATCTTGGATGGAGTTTGGCTTATACAATCTTCAACTTATTTATTGTATGTGGCCTTATTCCTCTGGCTGAGTGCAGTCGTCTCATAATTCTTCTATTTTCAGGTAAAATAAACTTTTTGTTTGACTGAATAGCTAGGAAATATGAGTTGTACAAGAATGGAGAACTACCGAGATTATGTTTTTCCTTCACAATCCATTCATTTGTCCACCAGGAAAATAAGGGGAGATAAAATGAGAGAAAAATGCTAAGAAGGGCTCACTATAGAGGTTATATTATTACTTAGTTTCTTATGCGCTAAATTTTAGGGCACTTGGCGGGCAAGGGTAAGAAACTACCCATATTGGAATGGTATGGAAAATAGTTGCTTCCCAAAACAAAATGTTATACCAACTATAATGTCGGTTGTATTACAATTAACATACTTCTATCCTCAGACTCCAATACAATTAAAATTCATATTTGGGAATCGTTGCTTTTGGTTGCAATCAACACTCAGTTGATTCGAGTTTGATTTGTTGCCTTTGGGGCCTTGGCAGGTTTCTCCCTTTTGGTTGTGGCATCTTATTTACATGCTTTTGCTTGGATAATGTACAATGCTTGTCCTCTAACTGTTGATTTCCCTCTCTTCATCTTTGCAAGTGTAGAAAATGACTGTAATTGCCATGACTGTTACAAGTTCGGTTGGCAGAAGAAGATTGTTTGCCCAGATAAATAGCTTCATTGCTGTTTTTGTCCTTGCTGGACAACTTACTCTAACGGTATGCTATTGTGTAATGAGTTCTTTACAATAGAAGACATGTCATTTTTGTTAATGGTGCAGTCTTGAGTCTTTAACTAATTATTCGCTTTTGGAAAGAAAAGTACAAACACCAACTTTTAGCCTTAAATTTGGAGTCGTATCCTTGAGGTCATGGCGGTGATAGATGCCATAGTAAAACTTAAATTTCCTTATAGCTTCTGTTGTGGTTAATGGAATCAATGTGTTTTCATTAGTTATATCTACTTGAAAGAAAACTTTCTTTTTCAAAATAATGGCTGCTTACCAGAAGGCAATTATTATATAAGGCTTAATAATGATCTAAAAAATGTTCACTTATTTGAAAATAATGTCCTTTTATTATTATTCCCACTTGGTGCTAGTAATTATGCATGCATATATGGGAATCAAAGTTAATCTTATCACGATGTTTTAAGAGACATAATACTTTAGAAGCTTGATTCCAGATTGTGGAAGTTACTATCATGCTCTGGCAGCTTAAAAAAAAAAGAAGAAGAAGAAGAAAAGCTATGGGATAAATTTCGTTATTCCTTAGTTTTCCAGGGGCTAATTCGTATTATTATAGTTCATCTCTTTATTCCACTTATCACAACACATACAGGGGCGCATCCTTACTATTGCTGGGGTTACTACAGCTATATGCTTGACTCCAGTTGTTGCCTTTCTAAATTTAATTGTTGTTGCTGTTTGGCCAACATGGGTAGCTGTTGCCATCTGTGAGGCATTAAGGAAGGTTTGTCACAATTGCTGATTTCTCTTTGTTCCTTCATTGGCCTTTTATTTTTACCAGTAGTAGAGGCAAACTGTGTTGGTCAAGAAAGTTAAAGGTCACTCTGGGATCTCACGGTTCCTTTTTTCTTTACTTTGCAGGTGCTAACTTATGTGGTGACCAGGCCTGGAAGAGAACTTCTGTTTACTGTTGTTTCACAAGAAGATAAATATAAAGCAAAGGTTTGCAAACCTTTCCCGTTCTGAATGTCACGTTTAAGTGAATCAGCAACAGTGTCATCTGTACTTTTCCCCGCCCACCATTTTTATCCTCATTCTATTTTATATATTTGTGGAATTGTAACCCATCACACAGACGGTCTTGAAACTCCTTTATGCATGGATGAATAGTGCTTCTATTTTCTAACTAATGCCAAGACATATCATGCTACATACTTTATATGTGCACTGATTCATCAGGTGTCTTATGTTGTATTGCTGCTAGGTGGAATAGTTGGAGTATCAAAACTTCATGGTTTTATGGTGCTGCAGGTGTGCATAGATGTAATAGTTCAACGGCTTGGAGATGCTACAGCAGCTGGAATGTACAAACTATTATTTAGCATACTCTTCATGGAAGGACCTCAACTATCTCCTTTTATGCTTTGCTAGTACGTATAATTATGTTGTCTTTATACTCCTATTCCATACTAACCTTCTCTTTTTGAAATAAAAAAATTTCCAATTATCTGCCACTGTTTTTTCCCTTTTCTTTAACTGTTTCCTTATCTACGAAGGTCTCATGCATACCAAATTAAAATAAAACAACTACAAGAAAGAAAGAAGCCCATGTTACTTTAGATAAGATACAAATTGTCTACATGAGGGAGATAAAACGTTGCTGCTATAATTATTCTACATCACACAACTAGGTCTCTTCTCTATCTCTCTCTCCTAATTTTTATTTGTTTTCTTTGTCTCCATCTTCTCTGTTCTTTTTCACTCCAATTTTACCTTTATTTTTTTCTTTCAACCAGATAGGTCCTTCACTACCTGAATCAAATGCTCTTGACGTTTTGATTCTATCTTTGCTGCCCCTCAGTTCTCCATTCTCTGCACAACCTTTTTTTTTCCTTTCCTCTCTTCTCTACTTTTGTACATGTCCTTCCCGAATTTAATGGAAACAGGTAAATGATTAGTGAAGATAAGGCCTTTTCAGGATATAGTGTCCAATTTTTTATATTAATCATTGAGCTGTTAATAAATTATATTCTTATAAATTCAACAATAATATAAATTTAATTTGTAATTTAATATTAATGATTCATAAAATATTTCAAAATAATTCTAATTTTTATATTATATACCATTTGTATTTAAAAGCATACCATTTTCTACATTTTTGCAGAAAATATATACCATTTCTCTGGATTTTATATTTCCCTGCAATTTTCAGTTTTGATTTTCAAATTTCAACTTAAAACCCTTTAACTACTACCAACATCCTAAGATAACATTGATTTATCAATTAAAACTCAATTTTAATCAAAACAATCAAAGATCTACCTGAAAAAGAAAAACTGAGATTGTTGTTACTCGATCTATATTTTAATGAAAAAAATAAAAATTTCAGATCTGATTATTTTCCATTTAATGATTGACTTTCATTTTAAAATCATTATAGAAAGTAATATTAATAGGCAAATGGAAGAAAAAGGATAAGAGTCTAGTGTTTGGCTAACGTGTAAAGAGAAAAATGGAAAAGCTGTTTGAGAAGATGAGAATAGAAGTATTGAAAGAATTATAAATGAAATAGATATGTTGTCCACGTACTTTTAAAATAAAATATCTAATTTATAGTATATTTAAAAGAAATTTTTTTTACAGTATAAATGATATATTTAGCTTTTTCTTTTTGAGTATTTGTGAAAGAATCCTTTGTTTATTTTATTACCCTCTTATGCTAAGCCCATATATAAGATATTTTGGGTTTTATTGTTTTCTCTTACAGGAGTCATTCTAATGTACTATAGATATACGGTACCATATAAATCTATAAATATTAATATTATTAATAAGTCCAATCCAATATATTTAATTGGATATGGAAAAATAGATGTAGTTGTTTTATCAAAATCTTTATACTTTTATTTTAGGTATTATTAAAGACTTTTACACATTTCATAAGACTCTTGTTTATTCTGTTGAATTTTTTTTTTATACTTTGATCAAGGACTATTAGGTTTTCAATAAAAAAAAAACAATAGAAATAAAGGCTCAAAAAATAAAATAAAAATTTGAAGGACTCAATAGAATAAAACTGAAATTCAAAAGCTTAAAATTATATTTTTGCCTAAAAATTCATTGTCTACTCAACCAGAAATTATAGGTATATGATAAATATTAGAGTTATCTCCAAAATGGCAAGGTTGTGGAAAATCGTAAACTTTACTGGGAGTTCCAATCGAAAATAAAATATTGCTTAAGTCAGCATCTCCTATAATCATTATCCTCACTTGAGTGATCCTCAACTTTATCCCAACAATTAAAATTTGAAGTCAAGTGCTTATTGGGTTTTTGGAATTGCTTGCCATCATTTCAAATTTTGATAAGATGATTTCCTCTTCCTTTGTGTTATTGTTTTGAGCAGCTAGAGTCTTTCTTAAACTCAACTTTTGTTGTGCCTGAACAAAAACTTCAACAACAATGGTCTTTCAAGGCTTAAATATTTGCTCTCTACTTCTTGTGAAAGACCAAAAGACCAGTTGACATTTGGTATTTTAGGCAGAAAGACTTCATCGGAAGGACTTTCTAACTCCACCAATATCCAATTTGGATTTTTTATTTTGACCACTAATGACGTGCTTTTATGACCTTCTTTAGCCCATTAAAAATTAAAAATCAAGATAATATATATTATAACTTTATTTTTGTTCTAGAGTATCGAATAGTAAAAAGGTGATAATTTTGGTGTCATCGTCGGATTAAAAATAGAGAATAAAGATAGGAATGCAGATGTCTATGAAGAAGATGAATAGAGAATAGTATATTAATTATGCAAATATAAGAGGAGAGATCTTTATACAGAAATAAAAAGCAAGAATTAAAAAAAAAAAAGAGAAACAATAACTCGGTGGTGATAGATCAATGACGCACACAAAAAAGACTAACGAGGCTAAGTGTTAATGATCGGGATATGGTAGTGACTGACAGTAAATTGTTTAGGATAATAAAAGAGAAAAAAATAGAAAATAATATAAAATTTTAATTTATTATTAATCTTTAGTATTACATTATTAATTTAGTAAAATAATGTAGGGGTAAATGTCTTTTTATTACTGGGTATAAATTTTAGTGGGTTTCAGTGTTAATAGAGTAGTGAATGGTGTTAGTAATTTGGATACAACTGAACTTTTTAAAAATATTGAGAGTAAAATTGAGATAAATTGAAGTATAAGGATTTAATTATCTTTCTTTAAATTCTACCAATCTAACGTTTATGAGTAAAATTATGAAGATTTGGATTATATAGCCATAGGTTTTAGAAGATTATAATATTAACTTGGTTGATTCAAGGAGTGAGGGAAAGAAGAAAAAAGCATACGTTGGAACATGTAATATGGAATTTTTTTTTTTTGCCTTTATTATTTAAATAAGAATAAGTAAAAGTAAATTAAATTTATGATAGGAAATCATCATCTTAGCAACCACACACCCCAATAACTAATGAGTTATGATACATATGGAATGCAAGAAAACACCCTCCAATCAAGATGATTCCAAAACCCAAGGATCTCCTCAAGTGAAGTTAGGACAAAAACTAGTTCCAACAATGAAACTAGCACTTGAATTCAACTCCAAACGCCACAAACCAAGTATGATTTGATAAGTTAAGAATCAAACACAAGATTTTGGTTAGAGAACGCCACAAACTAAAAATAGTTTGATAAGTTCAAAGTGCATGCAAGAACTTAAGCAAAAACACTCACAAAGAGCAAACAAAGATTATCATTCAAAAATTCTATTTTGTAACTTTAAAAGACAACTAATCACACCATAACTTAAGAAAAAACCTAATAAAATGAAAATAAAAAAAAGGCTTCAAATGAATCTTATTGGACCTATGAGTTCAGCCCAAACTTATTGCACTAAATTGATGATTTTGGATCCTTTTTGCAATCCTAAATCTTGGACTGAGCCTTGTTGTGTTTGAACACTCCAAATGTCTTTAATTAAGCCCAACAAAGCTTCTTGCATACTTTTGGACTTGGATCTTGTCATTGGACCTCCTTGAAAGCTTAAAGGATCATTTGTAATTCTTGTCTTTATTGCATCATTCCCTCTCTCCTCGTAAGGATTCGTCCTCGAATCAGCCTCATTGTTAACTTCATCACCTACATCAAATAAAGAAAGATCAGCAACATTAAAAGAAGCACTCACATTGCCATACTCACTTGGCAAATCTATCTTATAGGCATTGTCATTAATTCTTTCAAGAACTTGGAATGGCCCATCCCCTCTTGGCATTAATTTAGACTTCCTTTGGCTTGGAAATCTTTCCTTTCTCAAATGTACCCAAACCCAGTCACCCGGTTCAAATACAACTTTCTTTCTCCCCTTGTTGTGTTGCTTTTGATATTGTTGATTTCTTTTCTCTATTTGAGTACGCACATTCTCATGTAAGCTTTTAACAAATTCAGCTTTTTGCTTGCCTTCAAAATTAGCCTTATCAATGGGTAATGGCAATAAATCCATTGGAGTTAATGGATTGAACCCATATACAATCTCAAAAGGTGAACAATTTGTTGTACCATGAATACTCCTATTGTATGCAAACTCAACATGTGGCAAACATTCTTCCCAATTCTTCAAATTTCTTTGAATTATTGCCCTCAATAGTTGTGAGAGAGTCCTATTAACCACCTCCGTTTGTCCATCCGTTTGTGGATGACAAGTTGTTGAGAATAGAAGCTTTGTTCCCATCTTGCTCCAAAGTGTCTTCCAAAAGTGGCTAAGGAACTTGACATCTCTATCACTGACAATTGTCCTTGGAACCCCATGCAATCTTACAATTTCTTTGAAGAATAACCCCGCAATATGAGTTGCATCATCCTGTCTTGTGGCATGGAATGAAATGTGCCATTTTGCTAAACCTGTCAACAACAACAAAAATAGAATCTTTCCCTCCCCTTGACCTAGGTAATCCTAGAACAAAGTCCATAGAAATGTCTACCCAAGGTTCATTAGGTATGGGAAGTGGAGTATACAACCCATGAGGCATCACTTTAGATTTAGCTTGTTTACAAGTGATGCATCTCTCACATATTTTTTGAACATCTCTTTTCATTTGTGGCCAAAAGAAATGATTTTCTAAAACATCTAAAGTTTTTCTCACACCAAAGTGCCCCATCAAACCCCCACCATGTGCCTCCCTCACAAGCAACTCTCTTAAAGAAGATTGAGGCACGCATAACTTATTTTCTTTAAAAAGAAAACCATCATGTCTATAGAACTTGTCAAACCCCCTCTCTCACATGCCCCATATACATTAGCAAAATCATGGTCTGAATTATATAATTCCTTAATGAACTCAAAACCCAATAATTTTGCATCAAGTGTAGAAATTAGAGCATACCTTCTAGATAGAGCATCGGCAACAACATTCTCTTTACCTTGTTTGTACTTGATGATGTATGGAAAGGATTCAATAAATTCCACCCATTTAGCATGCCTACGGCTTAGCTTCCGTTGTCCTTTCGAGATATTTCAAAGACTCATGGTCGGTGTGTATAATGAATTCCTTATACCAAAGATAGTGCTGCCATGTCTCTAAAACTCTTACCAAAGCATAAAACTCTTTGTCATAAGTTGGGTAGTTTAGACTTGCTCCACTTAGCTTCTCACTAAAGAACGCGAATTGGTCTTCCTTCTTGCATCAAGACTCCACCAATACCTATTCCACTTGCATCACACTCAACCTCAAAGGTTTTAGCAAAGTCGGGCAAAGCAAGTAAAGGTGCTTGAACTAAGTTTTTCTTTTAGCAAGTTAAAAGCATCATCTTGTTCTTTTCCCCACTTGAAACCCACATTCTTTTTAATGCATTCGGTTAAAGATGCGAATTGTAGAGAAATCCTTAATGAATCTCCTATAAAAGCTAGCAAGACCATGAAAACTCCTAACATCATGCACACTAGTAGGTTTTGTCCACTCTCTAATTACTTTTACTTTTTCTTGATCAACATGAATTCTCTTGTCATTAACAATATATCCAAGAAAAGTAATTTCATTAGTGCAGAAAGTGCATTTCTTAAGATTAGCATATAATGTCTCTTGCCTTAACACATCAAAAACCAGCTTTAAGTGTATTACATGCTCATCTAAAGATTTGCTATACACAAGAATATCATCAAAATAAACCACTACAAACTTTCCAATGAAAGCGCGCAAAACATGATTCATCAATCGCATAAAAGTACTTGGAGCATTAGTTAAACCAAACGGCATGACTAACCACTCATATAATCCATGTTTAGTTTTGAAAGCGGTTTTCCATTCATCACCCTCACGCATTCTTATTTGATGATATCCAGATTTTAAATCCACTTTAGAAAACACACAAGCACCGTGCAATTCATCCAACATGTCATCTAGCATAGGTATAGGATGGCGATACTTTACCGTTATTTTGTTGACGGCACGACAATCAACACACATTCTCCATGAACTATCTTTCTTAGGCACTAAAATTACAGGAACCGCACAAGGACTCATGCTTTCTCTTACGTACCCCTTATCCATAAGCTCACTCACTTGCCTTTGGATTTCTTTTGTCTCCTCCGGGTTGCATCTATATGCTTTGGCCTATTAGGTATGCTTGCACCCGGAATGAAATCAATTTGATGTTCAATTCCCTCGAATTGGTGGTAATCCTTTAGGCACATCTTCGGAAAAAGCTCTTCATATTCCTGCAAAGCTCAAGAACAACACAAGGCAAATCCTTATTAAGATCATTAGAAATCATCAAAACTTCCTTGTACATGAGTACAAGTAAGGGCTGCCTCAAGGTTAGTGTTCTCCTCACATCACTTGGCTTTGCATACACATTCATCTTTCTTTCACTCTCATCTCCCTTGTTTTCTCTCACCTTGTGTTTCCCATTACACTCACTTTTACCACTTACCTCACCTTTTTCTTTTTCACTATTTCTTGCTCCCTCCCCTGATATTCCCCATATGAAGATTCAAGCTCTTCATATTGTTGTTTAATTCTCACTTGATCATCAAAAATGGCCTTGGGAGGTAATGGTCCAAGATTGAACTTTTGTCCATCAATAGTTAAGGAATATCGATTCTTGAACCCATCATAAATCACACGCCTATCATATTGCCAAGGTCTTCCCAATAAAACATGTCCGGCATACATGGGAACTACATCACAAAGCACCTCATCCTTATATCTCCCAATGGAAAAAGAAATTAGCACTTGCTTATTTACCTTCACAACACCACTATCATTCAACCATTGCAACTTGTAAGGCCTTGGTTGTTTGGTAGTTGGTAATTTCAATTTCTCCACAAGCAAAGTACTAGCAACATTAGTACAACTTCCACTATCAACAATCATGTTACACAACTTATTAGCAATTAAACAATGAGTATGAAACAAATTCTCACGCTCGCTCTCGATGTTCATCGTGTTTACATTGCAAACTAAGTGTGCGTTGTACTACTAACACATCCCCTTTAGCATACTCAACATCACTAACATCCTCTAAAGTTGGCATGTCATCATTCTCATCATCATTTTCATTTTCACTTTCGGATTCAACAATTCCATCTCTAACAATCATGGTCCTCTTATTAGGGCAATCACGTGCATAATGACCATGTCCAAGACACTTAAAACACTTCAAGCTTCTAGATTGATTAGCTTGATTCTCAACTTTGTTTTTGCCTATTTCATTTTTATTCTTATTCTCATCCACTTTAGGCTTAGCAAATTTATCATCCTTTTACTCCAATTCGATTTCCAATTAGAAGAACTAGAACTCGAATTAAGTTTAGAATCAAACTTACTTGCACCTTTTCGCTTGAGTTGCCTTTCAATTTTCATGGCCACATTCACCATGTCCTCAAGCTCCACATAATGTTGCAACTCCACAAGATCAGCAATATTCTTGTTTAGACCATTCAAGAATCTTGCCATGGTAGCCTCTCTATCCTCCTCCATATTTGCTTTAATCATAGCCATTTCCATTTCTTTGTGGTACTCCTCCACACTCATGGTTCCTTGCCTTAGAGTTTGCAATCGTTGATGCAAATCTCTATAGTAATAGTTAGGAATAAACCTCTTCCTCATGATGCGTTTCATCTCCATCCATGACCCTACGGGTCTTTCTCCATTTCGTCTCCTTTCCCTATACAATTGATGCCACCAAACACTAGCGTAATCACAAAACTCAACGGCAGCAAGTTTTACCTTTTTCTCCTCCGAATAGTTATGGCATTCGAAGATCATCTCCACCTTTTGCTCCCATTCCAAGTAGACATCAGGATCATTCTTTCCTTGAAAGGAAGGAATTTTCATTTTGATGCTGCCTAGGTTGCGATCTACACCATCTTGCCTTGATCTCCTATTGTGTCTCCTAGGATGGTCATCTCCACCAAAAATGGTTGCTTGGTCATCCTCCAAATCATCTTCGGCATCATAATCCTCTTGTTCAAAGGCTAGTTGCCTTTCTCTTCTAGGCTCGTTTTGAATTCTTGTAATAGTTTCACCTTGCCTTCTCACACTTTCAACAACATCATCCATTCGCCTATACATTCTTTCAAACTCTTTTTGCATTGCTTGCAAAGTTTGCTCAATGGATGCTCCAACACTACTTGAAACTTGTTCTTTTGACATTGTGCGAAAAACTTGAAAAACAAGTTAGTATAGCCTCACAAAAAAAACACTCGCTCGCGTGTGTCTCTCAATTAAAATGTCACACCGCTCGTGTTTCACTCAAAGTTTTGGCTTTTCTCGATGCTAGTCTCACCACTATTGCCTTTTACCTCTCTTGCTTTTGCTTTAGGTTCTTAGATGAACTAATCACCTAAACAAACCAAATCAGATTATGGCAATTCAATGGAGTGAAAAGAAGAAAGAAAAAAAGGTTGGTCTAGATTAAGTTGTTAGGTCGGGCCAAATTTAAAGTAGCTAGACACAAGAAAGCAATAGAATAAAATAATAGAATATGATTTCTATGCTACTCAAACTTTCTTTTTTTTTTTTGATCTTGTGATTCTTTTTTTAATGATAATAACACAACCGAAAGAAATTATGAACAACACAATTTTTTTTTTTTTTTTTAGCAAAGGACAACGAAGTTTTACTTTATGCGCACAAAGGTGTAAACTTTGAAAAGAATGAGTACTTAGAAGGAAAATATTGAAACAAGAAGAATTTGGCACAAAAAAAAATAAAGAAGATGAGAAACTTTAATAACACACAAAACACAAAGATAAGCAAACCTCAACTTGAAGCAAGCTCTGATACCAAATGATAGGAAATCATCATCTTAGCAACCACACACCCCAATAACTAATGAGTTATGATACATATGGAATGCAAGAAAACACCCTCCAATCAAGATGATTCCAAAACCCAAGGATCTTCTCAAGTGAAGTTAGGACAAAAACTAGTTCCAACAATGAAACTAGCACTTGAATTCAACTCCAAACGCCACAAACCAAGTATGATTTGATAAGTTAAGAATCAAACACAAGATTTTGGTTAGAGAACGCCACAAACTAAAAATAGTTTGATAAGTTCAAAGTGCATGCAAGAACTTAAGCAAAAACACTCACAAAGAGCAAACAAAGATTATCATTCAAAAATTCTATTTTGTAACTCTAAAAGACAACTAATCACACCATAACTTAAGAAAAAACCTAATAAAATGAAAATAAAAAAAAGGCTTCAAATGAATCTTATTGGACCTATGAGTTCAGCCCAAACTTATTGCACTAAATTGATGATTTTGGATCCTTTTTGCAATCCTAAATCTTGGACTGAGCCTTGTTGTGTTTGAACACTCCAAATGTCTTTAATTAAGCCCAACAAAGCTTCTTGCATACTTTTGGACTTGGATCTTGTCATTGGACCTCCTTGAAAGCTTAAAGGATCATTTGTAATTCTTGTCTTTATTGCATCAATTTATAAATAAGGTAAATAATTTAGAAAAATTACAAAAAATAGCAAGTTGGAAAAACAAAATTTACTAAGAAATTAGCTAAAACTACTCATTTTAGTAAAAATTAAATAAAAGATTTCAATCTCTAATTGAAAAAAATTGGAAGCTATTATATTCTTAAACATAAAAAACGAAAAGAAAATATTTAGTAATTTTTGTTAATTATAAATAAGAATTATTCAAGAATATTATATATATTTTATTTTATGACAAAATTAAAAGTTTACGACTATAGTCAGTTGGAGAATACAATTATCTTTTGAATTCGACTACTTTTATTTTTTT
The DNA here is from genome assembly GCF_019578655.1 of Ricinus communis. Classification (NCBI taxonomy): domain Eukaryota; kingdom Viridiplantae; phylum Streptophyta; class Magnoliopsida; order Malpighiales; family Euphorbiaceae; genus Ricinus; species Ricinus communis. Next base: position 16,258,228 of record NC_063264.1, on the reverse strand, counting down.
TAAATTCAACTCAAATTTTAAGAAGCTTATGCATAACATTAAATTCGAATATATAATCTTTGCATATATTTAAAAAAATTAAAAAGTAAATCAAACTCAAATTATTGTATATTAATTTACACTCCTATGACTAATATACGATAAATTAAATTCTTAAAACTGTAGATCATAGTAAGCTCTAATTTTGTGGTTTTTCAATAGAGAAAAATAATAATAATATTGATACTGTCTCTATATGGTTAGCATCTTAAATAGCTAAAAAAATATTAGTAATATATATAAAAAATATCATTTAATTTTTAAAATAATACATCATTAATAAATCAGCTAATTTAGATTTTATTTTATATTTTTTATTTAGTATTCATAATTAAAAAATATTTTTTATATATAGCAGCTAATATATTTTAAAAAATATATATATATTTTAAGAATATATAAATATATATTTCTGTACATATGTATAAAAATTCATTAAAGATTTTAGATTTCTTTTCCTCTTTTTGGGCCTCCAATTTTGAAATATTTAAATCTTTACTTTTGATTTTCTTTTTCCATTCAACCCCCCTTAACTTAAACTTATCTTTGGCTCCTTCACAAATTTTCCTCTTACATACAAGAACATTAGTAGTGGTGTACAAGGGATATTATTATATATTATTGTAATGTTAATTATGATGGCAGCCATCTCTAAGTGATTGCAGTAACTGCACATTCTGGGAGCAGGCCATGAGGAAAACGCATGATGTCTGTGCAGTATATCATGTAATTTTTATGCATCCACCTTAGCCTTTCAAGACTTGTTCACATGAAGCCCCTCATTCAGCCATTTATAATCTATGGGTCTTGCAGATGGGGACTTTACATTGCAAGAAGATCCACTGGAAGACCACACACAGGCTCTCACATCGAAGTTGCTGAAGGAAAAAGTGAATGAAGCTCTTGTCCAGTCTATTTTGATGAACCCACTTCTTGTAGTCCAGTCATCACCATTCCATATACTTGAGTGCGACCTTATTGGTTGATTCCTTAGGAATGGAATGCCACTGGAGTTCAAGTTCTTAAATTGTTTTATTGGTGAACCATCGATAGAGAGCCTGAAAATTGTACATAAGATGAGAGAAAAACAAACTGTTAAATGTGTTAAATATTGGTTGTACACTATTGGATCAATAGTGAAAAGGTCATGAAATGTTCTAAAGTTTTGATAATTTTCAAGACTGATTTTAGTAAAATAAAAAATTGAGGAGTTTTAGATATTTTGTGAAATTTGATGATTGATAAAATCTTTTATAGTATTTTAAATTTCAATATTGAACGATTGATAAATATTCTGAATATCTTATATTGGAAAATATTATGTACCTAAATTAAGGAAATCAAAATGGACCAATTTGAGGCTTAACACTTACACAACAGTGAGGGGATTCGAGAGGATGGAATAGTTATGGAAATTCAGAGTGAGATTGAACCAAAGAGGAAACTGTTGCTCTCTATCACCTTTGTTGGAATTCCTATTCGTGATTGATCAGGGAGGCTTTAAATAATAATTACTGTATCACAGTTGTGTTGATTGTTGATCAGAGAGGTTTTAATAATATGATTGTTTATCGGTGAATTGTTATCATTTATATTCTTAATGACATAGATATTAATTTAATTATTTTTTCTTCTTTTTATTAAGTGCAGCATTACTTATTCTTTTAAAAGAATTTTATAAAATAAAATATTTTTTTTATTTTAATATTAAATTAGTATTTTTAAGGAATTTAAAAAATATTTTAAACAGTTATTTATTTATTTATAGAAGAAATTCAAAATAAGTTATTTTAAATTAAAATTAAAAGAATAGTAAATAAGATTAACTAAATAATAAAAAGTTAATTTAATCTATTCATTTTAAAATTAAGAGTTTGTGAGAAGTTTTAAATTTGAGTTGTTATGAATTGAAGCTGTACTTCCCGCCCTAATCAGACCGTTTTTTTAGGCCAAGCTGTCACAATTGGCCGCCAAGAAAATCTAATGAAGAAATTTAAATATTATAACCTTCAGTATTTCAATAATAGTTGAACAAACAAGCCCACCAATAGCTTTTTTTTTTAGTTTTGTTTTCACTTTTGTGTAGTTGACCCCTAAAATCAAATCTAAGTGAGCATTAATTCAAATTTCAAACAAATGCTATCAAAATATTAATATAATTAAAATAATGATATGGACATAGCCAAACTTAAAGATGGACTTGATGGAGAGGACAACAAGAAAACCAAAGATAAAGCTAAGGATCCATTGAGCATGCTACAAGGCCCAATTACAAGGTCAAGGTCCAAGAAGCTACAAGAAACCTTAATTGGCTATATGCAAGATTGGGCTAGTCAAGGAAGCCCAATTGGTCATGCTAGGATAGGCCCAAGTAAAAACACATCTGAATGGGCTTTATTTAATGTTTTGCAAGTCCAAATACATGAAGACTAATGTGGGCTAATATTTGAATAAATCTCTTCTTTAAGTTCAAAACAATGTTATTGCCTATTTTTCTTATGTGGCAGCTAGGGTTAATAGTTTTACTAGGGTTTATTATGTTAGGTGGCTATAAAAACGCCCCTTAAGTTGTGTTTTGGGAATTCGAATTTTGATAAAATTATAGTAGTTGTTTCCTTTGCATATTTGCTTGAATTCTTGAATTCTTGTTGAATGCATAAACCACTTATCAAGGAATTGATCTATCCTTGTGGCGTGTTAAGGGTTAGGGTTTAAAGAACTTAGTTTTCTTTAGGTTCTGATCTTGATCAACCATACCTTGCAATATGATTTAAGCGGTTCTTGGGTTTTGAAACTCAATTTGTTCTTGGGTTTCTAAGATAGTAATTCACGGGTTCATAATCATTAGGGTTCGTGGTTCTAATCCTTGGAGGTTCTTAACATTTGGTATCAGAGCTTTGGCTCTTAAAATCAGGTTATTTATCCCTTTTCTTTAAGTTATTGTTTGTTTTCCTTGAGTTCTTGATATTGTTCTTGAAGTATTCTTGGTATTCTTGAGATCTACATTGTTTAGTTCTTGATTCTTGTAGTTTTTGATTCTGATTCAAAAAAAAAAATGAAACAAGAAAAGAAAATTATCATATCCGAATTAGCAAAAAAAAAAGAAAAGGAATAGGTCTGATTGGTTTGATTGTCTTTGTTAGTGGAAAAAACGTATTTGGTGTTGAAATCATTGTTCTTGGGGTGATTACATAGATATTAGGGTTGTTAAAAGGTTTAGGGAGATTTTCACAATCCTACATAAATAAGGATTTGGTGGCTGTTTGGGAAGATTCAAAGGGACATTAAATTCCAATGACCTGAGCCTTATACATACCATCTTATTTGAATTGATTCAGCTCTAAATTCGTTTTTGTCCTTCATTTATTCTCCTCTTTGTGTGTCTTTTGAGTTTGGGCAGATTTGACACATTTAAAGCATAAAGAGGTAACCTTCCTTCTTGATCAACCTTCTTTATGATTTTTGCTTCCTGAATCCGTTCCTTCTTTTCCTATTTTAAGCTGAACTGCATCTTTCTTGTTTCTTACATCTAGATTGTTTCTTCATATGTCATTTGCATCCGTTTGAAGTTTTCGCTTGTTTGTAGTCCTAATTTTATTGAAAGCGTGACTAATTGTTTAATTTTCTTGACTTTTGCGTTTTGCCTTAACTAAGCTTTTTAGATCATAATTCTTGGTGCATTGCAAGCATAGTGAAATAACTTGATGTGTGGTTATTGATTCACATAAGAATCCTTGAAAACAAGCTGAGTGGTGTGAGTTTTCAGCCTTGTGTGATCATTCTTGATTGTGCGAAACACGAGTGACCATCCCCATTAATTGAGAGTAAACACGTGAGGGAGTGTTGGTGAGGTCCTTAATTTCCTTCGATTTATTTTTTTTATTGCATACTAACTCTTATTGCAGCATGTCAAGTGGTTCTAGTGGAGGTAATAATGTGCTAACTACCGGCATACCCACAGCACAAATGCATGAAAATGAGAGGGTGCAACGAAGCATAAGAAATATGAATGAGCAAATGGAGAGGTTGCAACTTGACATGGCAGCCCAACGAAGGGAAATGGCAACCAATCAATAAGCCATTATGGACCAAATTAATGCACTTGCCCGAGGTCTGGGAAATAGGCTTGATGAAGGGGGGAATGTGCAAGGTAATCATGGGCAGCCAATTGGGGTGAATAAGGATGACTTTGATGAGGGTTTTGAGGAGTATGATAATGCAGCCTATGGTGGGGTTGGTAGAGGCCTGGGTAGAGAAGCTAGGAGATACCAAAATCTTGGTACAGGTAGAGGACACTTTGGTGGTGAGTTTGGTGGTTATGGGAACTATGATGATGTTGATAGGAACTTAGGTAGTATCAAACTTAGTATTCCTACCTTCTTGGGAAAAACTGATTCGGAGGCATATTTGGAGTGGGAAAAGTGAGTTGACCTTATCTTTGATTGCCATAACTTTTCAGAGGAGAAAAAGGTGAAATTGGTGGTTACCCAATTTAGTGACTATGCTATAGTTTGGTGGGATCAGTTGGTGGTTAGTAGGAGGAGGAACATGGAAGAGCCTATTGGTAGTTGGATTGCACTCAAAACTATCATGAGAAGGCGTTTTATACCCAGACATTACCATAGGGAGTTACATCAAAGACTCCAATCTTTGAGGCAAGGTACAAGGAGTGTTGAGGATTTTTATAAGGAGATGGAAATGCTCATGACTAGGGCTGATTTGGATGAGGATAGAGAAGCTACCATGGCACGATTCATTGGTGGGCTTAATAAGGAGATTGCTGATAGGGTAGAGTTGCAACATTATGTAGAGCTTGAGAGGTTAGTTCACCTTGCAATTAAGGTGGAAAAGCAACTAAAACCTAGAGGGACAGCAAGGTTTGAATATAAGGGCACTTCGAGTGGGAGGCCACATTGGTAATTCTTGGAAAGGAGGTAAGAAAGGTGATGATAAGGTTATTCCCAATGACAACAAAGGGAAAAGCATTTCAGGCAACAAAGACACATCTAAACCATAAATTAACAAAGAAAAGAATAGAGACATCAAGTGTTTCAAATGCTTGGGGCGTGGCCATATTGCTTCACAATGTCCAAACAAGCGGGCAATGGTGGCTAGAGACCATGGGGAGATTGAAACAGCAAGTGAAGAGAGTGATAATGATGATGAGATACCACAATTGGAAGACGGCAACGATGATTGCATTGAGGGTCCTATGGGAGGTGAGCTCTTGGTGGCTAGGCGCACACTAAGTGTTCAAATGAAGAAAGATGATACCTTGGAGCAGCAAAGAGACAACATTTTCCACACAAGATTCCTTGTACAAGGTAAGACTTGTCTTGTTATTATTGATGGTGGTAGTTGTACAAATGTTGCTAGCACTTTAATGGTTGAAAAATTGGGTTTAAATCTAATTCCACATCCTAGACCTTATAAATTATTATGGTTAAATAATTATGGTGAGATCAAAGTGAATAAGCAAGTTGTTGTACCTTTCACAATTGGTAGATATTCAGATGAGGCGCTATGTGATATAGTGCCAATGTATGCTGGCCATATCTTGTTAGGTAGGCCATGGGAATTTGATACGAGGGCCTTCCATGATGGCTTTCTAAATAGGTACTCATTTGTGAAGGATGGGAGAAAAGTTACTTTGACACCTCTTTCTCCTAAGGAAGTGTATGATGACCAATGTAAGTTGGAAAGAGAGAAGCGTGAGGCTGAAAATAACAAAAAGGAACATGAAAACCCAAAGGGTGAGATTCAGCCTAAAGAGAAAACAAATGCAAAGGGTAGTTTTTTGGCTAGGGAAAGTGAAGTTAGGCATGCAATTCATTCAAGTCGGATGTTATTTGTTGTTACTTATAAAGATGTATATTTGAACACTACTGAACTTTATCTTTCCTTGCCGAGTGTGTTTGCTAATCTTTTGCAGGAATTTGCTGATGTCTTTCCCGAGGAAATGCCAAGTGGATTACCTCCTCAAAGAGGGATAGAACATCAAATAGACTTCATACCCGGGGCTTCCATACTGAATAGACCAGCCTATAGAAGTAATCCAGAGGAGACAAAGGAGCTTCAAAGGCAAGTGGAAGAACTGATGTCAAAGGGGTATGTGCGTGAGAGCTTAAGTCCTTGTGCGGTTCCAGTGATTTTGGTTCCAAAGAAGGATGGCACATGGAGAATGTGTGTGGACTGTCGTGCAATCAATAAAATAACGGTAAAGTATCGTCATCTCATTCCTAGGTTAGATGATATGCTTGATGAGTTGCATGGTGCATGTTTGTTTACTAAGATTGATTTGCGTTCTGGTTATTATCAAATTTGCATGAAAACTGGTGATGAGTGGAAAACGGCTTTTAAGACTAAATATGGTCTAAATGAGTGGTTAGTTATGCCGTTTGGGCTTACAAATGCACCTAGTACTTTTCTGAGGTTGATGAACCATGTCTTGCGTGAGTGTCTTGGTAAATTTGTGGTTGTGTATTTTGATGATATCTTAGTTTATTCCAAGTCCATTGATGATCATGTCATGCATGTGCGTAGGGTTCTAGACATTCTTAGGGTAGAAAAATTGTATGCCAATTTAAAAAAGTGTGCTTTTTGCATGGATAAAGTTAATTTTCTTGGTTTTGTCGTTAGTTCAAAGGGGCTCGAGGTTGATGTGGAGAAAGTGAAAGCAATTAGGGAGTGGCCAACACCTAAAAACATTAGCCAAGTTAGGAGTTTTCATGGCTTGGCTAGTTTCTATAGGAGGTTCATTAAGGACTTTAGTAGTATAGCTGCACCTTTGAATGAAATTGTCAAGAAAAACATTGGGTTTACTTGGGATGATGCACAAGAACATGCTTTTAATATGCTTAAAGATATGTTGTGTGCTGCTCCTTTGTTGGGTTTACCTAACTTTGACAAAACCTTTGAGATTGAGTGTGATGCTAGTGGCATTGGGGTTGGTGCTGTTTTGATGCAAGAAGGCAGACCTATATGCTATTTTAGTGAAAAACTAAATGGAGCAGCCCTTCGGTACCCAACCTATGACAAAGAACTCTATGCTTTGGTTCGGGCCTTGCAAATATGGCAACACTATTTATGGCCCAAAGAATTTGTCATCCACACGGATCATGAGAGTTTGAAGCATCTCAAGGGCAAGACAAACTGAATCAAGACATGCTAAGTGGATGGAGTTCATTGAGACATTCCCATATGTGATCAAATACAAGAAAGGTAAGGAGAATGTGGTTGCTTTGATGCACTATCTCGAAGGTATGCTTTACTTACTACTCTTGATTCTAAATTCTTTGGGCTTCGAGTTCATAAAAGAGTTGTATGTGAGTGATAATAATTTCAGTGGCATGTTTACAACTTGTGCTAATGGGATTTTTATGTGTTTGAGGGATTTCTTTTCAAGAAAAATCGCCTTTGTATTCCTAATTGTTCTTTCATTTGTATTGGTTAGGGAAGCACAGGCGGTTTAATGGGTCATTTTGGGGTGCAAAAGACTTATGATATTCTGATTGAGCATTTTTATTGGCCATGCATGAAACGTGATGTGCATAAAATTTGTGGTCAATGCATTGTGCATTTGAAAGCTAAGTCCAAACTGCAACCCCATGGGTTATATACACCTTTACCTATTCCCCGATGTTCCTTGGACAGGATTTGTCTATGGACTTTGTGCTTGGTTTGCCGAGATCTAGGAAAGGTAGAGATAGTATATTTGTTGTTGTTGTAACACCCTTAGTTGTAATAATAATAATTATATATATATATATATATTTAAAAAAAAAATCTCTCCTTTTTCTCCTCCCCCTCCTCCTTTTCCTTCCTCCTTTCCTTCCCTTCACTCCCCTACGTCAATCGCTTTCACCCTTCTCCCTCTCCCCGTCATTGCCTTCTCCTCCTTGCCTACGTAGCCATTCGGCGCCTTCCCTCCTCCTTCCTTTCCGCTGACACCGACGAAGGACGAAGAGGCCGCCATCATCGATTCGGCCTCCGCCGTCCTTTCCACAAACCGACGCCGAATCGGACTCCCATCCCCAAAAACCCCGGAAGCAACCCTCCTCCGTCGGAAAATCCTTGCCGGCCTTGGAAAGTGTCGCGTGAGCAGCGACTTTCCGGCCCCGATCCGCCGGCCACTTTCCGGCCAAAACTCTTGTACTTCCGGACTCCCGAAGAACTTGAGCTTAGGCGCTCCGGATTTGAATTCGACAACATTGGCGGGGACCGGCTTCGGACCGGTGTTTTCTCGGGCCTTGAAATGTTTCAATTTTTAACTCGGTATAATTTTATTAGACTCGAAAAATTTTGTTATAATATTAGAAAGTTATTGTGGCTATTAATTGCTTGTGTTGGGTAGTTTAAAAATAAATCAAATTAAATTGTTTGGATTGTGGTGTTTTGGAGTCGGGAAAATATTAATGCAGTTCTTGTGGCCTCCCTGTTATTAAATTCCGGCATGTTTGATATGTTTTTGGCAGTCCTGGACCCGTTTTACGGGGGGTAAATATCCGTAATTTAGGGAGGTTCACATCAAATTTTCAGTAATCCTCGAGTCCAATTTAATTCTAGGCGGTCGACCTTAGTTTCTAAGTTTAGGAAGAATTTTCGAATGTCTATTAATTGTATGTCTTTTGTTATTAGATAATTCAGCCTTCCTTGACTCCACCCGAGGAGTAGGAGCGGACTGTGGAACGCATCAAATCTGTGAGTTAAAGTCATTTAATCTTTGCGCTATTGCTAGTCTGATTTTAATATGCTATTTAGAATTTGTGCTTAATATGATTATTAGTATCGCAAAATAAATGATTTCACTTGATTATTAATATTTGAAATAATATAAATATTATTATTAGTATGTTATAATAAGACAAACGTTATTATTTTTCCCCTCACAAATTGCACGTTGTTTTATCTTAAATCTTTAATCTTTATTTCGATATGTGTTGGATGAGTTCATCAGATAATGATATTTATTATATGTGATGATTGCGAATTGGGAAATGTGGCTTGTAGAACATCCCGCCTGATGGGTTACATCAGGACCACGTGCGCACCGGTAATGATCATGGACATGTAATAAGATATTTATGGGTTTTCTCTGGTCGAGCATGGCTCTCTGGGCTGATTTGTGTAAATTGCCGGAGGTAAGGTCCCTAGTCGAGCATTGCTCTCGGGGCGCCGGCTTATTTGGATACTTAAGTGACCAGACTGGAGGTAAGGTCCCTAGTCGAGCATTGCTCTCGGGGCGCCAGTCTTATTGGATTAAGAGAGCCGAATGGCTACTAGATTTCTTATTTGGATACTTAAGTGACCAGACTGGAGGTAAGGTCCCTGGTCGAGCATTGCTCTCGGGGCGCCAGTCTTATTGGATTAAAAGAGCCGAATGGCTACTAGATTTCTTATTTGGATACTTAAGTGACCGGTGAGGTAAGGTCCACAGTGAGCATTGCTCTCGGGCGCCCGATCTTATTTGGATTAAGAGAGCCAAAATGGTCGTTAGAATTTGGGGTTAGGGTTCTACTTAGCCACACATCCCGTGAAAGTAAAAATGTCTTTATTTATTTACACTCTCTTCTTTTATCATTTTATTATTATGGTGTATGATTATATATTATGATTGCAATTATATTCAAAAATTGGTATATTGTTCTGAATAATTAATATATCATGTGAAGGTTGCAATAGTCCTTAGATTATTTGATTTTGACTCACTCTCGAGACTGACAGTCTCAGTTGTAATTTTTTTCAGGTGATAGTTAAAGACATTCGCCATCGCACATTCGACAGTCCGACTTCTTCTTCTTCGGACTTTTGTAATTATCTTGTACTTCTATACTTGTCATTTTTACTCTAGAGTATCCGCAGTAGGAAATTTTAAAATTTATATAACATTCCGACTCCTGTTGGTAGTATGGTGATTTATTATGCAAGACAATTATGACTACTTTATATTTGGTTAATTGTATATATGGATTTGCGGGTTGGTAAGGCTTACTACGGGTTTCGGTGGTCTTAAGCATACCCATTCCCTAGTGCCGGTCACGGGCCCCCAAAGTGGGTCGTGACAAAGTTGGTATCAGAGCTTAGGTTTAGTTTTTCCTTCGACCTAGGTTAGCTTTCTAAACTACTGCGGGAACTAGGAAAAATTGAGTCTGTCCTTGCATGTTTCGTTGATTCTAGTATCTGCGCTATACGTTAGAGAGTCTATTGGGTTAATAACTTGTTGTTCATTTTCAGCTCTTGCCAATGCCGAGAACCCGAGCGACTGCAGCTGCAGCATCGATCCAGGAAGGTGAAGATGAGTTTTCTGCTCAGACGGCTCCTCCGGACCCAGCCCATGGTACTAGAAGGCGAGGAAGGCCTCGAGCAGCTGCCCAACCAGATCAGGGCGAGGCTGAGGAGGTACATGGTGCTGGTGAAATTCTAGTGGAGGCTTTTTTGTCCAGTATGATTGGGATGCAGAGGGCCTTAGAGCAGTTGCTAGTCTTCCAGCAGCAGCAGGCTGCTCAGGGTGCAGGAAGTCGTGCTAGTGGGTCCGGTATCAAGAATCCGGACGATGTCCCTATGTCTGAGTATACCAAGTTAAGACCTGTGGAGTTTGATGGGACAGCTGGAGACCCTCTAGACTTTTTGGATGAGGTTGAAAAGAGGGCGTCTGATTTGCACTGTTCTGACAGGAGGACCATCGAGATGGCCGGGTTTTCCTTGAAGGGAATAGCATCCCAGTGGTTCAGAGATTATATCCGCCCCTTTCTGGATGGGTTGTCGTGGAGGCAATTCAGAGACAGATTCGAAGAGTACTTCATCCCTTTCAGTGTAAGGCAGGAGTACAGGGAGAGGTTTGAAAGGTTAGTTAAGGGAGAATCATCTGTGGCTGAATACACCAGGCAATTTGTTCAGCTGAGTAGGTATGCTGTAACACCCCCATCACATACTAACCAATAAACATTAGCCAGGAAGTATACAAGCGTCGTAGAATATATACTACAGGTAGATAGGTCAATATGTAGGTTGTTAAGAATCCAGACACAAGGTTATTAATATATAAACATATGATTATACTTAAACATCATTTAACAAGTATTACAAACATCTTCTTATGCCTTATAAGGCATACTTCCATATATATCACATAGCGCATACAAAAATGCATCGGAGGAGACTTCACAAACTGGCCCAACTTGGGCTAAAAGCTAGACTTCGCATACAACCAACGGATGCACTACTATTTACAAACCTGAAAAGAAAAATTTTGGAGAGGGGTGAGCCTCCAGCTCAGTAAATAAATAATCAACATAATCTAGATCACATACACTTAATACAATTTCCACCCAATCACATAACTTTCCATGATATTCATAGTTTAGGTATAAAGTCATACCATTCTACTCAATTCATTACAACCATCATAGAAGAAATACAATTCAACAATTATGGTTAGTTCTCACGGCTTGTGGATCCCCTTTAATGTGCTGCTCCGCCTCATCCTCACATATCACACACGTAAGCTGCTCCGCCTCATCTCACATTATACACTTTTATAGCCTCTCTAGGCTTTAGCCTCCCAAGGCTTTATATATATATCTTTTTTTTTCATAGGGGAATCCACCATTCACATGCACATATGCAGACAATTCAATCATTTCACTTATATCATATTTCAGCAATAACAATTGTTCCACTCAACACCAATCATTTCCATCTCAGTCATTCAAACATAAGCAATATTAAGCAAACGCAACCATTTGCAGAACATTTGATTAAATATATGAACATAGCAAATATTAACTATTTACTTACTCAAAATATACTTATTCCTTTAGCATATAAGAACCTCCTTTCTCCACAACTTCCTTTCCAGGCCTTTGAGTACCTGTCAACACATTCATCAATTCACATTTCATGCATATTACAAATATTCATGTAAATGCGAGTTCTAATGCATTACAAGATCATCCCCTCTCTAATTCATAGGTCTAACTCTTCCTCTAAGACTCTCAATTACTGTTTTAATATCCTATAAACATTTCCCATCTAGTTAAATACCAATCTAACTCAAATTAACATCAATAAATTGCATAAAACTAATCTCCAACATTTCTGTTTTCTAGACAGAATTTAGTACCAAGGTATATTTATTTCTGGACAAAATTGGCTTAATACAAAAATCTCATATTAAATTGACATATCCATTTATGCGTCTAGTTTCATCTCTAAGAAGAATTACTCAATTCCGACTTCTATAGATTTAATTATTTTCAAATTACTGAGCAAGGGTCATACAGCTAGTTGTACCCGAGCAGCAATCTGTTTGCTCAATTTAAGCAACCAAAACGGCAAAAATAGCCAAATCACAAAACTACAAAGTTATAGAGGACTCTTTAAACTTTCCATAGACACCAATTAAGTTTAATTTGGACTTATATAACCCATGTTATGCCTAAAATACAGAACATCAAGGTTGCTGGAATTTTGACAGTTTTCTATCTTAACATACTTAAACTTAAATCAAGCTTAATCTTTATGCAATCATTCAATACTCTACTAATTCATGATAATCAGACCTTTAATTAATCAATGAGACCATCAAATGAAGTTTTTCCAATTTGTAATCAAGAACCCTAATGACAAATTTATAACACTCAAGTAACAACTTACCAATTTCAGCTTTTGGGTTGCTAATATGCTTAAATCCTTTAGCTTTAGCTTGGCTCCTTCAATAGTTGGCAAAATCCTATCTTAATCTTAAGTTTTTCTAGGTATTCCACTCCTCTCTCTTATTCCAAATTTTGTGTTTTTGGCCATGTACGAATTTTAGAGAAATGAAGAGGTAAAATGAGCTTACTCATGGTTCCAATTTCCAATATTCCTCTCTTAATGCCACCACCTACTAAACTATTTTTATCACCCTAAATTAATTCTTACTAACCATATATAGGTACTAACTTTTAATTGTATCTTTTAAGTCCAATCTATTTACCCAACCTTCAACTATTGGTTCAATTAAGTCTTAAGGCTTAATACACATAACCCAAGTACTTAATCAACTTATCTAAATTAATAATCTAATATCATGCTTCTTATTCTCTACTTATAATTAATATATATATGTTCTCATAAAATAAAAATATCATTGATATACCATCATATGCCCAATGATTAAATGTAAATGCACATAACATGGATGATGAGAAAATGCAGGCGTTACTCAATTTCCCTTGTTTACCAAACCTTAATATTCCTTTCCATGGTGATACCCGCAAGAAAACTTTATCACCCACAATATATTCCATTTCCCTTCGATGCAAATCAGCATAACTCTTTTATGCATCTGTGCTACTTTCAAATTCTTTTTAACTATCTCTATTTTATCCAATTTGTTTCTTGTACCAATTCGGACCTTCAAGTTTGTCTTAAATCTTCAACATCCCAGCAAACTGGACTTTTACATTTCCTCCCATACAAAGCTTCATAAGGAGCCATACCGATACTAGAATGAAAACTGTTGTTATACGCAAATTCCATCTGTGGTATGTAATCATCCCAGTTACCCTTGAACTCAAGTGTGCAAGCCCTCATCATATCTTCTAATGTCCGAATAGTTCTTTCCGATTGCCCATCTGTTTGAGGGATGAAAAGTCACATCTTGAAATGAAGCTTAGTACCATATGCTTTCTGCAAACTCTCCCGAAACGAGAAGTAAATCTAGGATCCCTATCTGATACAATAGATATAGGCACACCATGCAATCTAACAATCTCGGAAATATACAATTCAGCAAGTTTATCAAGTGAATCTGTTTGTTTCACGGGTAAGAAATGAGCACATTTAGTAAGTCGATCAACAATTACCCAAATAGCATCATGCTTGTTAAATGTACGCGGCAATCCCATAATAAAATCCATAGTAATCTTATCCCACTTGCACAGGTATAGATAAAGAATGAAGTTTACCTGCGGTGCACTGGTGCTCTCCTTTCACTTGGCCGACATGTCAAACACTTACTCACAAATTCGCCACATCCTTCTTCATTGCCGGCCACCAATAATAAGGCTTCAAATTTTTGTACATTTTGGTACTTCCAGGATGCATTGCATAAGGTGCATAGTGCGCTTCATGCATGATTTCCTTTCTCAAATTTCCTACATCGGGTACACATACACGATTTCTATTCAATAACACACCATCATCTTTCAACACAAATTGTGTATTCTTTCCTTCTTGTACTCTACCCTTCATCCTTTGCAAATAAGAATCTTCACACTGTGCATCTTTAATTTTATCTCCAATCAAAGGCTTTACTTGTAATGTGGCTAACAGGATCATTGTCATAAACATAAAACTTCACATCCATAGCTCTAAGTGCAACTAAATATTCTACATTGTAGCAAATCATACTTGAAAAATTTTCCACTGACTTCCTACTTAAAGCATCAGCAACAACATTTGCTTTTCCAGGATGATAATCAATAGTGCAATCATAATCCTTCAGAAGCTCAATCCATCTTCGTTGTCTCAGATTCAACTCTTTCTGCGTAGGGATATATTTCAAACTCTTATGATCAGTAAATATCTGAAATGTCTCCCCGTATAAATAATGTCGCCATATCTTCAATGCATGTACAATAGCTGCTAATTCAAGATCATGTGTAGGATAATTCAGCTCATGAGGTCGCAATTGTCTTGAAGCATAAGCTATAACCTTCCCATGCTGCATTAAGACACATCCAAGTCCTTGCCTAGAAGCATCAGTATATACAACATAACCTCCATTTCGGATGGCAATGCGAGTATCGGTGTAGTAGTAAGCCTTTTCTTCAACTCTTGAAAATTTTGATCACATAACTCCGTCCACCGGAATGGCATATTCTTCTTTAACAAAGTCATTAGAGGCTTAGCAATAACCGAAAAATCTTTTACAAATCTTCTATAATAGCCGGTAACCCAAGAAAACTTGAACTTGAAACATTTCTAGGGCGGTTCCCATTCAATAATTGCTTTAATCTTTGATGAATCTGGTTGCACTCCATGTTTAGAAATAATATGCCCTAAGAATGCAATTTCCTCCATCCAAAACTCGCATTTGTTGAATTTTGCATACAACTGTTTTCCTCAAAATCATAGAAACAATTCTCAAGTGTTGTTCATGCTCTTCTAGGCTTCTAGAGTAAATCGAATATCATCAATGAACACAATAACAAAGTGATCTAAATATGGGCTGGAAAGTGTTGTTCATCGATTGACATAAAAGCAGGGAGCATTTGTTAAACCAAATGGCATCATAATAAATTCATAGTGCCCATACCTTGTTCCGAATGTTGTCTTGGCAATAGATTTCTCTTGACCGGAGTTGCCAATAACTGATCTTAAATCAATTTTAGAGAACACAGTTGCACCTTTTAACTGATCAAGCAAATCATCAATTCTCGGCAATGGATATTTATTCTTCAACGTAATCCTATTCAATTGCCTATAATCAATACATAATCGCATACTACCATCCTTTTTCTTCACAAACAGAATCGGGTGCTCCCCAAGGTGAAGTACTTGGCCCGATGAAACCTTTATCAAGTAACTCTTCTAATTGCTTCTTTAATTCTTTCAATTCTAATGGAGCCATTCAGCATGGTGCAATGGAAATAGGTGCAGTACCAGGGATGATGTCAATCTCAAAATCAACCTCTCGATTTGGTGGCAAACCAGGCAATTCATCTAAGAATATGTTAGGAAATTCTCTGACCACTGGAATGTCTAATACCCCTGGACTGACCTTAGTAGTATCTATAAAACTAATTAGATATGCTTCACATCCATTTTAATTAATCGACATGCGATCACTGAAATCAAACAATTAGGAATTGTCTTCCTTTCACCCACCATTACTATTTTCATTTCTCCTTATATTTCCATAGCCACTTCCTTCGTTTTACAATCAACAATAGCATGATTTCTTGACAACCAATCCATCCCCAAAATAACATCAAACTCTCTAAGATTAATAACAACCAAATCTGCATGTAGTTTGACACTATCTACTACTACAGGACATGATCTCACTATCGTATTTACTGTGATAATACCCCCAGCAGGCATAGATACATATATATCATAACCTAATGCCTCTATATTAGCATGAACATGCGATGCAAAATCATGTGATATGAATGAACATGTGGATCCAGGGATCAATAAGAACATGTGCATCGGAATCATGAATAGAAAGTATACCGATGTAATTTCGGGTGCTACAAATGCTTCATTTCTAGTAGTAGCAAATACTCTAGCTTGTGCTTGTGGTTGACCAATTTGTTCCGATGGTGTTGCTGAAATAGTTAAACCTCCTCTGCCACCTCTTCCTCTGCCTCTGCCTGAACCAACTGGAATATTTTCACCAACACTACTCTGACCCACTGTATAAGATTCTCCAGCATTATTTCTTCTCATAGGACAATCTCTAGAATAATGTCCTGGCCTACTACAAGTAAAACATACTACTGGTCTAGGTCCCCAACATTCTCCAGTATGTCTCCTGTTGCACGTAGGACAAACAGGAGCAAACCCTCTACTGGCTGAAACTTGTCCTCCCTCAAGTCTGGATGAATTGTATCCACCTCTACTATAAGGTACTATGGAGGATCTACTAGACTGACCACCAAACCCTCGTCCACGATAACTACTCCGCTGTGAATTAGAGCCTCTAAACGAAGAAATACTAATATGTCTTGGAGGATTACTATAAGCACCAATGATCTTCTTCTTTTTAGCTTCCATAGTATTCCTTTCAAATGATGTTTCTTCAGCTCTCAAAGCAGCTTCAATTGAGGCATTGTAATTATGAGGTTTCACTGCCATTTTCTCACGAATGTCAAGCCTCAAACCCATCTCAAATTTCTTCCTTTCGGTTCTTGATGGCTATTTCTTCTGGTGCATACTTACATAATCTCACAAATTGAACTTCGTACTCTGCAACTGACATATCATTATGTTTCAACTGAAGAAATTCAAGCTTCTTTCTGTTTCTATAAATTTCTGGAGTATACTTCTCAGCAAATTCTCTCAAGAAATCATTCCAAGTCAAAGTCATTGGTCGATCTTTGCTTCTTAAAACTGTTTCCCACCAATCAAGTGCATCTTTTTCTATTAAAGATACTGTATATAGAAGCCTTTGTTCGGATGTGCAATTAAATCTATCCAACACCCTTTCTGTATTTCGTAACCATTCCTCGGCCCTCGGCAGGGATCGGTAGTACCTTGAAAACATTAGCACCTTGTTTCCTAACTCTTTCATAATTCTTATCTATCACGGCCTTTTCTTTGTTGAGTCCGAGGCGGTGCTTGTTGTTAAGTTTCCGTTGCATTAGAAAATCCATAAACTGTTCCATAACATTTTGTACATTCGATTGTGCGGCATTTTCGGAATGTAGCTCATGCTCATCATGTTGATCATGTTCGGATGCATTTTCATGACCATGCATGAGACTCTAATGACTTATCTGGGCCAGTTGCGTGTTCTCCTTGTCTCTCCATCTATATATATTAAATGCAAATATTCAGTCAAGTTCAAAGAACATATATCATATGCTTAATGATGTGCAACATGAATCTACTCCCAATGAATCTAATCCCTGCTCTGATACCACTAAAATGTAACACCCCCATCACATACTAACCAATAAACATTAGCCAGGAAGCATACAAGCGTCGTAGAATATATACTACAGGTAGATAGGTCAATATGTAGGTTGTTAAGAATCCAGACACAAGGTTATTAAAATATAAACATATGATTATACTTAAACATCATTTAACAAGTATTACAAACAACTTCTTATGCCTTATAAGGCATACTTCCATATATATCACATAACTGCATACAAAAATGCATCAGGAGGAGACTTCACAAAACTGGCCCAACTTGACAGAACTGCTAAAAGCTAGACTTCGCATACAACCAACGGATGCACTACTATTTACAAACCTGAAAAGAAAAATTTTGGAGAGGGGTGAGCCTCCAGCTCAGTAAATAAATAATCAACATAATCTATATCACATACACTTAATACAATTTCCACCCAATCACATAACTTTCCATGATATTCATAGTTTAGGTATAAAGTCATACCATTCTACTCAATTCATTACAACCATCATAGAAGAAATACAATTCAACAATTATGGTTAGTTCTCACGGCTTGTGGATCCCCTTTAATGTGCTGCTCCGCCTCATCCTCACATATCACACACGTAAGCTGCTCCGCCTCATCTCACATTATACACTTTTATAGCCTCTCTAGGCTTTAGCCTCCCAAGGCTTTATATTTATATCTTTTTTTTTTCATAGGGGAATCCACCATTAACATGCACATATGCACTTAACATCACAATTCAATCATTTCACTTATATCATATTTCAGCAATAACAATTGTTCCACTCAACACCAATCATTTCCATCTCAGTCATTCAAACATAAGCAATATTAAGCAAACGCAACCATTTGCAGAACATTTGATTAAATATATGAACATAGCAAATATTAACTATTTACTTACTCAAAATATACTTATTCCTTTAGCATATAAGAACCTCCTTTCTCCACAACTTCCTTTCTAGGCCTTTGAGTACCTGTCAACACATTCATCAATTCACATTTCATGCATATTACAAATATTCATGTAAATGCGAGTTCTAATGCATTACAAGATCATCCCCTCTCTAATTCATAGGTCTAACTCTTCCTCTAAGACTCTCAATTACTGTTTTAATATCCTATAAACATTTCCCATCTAGTTAAATACCAATCTAACTCAAATTAACATCAATAAATTGCATAAAACTAATCTCCAACATTTCTGTTTTCTAGACAGAATTTAGTACCAAGGTATATTTATTGCTGGGAAAAATTGGCTTAATACAAAAATCTCATATTAAATTGACATATCCATTTATGCGTCTAGTTTCATCTTCAAGAAGAATTACTCAATTCCGACTTCTATAGATTTAATTATTTTCAAATTACTGAGCAAGGGTCATACAGCTAGTTGTACCCGAGCAGCAATCTGTTTGCTCAATTTAAGCAACCAAAACGGCAAAAATAGCAAAATCACAAAACTACAAAGTTATAGAGGACTCTTTAAACTTTCCATAGACACCAATTAAGCTTAATTTGGACTTATATAACCCATGTTATGCCTAAAATACAGAACATCAAGGTTGCTGGAATTTTGACAGTTTTCTATCTTAACATACTTAAACTTAAATCAAGCTTAATCTTTATGCAATCATTCAATACTCTACTAATTCATGATAATCAGACCTTTAATTAATCAATGAGACCATCAAATGAAGTTTTTCCAATTTGTAATCAAGAACCCTAATGACAAATTTATAACACTCAAGTAACAACTTACCAATTTCAGCTTTTGGGTTGCTAATATGCTTAAATCCTTTAGCTTTAGCTTGGCTCCTTCAATAGTTGGCAAAATCCTATCTTAATCTTAAGTTTTCTAGGTATTCCACTCCTCTCTCTTATTCCAAATTTTGTGTTTTTGGCCATGTACGAATTTTAGAGAAATGAAGAGGTAAAATGAGCTTACTCATGGTTCCAATTTCCAATATTCCTCTCTTAATGCCACCACCTACTAAACTATTTTTATCACCCTAAATTAATTCTTACTAACCATATATAGGTACTAACTTTTAATTGTATCTTTTAAGTCCAATCTATTTACCCAACCTTCAACTATTGGTTCAATTAAGTCTTAAGGCTTAATACACATAACCCAAGTACTTAATCAACTTATCTAAATTAATAATCTAATATCATGCTTCTTATTCTCTACTTATAATTAATATATATATGTTCTCATAAAATAAAAATATCATTGATATACCATCATATGCCCAATGATTAAATGTAAATGCACATAACATGGATGATGAGAAAATGCAGGCGTTACATATGCACCTTATGCTGTGGGGACTGAGGAGCAGAAGAACAGCAAATACATTTCAGGGCTCGGCCCAGAGTTTGTTTCCTTGGTTCAATATAGGAGGAGTAGCTTCCTAGAAGTTACTGACATGGCGAGGCAGATGGAGATGACGCTGCGAGGGTTTAGTCAAGGGACTGACGATGGTAGGAAGAAGAAAACCAGGGTTGAGGGTCAGTCCAGTGCGCAGCCTGTCGTGCCGTACTATGGTAGTGGAAGTTACTCTGGAGGTACCGCAGAGAAGTCACCGCATCCACAGAAAGGGTAGGCGTAATCGGAGGAGTAGCCGAGGATTGAGACCTAGTCGAGGCTTGATGGTAGTGGGCGAGTTCGAGCTGGCCTCTGGCCAAGACTTGTCGGATGTGTGGCGGGTCACATCGTGGACCGTGCCTAACATCCGGAGCCTGTTTTAGGTGTGGTGAGATGGGACATATGGCTCGAGAGTGTCCTCGCTATTTCGACCGACTTTTCCACAAGGCTCGTCCGCTAGTGCGACCCGACCAGCTTTTCCTGCAACCCCGGGACATTTTCAAGATGGATCTCAGTTTGTTGGCCAGCAGGGCCGTAGTTTTGGAGGTAGATCTTCAGGAGGCCGGTCTGGGGGCAGGGTTCAAGGTCGAGCTTCGTGGTCTCAACAGTCGGTAGGGGCAAGCTAGAGTGTTTACCCTTACTCCTCAAGATGCGCGAGCCTCAAATGCTATGGTGTCAGGTACTATTCTTGTTTGTCATTCTGAGGCTAGAGTTTTGTTAGACCCTGGGGCTACCCATTCTTTCGTATCGCCTAATTTTGCCTTAAAATTGGATGTCCGGCCCGTTAGGCTTCGAATTCCGATCTCGGTCACTACGCCGTTAAGTAAGGCCTTAGAGACTGATGTCGTGTATCCGTCGTGTCCGGTGTCTGTTGAGGGACGAGATTTGGTTGCTGACCTAATTCTTTTAGATGTAATGGATTTTGATGTGATATTGGGAATGGATTGGTTAGCTATGCATTTCGCCATGTTGGACTGCAGGGAGAAACAAGTGACTTTTCGAATTCCTGGAGACTCAGAGTTCTATTTTAAAGGTGAGCAGATACCTTCTCCCTCGGACCTCGTGTCAGCGATTGCAGCTAGGCGGATGCTATGCCGTGGATGTCAGGGATATTTGGCTTTGGTTAGGGATACCTCTGCAAGGAAAGGTTGCGTCGAAGACGTTCCGGTGGTTTGCGAGTTTCCTGATGTGTTTTCAGAAGAACTACCTGGATTGCCGCCCAATAGAGAGATAGAATTCTATATCGACGTGATACCGGGTACAACACCTATTTCTTTGCCGCCCTATCGAATGGCACCGGCCGAGTTAAGAGAGATAAAGGAGCAGTTGCAAGACCTCCTAGATAAGGGTTTCATTAGACCTAGTACGTCTCCTTGGGGTGCTCGCTCAGAAGAAGAAGGATGGTACCTTGCGCTCTGCATCGACACAAGAATCGAATAAGGCGACGATTCGTAACCGGTATCCGCTTCCTCGCATCGATGACCTATTCGATCAGCTTCAGGGAGCTGTGTATTTCTCCAAGATTGATTTGCGATCGGGGTATCACCAGTTGAGGATCAGTGGTGAAGACGTGCCAAAGACGGCGTTTAGGATGCGTTATGGGCATTATGAGTTTCTGGTGATGTCGTTTAGACTCACTAATGCCCCGGCGGCTTTTATGGATTTGATGAATCGAGTGTTCAAGGAATTTCTGGATCGTTTTGTCATCGTATTCATTGATGATATCTTGGTTTATTCCAAAAGCGAAGAGGAGCACGCGTGGCACTTGAGGATAGTACTTTAGACTTTGAGGGAACATCAATTGTACGCTAAGTTCTCCAAGTGCGAGTTCTGGTTGGAAAGCGTTGCTTTTCTAGGGCACATAGTGTCTAAAGAGGGTATTCAAGTGGACCCTAAGAAAGTGGAGGCAGTGACTGAATGGCAGAGGCCAACTTCAGTGACTGAAGTGCGTAGCTTTCTAGGGTTGGCAGGCTACTACCGTCGATTTGTGCAAGACTTTTCAAGGATAGCAGCGCCTTTGACTAAGTTGACTCGAGAAAATGTCAGTTTCGGTGGGTGACCCACGTGTGAGAGAAGCTTTCAAAAGTTGAAGGACTGTTTGACTTGACTCGGTGTTGACCTTACCTTCCGGGACTGGTGGATTCACGATGTATTCGCGACGCTTCTAGAGTGGGTTTGGGTTGTGTTCTGATGCAAAATGGAAAGGTAATAGCTTATGCGTCTAGGCAATTGAAGAAGCATGAACAAAATTACCCGACCCACGATTTGGAGATGGCGTGATAATTTTGCATTAAACATTTGGAGGCACTATCTCATGGAGAGACGTGCGAGATTTATACTGGATCATAAAAGCTTAAAGTATATTTTTCAACGGAAGGATTTGAACCTGAGGCAGAGAAGGTGGTTAGAGCTTCTCAAGGACTATGATTGTAATATTCTCTACCACCCGGGTAATGCGAATGTTGTGGCTGATGCTTTGAGCAGGAAGTCGGTAGGTAGTCTTGCTCATGTCAGTGTAGAGAAGAGACCGCTGGTTAGAGAGTTGCATGAACTGTATGATCAAGGGTTACAGGTGGAGATATTAGAATCGGGTGCATTATTAGCACATTTCGGATTAGGTCCGTGCTTGTGATGTAATCAGATGGCTCGAATCGGGACCCACAGTTGCGTAAAAATCTTGGAAGATGTGCAGCAGGGTCGAGCTAATAACTTTGTTATAAATGATGATGGCACCCTCATGATGGGCTCTAGGCTGTGTGTTCCCGATGTGGATAATCTCAGGAAGGAGATTTTAGAAGAAGCTCACTGTACAACTTACAGCGTGCATCCGGGCTCCACAAAGATGTACCATGATTTGAAAGGAAATTATTGGTGGAGCGGGATGAAGAGAGATGTAGCAGAGTTTGTCTCCAAATGTCTGACATGTCAGCAGGTTAAATTAGAGCATCAGAAGCCGTTTGGTTTACTGCAGCCGCTTCCTATACTAGAGTGGAAATGGGAAAGGATTACTATGGATTTTGTATTAGGTTTACCCAAGACTTTTGCTGGTTATGACTCCATCTGGGTAATTGTGGATCGATTGACTAAGTTAGCGCATTTTCTTCCGGTAAAGACTACCTACTCTGTAGCTAAGTATGCAAGAGTGTATCTGGAAAGGATTGTCACTTCACGTCCCGGTTTCCATAGTGTCCGGCAATGCGAATTTACTTCAAGGTTTTGGAAAAAGTTGCAAGAGGAACTTGGTACCAGGTTAGACTTCAGTACGGCCTTCCATCCTCAGACGGACGGACAATCAGAAAGGACTATTCAGACCTTAGAGGATATGCTTCAGATGTGCGTGATAGACTTTGGTGGTCAATGGGATTGGTATCTCATTGGTGGTCGCGTGTAATACTTATCATGCAAGTATCAAAATGGCACCTTTCGAGGCCTTGTATGGTCGGAAGTGTAGATCCCCCGTATGTTGGGAAGAAGTTGGTGAACGGAAGTTAGCAGGATCGGAATTGGTTCAGATCACTTCAGAAAAGATTTCGGTTATTCGCGAGCGACTGAAGACAGCTTTTAGTAGGCAGAAAAGTTATGCGGATCCAAAGCGGAAGCACGTGGAATTCAGTGTTGGGGAATATGTATTCTTGAAGGTGTCTCCTATGCGTGGTGTGTTGCGGTTCGGCAAGAAGGGCAAATTGGCACCTTGTTATGTGGGACCCTTTGAGATTATTGGCAGAATTGGAGATGTGGCATACAAACTAGACTTGCCACCGAACTTCTCGCACGTGCATCCGGTATTCCACATATCGATGTTAAGAAAGTATATTTCGCATCTTCAGATGTGTTACAACCACAAAATGTGGAAGTTGGTGAAGATTTGACTTACGAGGAGCGGCCGATCGTGGATACTCAAGTTCGCCAGCTGCGCTCTAAAATTATTCCGATGGTCAAAGTTTTGTGGCGGAATCATTTGTCTCAAGAGTGTACCTGGGAAACCGAGCAGGAAATGAGAAGCATCTACCCTCATTTATTTCAATCCTAAGTGGGCCATGGTTTAAAATTCGAGGTCGAATTTTTTTCTAAGGGGGGTAGAATGTAACACCCTTAGTTGTAATAATAATAGTTATATATATATATATATATATATATATATATTTAAAAAAAAAAATCTCTCCTGTTTCTCCTCCCCCTCCTCCTTTTCCTTCCTCCCTTCCTTCCCCTTCACTCCCCTACATTCCTTTCACCCTTCTCCCTCTCCCCGCCTTCTCCCGTCAGCCACGCCTTCCCTCCTCCTTCCTTTCCGCTGACACCGAAGGACGAAGAGGTCGCCATCGTCGATTCGGCCTCCTGTCCTTTCCGCAAACCGACGCCAGAATCGGACTCCCATCCCCAAAACCACGGAAGCAACCCTCCTTCGTCGGAAAATCCTTGCCGGCCTTGGGAAGTGTCGCGTGAGTAGCGACTTTCCGGCCCCGATCCGCCAGCCTTAGGCCACTTTCCCGGCCAAAACTCTTGTACTTCCCGGACTCCCCGCAACTTGAGCTTCGTAGGGCGCCCGGATTTGAATTCGACACTGTTGGTAGGACCGGCTTACGAACCCCGGTGTTTTCGGGCCTTGAAATATTTCAATTTTTAACTCGGTATAATTTTATTAGACTCGAAAAATTTTGTTATAATATTAGAAAGTTATTGTGGCTATTAATTGCTTGTGTTGGGTAGTTTAAAAATAAATCAAATTAAATTGTTTGGATTGTGGTGTTTTGGAGTCGGGAAAATATTAATGCGATTCTTGTGGCCCGGCTCCTGTTATTAAATTCCAGCATGTTTGATATGTTTTTGGCAGTCCTGGACCCGTTTTACGGGGGTAAATATCCGTAATTTAGGGAGGTTCTGTCAAATTTCGTAGAATCCCTCGAGTCCAATTTAATTCTAGGCGGTCGACCTTAGGGTCTAAGTTTAGGAAGAATTTTCGAATGTCTATTAATTGTATGTCTTTTGTTATTAGATAATTCAGCCTTCCTTGACTCCACCCGAGGCGTGGAACGCATCAAATCATGAGTTAAAGTCATTTAATCTTTGCGCTATTGCTAGTCCGATTTTAATATGCTATTTAGAATTTGTGCTTAATATGATTATTAGTATCGTAAAATAAATGATTTCACTTGATTATTAATATTTGAAATAATATAAATATTATTATTAGTATGTTATAATAAGACAAACGTTATTATTTTTCCCTCACAAATTGCACGTTGTTTTATCTTAAATCTTTAATCTTTATTTCCGATATGTGTTGGATGAGTTCATCGGATAATGATATTTATTATATGTGATGATTGCGAATTGGGAAATGTGGCTTGTAGAACATGCCACTTTGATGGGTTACATCGGACGCGTCTTGCCGGTAATGATCATGGACATGTAATAAGATATTTATGGGTTTTCTCTGGTCGAGCATGGCTCTCTGGGCTGATTTGTGTAAATTGCCGGAGGTAAGGTCCCTAGTCGAGCATTGCTCTCGGGGCGCCAGTCTTATTGGATTAAGAGAGCCGAATGGCTACTAGATTTCTTATTTGGATACTTAAGTGACCAGACTGGAGGTAAGGTCCCTGGTCGAGCATTGCTCTCGGGGCGCCAGTCTTATTGGATTAAAAGAGCCGAATGGCTACTAGATTTCTTATTTGGATACTTAAGTGACCAGACTGAATGTAAGGTCCCTGGTCGAGCATTGCTCTCGGGGCGCCAGTCTTATTTGGATTAAGAGAGCCAAAATGGCTGTTAGAATTTGGGGTTAGGGTTCTACTTAGCCACACATCCCGTGAAAGTAAAAATGTCTTTATTTATTTACACTCTCTTCTTTTATCATTTTATTATTATGGTGTATGATTATATATTATGATTGCAATTATATTCAGAAATTGGTATATTGTTCTGAATAATTAATATATCATGTGAAGGTTGCAATAGTCCTTAAATTATTTGATTTTGACTCACTCTCGAGACTGACAGTCTCAGTTATAATTTTTTTCAGGTGATAGTTAAAGACATTCGCCAACGCACATTTGACAGTCCGACTTCTTCTTCTTCGGACTTTTGTAATTATCTTGTACTTCTATACTTGTCATTTTTACTCTAGAGTATCCGCAGTAGGAAATTTTAAAATTTATATAACATTCTGACTCCTGTTGGTAGTATGGTGATTTATTATGCAAGACAATTATGACTACTTTATATTTGGTTAATTGTATATATGGATTTGCGGGTTGGTAAGGCTTACTACGGGTTTCGGTGACCTTAAGCCTACCCATTCCCTAGTGCCGGTCACGGGGCCCCAAAGTGGGTCGTGACAGTTGTGGATAGGTTTAGTAAAATGGCTCACTTTATCCCTTGCCATAAAAGTGATGATGCTGTCCATATTGCTGATTTGTTTCTTAGAGAAGTTGTGCGTTTGCATGGAGTACCTAAGACCATTGTTAGTGATAGAGATATTAAATGACAATGCCTACAAGATTGATTTGAAAGGTGAGTATAATGTGAGTGGTACATTTAATGTAGCTGATTTGAGTCCTTTTTATGTAGGTGATGAACTTGATTCGAGGACGAATCATCCTAAAGAAGGAGGGAATGATATGGACATGGCCAAGCTTAAAGATGGACTTGATGGAGAGGACAACAAGAAAACCAAAGATAAAGCTAAGGATCCATTGAGCATGCTACAAGGCCCAATTACAAGGTCAAGGTCCAAGAAGCTACAAGAAGCCTTAATTGGCTATATGCAAGATCGGGCTAGTCAAGGAAGCCCAATTGGTCATGCTAGGATAGGCCTAAGTAAAGAAACATTTGAATGGGCTTTATTTAATGTTTTGCAAGTCCAAATACATGAAGACTAATGTGGGCTAATATTTGGGCTGAAATCTCTTCTTTAAGTTCAGAACAATGTTATTGCCTATTTTTCTTATGTGGCAGTTAGGGTTAATAGTTTTACTAGGGTTTATTATGTTAGGTGGCTATAAAAACGCCCCTTAAGTTGTGTTTTGGGAATTCAAATTTTGATAAAATTATAGTAGTTGTTTCCTTTGCATATTTGCTTAAATTCTTGAATTCTTGTTGAATGCATAAACCACTTATCAAGGAATTGATCTATCCTTGTGGCGTGTTAAGGGTTAGGGTTTAAAGAACTTAGTTTTCTTTAGGTTCTGATCTTGATCAACCATACCTTGCAATCTGATTTAAGCAGTTTTTGGGTTTTAAAACTCAATTTGTTCTTGGGTTTCTAAGATAGTAATTCACGGGTTCATAATCATTAGGGTTCGTGGTTCTAATCCTTGGAGGTTCTTAACAAATAATCAATTTCAAATCACTTTAAGACGAGGTGCACGTTCATATGAAGATAAATTACATGCAACTCTGAAAAATTTGAACCAAATTATATCGTTTGGATGAGCATTTAAAAACAACGACTACACGATTTGTGGTGAAGCTCTTACATCAATAAATCATTGTTAATTTTTCTTTTCTTTTTGCTCTCTAGTCAAATCTAAAATTACTTTATCTAGATATTATTCACATTAGACCTAACACCATTCTTCTTGCCATCATTGTAGCAAGAGCCCTATTTGTCATATACATCAAAATTTATGCTACAATAAGTCAATTTCCACAATAAACTTTATTATTGACTCAATTTACAGAATTTTTTAAATTAAATAAAAGAAAAGATTATTGTTTGGGTCGATAAAAGACAATTGTAACTTTGAGCAAAAAGATAAGTCATATATAAATTGAAAAAAAATGATTAAAATTAAAATTTCAGGTAAAGAAAATATTGCTCAACTAATAAAAAAAATTAATTAAAACAAAACATTTTCAAATAAAATAACTAATTATAAACTCATGCATATAGTCAATATTCGATAAATATCTAATAAAATTTTTAAAAGATATAAAAAATATAAATAGTGTAAAAGATCATTAAATGTAATAAAAAACATACGGTAAAAGGACTGATACATATACTACTCCTAAGAATTTTTTATCGTCAATTATGGACGATTAGTAATTATAGAGTTCTAAAATTTACACCAAATGAGTGAATAAAGGAGACTGATTGCGAGAAGCCCCTCTGAACAATACACTGTTGCAACTTTTACCATAGTTTCCATTATTGATGTTATTACATACTCTATTTTGTTAATACCAGATAAAGTAAAAAAAATTTAGATTTAAAATACAATCTTACTCGTAATAAAAAACAAGTCATCAAGTCATATAAAATCAATCAAATACCAGATAAAATATTTCTCAAATTTAGTTTTATTTTAATTGTATTAAACTTTCCTCTTTAATTTTTCTATTACTTTTTTCAAAGTTCTTATTTATTAGTCGTTTTAATAATTTCTAAATATTTTTAAGCATAGCTATTATAAAATAAAAAAATAAGTTATTAAATAATTTTTATTAAAATAAAGAAAAGATAATAATTTTATTTTAAAAATTGATTATAAATATTATTTCATATTATGAATCATGTCGGAAAAGACAATATAAAAATAGAAATAACTAAAATACTTTAAAAGAATAATATAAAATTAATATGAATATTTTATTAAATAAAATAAATAATTTAATATAAAAAGATAATTTAAAGACAAACTAGAAAGTTATTTTCTTTATTGGAGAAAACAAGAAAAGTAGATAATTTTATTATGCATAAAATGATATTTTTATGTCAAAAATAAGTTTTACAGTTGAATGTGATCCATTTTAAGAACAAATGCCTACCAATTAAATATAAAGTATTTTTTATTTATTTTTATTTACAATCTCACTTTAGGTGGGGATAATTTTTCATCGACTAATATAGAAATCTTTTTACAATTTTCGAAATTACTTATAAAAATATAAATACAAATACACTGCAACCTAATTAGGAAAAAAAGACTTCCCTAATTATTCCTTATTAGAAAAGATTTTACCTTTGGAACGAGTAATATTAAGCGTCCATTTTCAGAAGAGCATCCAAAACCTTCTTTTCCCTTTTCCTTTCACCCAATTGTGAAACCCACTGATCAGAATCCTGCGATTCTCCTAGGGCTGAAATCCTCAATTTCAGTATTAATCAAAATGTCTTTCTTCCGTTCCTTGTTTCTGTGATGCTATTTGATTTCTGATTCTTCTGTGGATTGAAATGAAAATATAGTTCTTACTGGGGAAATGGGTTTATTCTCAAGCACTTGACATTGCTGTAGCAGTCATAGAACGAAGAGAAGAAAAGAGTAACTCTAGGCTTTCTAAATCTAGCATCTCGTTTCGTAGTTCCTAGTGCTTATTCTTCAATGGGTTTAATGTGCGATCAATTTCTTTAATTTCGGCTTTCTATTGGCAAGATAAAATTATATATTTTTGTCTTTTTGTTTGTTTTTCCAATTGTTAGAGCTTTTCATTTGTTATTCTTGAAAAAGATACAGGAGAATGCCCTTTTCATTTGTTACACATTAGGCACTCTTCTTTTGTTCGATTCAATTTCGTGAAAAAATAAATATTAAGAAGAAATTGTAGTTCAAAAGCGCCATGATAAGAGCCTGGAGAACTGTTGATGTTAATACAGTTCAGCGACATCGTTTCTTCATTTGATAATGACGACTCTAACGCTTCCTCACATATGTAATCCTTCTCATGGTACAATTTTTTCTCGGTCCTAAAGTTCCTAAATTTAAAATTAATATCTGAGTTTTCTCTTTCTTCATTTAGCAAATAAAACCATGCCGCAATGTCGACATGGAGGAGACGTGCAATTTAATCACACAACTCATGTCTAAGGTGATACCCAAAATTATCTTTTATTATTACTCTGTCAACTAAATTGCAACTAAATTTGTTAATTTTTTTATTTTAATTTTTCAGATTTCAGCTTCTTTTCTAGATGAAGCGTTGCTCTTATGTTCTGCATTGGCTGCGGCTCAGGCAGCCCCAGTTGAAGATAAAGATATGCATTTTCCCTCCTGCCAATGCTTGAAACTTGTGTATCTTTATGCTAATTGTTTATTCAGTGCCTAAGGTGATATCAAAAATTCTGTCAATTCAATTGTTTGACTTTATTTTAATTTTAATTTTAATTTTATATATTTTAGATTTCAACTTCTTTTCTAAAGGAAGCGCTGCTCTTATTTAAATTAAATATTGGAAAAGGAAAATGGGGTTTTAGGTTGCATTTTTATTGTTTATTTATTCTTTAACAGATTTTTATTGGCCATTGTGTTTGAATAAATGTGTGTCTTTGTATATATAGAGGGAGAGATTATATATTTAAAATGATAAGTGCTATGATTTCATTTTCCTCATAAGTTGTTCAAATGTTATATGAACTGCTTGTGATAATAATGAATTGCTTGCTTTTAGTCTAGAAGTGCTTTGTTATTCTAAACAATTGTTGCTTCCTGTTTATTGAATTTGATGTGATTGTTTGTGCTTGTATCATTCTGATACTAATTAATCGTCAAAGAAAATGTTGCCACTATCCAAAGAGGCTAATTGGATAGCGAAAGTGGGGACGTCTCGGCGTCCAAGAGGATCAGATTCCTTGATAAGTCCGATATTTAGAGAATTATGGTCCATTAGAGTTTGAAATGAACCTATAAATAAAGTATGTATCTATATTGCTTTGAACATATTGTAAGCATTGAAAAGATGATTGAAACTGTTTTTAAAATGGCGTTGTCATTTTCTCTAAGTTTTGAACTTGAGCCTTGTGTCTAATGGTCTTTCAGTAGTCTGCATATGTACCGAGTCGCACGTGTTCACTCATGCATCATCAATTCACATGTCAAATACATCAAGTAGCATATTGGTTGTCGGTCTCGAACATAATGATGCGAGTTTAAAACATACTAAAATAGATTTTGCTAAAGAATTATCAAAGTATTTGAATGGTTCGAACAAGATCCACAATGGACCAAAGTTCTCTATATGTTTGACATTCGAACAAGAGTTAGATTGCACTCGAGACGTCACAATAAACTGTAAGGATTCAGCCCTGGTGCTTGCAAGTGCATAATGATATGACTACTTTTCGTGAAATGTATGTGATTGCTCAATGAGGTTTTAAATAATAATTATTGTGTATCGCAGATGAGTGGATGCTTCATGTTATTCTGACAATATGTTGATATGATTTTGAGTCGAGTTTCTCATTTGAAAATGTTTTAAGACTTGTATGTTAGCTCAGTTTAAAATATTTTGAGGTGTATGATTGTAAACCTAGTTTTCAAATAATGGAACCATTTATGTCCTAATTCTCTTTTCTTGATACATATTCTCTACAACTTTTACTATTCACCATACTCTTACTTTGGTTATCTCTTTTTATGTCTATGGTAAAGGCTTCTTTGATTAAATCCAACTCCATAGCTCTCCTGGCTATGCTTTAAGCTTACTTAAGATACTAACTTCTTGTTGACAGGCTTGAGTTGGGTTTAGTAATTTTGGGCATATATGTGATATTATGATTGGATTGGAAATTGATGCTTGTTAAATTTGGTCCATGTTTGAAGATTAAACTCGAAGTACACAAGGATTGGGTCGGCAAAAGGGATATTGAAGGCTGTTTAGAGTTTAAATTGGAGAACTGATGATGAGTTTGAAGCTATCAACTCTAAGAATTACATTGTTTGAGGATGATTCTTTGGCTAATTATAACTTCCTTATTTTCTTATTTTGTTCACTATCTTCATTTTTATTTCTAAGGTTAGTACTTCAACCTCATCTCTGCATAATTCAGTAACTATTTTTTAATTTTATTTAGTTGCATGAAGTGAGTAAGGGCTTTGGGTTACTTTAAATGATGATTATTGACCGTGTTTAATTTATGTTTATGGCTTAATTGTTGTATTACGGCATGAGATGTTAGATTGGTGCTATGCCAAATTATGTGAACCTTAGGTTGGTCCTTTTTTAGTGTGAACTTGATTGGAGTTTTGGATTTCTGTCCGCTGTGTGACAGTCCACTTGTTTGAGCATTATCTAGAGTTCCACAACTCCAAATGAGGCAAAATATGAACCTATAGAAACTTTGATCCGTCCTCTAAAACTATTTATTTTGTGGAAGTCCTAATTCTGCTGTTTTGGAAGTCAAATTGAGTATTATATTTTCATGGTCAATCTGGCCTGACAGATTGACCTATCTACGTTGTTTTATTTAATCCTCCTTATTCGCAAGACCAATTGGAAATGAAGCTAGACTTAATGTCCTTGTGATTAGTAGAGAAGAGCCTCATAAATCTGTCATAGATGACAGTTTGTTGATTGTGTGTAAATAGTAGTTTTAGATGATTAATTGCTTGAGAAAATCTATTTTTTTGATGTCATGTGATTAGTAGGTGATATATTTGTTGATACATCGCTGGTGGGAGCTTTGGTTTGGTAGTTAAGGATTGATTTTAATATTTGTTTGCTAAGTCCTGAATTATGTTCTAAGTCTTTTCTTGACAGTCAAATTTGAAAATTCATACACTGGATTCTATGACACATGAAGGGTTGATTTTTGGGTATTGTTGTTTCCCCGTCTATGTAGTTTATGTGTATAAAAGGGCACTTTGTCCAACGGCCGGATCTTGACTTATGGCCATTTTTCTAGAGACTACCCGGAGAGAATTTTGTAAACTAGAATTAGGAATCTTCCTTGTTTCTTTGGATTGCTTTCTAGTTTGGAAAATTGCAATTACCCCTTAATTCAATTAATATCTAAGAGGCTTCGATACAAGAATTTATGGGATTTAAGCCCTTAGTTTAAGTTGAAAGTGGCGCCTGATTTAGTCTGATATAATCTGATTAGATCTTTTATTATTTCATTATTTTTTATATCAATTTCATAATACTTTATTTAAAACTTGCCATCAACATAAAGGAAAGTGTATTTTTAAAAATTCTTATGTTAAGACTAATTTCCAGGTTATGTCACTTATAGATTCTTATGTTGAATGAACACAGCAATAGAGTACACCCTCCCCTCCATGATTTATCCAATTATAACACTTTCTTCTTTTATGATGCACATTGATAAAGTTTATTTGTTATACAATTTGAAACATAGTTCTGCATCTATAAAAAAGAAAAGCAAAGCATAATGTTGTTGGTTTTTAACATATCATTTTAGTTATGCAATTTACTGATATTTTACTCTTCTTTCTGTAACCTGACATCAAACGGGATGAAGTGTAGCTTTCCCTTGTCATCCTCTGGGTTCTGGTTTGACTCTTGCAGCTGCGAAGGCAAGGAATTTTGTACTGAAGAATTCACATTGATTTTAGATGGTGCTTGGTTGGGGTCCACGGACCAAGTCGCATTTGATTAGATGCTAAAATTTTGGCACATAACCCTTATCTAGTCTTTGCATAGTGAATCTATTATTATCAACCATAAGCCTATGGGAGATTTTTGTATTGTTTATTTCAAGTATTTGCCTATATGTTTAGGAACTAAGTCTTGAAGCTAGAACTCCTGTCGGGACTTCACTGATTGATGCTCATGCTGGTGATGTGGGGATCATGGAGAGTGTTCCTCTTCCTGATGCAGATTTTGATGTTAAAGGTATTATTTCATTTGAAATGAGACACGGATCCCTAACCTTTATTATGTGTTAAGTCCTGTGACAAAGAAAAAATATTTCCTTTCTTATAAACAGTGTCTTCATAGAGTATGATAAGGAAGCAATATATTACCGTATGACTTTAGTCTGTGGTACTGCTACTTGTCATATGGCTGTATTACAGAGCAAGCCATTCATTTCTGGGGTTTGGGGACCATTTTGGTCAGGTAACATCTGTAATTTTTAATATCATCTTGCTTACTAAAAACAGCATGTGCAATTCTATGGCAGGCTATCACTTTGGAATACCAATGAACTTGTTATAATTAAATGACTTTAACACCCAAACGAGCACACATGCAGACATATTATCATACTCTTATCAAAAGTCGGCTTTTATCTATCCACAATAATATATTGCTGAACTTAATCTAAAGGCCTTCTATTCTTTTGATTTATGCAACGATGACCCCATGGAGGGTGGGCAAAGTGCTACTGGTGCATTATTAGATTACATCATAGAAAACCATCTTGCTTCTCCTTGCCTCACAAACCATGCTGCTTCTCAAAGTAGGATATCAGTTTCAGCATATATGGTTTTAATTAAATTATATCTTTACGTAGTACTGCGGCTTAAGTGATTCCTGAAGTTGTTAAAGGCACACTTAGGGTGCAAGGTGCATGAAGCACAAGCCCTAGCAACTCAAACGCTAAAAGGTGGGTGATGTAGGCTCGCGTCTGTAACATTTTAGTTTAAAACTGTTTTTTCCCTTTTCTTTAACTGTTTCCTCATCTATGAAGGTCCCATGCATAGCAAATTAAAATAAAACAACTACAAGAAAGAAAGAAGTCCATGTTGCTTTAGATAAGATACAAATTGTTTACATGAGGGGGATAAGACGTTGCTGCTGTAATTATTCTACATCACACAACTAGGTCTTTTCTCTATCTCTCTCTCCTAATTTTGCAAGTCACGTCTCTCAAACATACACCTAAGTATACGCCTTTAATAACTATGTTTGATCCTATATTACTTATCTTTGTCTTCCAGACATTTCGTTGTTCGAACTATTGAACAATAATTTGAGGACTATAATGTGGAAGAATCAAACTACTATTTACACATAATCAACAAACTGTCATCTATGACAGATTTATGAGGCTCTTCTCTACTAATTACAAGGACATTAAGTCTAGCTTCATTTCCAATTGGTCTTGTGAACAAGGAGGATTAAATAAAACAATGTAGATAGGTCAATCTGTTAGGCCAGATTGACCATGAAAATCTAATACTCAATTTGACTTCCAAAACAGCAGAATTAGGACTTTCACAAAATAAATAGTTTTAGAGTATGATAAGGAAGCAATATATTATCGTATGACTTTAGTCTGTGGTACTTCTACTTGTCATATGGCTGTATTACAGAGTAAGTTGTTCATTCCTGGGGTTTGGGGACCATTTTGGTCAGGTGACATCTGTAATTTTTAATATCATCTTGCTTACTGAAAAACAGCATGTGCAATTCTGTGGCAGGCTATCACTTTGTTATAATTAAATGACTTTTAACACCCAAATGAGCACACATGCAGACATATTATCATACTCTTATCAAAAGTCGGCTTTAATCTGTCCACAATAATATATTGATGAACTTAATCTAAAGGCCTTCTATTCTTTTGATTTATGCAGCGATGACCCTATAGAGGGTGGGCAAAGTGCTACTGGTGCATTATTAGATTACATTATAGAAAACCATCTTGCTTCTCCTTGCCTCGCAAACCTTGCTGCTTCTCAAAGTAGGATATGAGTTCCGGCATATACAGTTTTAATTAAATTATATTTTTACGCAGTACTATGCCTTAAGTGATTCCGAAGTTGTTAAAGGCACACCTGGGGTGCAAGGTGCACGAAGCACAAGCCCTAGCACCTCCAACGCTAAAAGGTGGGTGATGTAGGCTCGCGTCTGTAACATTTTAGTAATGCAATTCCATTTAGTCAATTCTCGTGTTTTCTAATGATTTTTTTTTATTTGTTAGTGGAAATGGTTTTCTCGTTTCCCTTTTTTTCTGTTTATAATTATTATTTGAAAAAAAAAATATTAATGTCCTTATACATATAGTCTTTGTAACAGGTGCTTTTTGAAATTTTAGGGTTTACTTTTAATTCACAGGTTTTTTAGTGTATCACTTGTTATATTCTTTGTTTTATAGCATTCTTCAGCTGGTGGAATTTCAACATTTAGAACCAAGGTGCTATAGCATGACTTCTAAGATGAGACATTGTGGTTTTCTAATATCTTTTTCCTACTTTTCTTCATTATTCTCTAAAATTTGATTATTTTAATTTATGAGTTTAAATTTAATGTGTAGGGTACAGTTTCCATATTCACCGAACTAAAGGAGGATCTAAATGTTGATGTTAGTCAAACTGATTGACATGGCATCTTAAAAAGAATTGTGGTTGTCTTAATCTGCATTTAACATTGGTTGTCACATTCAGTCAGGTTCAAGATTGTTTGGGTTCATAGGTGCTGGTGCTACACTTGGACAGCTTTTTGGATCATTGTTTGCCACAGGAATGGCTTGGTTGGGCCATGTATGTAAGCTTTTTCAATCATATGATGTAAAGCTTCCACATTTTTATTTATCTTATGTTGCTTTAAACCATGGGCTGGTTCTTTGCAGTTCTACTTTTATTTGCGGCTTTGTTGATGGAACTTGCAGCACAGGCATCGAAAGGAATTAAGAAAGATATGTCCGAACTTCCTGAAGAATTATCTCCTATAAGGTCATCTATCTTTTTGTATTTCTTTGCTTCATGTACTATGTGTTAATTGCTATAAGTTGAATATTTGTATAGTTGGGAGTTGCCATAGGCACTGATCCATTTATGTGATTTGCTCTGGAATGAGTACCTACTGTTGAGATTAACAAATTACAAGTAGTTGCTAAAAGCATCTTGATAGCTGCAGATGAGATTGTGTATTGTATCATATTTATATAATAGAAGACATGTCAATGCATGCACACATGAATGAGCCATGGCTTGCGTCTAGTGATTAGTTGTATAGTCTATCCGTCCACATGTAGGTCAAGTCCTAGATGCATCTGAAGTCTTTCCTTCAATAACATATGGTGAAATGATCATGAATTTTATTTCAATTCCTGTAGTTCTATTTAATACCTTTTATTTTTCTTCTCTCTGTCTTTCTTGTTTCCCAGCATAGAGTTGTCTTTTGGTCTTGAAGAATGCATTTGGACAGTCTTGACCATCTATGAACTCTTGCACTAGTCAATTTGATATGTATGATAAATGTGCTTCTCATATTACTTTGTGCAAGATTAATTGGTACAATTGGCCGAATGTTATTCTTCAAGGAAACTTCTTTGAAGAGGACGTGTAAATCGATTTTCATAACTGAAATTTTACATTTTTTTGCTGGTAGATCCTAACTTCTGTGAATGACTGTTTGCTTATAGGTACAGAAAGGCTGATCCCGATGAGCAAAGTAAGACTGATGACAAAACAGAAGCATCTTTGAAAATACTTTCTCCAAAGTCACCTACATCTAGAATGAAGCCTCAGCTTTCAAGCATCTTGGATGGAGTTTGGCTTATACTATCTTTAACTTATTTATTGTATGTGGCCTTATTCCTCTGCCTGAGTGCAGTCGTCTCATCATTCTTCTATTTTCAGGTAAAATAAACTTTTTGTTCGACTGAATAGCTAGGAAATATGAGTTGTACAAGAATGGAGAACTATCGAGATTATATTTTTCCTTCACAATCCATTCATTTGTTCACCAGGAAAACAAGGGGAGATAAAATGAGAGAAAAATGCTAAGAAGGGCTCACTATAAACGTTATATTATTACTTAGTTTCTTATGCGCTAAATTTTAGGGCACTTGGCAGGCAAGGGTAAGAAACTAACCATATTGAAATGGTATGGAAAATAGTTGTTTCCCAAAACAAAATGTTATACCAACTATAATGTCGGATGCGTTACAATTAACATACTTCTATGCTCAGACTCCAGTACAATTAAAATTCATATTTGGGAATCGTTGCTTTTGGTTACAATCAACACTCAGTTGATTCGAGTTTGATTTGTTGCCTTTGGGGCCTTGGCAGGTTTCTCCCTTTTGGTTGTGGCATCTTATTTACATGCTTTTGCTTGGATAATGTACAATGCTTGTCCTCTAACTGTTGATTTCCTTCTCTTCATCTTTGCAAGTGTAGAAAGTGACTGTAATTGCCATGACTGTTACAAGTTCTGTTGGCAGAAGAAGATTGTTTGCCCAGATAAATAGCTTCATTGTTGTTTTTATCCTTGCTGGACAACTTACTCTAACGGTATGCTATTGTGTAATGAGTTCTTTACAATAGAAGACATGTCATTTTTGTTAATGGTGCAGTCTTGAGTCTTTAACTAATTATTCGCTTTTGGAATGAAAAGTACAAACACCAACTTTTAATTTGGAGTCGTATCCTTAAGGTCATGGCAGTGATAGATGCCATAGTAAAGCTCAAATTTCCTCATAGCTTGTGTTGTGGTTAATGGAATCAATGTGTTTTCATTAGTTATATCTACTTGAAAGAAAACTTTCTTCTTCAAAATAATGGCTGCTTACCAGAAGGCAATTATTATATAAGGTGTAATAATGATCTAAAAAATGTTCACTATGATAAGCATACGGGTTTTGTTGACTTAATTTGAAAATAATGTCCTTTTATTATTATTCCCACTTGGTGCTAGTAATTATGCACGCATATATGGGAGTCAAAGTTAATCTTATCATGATATTTTAAGAGAAATAATACTTCAGAAGCTTGATTCCAGATTGTGGAAGTTACTATCATGCTCTGGCAGCTTACAAAAAAAGAAGAAGAAGAAAAGCTATGGGATAAATTTCGTTATTCCTTAGTTTTCCAGGGGCTAAGTCGTATTATTATAGTTCATCTCTTTATTCCACTTATCACAACACATACAGGGGCGCATCCTTACTATTGCTGGGGTTACTACAGCTATATGCTCGACTCCAGTTGTTGCCTTTCTAAATTGTTGTTGCTGTTTGGCCAACATGGGTATCTGTTGCCATCTGTGAGGCATTAAGGAAGGTTTGTCACAATTGCTGATTTCTCTTTGTTCCTTCATTGGCCTTTTATTTTTACCAGTAGTAGAGGCAAACTGTGTTGGTCAAGAAAGTTAAAGGTCACTCTGGGATCTTACGGTTCCTTTTTTCTTTACTTTGCAGGTGCTAACTTATATGGTGACCAGGCCTGGAAGAGAACTTCTGTTTACTGTTGTTTCACAGGAAAAGAAATATAAAGCAAAGGTTTGCAAACCTTTCCCGTTCTGAATGTCACGTTTAAGTGAATCAGCAACAGTGTCATCTGTACTATTCCCCACCCACCATTTTTATCCTCATTCTATTTTATATATTTGTGGAATTGTAACCCATCACAGAGACGGCCTTGAAACTCCTTTATGCATGGATGAATAGTGCTTCTATTTTCTAACTAATGCCAAGACATATCATGCTACATACTTTATATATGCACTGATTCATCAGGTGTCTTATGTTGTATTACTGCTAGGTAGAATAGTTGGAGTATCAAAACTTCATGGTCTTATGGTGCTGCAGATGTGCATAGATGTAATAGTTCAACGGCTTGGAGATGCTATAGCAGCTGGAATGTACAAACTATTATTTAGCACTCTTCATAGAAGGACCTCAACTGTCTCCCTTTATGCTTTCCCAGTACGTATAATTATATTGTCTTTATACTCCTATTCCATACTAACCGTCTCTTTTTGAAATAAAAAAATTTCCAATTATCTGCCATTGTTTTTTCCCTTTTCTTTAACTGTTTCCTTATCTATGAAGGTTTCATGCATACCAAATTAAAATAAAACAACTACAAGAAAGAAAGAAGCCCATATTGCTTTAGATAAGATACAAATTGTCTACATGAGGGGGATAAAACGTTGTTGCTATAATTATTCTACATCACACAACTAGGTCTCTTCTCTATCTCTCTCTCCTAATTTTTATCTATTTTCTTTGTCTCCATCTTCTATGTTCTTGTTCACTCCAATTTTACCTTTATTTTTTCTTTCAACCAGATAGGTCCTCCTTTTCTCCATTCTCTACACAGCCTTTTTTTTTTTTTCTTTCCTCTCTTCTCTACTTTTGTACATGTCCTTCCCGAATTTAATGGAAACAGGTAAATGATTAGTGAAGATAAGGCCTTTTCAGGATATAATGTCCAATTTTTTATATTAATCATTGAGCTGTTAATAAATTATATTTTTAATAAATTCAACAATAATATAAATTTAATTTATAATTTAATATTTAATGATTCATAAAATATTTCAAAATAATTCTAAATTTTATATTATATACCATTTGTATTTAAAAGCATACCATTTTCAGCATTTTTGCAGAAAATATATACCATTTCTCTGGATTTTATATTTCCCTGCAATTTTCAGTTTTGATTTTCGAATTTCAACTTAAAACCATTTAACTACTACCAACATCCTAAGATAACATTGATTTATCAATTAAAACTCAATTTTAACCAAAACAATCAAAGATCTACCTGAAAAAAATTGAGATTGTTGTTACTCGATCTATATTTTAACGAAAAAAATGAAAATTTCAGATCTGATTATTTTCCATTTAATGATTGACTTTCATTTTAAAATCATTATAGAAAGTAATATTAATAGGCAAATGGAAGAAAAAGGATGAGAGTCTAGTGTTTGGCTAACGTGAAAAGAGAAAAATAGAAAAGCTGTTTGAGAAGATGAGAATAGAAGTATTGAAAGAATTAGAAATGAAATAGATATGTTGTCCAGTACTTTTAAAATAAAATCTCTAATTTATAGTATATTTAAAAGAAATTTTTTTTTACAGTATAAATGATATATTTAGCTTTTTCTTCTCGAGTATTTGTGAAAGAATCCTTTGTTTATTTTGTTACCCTCTTATTCTAAGCCCATATATAAGATATTTTGGGTTTTAGTGTTTTCTCTTACATGAATTATATCTATAGGAGTCATTATAATGTACTATAGATATACGGTACCAAATAAATCTATAAATATTAATATTATTAATAAGTCCAATCCAATATATTTGATTGGATATGGAAAAATAGATGTAGTTGAATTTTAAAAAATATTATAGTATACGTTCATATTTCTCCTCTTTGTATGTCTAAATAGTATTATTTTCAAAAATTAAAATATTTTATTTTTTAATTATTTTAAACAAATTCCACATGAGATAATTCAATATAAATTAGAAACCCTATGCTTAGTAGTCTCTGATGTAGTAACTAAATACAGACCACTTAGAGACTACAATTATTTGGTAGCTAAAGTTAGAGACCAGAATGTTAGCAACCAATACTATGTGGTCTCTAAATAGTAACCATTTTAGTGACCACACATAAGTGGTCTCTACATAGCTACCACCGCACGTGGTCGCTAAGTGGAAGCTAATTGTTCTCCGAGTGGTCTCTCCGTTAGTGCATTAGCAACCAAAAAGAGACCAGGTAGATACCGCTTTTAGGGTAGCTGATTAAAGACTACTTTGTGTGATTGCTATTTTCATTAGCAACGAAGATTTTTAGCGACCATCATCTATGGTCTCTAAGTGGTTGTTGCTATTTGGCTTTAACAACCACTTGGAGACTATAACTGGTAGTCTCTAGGCTGCTGTTTTTTGTAGTGTAAAAGGCTGAACTCATAGGATAAACAAAGAAAATTAGAAAGGCTTGTGAAAAGAAGTTGTCAACAAAATAGAGGTATTGACAGATAACTTGTGAGTGGAGATGAGATGCATGTAAGCTGAAAGAAAACTTTGGGAGATAGTAGTGGAGCTGAGGGAAAAGGGTTTTTCATGTGACAGATTTTGCTGCCATGCTATGAATAAATATCATACAACCA
Organism: Ricinus communis; assembly: GCF_019578655.1. Lineage (NCBI taxonomy): Eukaryota > Viridiplantae > Streptophyta > Magnoliopsida > Malpighiales > Euphorbiaceae > Ricinus > Ricinus communis. Next base: position 16,216,642 of record NC_063264.1, on the reverse strand, counting down.
GAAAAAGGAAACAAATATGATCAATATGAATGTCTAATACAAGTAATCTTATGCTATAACTAATATATCCACTACCATGTAGTAGTTGAGTCCGTGATCAAAAGAACCCTTTTGCATTTTAACAACTGCCTATGATGCTTTTGTCTATAATATATTATCATCAGCATGAATGCTAATCCAATTAACCTTATGCCATAACTAGTTTAAGAATCTAATTGGATTCTCTTTTACTAATCAAGTTTTATGACTGGATCGATTAACACTAAAGATTAATGAGCATAAATTTTATGAATGAACTAATTTCAAAAAGTAAAAAAAAAGGGAAATTATAATTTAAATGATCCTGAATAGTTTTGATATTGATGCTTATTGGCTTAAAATCTACAACATCGTTTCTCTTTTCATATAAATAAAAAGTCATCAAATTCTTTCGGGAAAGAAAACAAGAAAAGAGACAGTTGAACTATAATATATATATCAGAATATCACAAATGAAGACAAAGAAAAAAGAAAAAAGGGTACAATTATCTACCAGAATTAGTCGCCTGATAAGACAATATTGTCCAAGTTACACCCAAAAACCAAAAATTTCAGTAGAATTTAGTAATGAGGAAATCCAGCAGGAAGGTGGCACTACTAAGTTGAGGTGGCCTTTTCCAGGGTCTCGCTGCCTGAATTTCCTTTTTCTCTCTTTTCTTTTTTCTTAATTTTGTTTCTAAAGTTGCCTGAATTCTTCTTAGTATAGAAAATGGACAGCCATCATCAGAGTCTCTTAAGCGGCAAGCACTTAACCTATTCAAGAATGTGTTTAATATAATATACAATTAAAATATAATATAAAATAACGAGTCATCAGAAGCTTGGACCATCTCATCGGTTTTTGGCAATGTTTCCAGCTGTTCCCAGCTTCTCACCAAGTACCCACATGCCAAGGAAGCTCCCAAGTGCACTTCTCTTCTGTATCCTTTTTACAGGTGGGATGCTTATTTAAACAGCTGAATTTTTATCATTTATTCGGTTAATATGTTAATTTTTAATTTAATCTAATAGATATTTTAATATTATATTTTATATTATTTAATTATTTAAATCTTTAAATTTTATTTTTTGATAATATTTAAATATTTATTAGTATTACAGATAAAAATATTAAATTAAATTATTTATCAAAAAATACTTAAATATTAAAATACATAAATTGAACTATCTATTAAATTATATAAAAGAGTATAATATTAAAGTGACAAAATGAATAAATTTAAAAATACAAATATATATATTTAACCTTTAAAATAAAATCCATTAAACTGTTAGATACATAAAAGTGTTAATTAGTAACAATTATTATCTACTAATTAGAAGAAATAATTAATTCTGTATAACTAAAAAAATTTATATCTATTATCATTATATATTTGTAAGGACTTTTTTCATACTAGTTTAATTTTAAATATTTATTATTTATATGTTACTATATATATCTCTAATCTTCAACTAAAAATTAAGTTTAAAGAATATGATAAAATATTAATTTATTTAGGTATACTCCAAGAAAAAATAATATGTTATTAATTATTGAAAAGTAAAAATATTAAATTATGCCATAAAATACAGTTATTTTAAGACAATTCTATTAAATGTTGGAATCTATTAATTATTGATATCAATTTAAAGAAGTTTTAATGTACTTTGTATAATTAACCGATATATTTAATAATATTTTAGTAATATTTTACATGATAATATCGTTTATTTGCAAAAACAAAAATTCAAATTCAATTTCTTATTCCGCATTAAGAAGTTATTGTCTTTATAAAAAAAGAAGTGGATATATGTCACACATGTGTGACAGTCTAATGCAAAAGGGTAAAGCAAAAGTGCATTTTATGGCAAAAGTGGTCTCTTATTCTTTTATTTTTAAAAAAGAATCATAAGGGTAGACTGAGAAATTGAAATCCTGATAATCCACTACTAATTAAAGCGATTAATAATCAGGTAAATCATCAGCCATCAATTTTCTTCTATTATATTAATTAATTCTATCTTCTCCGTTCAGCTAGAAATGGACAATTCATACGTGTTAAGATCACTAACTTCACAGGGAGAGACACACAACTTTTCGTCCCCTTTATATCCATTCCTGCTCCTATACATATACCCCACTGCATTTTGTTGAAAAGTATCATAATATCAGAACCAGAGAACCCAAGATTCAACTCTTCCTTCCAAGTTTCAATCAATGGCTTCTTCTTCCTTTTACATAACAATTAGATTTATGATTCTAGTAATCTTCATTTTGGGGATGGCTGTTTTGGTTCGGCTTCTGCTGGAAACTTCCTCCAAGAGTCTGATGTCACTTGGGGAAATGGTCGAGGGAAGGTACTTGAAAATGGTCAGCTTCTTACTCTTGCTCTTGATAAAGCTTCAGGCTCAGGCTTTCAATCGAAGAAGGAGTATCCGTTTGGGAAGATTGATATGCAGCTCAAGCTTGTTCCTGGCAACTCTGCCGGCACTGTCACCGCTTATTATGTACGTGACTGTATTATTACTACTATTTATTATTATCTAAAATTCTTTGCCTACTATAAACAACTGATAAACAATTAAATAACTGCACTAACTCTAATAGTACTAATAATCATGATAAGTGCTACTCTCAGGAGCTAGATCTTACAAATCAAAAGCAGCTTAAATGGGTGCAAAAGAACTATATGGTCTATAATTATTGCGCAGATACCAAGAAATTTCCTCTAAGGCCTTCCTTTTGAATGCACTGTCACCAGCAAGAATAAGGAGTTCTAGGTGATGAGTATGCAAATTGGCCCTAATAGTCATGGGGTTGAAGGTTTTCTTTTTCCTTTTCTGGATTTTTTATCTGACATGATTGTGCCAATAACGGAAGGGAATGAATATTTTACTAAAATTTTGTATATTAATAAATTCCAACTAATCAATTTTCTGCTTAATTTTAAAAAATAATTATAGTTTATTGTCATACATGTATATAAAATCTTCTCTTTTGATCATTGTACTACCTGGATTGCTCATGTGATTATGGTTATATTTCGTTTTATTTTTATAAAAAGAACTTATAACATAAAAATTAATATTATGAAAGAAAGAACCAACAAAGAACAATTTTGATAATAATATGATCTAGTTTTAAAATCTAATATTTTCTTAAAGATAAAAAATAAGAATTAATATAATAAATATATATATCTCAATTTTTAAATAAAATCTTAAATAGTAAAGGGAATCCAATGGTGCTTGTCAATTTCAATATTAACTTTATAATATTGGATTACGTATACTTTGCATACTTTTAGTCTTATAATGATATGCCCTAACTGAAGCACATGCTAGAATACTGAAAATGCAGATAAATTTTGTGATAGCTAAATCTAGTATTCGGGGTTAATGTAACCAAGACTATATTTTCATGTATGCACAGAACTAAGTTGGAATGTTTGATTTGTATTCAATATCTGATGTGAAGTCAATACTTTTTTCAATTTGGTTTAATATAGAACAGGTATGGCGGAATGTTTAGTATTTTTGTGTTGGATTTTATATGCCGATTCAAGTTATTTTACCATAACATGTGTTTTCATTGTATTGCAGGTCCAGATGATTCTAGGGATCCACAAAAGGGTGGGATACAAAACGCGTTGGTGATTGGTCCAACTATGCAACCAAAGGGAATGTGAGTGCTTTCCATCCTTGTATCTCCTGCCTGCCTGCCTATAAGCTTTACTATCACCACAATCATAATTATCTTTATAATGAGAATCTTTGTTATTGGTGCTAATCATTTCTTTGTTTCCTTTAGAAATAATGTTGGTCCTCAGGGATAAAGCACTGCCTTGATTTCTGGTTCTAAATCATCTGAAAGGTTCCATTTTGAGCTTGTTCTGACACTTAATGAGGCAAATATGCTTGTCTATTTGATGCCACTTTACATTTACAATAATGTTTGGCTGCTGCAGTGATTATGTAATTCTGCTTTTATCATTTGGCTAGAGATTCGAAGTTCATAGTTTTCTGCTGTTTTATATAGTGAAACTTAATTGAGGTGTTCTTTGTAATGCCTTACATAAAAAAGAGAATTTGAAAGTACTGTAGAATGTAATGCAAAGTACTTAAGAAACATAAATTAATATGAAATGAAAAGTGTCCTGCTTCACTTGTGTAATAATGTAACAGAAGACCAATATAGGATGATTAAGGTTGAAAAAAGTGTAGAAAATAGTTGGGGTTTAACAAACTTTTGAATTAAAACTGTATTTGAAACCAGAAAATACAATTATCTACTAATAATAGTTAAGATAAATCCTAATCCTAGACTGAAAAGTAATCATATTAAACCAATAAAAGACTAATTAAACAAGAATCCTAATTAAGAAAATAAAATCAAAAGAAATAAGAAAACTGAATTTAAATAAAATCCTAATTTGATATTCCTGCATCATGTAATTTTTGTGTCTACAAATTGACGTTTCCTGCGTGATATATAATTTGTACGCACTCCATCTTATAAGGTTCTCCACATCTGCTATAATGGAAAGAATTCCAAGCAAATGGCCGCGTCCTGTTTGGCATCCTCCATGGAAGAACTACAGGGTAAGAACTTTCTAATTGGTGTTACTGTGTTGTTGGTTAGGTTGCAGCATATGTTGTGTGATTACTTGCAATTTACAATTGATGAGCTTTTTTTTTTTTTTTTCTGCTAATCTGTAATAGGTACATCTTTTCCATAAAAGTAATGTAGTCTACACATATTGTCAAGTCTGCATCATTTAGTTTGTCATAAGTGCCCTCAGTTATGATCGTCATACTTTTGGCCTGCGTCATATTGGAATATGAATTTTCAATGTTGGTTAATTTTCCTTCTACATTTTCTAATTAGTATTTATAACCTTTCTCATTTTTTGGGTTGGTTGATCCACTTGTAAATATGTTATAAATTAATGCTGTTGATTTGGGTATATTGCAGGCACAACTATGAACTGTCTTGCAATGATACATGTAAAATAAATAATTATTTAGATATACGGATATATTAAAATTCAAGATTTGTTTATGTATGTAGTAATTAATTATAAATAAATAAATAATAATTTATTAAGAAATGCTAGAAAATAAAACTAAGAAAAGTATATTTTTTACCCACTAAAGACAATAATAATCATCCAATAATTACTATTTCTATTAATTATTTTTTTTCTTTTAAAAAAAAAGATTTAATTTAGTTGACCATGCTAAATTGAGATCGGATTTAAAGGGTGAATACATCAATTTATTTTAATAAAAATAAGTAAAATTTAAATAAATATTTTGTTTGTAAAAATATTTTATCAATTAATCATACTAAAAACATTTATTTTTATTTTAAACTAAATAGTTATTTTATTTTCTATTATATAACAATAACGAGGCAACTATTAGTATTAAATCTAATTCTAAAAGTTCAACTCCATTGAAATTTTCAATTATTAAGTATAATTAAGTCTTCTTTCAAAATAAAAATATAATTAAGTATAATTCTAGAGATCTAAGAATATATTAAAAAGTATAAATCTATTTGTATTACATTTATATTCATCCTATTTACCGTACATATTTAGACCAATTAAAATTTTATCTAAAATTATTTTTATAAAAGAATAGTTATCACTTCAGTTTCTGTATTTATATTAACTAATAAGGTTATTATTAAAAATTAAGAAAGAGAGAAAAATATTAGTAAGCATTAATTGTTAATATAAGTATTTATTTTAGCAAGCATTAGTTGTTAATATAAGTATTTATTTTACATTTTATTTAAGTTTTGCAATTTGATTAAAATACTAAATGTATAATTAGGTGGGTTAGAATTAGACTTGGATACAAATTATTAAATTATAATTTAAATAAATATTATATTTAATTTATTACACTAAAATCTTTATTTTTATTCTAATTTTATTAATTATTTTTATTATGTGGATAATAACAAGTTTAACAATTAAAAGTCTCGCGCATAATATATGAGTTAAAAAAAACTATAAATGTATAAATTTTTTAATATTTGAACGGAGATATTTCAATATGAACCGAAATTTCATATACCTGAAAGATATTTGTGAAATATTTAATATATATTGTTTACTGTATTCATTTGGGTCAATGTTAGTAATTAAGCAATACTAGCATTGTTAACCAACATAGTTAAGTAACTAAAGACGATGAGGGGTAATTATCCCAGCTGGTATCAATACTAGGCACTATATATTAATTTGGTACCAAGACTTTAATTTGAATCGATTTGATAACAAACGTACGTAAAAATATATCAATTTAGTACCAACAGTCAAATTCCGACGACCGAAGGTGACGTGGCATGCTGAGTAGGAATTTTCTGGGTGTTTTGCCCGCTCAGCGTGTGCCACGTCAATTAATGACGTTGAGTGGCTCTGTCGACGCCAACACGACCGTGTTGATGCCTGTGTTCCCAACACGGGCTGGTGTTTATGCCCGTGTTACTCTCTGTGGTCATGCTCCCTAAAAGCTTCTTTTTATTTGATGTTTGATGCATTCAACACGGCCGTTTTCGTAGTCGTGTTGGGAACACGGTCAGTGTTGAAACCAACACGGCCATGTTCAGCTTTCTCATGCCCATACTTAGCTCGTTTTGACAGCTTCTAGTGTTAAAAGGACTAGTAGAAGACATTATTGTTGACACTAAGGACAATTCTAAGTAAAAGTATTAAGTAGTACACTTTAAGTAATTACAAAATAGCAACTTGTATTAAGTGTGGAACACAAGAACATGACAAAATAATTAAAAGATTTTATGGTCCTCATCAAAAAATAGTGTTGACACTAAGCACAATAAACAAGGATGTGAAATCTGTCTTATGGACCACAAAAGCACCATTTGTCCTAAAAGCAAAAAACAAAAGTTCCTACATATAAACAAGTTCCTAATGTATTAAACAATCATAATGCCTAGCTAAGGCTTGTTGTTGTCTCCAAGACCAGCAGGCATCCAAGGCTTCTTCTTCTTTGAGGTTGCAGTCTCAACATTTTCTTTCCTCCGAGCCTTCTTAGTTGTTGCTTGCACCTTATCTTTCCCCTTTCCGAAACTTTCATATGGAGTAGGATTAGATCTAGAAGCTTTCTTTGATGCTGTTGAAAGAGATGCAGATCTAGGAGCCAGAAATGGCTTGTTGCCCTTGTTCTTCACTGTCTTGCCCTTGCCATTCTTCTTACTCGGCTGGGAGTCTTCATTCACTCGACTTAATTGAGTTGGAATATCACTTAGCAACTCATTGATGCTTCTTGTATTTTGATGAGGTCTTTGTGTTCCTACAACAATTTGGGACAAACTTGTCCAATGAAGATTAAAATCATCTAGATCTACTAGATGACCAGGTATGTCAAACTCAGTTTGGATTGACAGTGAATGAGTTACATTTTGCACCTGCATAAGTTAAAGTAAATATACATTAGGTTATTACAAATATATTTAGTTAAGTAAATGAACTTATTACCTGTGCAGTCCCAATTGGATCATTTTCTAAGTACTGGGCATTGGGGAGTTGGTCAGTAGGGTCTATACAGAGTTGGTCAGTAGGGTCAATAGGGTCATTGGGGAGTTGGTCAGTATGGTCTATCTGGTTTGCTCTTCTTTGTACCGAATAAAATACAAAAATAATAATTTTATTATATTTTAAAGAAACCTAATATACAAAAGCTTGAATTGAAATTACGCTTACTTGTAATTTTTTCATCTTAAGCTGTTTTGATGTAGATTTGGCATGACCATGGTATCTCTTATTGTTGCCTTTAGCTCCACAAATGGTGCAAGTCATCACTGAGCCTTTTTTGGTTACTTTTCCCTTTTGTAGTACAATAGTCATCTCATCTTCTTCTAATCTCCTCTTTATAACAGATCTGCCTCTCTATTTTGGTTGAACTGGAGCAGGAGGTAGCACAGGTGGTGCTGTGGCTCTTGGCCAAAATTCATAGCTAGTAGTAGGATTTAGCAAGTGGCTGTATGTTTTTAAATAAGTACTGACCTTGTAATAATCATTTAGATAATTCTCAGGATTATCATGCTTATACCATATTGCACACACTACATGGCAGCATGGTATGCCAGTTAAATCAAACCTCCTACAAGTACATGTTTTGTCCTTAATGTCAACCACAAACTGTCCCCCTGGACCAACCACCTGAAACCTATCCCCCCCCTGACCACTCAGTTCTGAACATCTAGCAGAATTCTTTAGACTTCTCTAACTTAGCTATAATCTTAGGACAATATTGACTGGCAGTTCTTTTCATAGCATCTCTCTTTTTGTGAATTCTTTTCATTAACTTTGTCCTAATGATCTCATTCATTGTTATAACTCTCTTAGTCCTTGACTCTAGAATGAAGCTATTAAAACATTCACAAAGATTGTTTAATAACATGTCACATTTAGGGGTTGTCCTAAAATGTGACCTAGACCAATGGTGGGGGGGGGGGGGGTATATTGTTCATGTAGTTATGGCCATTTGTAGAAATTTCTGCAATTTTATCCATGATTTTCTGGAACATTGGCACATAACTAGCCCTAGCAGCCCCCCAAACTAACTCTTTTAGTCCTAATGTATTAAAATTTTTCTTCAAATTATTGTGGACATGTCTAACACAAAATCTGTGTTCTGCATTGGGAAACATCTCTTCAATTGCAGGAATTAAACCCTAATTAAGCATAAAAGATAATAAACCGCAATTAACAACTCCAACATATATTAGTTCACATAATTCCTGCTCCTTATTGAGTAGTTCTTTACTGTATCTTTAAACTGCCTAAAAGTACTAAACAGCATACCTATCTTCAAATTAGGGTTGGCCATATCTATCTCCTCATTAAAAATTGGCCATTTTGTCTTCCTCGAATCAATATCACTTTCATCAGATGAAGAGCATGACCTAAGCTCATCACTTGGTGCATAAACAGTCTCATCTGAACCCTCACCTCCAATTATTTCTTTATTAACCCTTGTTCTATCCTTTTCTAACTCCATATCAATAAATTTTTCAAATAAATCATCATCATCTTCATTATGCAAGTCATAATCAGAATCAACAAATTCAGGGTCCTCCTCATCAGCCTCACTGTCAAACTCCTCACTATCATCATTCCCATGACCATCTTGTTCAATTTGAACCTCTTCTAAGCTAGTGCCATCACTACTTAGCATTCTCACTTCCTCAGATGATTCAATATTATCAGCATGCACAACATTCTCAGTTGATTCTAAATTATCTTGTTGCATATTTACCTTATCCCTAGCATAAACATGAATCACTCTTGACTCATCAACACTTAAAGACATCTCAATACTATCACTGTCATTATCTAACTTTCTCAAACCATCTGTGTCACTTTTCTTTGGATGCTTCCAAAACATAGAAAATGATGCAGGTACCAGACCCAATTCTCTGGCTATTGCATCTATCTCTAATCTTGACATCATATCAGCAGAACAAAAATCTATGCTCCCAACATCTCTAATTTCTGGCCTACCCCTACCATCTATTCTAAAACAATGCCATTCTATACTGAAATACTCTGTATCAGGCACTACATATGGTAAAATGGATAAAACAAATCAATATCATTCTTTATATTATAATCACTCAATACAATGAAAATCAATAAGGAAAAGGGTTTCAAATCACCAAACACCAACCACCACAATAAAACACATAACAGAAGATCATCCTTTGCAAGTTACCAGAAACCAAGCACAACCATTACATACAGAGCACAAGTTACAAAATGCAAGTTATATGACTTACAGTACACGGGTTGCCTTTCGCTTTCTTCCCTTCGCCTCCATTCAAGAGACATTGTGCAATGGGAACAATGCTGTAAAACGCACACTCTGTAATGTGAAAATGTTATGATAGTGGGGGTAACAATGTTGTAAAATGCACAGTGGGGGCAGGGAAGAAGAGAGGGAAGCGGGAAAGAAGAAAGGGAACCGAGGAAGAAGAGAGGGAAGCGGGGAAGAAGAGGGGAGAGGGAAATTCTTTTTATGGGTGAGAAAGTAGTCGTCCAAAAGCGTGACAGTGGGGGTGAAAAAGCTAAACATGGCCGTGTTGGTGTCAACACTGACTGTGTTCCCAACACGGCAACAAACACGGCCGTGTTGGATGCATCAAACATCAAAGGAAAAAAAGCTTTTAGGGAGCACGACCATAGAGAGTAACACGGCCATAAACACCAGCCCGTGTTGGGAACACAGGCATCAACACGGCCGTGTTGGCGTCGACAGGGCCCCTCAGCGTCATTAATTGACATGGCACACGCTGAGGGGGCAAAACACCCGAAAAATTCCTACTCAGCATACCACGTCAGCTTCGACCATCGAAATTTGACTGTTGGTACTAAATTGATATATTTTTACGTACGTTTGTTATCAAATCGATTCAAATTAAAGTCTTGGTACCAAATTTATATATAGTGCCTAGTATTGGTACCAGCTGGGATAATTACCCGACGATGAGATATCAACAATTGAATCTTACAAGTGATAGCAAAGGTGCCTATCAGAAAATATTTTGGTGGTAATTTACCTCAAATTGAAAATTAATGCATTGAAATGTACAAAAATAGAGAGGTTGAGGACGTTATAACAGTGTCAAGAATTGCTTATATGTAAAGTATTATAATTGAAATTACAAAATCAATTCAATATAAGACATCAATAAAAATAATACCAAAATAGTTATGATAGGAAATCATCATCTTAGCAACCATACACTCCAATAACTAATAAGTTATGATACATATGGAATGCAAGAAAACACCCTCCAATCAAGATGATTCCAAAACCTAAGGATCTCCTGAAGTGAAGTTAAGGAAAACTAGTTGAATTCAACTCCAAACGCCACAAACCAAGTATGATTTGATAAGTTAAGAATCAAACACAAGATTTTGGTTAGAGAACGCCACAAACTAAAAATAGTTTGATAAGTTCAAAGTTCATGCAAGAACTTAAGCAAAAACATACAAAGAGCAAATAAAAATTATCATTCATCAATTCTATATTTATAAATGGATTTGGCTTTGATATTTATAGCCAAAACAAGACAAAGAAACCTAAATGAATATCTTTTGAGCTTTCCCGCATTTTTTTCTTTAATTACCCTTAAAACTTATTAAAAGTGGCTGTTTTTACATTGATGTCACTTATTTTGTAACTCTCAAATGACAACTAATTATGTGCATCCATTTTGTAACTCCAAATTATGACTAATTATGTGCATCCATTTTGTAACTCTAAATGACAACTAATCACACCATAACTTAAGGAAAACCTAATAAAAATGAAAATAAAAAGGCTTCAAATGAATTTTATTGGACCTATGAGTTCAGCCCAAACTTATTGCACTAAATTGATGATTTTGGATCCTTTTTGCAATCCTAAATTTTGGGCTGAGCCTTGTTGTGTTTGAACACTCCAAATATCTTTAATTAAGCCCAACAAAATTTCTTGTATCCTTTTGGACTTGGATCTTGTCATTGGACCTCCTTGAAAGCTTAAAGGATCATTTGTAATTCTTGCCTTTATTGCATCAAGTTACTTAATTCTTCCCACACATGCATTTTCACAATCTTAATTGCAATATTTGATTCAGTAAACCAATTACATTTTCACGCAATTTTTTATATAACACATAAAAGAAAACATAAATCTTTGAATACTATTTCATTGTCGTAGATATTTGGCCTTGCATGCTGTTATTGTACCTTTGTTGGAGCACTTCAATGGAAACTTAGTTAGTCTTTTAGTGAAGGATGGAGGTTTTGTTTAGTGTTGGTTTAATCCTTGGCTGCCAACCCAGTGTCCTTTTAAACTCAAGTAAAGCAAGCCAGCTGGGTGTCAGGTTGAAAAAGTCTCCCATCTAATCCACCCTTACTTTAAGTCATGGAATGAGTTGTTGGTAAGGCAATCTTTTAATATCGAGGAGGCTAAGACTATCCTACGACTGCCTCTAAGCTTCCTAGGGGCTAAAGATAAATTGATCTAAAACTTTACAAGGGATGGGAAGTCCAAAGTTAATTCAAAATATGCAGTGGCATCCAGCCTCCTCTCTCGGGTTGCCTCCTTCAAGGCATTGGAAATGGAAAGACTCAAAGCCAGTAGGGTGTGGAAATGTTTATGGAATATAGGGCTCCTAAGTAAAATTTCATTGGATTAATGGTTAATGGATTGCCATTTGGAACAAAATTACAAAGAAGGGCATCCTAGCTAGTGTGCAATGTGCCTCCTACGGCTGTGAAGGATAGCCCTCTTACCTCTTTTTTTTTTGTGGTAAGGCAAAGGTAGTATGGTGACTCTCACCCTTTAAGCTGAAGTCTAAATTCCTTAGTGGATCTTCGTTTAGGGACCGATGGCTCTCTTTTACAGATTGTATTACAAATGTATTATCAAGCGATCTAGGTTTTCAATAGGGAAGGCGAGAAGCACTATACTTTTCAATAGGGAAGAGTGGGACCTAACCTTATTGTGACTAATCCCTGCAATCTTCTTAATCAGACTATAGTACCTCAAAAGTCCGGGCAGAACTCACTGGTGCCTAATGAATTGTCTAACCCACTCCCTATAGTGCAAGAAATTTGGGTCCCCCCTCTCGCTGGCTTGGTTAAAATTAACTTTGATGCGGTTGTGTTCTTGGCAAAAAAAGAGGCTCTATTGGCTGTGTTGCTAGGGATCATTCTGGGAAGCTTCTATGGAATTATATGAAAAGATTGCCCTTTAGTTTCTCTCCACCGCAGCTGGAAGCTTTTGCTCTACGAGAAGCGGTATACCAAGCTAACCTCAGAGGTCATTAAAAGGTTTATTTTGAAAGGGATGCAAAGTCAGTAGTTAATGCAGTTCCAAATCTTGTATAGGCTCTAGTGGAAATTGACACTCTTATGGAAGATGCCCTCTTTTATGAATTTTTTAACTCCAATATCTCAACCCAATTTATATGGCTACTAAACTCTTTTCTATGTTTTCATCAATGATATTACATCTTTGAAAAATAAATTTATACGTTTAGGTATCGTTTGGGCTTAGGGATATTAAAATCTATACATTTTTTTAAATTTTTTATCATTTGAATTAAATGTAAAAACAATATATTTTATTTAAAATTATATTTTATTTAAAATTATATTTTAATATAAATTTATTGAAGATAATATTAAAATAAAAAAATTATTATAACAATCCATCATTCTTTCAAAATGGTGAATTTTAGGATTTTTCACCTCCTAATTGGAAAATTAAAATTCTCTAATATAAGAGATTTTATAGAATAAATGATTTTATAAGTGTATAGATTTAGACAACTTTTTTTTGAAAGAAATTTATACCACTTTTTATTTGCTAAAACAATGGATTTAAATTCAATTTATAAATTTTATAAAATTTCTTGTTTGAAATCGCTCAATCCAGACAACCTTTTAAGTTTTTTTACTGACTTAATTATTGGAGTGAGTAGCCAAATAACACTGTTTTATATTCTACTAATACTTTTATAGAAATTCAAGAACTCAAGTCAACGAGATAATCATTATTTATAGCTAACTATTTTTTGACCAGTTATCACGAAGATTTTTGAGCAGTCGTATAACACTACAAAAGAACAATAATTTAGATACCACTTTTAGCTACCATACTAAAGTGGTTGCTATTTAGCGACCACCGGATGTGGTCTTTGAATGGTCTCTAACTTCCCACAAAAAATGGCGGAAATAATAGCGACCACTTGAGAGACCACAAATACTAAAGACAATGGAGTATAGTCTCTAATATAGGCGCCAAGCAATAGCAGAAAGATAGAGACCATTTTAAAGATTACATGTGTTTTCTAAATTACAGACCATGGTTTGTGGTCTCTAATTTGGGTGTCAATCAAATAGCGGAAAAAATAATGACCACTTTAGAGACCACACTATTGTGGTCTCTAAGTTAGAGATCAAAATGTGTGATTGCTAAGTCTTTAGCACTATATAGATTAATTAAATTAAAAATAATAATAAAATAATAATTTAATAATATTAATACAGTAAATGATATAATTTAATAAAAATAATTAAATTAAATTATGATCAAATTATTTATATTAATTATAATATTAATTATATTGTATTTATTTTGTATTATATTATTTATTTTGTTAATAAATTTTTATTTATCAATTATATTTATTTATGTCTATTAATTTTTTATTTCTATTATTTTAATTTTATAATTATTTATACGAAATATATACACATATATTTTATAATTATATTAATATTGTTTTAAGTGAGACGCAAGAGTTGAAATCGTTTTAATCTAATCTGGCAACCATTTTAGCGACTACTTTATATAGTTTTTGTTTTTGTAAATAAACTGCAGGCAGGAGCTATGGTCATTTTATTTATTTTGTAGACCACTGCCTATTTTTTTAATTTTTTATGGCAGCTGCACCACCCTAAATCTCTAAGTCCCAAATTTCAAATCGAAGTGTGACATTTCAGCCAGTTTCATAGAAGCTCCGCCACCCTCCACCGCTGTTCTCCGGTTAACGTCTCCTTTTTTTCAGTTAAAACGTTTTTTATTACTTTTTGTGTTGACAATTTTGTGTTTTTTAAATTTCAGTAACTATAATGTTTTGCTTTGTTTTATATTGTTGCATGTAAGGCTTCTTTTTTGTAAGAATTGATCTAGACTACTGGACTCTGACTATTATGTTTGGAGGAACTTCAGGATTTGTATATTTGGACTTCTTTTTTATCTTATAACTCCATTTTCTATCATGTGTAAAGGAAATTCTTGTATTTGCTTTTGTCTTTTATGTTTTCTTTCCATTTTCTGCAAAAAATGGCATGAGAGGTCTTATTGGCCGTTGTCGAATCAAAAGCTCCCAATTTAAGAAATTGGTCCCAATTGAGAGCTTTAATAAAATGAAAAACACTTTGGCAAGATTATTGTCAATAGTATAATTTCAAAATCATTAGTCATAAATCACGGCCAAGCATGCCAATCTTGTCTAATTTCTTTACTGTTTATTTTTCCTTTATTAGAAAATTAACCTTTTTATTTTGAACTTGCAAGGATCAATAATTAGTTATTATTGGTAGATTAGATCTGACCGGTTCTAAGAGGGTTTCTAAGAATATTTTGAAATGTGTCAATTTAGTCTTTTAATCTCATTTTATGAACATAATTTATGTCTAGATATAGACAAAAAGAGTAGAAAGAGGGCTGAAGGTGCACCCCAGGCAAGGTCCGACTATTTAATAGACCCACATGACTAGAGTCGATGATGGATCGAGATGCTATGTGGATGACCGCGCTAGGCTGATTGGGGGAAATGCATAATAATAAACATATTAATTTATTTAATTTATTTGATCATTTATTTAATTTAATTTAATTAATTAATTTAGTAGCTCCAATTTATTTTATTTATTTATTTTATATATTATATTACGTTGAATGATGTGTAGGAAAGCTTTAAGGAGCGCCTAGTGGAGCTAAAATATAAAAATTTAATTTCTCAAATTTGAGGGTATTTGTCTCATTAATAATAATAATAATAATATTAAATTTCTCTAATTCATATTAGTGTGTATTTAAGATGAAGTCACCAGGATACACATGGGATGAGATAGACTTCGAAATCTTGGGGAACTTGAGTGGTGATCCTTACACCGTTAATACAAGGAGCAACAGTTTCACCTATGGTTCAACCCTATTGCAGATTTTCACACTTATTCCATTCTTTGGAATCCACACTGCATTGTGTAAGTACCATTTCCGAGTAATCCATATAAGTTTTTCTTAAATACAATATCTAGTATTAATGGATGAGCCAAGTATTTAAGTTATTGGGAATTGCAAAGTTGCTTATATAATTGCAGGTTGAGATTCTTCAATTTTGAAAAGAAAGAGTTTCAGTTTTTGTTTCCCTAGATACATTGAAATATCTTAAATTAAATAAGAATATATCATCTAGATTGTCAATAAATGGTACGCCCATAAGAGAATTCAAGAACATGGAGTCAATTTGTGTCCCCTTCCCAAAGAGGCAGGTAATGAGGATATACTCAAGCCTATGGAATGTAGATGAGTGGGCAACAAGGAGTGGTCTTATAAAGACTGATTGGACTCAAGCTCCATTCATTGCCTCCCACAGGAACTTCAAAGCTGAGGCTTGCACTTGATCTTTTGGCAAGCATTTTTGTACTCCAAATTATGCTTGGCTAAGACAACAATTGGATGCAACTAGCCTAAGAAGGTTCAAATGGATGCAGAAAAATTACATGATTTACAATTACTACACTGACACTAAGCGATTTCCTCATGGCTTCCCTCCAGAATGTTATCACTCATCATAGATCATATATATGTATGTATTTATGTACATATGTTTATGTATAAACTGGCAATCACCATGCATATACTTCTCTAGTTCTCTAGTTTCATGTGTACGTCCTCTTTCACAAAGTGTAAAATATGATTATTATAACATAACGTAAATATATTCAGCAAGTGATAATATGAGAAATTTTAGCTTTCAGAATTTCAATTCTGCTTTGATCTATATAGAGTCTAATATTGTTATTTCCCATAGATGATAGACCAATATGATAATATACTTTTATTTTTATCTTTTTGTAATTTAGTATTTATTATAAAAAAATTCTCAAAAGAAGAAGTAGTATTTAATTTTATAAGACTTAAGTTCTTTTAATTCTTGATCAATATAGGATGTGATATAACATTTATTTGTTTTTTGTGTTATATTGAATTAACACTTCAACATTAGACTTGTAGCCTAATGACTTCTACATATTAAAATAGATTCATTTTGTTCAAACAAAGGTAAGAGCATAATTAATGAGAACTGATCTACAAGAATTCAGAATTCTCATGGGTTGAAACTCGAGGGATCATAGCAGCTTTGAATTTAATATGCAAAATTTAAATATATTCTTTAGAAATTGAGAGTAAAAATAAAATATATTAAAAGAATTAATATGTTAAACAATAGTAATATCTTTCTACCATCAAGGGTGGTGGGTCAGAGTGAGCTGTAGGCTAGGGTAATTTAGAGAAAAAAATTATTTATCTTTAAATCCTTCAACTTACTATAATTTCGAGATATACAAGTTTAGCCTAGGGTAATTTAACAATTGTCATTATAAGAATATATTTATAATCTAGGTCAAATTGACTAAAATTTCTAGTTATGCTATTGATTACCTTATCATCTTTATCTTATTTTATTTACAAATAATTAGCATGTATATATATACGAGCTTAGGTTAATAATTTGTTCAAAAAGATCCAAAACTTGTTGTATTAAACTGAAATAAATAAAAATTTAAATAGAGAATATGAGAGCTTAATTGAAATAATACTAAAAAGGGTGGAAAAAAGAAAATTAGTAAAACGCGCTACGACTTTCTGCTTAGGAAATAGATGCTCTATCCACTGAGCTACAGGCGCCTTTTTGTAATCATCAGGTTAATATATTCACCATGGCTAGCGACGTCATTACAATATCACAATCTATTATTTTAAGGTTAAATATTTTAATTTTAATGAATTTTATCATATTGCATGAATGAGTCTTTTTATTTTTAATAATTAATCTTAATATTCTTTTTATTTAATAAAATTAACTATTTATATCATTCTGTTAAATTTTTCAATTAGTCAAATATTATTTTTATTTAAAACACCAACTTTAACTTTATAAGTAAAAAGTCCTTAAACGTTCTTGAATTTTATCAAATTATACTAATAAATTTTCTATTCCAATAATTAATTGTAACATCCTTCTCATAAATATTAAAAAATTAATCTAAGTTAATGGATTTAATAATTTAAATAAAAATATTTAAATTTTATTAGACTAACACTTCTATATTTAAAATTTAGATCCTTCAATATTCAAAAGTTAAAGTTATAAGCTACTAAGAGAATTTAAAAAAAAAAAAACAGGATTTGTACTAAGTTACTTTAACTAAAGAAAACCTTATTTAAAATTACATAAGAAATTTATAAGATAATATTTCATAATTAATTAAGTTAACTATTATTAAGCTAAAAAAATTACAACCTAATAATATTCTTTTAAAATATAAATAAATTTTAATACTATATATATAAAGCTTAGAGTTATCACGGGCGATATTAATATAGTAATATTAGTGAAGATAAATAATAGTACTTTAGTTTTATTTAATATTTCCTTTTAACAAAATGATATAATAATTTAACATAATAAAATTAGAGGAGTGTTAATGTTAGTTATGAAAACAGAGGAATCTAGTAATATAATTTAACGAAACTCAAATGTGTTAAAGTATTTAATCTATTAAAGGTATATTAGACTTTCTATTCACATTTAACTTCTATTTTTTATTTAATAATAGAAAAATGTTAAACTAATTATTAAAAATATAAGAATTTACTAATATAATTTGATATAATTTAGGAATGTTAAAATAATTAATCCTTATTCTAAGTATAATATTAATATTTAAATTTTAAAAATATTTGTTCAAAGAAGACAATGCAGATAAAACTCCCTTCATTCTTGGAAAGAGGAAAACAATTGTTAGAATATCATAGATTCTAATTTTGGAGCCAATAAGTAATAAGCTCATATTTTAATCTTTTAATTAATTAATAAGCTCATATTTTAATCTTTTAATCAATTAATAAGCTCATATTTTAATCTTTTAAAATTGTTAAAAATAGCTGATTCACCTAATAAATTTAGGTCATAAAAAATTTATATAGGTTCTTGAACTTTACACTAAATATCAAATTTTATAAAAATAAATATTTATTAAATTAGAGTGAAATTTATTTTATATTTCAATATAACTTAATTCTAATATTTAACAAAAATGATTGCATAATATTTTCCATTAGAAGTATGTAGTTAAATAATATTATCAAAATAAGATTAAGGTTTTATAGAATTAAAATAAAATTTTATGTATTAGCAATGTTTAATCTTTGTTTTTAATAAAAATAATAACTTAATAAACTGAAAAGTTTTAAGCTCGACTCAAATCTTAATCTAGTAAGGATGTTATTGGTTCAAACTGATATAAGGATGTTATTGGTTCAAACTGATATGCATGAATGACTTAATATTCTTAAATTATTCTAATTAATATTTCAAGACTTATTTGACATATTTTTGTTATAATTATTAAAAAATCTTACTATTTTTATAATTTATATAATGATAATCAAATTTTATAAATATAATAAATTATCACAATTTATAATCATTAATTATCAATTAGCATGATTGTTAATTATTAATTATTAATTAAATATTAAGATTAAATTCTGTAAAATTAAATAATTTTACTCTAACTCAATTTAAAACTATTTTCAGAGTTTGATATTTAGTGTAGTTCAAGGATTAAATTGAACTTCTTTTTATAAATGAAATACTTTGATCGGAGCGTATTGAGATCTTAACAAGTTGTCTCAAGTTGGCTAGAAACTATATTCAGGTGAATTATTCATTAGCTCCAAGTTCAAGGGCCAACTTGATCTTTTGGCCAATAATAAGATCTTAATTTTTGAAGAGGCTTTCTATCTTATTTTCCTTCTACAAAATAACTTAAAAATTCAATTATCTCTCCTTAAATTTAAGAAGGGAGAAAGTGACTTTTAAATATATTATATTATTTCTTTTTCTTCCGTTTTTAATTTTTTTTAAGAGTCATATTCTCTCTATTTATTTTTTTTATTTTATTAATAAAAAGTTAACTAGAAAAAAAAAAGTATTATTGAAATATACATAAATTTCAAAGTAAGTTAAAATAGAGAATTAATTATTTATAATTTAATAAAAAGACATATAAGAATACCATTAAAAACGCTTTAAGCAAACGATTAGTTTTAACCTCAATTCATAGATTCAAATTCGATGGCCTGCAACAGTGAAAGCAATAAAATATGAAATTCAGTATGCATGGCCAAATAGTACATAAATAAAGGAAAATACAAGTTTTGCCTTTGCATTTTTATATTTTTTGATAATTACCCTTTGTATCTTTATTTATATATATTCAATCCTTGTATTTTTATTTTTATCCACATTAGATTCTTTTGTAAAAGTAAGTTAGCGATACACGCTTTGTTAACAAGAATATGAATAATTTTCTAAAGTTTTTTGTATTAAATTTTTATACACTTGCCTCCTATATTCTTTTTTAAAAATATATACACAATTTAGTCTTAATATATTACTAACAAATTAATAAATTATGTAATTACTAAGATTATAGAAAGAAATATTTAATCGACTTTCAACTTTCATAATATATATATATATATAACAAAAATACTTATTTTTTATAAACATTTTGATTGTTATTAACATTTATATATTTTATTAATTGACTTATGGTTTGACTAATTTTACACATATTCTTAATTAAAACAGTAAGTTAAATTAGATTATAATAACTATTTAGGTTCTAAATTTTAAATAATAAGTTTCAAGGGGCTAATATTGCTAAAAATTTAAAATACCTACCAGGAAAAAATTATTTTGTTTTAGTTCGATTAATAATCATATATGAGATAGCAAATGATATAAATTTAGAAACAGGTAGGCCGGCTAGTCTGATGCCAAAGTGCACTTGGGAGAAAAGGGAAGCTTGGCTTAGAGAGTAGCTTTCCTTAGAGAATAAATATGTTCAGAGGGCACACAACCCATTCTCTGCTCTTTTTCTAAGCATTTCAGAATTACTTTGATGACTTGTTCTAGAACCTTCCTTACTTTAGCTCGCTTCGAGGGTCACTATGGTGTGGCTGAATATAGAGCAATCCGCCCCTACAGCCTTTGATCAATAGATTATTTAGAACTTCAGAAGATGGTCAAGGTAGCTTGCTTCCAAGCCACTGTACTAGATGCACATGTAGTCATAGTAGTCGGCTCAAAATGCCTCTGTTCTATACTAAAATACTACTTTGGATGAATGGGGAATTACGTCGCTCTTTGATCTGCAGAATAAGGCCTATAAGCTCTCTATTTTAGTTTTATGGCAGAGATCTCTCCACACCAAGGAACCAAATCACAATGGATCGAAGCCCTCTGATGCAATAAAGACAAAAATTACAAATGATCCTTTAAACTTTCAAGGAGGTCCAATGACAAGATACAAGTCCAAAAGGATGCAAGAAGCTTTGTTAGGCTTAATTAAAGATATTTGGAGTGTTCAAACACAACAAGGCTCAGCCCAAGATTTAGGATTGCAAAAAGGATCTAAAATCATCAATTTAGTGCAATAAGTTTGAGCTAAACTCATAAGTCCAATAAGATTCATTTGAAGCCTTTTTATTTTCATTTTTATTAGGTTTTTCTTAAGTTATGGTGTGATTAGTTGTCATTTAGAGTTATAAAATGGATGCACATAATTAGTTATAATTTGGAGTTACAAAATGGATGCACATAATTAGTTATCATTTAGGAGTTACAAAATGAGTGACATCAATATAAAAAACCACTTTTAATAAGTTTTAGGGGGAATTAAAGGGAAAAACGTGGGGAAGCTCAAAAGACATCCATTTAGGTTTCTTTGTCTTGTTTTGGCTATAAATATCAAAGCCAAATCCATTTGTAAATATACAGAATTGATGAATGATAATCTTTGTTTGCTCTTTGTGTGTGTTTTTGCTTAAGTTCTTGCATGAACTTTGAACTTATCAAACTATTTTTAGTTTGTGGCATTCTCTGACCAAAATCTTGTGTTTGATTCTCAACTTATCAAATCATTCTTGGTTTGTGGTGTTTGGAGTTGAATTCAAGTGCTAGTTTCATTGTTGGAACTAGTTTTCCCTAACTTCACTTGAAAAGATCCTTGGGTTTTGGAATCATCTTGATTGGAGGGTGTTTTCTTACATTCCATATGTATCATAACTCATTAGTTATTGGGGTGTATGGTTGCTAAGATGATGATTTCCTATCATTTTGTATCAGAGCTTGCTTCAAATTGAGGTTTGCTTATCTTTTATGTTTTGTGTGTTATTGAAGTTTCTCATCTTCTTCACTTTTTCTTTAATTGTGCCGAATTCTTCTTGTTTCAATTTTTTTCTTCTAAGTACTCTTTGTTTCAAAGTTTACACGTTTGTGTCCATAAAGTAAAATTTTATTGTCCCTTGCTAAAAGATTTTGTGTTGTTTGTAATTTCTTTTCACTTTTGTTATTATTATTACAAAATAAAAAAAAAGAATCCAAAGATCAAACAAAAAGAAGGTTTGGATGGCATAAAAGCCCTATTCTATTGTTATATTTCATTGTTTTCTTGTGTCTAGCTACTTTAAATTTGGCCTTACCTAACAACTTGATCTAGACCAACCTTTTCTTTCACTCCATTGAATTGCCATAATCTGATTTGGTTTATTTAGGTTATTAGTTCATCTAAGAACCTAAAGCAAAAGTAAGAGAGGTAAGGCAATAGTGATGAGACTAGCATCGAGAAAAGTCAAAACTTTGAGTGAAACACGAGTGGGGTGACATTTTAATTGAGAGAAACACGTGAGGGAGTGTTTTTGTGAGGCTATCCTAACTTGTTGATGCAATAAAGACAAGAATTACAAATGATCCTCTAAACTTTCAAGGAGGTCCAATGACAAGATCCAGGTCCAAAAGGATACAAGAAGCTTTGTTGGGCTTAATTAAAGACATTTGGAGTGTTCAAACACAACAAGGCTCAGCCCAAGATTTAGGATTGCAAAAAGGATCCAAAATCATCAATTTAGTACAATAAGTTTGGGCTGAACTCATAGGTCCAATAAAATTCATTTGAAGCCTTTTTATTTTCATTTTTGTTAGGTTTTTCTTAAGTCATTGTGCGATTAGTTGTCATTTGGGAGTTACAAAATAAGTGACATCATGTAAAAACAACCACGTTTAATGAGTATTAAGGGGAATTAAAAGGAGAAACGTGGGAAAACTCAAAAGACATCCATTTAGGTTTCTTTGTCTTATTTTGGCTATAAATATCAAAGCCAAATCCATTTGTAAATATAGAATTAATGAATGATAATCTTTGTTTGCTCTTGTGAGTGTCTTTGCTTAAGTTCTTGCATGAATGATAGGAAATCATCATCTTAGCAATCATACACCCGAATAACTAATGATTTGATAAGTTAAGAATCAAACACAAGATTTTAGTTAGAGAACGCCACAAACTAAAAATAGTTTGATAAGTTCAAAGTTCATGCAAGAACTTAAGCAAAAACACTCACAAAGAGTAAACAAAGATTATCATTCATCAGTTCTCTCTTACAAATGAATTTAGCTTTGATATTTATAGCCAAAACAAGACAAAGATACCTAAATGGATGTCTTTTGAGCTTTCCCCCGTTTTCCTCTTTAATTCCCCTTAAAACTCCTTAAAATGGCTATTTTTTACATTGATGGCACTCATTTTGTAACTTCCAAATGACAACTAAACATGTGCACTCATTTGTAACTCCACACAACACACATATAACTCACACCTAATAAAATAATTCTTAATTAAATAAAAATAAACTAAAAGAATTACTTAAGTTAAAACCCAAAAGATAAGAACCCATATAAATATGAGTTAAGCCCAAAGGCCTAATCATAGCCGAATGGCTTTTATTCTTCAAAATGAACTGAATGCTTCATTATAAGGTTGGACTCTTGTTTTCATGCATGAGTTGCATTTCCATTTTGGAGCTTTTGGTGCATGCCTTTTCAATGGAATCTCATGGCAACCTTGATTCATATCATTCCCCCTTTCTTGAAAGAAAATTCGTCCTCGAATTTTGCCCAAATATTGCGAAAGAAATAAACATATAATATCAAATGGTAATAGAATGCCATCATCAACCTGCAATTCTTTTGCAATAGTGATTAGAGGATCTTTAGAACAAATAATATTTTTAGTACCAATAAATCCAACATGCTCAAAGATTCAATTTCATCAAGCAAAACAGCTTCATTCTTCACTAACTGAATCTTTGCTTCTTCATTAACAACAAACTCTTCATTGTTGAATTTATTTAGAGGTAGCAAATCATTGTCTTCCTCACCATCTTCAATTGTCACATCTTCAAAATCTACATTAACTTCAGTATCACCCTTATTTATAAAGAAATAAGATCAAGAGCTATAATGAGATGAACTTAATTAATCCTAGAAACTAACAAGTTAATAGGATTAAATTAAGGTAGAAGTGAAATCAAAACCTAAACAATAAGTTTTAATCTCAAGAACACTTAAAGAAACTCTTTAAGCAAAAATAAGGTTTTCTATTCAATCAAATATATATATATTTTGAATTACATAGCTCTATTTATAGAGTTTAAAACATAATAATCCTAATCCTAGAATGACTAGGATATGCGGCCAAGATTCCTAAATCAACAAGGAAACAAATAACTTCTTAAAGATAGGGATAAGATATGGTCAAGATTCCTAAATAAACAAGGAAACAAATAACTCCTAAATAGATGTCATCAGGACTCCTTGCTGGATTAGGATCTTTAGTGGAATTATGATTCTTTGTTGAAGTAGGATTCCTTGTGCTACATGGGTTCTCATCATCAGGACTCCTTATTGGATTTAGGATCTTTAGTGGAATTAGGATTCCTTGTGCTACATGGGTTCTTGAGAAAAGCTTTAATGTCATAAAAACAAATACTTATGCTTGTTTTAAAAGAAAGTTTTCTAACCACTAACGATCTTATTGTTTCTTTGCCTTCAAGTTTCAAGTCTCTTTTGCAGGAGTTTGAGGACGTGTTTCCCGATGAAATTCCAAGTGGGTTACCACCCATTCATGGAATTGAGCACCAAATTGACTTTGTACCCGGTTCTACCATACCCAATAGGCTGGCATATAGAGCAAATCCCGAGGAAACCAAAGAACTACAACGCCAAGTGGAAGAATTTCTTAATAAAGGTTATGTCAGGGAAAGTTTAAGTCCATGTGTTGTTCCTGTTATATTTGTCCCTAAGAAAGATGGTTCTTGGTGTATGTGTGTGGATTGCCATGCAATTAACAAAATAACTATTAAATACCGTCATCCTATACCTAGGTTAGATGATATGCTTGATGAGTTGCATGGGGCTGTTGTGTTCACTAAGATTGATATAAAAAGTGGTTATCATCAAATTAGAATGAAAGAGGGTGATGAATAGAAAACAACATTCAAAACTAAATTTGGTTTATATGAGTGGTTAGTCATGTCGCTTGGTTTAACTAATGCACCTAGTACATTCATGAGATTAATGAATCATGTTTTGCGAGCTTATATAGGCAGG
Source organism: Ricinus communis (assembly GCF_019578655.1). NCBI lineage: Eukaryota > Viridiplantae > Streptophyta > Magnoliopsida > Malpighiales > Euphorbiaceae > Ricinus > Ricinus communis. The sequence continues at coordinate 16,191,273 of NC_063264.1, read as the reverse complement.
TTTGTGGTTGTCTATTTTGATGATATACTTATTTATAGCAGGTCTTATGATGAACATGTAAAGCACGTGCGTTTAGTTCTTAAAACTTTACGCAAAGAAGTTTTGTTTGCTAACTTCAAGAAGTGCGATTTTGCACAAACAAACTTGTTTTTCTTGGTTTTGTTGTTAGTGCAAAAGGTGATAGGAAATCATCATCTTAGCAACCACACACCCCAATAACTAATGAGTTATGATACATATGGAATGCAAGAAAACACCCTCCAATCAAGATGATTCCAAAACCCAAGGATCTCCTCAAGTGAAGTTAGGAAAAAAAAACTAGTTCCAACAATGAAACTAGCACTTGAATTCAACTCCAAACGCCACAAACCAAGTATGATTTGATAAGTTAAGAATCAAACACAAGATTTTGGTTAGAGAACGCCACAAACTAAAAATAGTTTGATAAGTTCAAAGTTCATGCAAGAACTTAAGCAAAAACACTCACAAAGAGCAAACAAAGATTATCATTCAAAATTCTATATTTACAAATGGATTTGGCTTTGATATTTATAGCCAAAACAAGACAAAGAAACCTAAATGGATGTCTTTTGAGCTTCCCCACGTTTTTCCCTTTAATTCCCCTTAAAACTTATTAAAAGTGGCTGTTTTTACATTGATGTCACTCATTTTGTAACTCCCAAATGACAACTAATTATGTGCATCCATTTTGTAACTCCAAATTATGACTAATTATGTGCATCTATTTTGTAACTCTAAAAGACAACTAATCACACCATAACTTAAGAAAAACCTAATAAAATGAAAATAAAAAAGGCTTCAAATGAATCTTATTGGACCTATGAGTTCAGCCCAAACTTATTGCACTAAATTGATGATTTTGGATCCTTTTGCAATCCTAAATCTTGAATCGAGCCTTGTTGTGTTTGAACATTCCAAATGTCTTTAATTAAGCCCAACAAAGCTTCTTGCATACTTTTGGACTTGGATCTTGTCATTGGACCTCCTTGAAAGCTTAAAGGATCATTTGTAATTCTTGTCTTTATTGCATCATTCCCTCTCTCCTCGTAAGGATTCGTCCTCGAATCAGCCTCATTGTCAACTTCATCACCTCTGTTTGTCCATCCGTTTGTGGATGACAAGTTGTTGAGAATAGAAGCTTTGTTCCCATCTTGCTCCAAAGTGTCTTCCAAAAGTGGCTAAGGAACTTGACATCTCTATCACTGACAATTGTCCTTGGAACCCCATGCAATCTTACAATTTCTTTGAAGAACAACCCCGCAATATGAGTTGCATCATCTGTCTTGTGGCATGGAATGAAATGTGCCATTTTGCTAAACCTGTCAACAACAACAAAAATAGAATCTTTCCTTCCCCTTGACCTAGGTAATCCTAGAACAAAGTCCATAGAAATGTCTACCCAAGGTTCATTAGGTATGGGAAGTGGAGTATACAACCCATGAGGCATCACTTTAGATTTAGCTTGTTTACAAGTGATGCATCTCTCACATATTTTTTGAACATCTCTTTTCATTTGTGGCCAAAAGAAATGATTTTCTAAAACATCTAAAGTTTTTCTCACACCAAAGTGCCCCATCAAACCCCCACCATGTGCCTCCCTCACAAGCAACTCTCTTAAAGAAGATTGAGGCACGCATAACTTATTTTCTTTAAAAGAAAACCATCATGTCTATAGAACTTGTCAAACCCCCCTCTCTCACATGCCCCATATACATTAGCAAAATCATGGTCTGAATTATATAATTCCTTAATGAACTCAAAACCCAATAATTTTGCATCAAGTGTAGAAATTAGAGCATACCTTCTAGATAGAGCATCGGCAACAACATTCTCTTTACCTTGTTTGTACTTGATGATGTATGGAAAGGATTCAATAAATTCCACCCATTTAGCATGCCTACGGCTTAGCTTCCCTTGTCCTTTGAGATATTTCAAAGACTCATGGTCGGTGTGTATAATGAATTCCTTATACCAAAGATAGTGCTGCCATGTCTCTAAAACTCTTACCAAAGCATAAAACTCTTTGTCATAAGTTGGGTAGTTTAGACTTGCTCCACTTAGCTTCTCACTAAAGAACGCGAATTGGTCTTCCTTCTTGCATCAAGACTCCACCAATACCTATTCCACTTGCATCACACTCAACCTCAAAGGTTTTAGCAAAGTCAGGCAAAGCAAGTAAAGGTGCTTGAACTAAGTTTTTCTTTTAGCAAGTTAAAAGCATCATCTTGTTCTTTTCCCCACTTGAAACCCACATTCTTTTTAATGCATTCAGTTAAAGGTGCGAATTGTAGAGAAATCCTTAATGAATCTCCTATAAAAGCTAGCAAGACCATGAAAACTCCTAACATCATGCACACTAGTAGGTTTTGTCCACTCTCTAATTACTTTTACTTTTCTTGATCAACATGAATTCCCTTGTCATTAACAATATATCCAAGAAAAGTAATTTCATTAGTGCGAAAGTGCATTTCTTAAGATTAGCATATAATGTCTCTTGCCTTAACACATCAAAACCAGCTTTAAGTGTATTACATGCTCATCCAAAGATTTGCTATACACAAGAATATCATCAAAATAAACCACTACAAACTTTCCAATGGAAGCGCGCAAAACATGATTCATCAATCGCATAAAAGTACTTGGAGCATTAGTTAAACCAAACGGCATGACTAACCACTCATATAATCCATGTTTTGTTTTGAAAGCGGTTTTCCATTCATCACCCTCACGCATTCTTATTTGATGATATCCGGATTTTAAATCCACTTTAGAAAACACACAAGCACCGCGCGAATTCATCCAACATGTCATCTAGCCTAGGTATAGGATGGCGATACTTTACCGTTATTTTGTTGACGGCACGACAATCAACACACATCCTCCATGAACCATCTTTCTTAGGCACTAAAATTACAGGAACCGCACAAGGACTCATGCTTTCTTTTACGTACCCCTTATCCATAAGCTCACTCACTTGCCTTTGGATTTCTTTTGTCTTCTCGGGGTTGCATCTATATGCCGGCCTATTAGGTATGCTTGCACCCGGAATGAAATCAATTTGATGTTCAATTCCCTCGAATTGGTGGTAATCCTTTAGGCACATCTTCGGGAAAAAGCTCTTCATATTCCTGCAAAAGCTCAAGAACAACACAAGGCAAATCCTTATTAAGATCATTAGAAATCATCAAAACTTCCTTGTACATGAGTACAAGTAAGGGCTGCCTCAAGGTTAGTGTTCTCCTCACATCACTTGGCTTTGCATACACATTCATCTTTCTTTCACTCTCATCTCCCTTGTTTTCTCTCACCTTGTGTTTCCCATTACACTCACTTTTACCACTTACCTCACCTTTTTCTTTTTCACTATTTCTTGCTCCCTCCCCCGATATTCCCCGGGATGAAGATTCAAGCTCTTCATATTGTTGTTTAATTCTCACTTGATCATCAAAATGGCCTTGGGAGGTAATGGTCCAAGATTGAACTTTTGTCCATCAATAGTCAAGGAATATCGATTCTTGAACCCATCATAAATCACACGCCTATCATATTGCCAAGGTCTTCCTAATAAAACATGTCCGGCATACATGGGAACTACATCACAAAGCACCTCATCCTTATATCTCCCAATGGAAAAAGAAATTAGCACTTGCTTATTTACCTTCACAACACCACTATCATTCAACCATTGCAACTTGTAAGGCCTTGGGTGTTTGGTAGTTGGTAATTTCAATTCTCCACAAGCAAAGTACTAGCAACATTAGTACAACTTCCACTATCAACAATCATGTTACACAACTTATTAGCAATTAAACAATGAGTATGAAACAAATTCTCACGCTCTCGATGTTCATCGTCTTTACATTGCAAACTAAGTGTGCGTTGTACTACTAACACATCCCCTTTAGCATACTCAACATCACTAACATCCTCTAAAGTTGGCATGTCATCATTCTCATCATCATTTTCATTTTCACTTTCGGATTCAACAATTCCATCTCTAACAATCATGGTCCTCTTATTAGGGCAATCACGTGCATAATGACCATGTCCAAGACACTTAAAACACTTCAAGCTTCTAGATTGATTAGCTTGATTCTCAACTTTGTTTTTGCTGCCTATTTCATTTTTATTCTTATTCTCATCCACTTTAGGCTTAGCAAATTTATCATCCTTTTACTCCAATTCGATTTCCAATTAGAAGAACTAGAACTCGAATTAAGTTTAGAATCAAACTTACTTGCACCTTTCCGCTTGAGTTGCCTTTCAATTTTCATGGCCACATTCACCATGTCCTCAAGCTCCACATAATGTTGCAACTCCACAAGATCAGCAATATTCTTGTTTAGACCATTCAAGAATCTTGCCATGGTAGCCTCTCTATCCTCCTCCATATTTGCTTTAATCATAGCCATTTCCATTTCTTTGTGGTACTCCTCCACACTCATGGTTCCTTGCCTTAGAGTTTGCAATCGTTGATGCAAATCTCTATAGTAATAGTTAGGAATGAACCTCTTCCTCATGATGCGTTTCATCTCCATCCATGACCCTACGGGTCTTTCTCCATTCTCGTCTCCTTTCCTACACAATTGATGCCACCAAACACTAGCGTAATCACGAACTCAGCGTGAAGTTTTACCTTTTTCTCCTCCGAATAGTTATGGCATTCAAGATCATCTCCACCTTTTGCTCCCATTCCAAGTAGACATCAGGATCATTCTTTCCTTGAAAGGAAGGAATTTTCATTTGATCTTTGCCTAGGTTGCGATCTACACCATCTTGCCTTGATCTCCTACTGTGTCTCTTAGGATGGTCATCTCCACCAAAAGTGGTTGCTTGGTCATCCTCCAAATCATCTTCGGCATCATAATCCTCTTGTTCAAAGGCTAGTTGCCTTTCTCTTCTAGGCTCATTTTGAATTCTTGTAATAGTTTCACCTTGCCTTCTCACACTTTCAACAACATCATCCATTCGCCTATACATTCTTTCAAACTCTTTTGCATTGCTTGCAAAGTTTGCTCAATGGATGCTCCAACACTACTTGAAACTTGTTCTTTTGACATTGTGCGAAAAACTTGAAAAACAAGTTAGTATAGCCTCACAAAAAACACTCGCTCGCGTGTGTCTCTCAATTAAAATGTCACACCGCTCGTGTTTCACTCAAAGTTTTGGCTTTTCTCGATGCTAGTCTCACCACTATTGCCTTTTACCTCTCTTGCTTTTGCTTTAGGTTCTTAGATGAACTAATCACCTAAACAAACCAAATCAGATTATGGCAATTCAATGGAGTGAAAAGAAGAAAGAAAAGGTTGGTCTAGATTAAGTTGTTAGGTTAGGCCAAATTTAAAGTAGCTAGACACAAGAAAGTAATAAAATAAAATAATAGAATATGATTTCTATGCCGCCCAAACTTTCTCTTTTTTTTTTTTGATCTTGTGATTCTTTTTTTTTTAATGATAATAACACAACTAAAAAGAAATTATGAACAACACAATTTTTTTTTTAGCAAAGGACAACGAAGTTTTACTTTATGCGCACAAAGGTGTAAACTTTGAAAAGAATGAGTACTTAGAAGGAAAATATTGAAACAAGAAGAATTTGGCACAAAAAAATAAAGAAGATGAGAAACTTTAATAACACACAAAACACAAAGATAAGCAAACCTCAACTTGAAGCAAGCTCTGATACCAAATGATAGGAAATCATCATCTTAGCAACCACACACCCCAATAACTAATGAGTTATGATACATATGGAATGCAAGAAAACACCCTCCAATCAAGATGATTCCAAAACCCAAGGATCTCCTCAAGTGAAGTTAGGAAAAAAAAACTAGTTCCAACAATGAAACTAGCACTTGAATTCAACTTCAAACGCCACAAACCAAGTATGATTTGATAAGTTAAGAATCAAACACAAGATTTTGGTTAGAGAACGCCACAAACTAAAAATAGTTTGATAAGTTCAAAGTTCATGCAAGAACTTAAGCAAAAACACTCACAAAGAGCAAACAAAGATTATCATTCAAAATTCTATATTTACAAATGGATTTGGCTTTGATATTTATAGCCAAAACAAGATAAAGAAACCTAAATGGATGTCTTTTGAGCTTCCCCACGTTTTTCCCTTTAATTCCCCTTAAAACTTATTAAAAGTGGCTGTTTTTACATTGATGTCACTCATTTTTGTAACTCCCAAATGACAACTAATTATGTGCATCCATTTTGTAACTCCAAATTATGACTAATTATGTGCATCTATTTTGTAACTCTAAAAGACAACTAATCACACCATAACTTAAGAAAAACCTAATAAAATGAAAATAAAAAAAGGCTTCAAATGAATCTTATTGGACCTATGAGTTCAGCCCAAACTTATTGCACTAAATTGATGATTTTGGATCCTTTTTGCAATCCTAAATCTTGGACTGAGCCTTGTTGTGTTTGAACATTCCAAATGTCTTTAATTAAGCCCAACAAAGCTTCTTGCATACTTTTGGACTTGGATCTTGTCATTGGACCTCCTTGAAAGCTTAAAGGATCATTTGTAATTCTTGTCTTTATTGCATCAAAAGGAATTGAGGTTGATAAAGAAAAGGTGAAGGCAATCAAAGAGTGGCCAATTCCCACAAATGCAAGTGAAGTTCGAAGTTTTCATGGACTAGCAAGCTTCTACAGGCATTTTGTGAAAGATTTCAGTACCATTGCCGCACCATTGAATGAATTAGTAAAGAAAGATGTGAAGTTTAATTGGGGAGAAGCACAACAATCGGCGTTTGACTTGCTTAAACAAAAACTTACTTCTTCTCCTATTCTATCTCTTCCTAATTTTGATAAAACTTTTAAGATTGATTGTGATGCTTCCAGTATAGGTATTGGAGCTGTTCTAATGCAAGATGGTAGCAAAAAGTTAAATGGAGCAAGCCTGAAGTATCCAACTTATGACAAGGAACTCTATGCACTTATTAGAGCTTTAGAAGTATGGCAACATTACTTGCTGCCCAAAGAGTTCGTGATCCACACTGATCATGAATCCTTGAAGTACTTAAAGGGTCAAAACAAGCTGAATAGAAGACATGCTAAATGTAGTGAGTTCATTGAAGCATTCCCTTATGTCATCAAGTACAAGCAAGGTAAAAATAACATAGTGGCCGATGCTTTATCTAGAAGGTATGCTTTAATTGCTGTTTTAGATGCCAAATTACTAGGTTTTGAATTAATCGAAAACAACATGATTTCTCTCTTACACGAATGATTTACGTCTCGTCTTACTTGATTATCAAGCTAAGCCCCACTGTCGCTAGTTCAGCTTGTCAATTGTGTTCCACTAATCCCTTATGCCAATCCTTGTGTCATCAGGGAGTCCTCGTGCCTATAAAAACATGGAATGACGAAGATCCTAATAGTGTAAATACTGAATTGGAATATCTGGCGTGCCTCAATTCACGTTGTTCCTTCTCTTCTCTAAAAGATTCCTCGGCAATCATTTGAAGAATGGTATCAATACTCAATCAACTAATTTTCTTTCTTCTCATTTGTCCAATCATTAGATCAGTTTCTGTGATAGTTGCTTCCACATGCTTTAACTCAACACTCCTATTTATGCTTCCTAAATAAAACTAAATAATAATACAAGACATGAACACTGAGAAAATAGGTAGGATTTCATATCCGATAAGAAAAGAATTTACAAGTTTTTTATTCTCTTCCATGGCTAAGGGTAAGGATCAAATCAATGTGATTTAAACACAATGGTAGTCAAAGAATACAAAAGAAAGGAAGGACGTAAGCCATAAGTCTAGGTTTGCTAGTGTGGGTCATCATAAGTCCGCAAAGTTCTTGAAAAAAGCCATAACTTAATTCTCTATAAGGTAGAAAACCGAAATAGTATGCTCACTAGCCTCAAATATTCGGTTGCATGCAGTTTTCATAGTGCAAAAGCCCTCATTCCATAAGAAGAATAGACTAGAAGATAAATATGAATAAATAAATAAAGAAAGACGAATAAAATAAAGTCAAATCAAGAGCTAGAGAGGAGTTGAGTGGCCAACAACTCTTATAGTCCCAAATTTTATGAGCTAGCTTAATAAAAATAAAGGAGAATTCATGTGGGCCTACCTAATCACACTCCGACCCAAATTGCATCATTATATGTGTCCCAAAGATCAAAATGTTTGCATACCCACTTGTATTAATCGAAAGCAATATGGTTTCTCCCTTATGCGCATCGATTTGTGTCTCGTGCTGCTTGATTATCAAGTCATGCCCCAATGCCACCGGTCAAGATTGTCAATTATTTTCCCATGATATCTTATCAAAAGTAAGGGAAAATTTGTGTGCGCATATCTAGTAACACTCCGGCCCAATATACTTCTTTATATGCCTCCCAAATTTCAAAAACACTCTCATTTGCACTTGGATTAATTGAAAGCAACATTATTTCCCTTTTACATATGTGGATTTATGTCTCGTCCTACTTGATCATCAAGCTAAGCCCTAATGCCACTAGACAAGCTTGTCAATTGCGTTCTAATGATCCTTTACACTGATCCTTGTGTCATCATGGAGTCTCGTGCCTAGAGGAATAAGGAATGATAGAGATCCTAACGGTGCAAATCTCGCATCATAATATTTAAGTGTGCCTCGATTCATGTTGTTCATTCTCTCCTTCAAAAGATTCATCCATGAGCTTTCTGAGAATGATATCCATACCCGATTAACTAATTTTCTTTCTTCGCATTCGTCCAACTATAGGATCACTGCCGGATGTGCATAGTTTTACGCATATTTGCTTGCATATTATTGCGTATGTTCTTAGCAATTATTATGGTTTTATTCCTAGATCGCCCGTGTTTTGTCTTCTTTTGCATTTCAGGAGCATTTACAGGACCGTCATCGGTGTTTAAGCAATTATAGATCAATACGTGCGGAAACGGACGAGAATTCTTCAAGATCGGACAAGAGCCCGCGTTACATATATTGAGCACGGCCTGAGTCAAGGCCGTGCTGACCATCACGGCCTGGACTCTGGCCATGACCAACCATCGAAACTTGGTCTTCAAAAACAATGCTTTAAACACGGTTTCCGTAGCCACCACGGCCTCCAGCATGGCCCGTAGTGGCCAGCACGGGGGGCAACACGGCCGTGGTGAAACCCTAGATGTGTGAGATTCATAGTTTCAGCAGTTTCAGCATGGCCTGGACTTCGGCCGTGCTGAAACAAAATATATAAGGAAAACGAATTTTTTAAGAAAAGGAGAGGGGGAAGGAGTGACATAGAGCCCTGGCGGCTGGTTCGGTTTCTGCACAGTATTGAGTGCAAGAGAGAGTTGCAGGGAGGAAGAATCCCGGAATCATAAGGTTCCGAGTGCAAAACAGTAGTGGGGCAATTGAAGAGGCAATTTAGGAGATTAATCAAAGTGTAGATCCAAATTTGGAGCTGTTCATCCAATTCGAGAGAAAAGGGTGTACATGTTTTATTTTCATTATTCTTTCATTGTAATTGATTTCCTATATTGTGTTAAACATGAACATGTTTAGCTAGACTGATTAAATCCATTGGGATTTCTTTACTATGTTGGCTTAATATTATATTGTTGGATTATTTGAAGTGGTTTTGTATTCTTCTTGGTTTCAGTATTAATAAGATAGCATTATTCATGAGACGTTGTGAATTGTGGTGTTTAGATTGCTTTGTGTGATTGAAAAGTCCATTTGGCAATTGGAATTTTGAATAGCAAGAACTGGTTAATAATCACTTAGAGATAAGGATAATTAACTAGCCGGATTAAGAATTAACAAAGCTTAATAGAGGCGTATTAAAGCTTAATGCTAATTTAAGAATCAATCGTTAGGAAGAGATTCCAACTTTAGGTTATTAGGTTTAGGAATTCGGTTATCGAGAGAGAGAAATCGAATTCAGTTAAGAATTCATCCACGGGTAGCATAATTGGATTCATCAATCGTTTATCTTTTGTTTGATCACCAACTATTTTAGGTTCCTTTTGGGTTTGCTTTCTTGTCTTAGTTATTTCATTTATCCATTCATTCCTGCATCTCCCTTAGAACTTAGCTTGTAGCTATTAGTTATTTTAAAAATTATTCATCACTAATTTTAGGTTAATATAACAAAGAACAAAGGAGTAACTCTGGGCTTTCACTTTCCCGAGGAATACGACCTTAATACTCGCCAATAGTGCTAGATTGCATCGATAGGTACACTGCCTTAGATTGTGGCTAACACAGATAGCACACATATCAAGTTTTTGGCACCGTTGCCGGGGAATATTTGAAAACTAGAGTGAAATTTGTTATTTGTTAATTTAGCCATTTTTTTATTTTATTTCTGTTTTGTTTGTATATATATATTTAGTTAATTTTATGATTCATGTAGAGAATGATAAGGAGGTTCAATGTTAAATTCAAACTCTTTGTATGATGCGTTGGAAAATGGGATTAGGAACCAAGAGAGTGCTAAAAATTGGGATACTCATGCATCATTACAAGCTCGAGTGGAATCGTTTTGCAGGGCTACCGATCAACTCTCCACTCCTATCATTTCATCTCAAGTTTTTTATGAATTTTGTTGTGGTTTATATTTGAGTAATGATTGTCCATTGTATAATGATGTTGCTCATTGTTCTTATAACTATGAACATGTGAATTATACGGGAAGTTGGCCAAATGACTCGTATGGAAGCACCTACAATCAAGAATGGAGCACTCATTCACCCTTTGAATGGAGCTTAGATGGCCAAGAACCACCAGAATTTCAGCAGCCTAATCTTGCACCATCAACTCAAGGTGAAGAGTTAGTGTTACAGGAGCTGATGATGAGGTTTATTGCAAGTCTTGATGATAGATTCCAACAAACAGAGAGGATACTTGAAGATCAACAAGCCTCGATTAAGAACATAGAGCATCAAGTAGGCTTAATCTTCAAGTTACTAGCTGAAGAGCAATTGGGAACTCCATCAAACGCTACCAAATCCGAGGAACACTTGAGCGCCGTCACTTTGCATTCAGGTCATAATTTTTCTGGTTTATCTATTATGTTTGACGATGATGCTTTGGTGCAGGACGACTCTTTGAACATGGAGATAGAACCAGAAAAGGAAGAGGCAAACATGATCCCTCTGAAAGACTACCAACAGGAACGTACAGTCGATGATGCTGAGTTGCAATTAGAGGAATTATTGGTGGATTTTCCACCAGTCCCTTCGATATGGAAGATGAGCACGAGTTATCCAATGAAGAAGTCTTGGAGGAGCTCGAGTTTCTTCCAGCGAGTGAACCAAGACAAGGACTAGAGAAAACCATTGACATTCCTGAAGAAATTGCCCAACTTCAGCTTTCAAATTGGAAGAGCCCTTAGAGCATCATGACTACGTTCAATTATACGAGGAGCGAGCTTTGCCCATCATACTGGCAGCTTGTTTGACAGTTGGGAAGAGGAAATTGATGATTATCCCTCTAAGCGGATACTTGAAGACATTTGCCTGGAAGAAGGATGGATGGTCGTCGATCACGGCCATTTGCCTTTCACCATGAGTCCAGCTAAGAAGACTAATCACATAAAAGAGAAGCGCTTTTAGGAGGTAGCCCAATTTTTATCTTTAATTTCTAATATTTTAACCTTTTGTTTTGAAACATTTTATTAGTTTTAGTTTTCATATTTTATTTAATTTTCGTTTCAGTTTCGATTTTATTTCTTTATTTTATTATTTTTAGATTCTCTGAGGCTGAATTTCCACAACATCGGCCTCGATGGATGATCAGGCGATCCCCTAGATCTTTTATTTCTCGCATTTATTTACTTCATTTTTCATACATGTCATGCACTTGGATTGTATTACCTTTGTTCTCTTAGTTGAGCATCCCATGCGAGTATCCTGACATTTTGCGAGGATGGTGTGTTTTTCAAGTGTGGGGTGGTTGTGGGTAAACCTTATAATCCTACTCTCTCATATGATTCTTAGATATATCTGAAATTGCTATCACTAGGTGTTGTGTATTGTTAGGATGTTAGAACACTGTGTTTTTCTGAACTTGAGTATGCTATTTTTGAGCTGATTGATGACTTGATTTATAGAATTGTACTTACTTTTCTTTGTTGTTTATTGTCCTTGGAAAACAATTGATGGTGTTTTACACATCAACCCTGTCGGGTTAAACTAGTGTTATTTAATTATTTTTTGAATTGTCGAATTTTAACTTAGAATGTTGATAATGTCATATGCATGTGTTTCTTAAGTAATGATTCAATTAATGATGTTGTGAACCAATTGCACCTAATACGACACCTCAAAGTGAGATTTTGAGCCTGTTGAGCATTCATTATACTTATGCTCTTTATATTTCTTGTTTGAGTGTGCATTGTACTTGACTTTGCTTCTAGAACTTGCTTTGTAATGCGTGTTGAAGTTACATGAATATTGTGAATACCATGAGATGATTTGGGCGATTTAGGATTCACCACATTTGACCAAAAGCCTATCACCTTATGTTTCCATTAGTTAGCCAGTTTTGAGCCTTAACCTTTTCTTCATAATCTATACCTATACACTTCAATTATACCATTCTTTACATTTATCTTTCCTTTACCCTTATGCTGGAATTTCTTTCTGTGATTTGTTCAACTTTATGTGGGATTAAAATGCCAGTTGTTATGTTGGTAAATTCACTAAATCGTTTTGATATTTTAAATGCTCCCTTTGATCCAATTTGTATTTGTTATTCTTTATGTTTATTCGAGTTGTATGCAGCGGTCGCTAATAAGCTGCTAGTTCATTATTAAAAAAAAGAAAAAAAAGAAAAAGAAAAAAAGAAAAAAAAAGAAGAAGAAAAAAAATATAATAAACAAAATTCTTTAATTATTTATCTCTTTATTGGATTTAGAGCATTTGCGAGCGTTATTCTATGAAGTAGGGATTTTAGTGAATGATTCTTTTTATGATCTTAGGCATTTAATCCTTTGAGCATATACTATTGTTTATCGCACGAATTCTAGCATTTTCACACTTCTGTCCAAATCTCTGTACCTTTACCTTAGCCCCATTATAACCTTGGTAAAGACCTTTTGATTTTGGTATTTACTTGTTCACAGTAGCGAAGATATAATTTATGAGCAAGCTTATGGTGAGCGGGTCTTGTGCATTTATTTTGAGGGATTTGTTATTCACCTAATATACACTTTGAGCGACTTGAATGATCACAGTGAGGCACTGGTTCGTGATGTTTGTATTGAGTTGTCATTTAAGTTATTCATGCATTAATATTATTTCCATTCTCTGTTAATGATTTGCAATTTGATTTATGATTGAGTATCCTTTGAGATGTGTCAGATACTATCTGTTGTGGACTAGGGGCATAAACTATAAGGAATTGCTAACTGTAGTTTTATGAGGTGAGTTGTTAATTGCTTGAGGACAAGCAATAGCTTAAGCGTGGGGTAATTTGATGTGCATAGTTTTACGCATATTTGCTTGCATATTATTGCGTATGTTCTTAGCAATTATTGTGCATTTATTCCCAGATCACCTGTGTTTTGTCTTCTTTTGCATTTCAGGAGCATTTACAGGACCGTCATAGGTGTTTAAGCAATTATAGATCAATACGTGCGGAAACGGACGAGAATTCATCAAGATCGGATAAGAGCCCGCATTGCACATATTAAGCACGGCCTGAGTCAAGGCCGTGCTGACCATCACGGCCTGGACTATGGCCGTGACCAACCATCAAAACTTGGTCTTCAAAAACAATGGTTTGAGCACGGTTCTCGTAGCCACCACAGCCTCCAGCACGGCCCGTGGTGGCCAGCACAGGGGGCAACATGGCCGTGGTGAAACCCTAGTTGTGTGAGATTCACGGTTTTTCAGATAGCTTCGGACTCGGTCTTGACCGCCTGACCTGACCACGGTCATGCTGAAACAAAATATATAAGGAAAACGAATTTTTTAAGAAAAGGAGAGGGTGGAAGGAGTGACATAGAGCCCTAGCGGCTGGTTCGGTTTCTGCACAGTATTGAGTGCGAGAGAGAGTTGCAGGGAGGAAGAATCCCGGAATCGCAAGGTTCTAAGTGCAAAATAGTAGTGGATCAATTCAAGAGGCAATTTGAGAGATTAATCAAAGTGTAGATCCATATTTGGAGTTGTTCATCCAATTCGAGAGAAAAGGGTGTACATGTTTTATTTTCATTATTCTTTCATTGTAATTGATTTCCTATATTGTTTTAAACATGAACATGTTTAGCTAGACTGATTAAATCCATTGGGATTTCTTTACTATGTTGGCTTAATATTATATTGTTGGATTGTTTGAGTTGGTTTTGTATTCTTCCTGCTTTTAGTATTAATAAGATAGCATTATTCATGAGACATTGTGAATTGTGGTGTTTAGATTGCTTTGTGTGATTGAGAAGTCCATTTGGCAATTGGAATTTTGAATAGCAAGAACTGGTTAATAATCACTTAGAGATAAGGATAATTAACTAGTCGGATTAAGAATTAACAAAGCTTAATAGAGGCGGATTAAAGCTTAATGCTAATTTAAGAATCAATTGTTAGGAAGAGATTCCAACTTTAGGTTATTACATTTAGGAATTCGGTTATCTCGAGAGAGAAATCGAATTCAGTTAAGAATTCATCCACGTGTAGCATAATTGGATTCATCAATCCTTTATCTTTTGTTTGATCACCAACTATTTTAGGTTCCTTTTGGGTTTGCTTTCTTGTCTTGGTTATTTCATTTATCCATTCATTCCTGCATCTCCCTTAGAACTTAGCTTGTAGCTATTAGTTAGTTTAGAAATTATTCATCACTAATTTTAGGGTAATATAACAAAGAACAAAGGAGTAACTCTGGGCTTTCACTTTCCCGAGGAATATGACCTTGATACTCACCATTAGTGCTAGACTGCATCGATAGGTACACTGCCTTAGAATGTAGCTAACACAATTTAGCACACATTAGTGCCTATGATTGTCGCTTCCACTAGCTTTCTCTCAGCAGTTGTGTTTATGCTTCCCAAATAAAATCAAACTATCATACTAGATAAAGAGGAGTTCTCTGGTCAACAACTCTCATTGTCCTAAATTTTTTGAGCTAGAATAATGAAATTAAGGGAGAATTCATATGGGCCTACCTATATTCACATTTTGTTTGTTTCTTTTGTGTCCCTCTTTCTAATTTCTATCTAATATGATGTTTTGGTTTTACTTGGCGAGCATAAACAAGAGTGTTGAGTTAAAGCGCATGGAAGCAACAATCATAAGCACTGATCCAATGCATGGACAAATGTAGAAAAGTAATATTAGTTGACTGAGTATTCATATCATTCTCTGAATGATCGTAGGTGAATCTTTTAGACGAAAGAGGGAACGACAAGGATCGAGGCATGCCTAGATATTCTTATTCATGAGATGGACCATTTGGATATCCATCATTCCTTGCTCCTCTAAGGACAAGGACTCTTGATAAGATAAGGATTGGCATAAGGAATCATGGAAGAACAATTGACAAGCTTGACCAGTGGCATTAGGGTTTATATAGATATGACACCTCATCTCACGGAGCCCGAGATGGATATTTAAAACCAAATTCTTTCTAAAATCTTTTTAGTGTAGTTGAATAATAACATACTTACATATGTATATGCAATAATGTATTTGAAATCATAATTATGAAAAATAGATAATATGTTTTAATATGATGTTTCATTACAACGACTATTACTAGAAATGCCTTTATTAAACATTATTAAATAAGTTAATATACAAAGTTTGCCTTTAAACATTAACTTATAACATAGTCTTTTACATGTACATAACCACCATGGTATGAAACAAGAATGAAAATTTATGTACAAGTTACAATGAGTATGTATATGAATCCTCAGACGAGAAATGCTAGCCAACCTTACTCTCTCTTTTAGTCATACTTACTAGCTCAACCACCCACTATCAAGCCTTACTTCCTGAATAAAATTTATGAAAAGAGTAGAATGAGTATAAAAATAATCAATGAATAGATTTATAAGCAGAAAACAGTTTTAGATAACTGTAAGTAGAAGAAAGCCATATAATTATACAAAATATATAACGTTGTGAATCAAATTTGGGACTACGAGAGTTATCGCCCAGTCAATTCCTCTCTCGTTCTTGATTTGACTCTAGTTTATTTATCTTTCTTTATTTATTTATTAATATTTAGCTTCTAGTTTCTTCTTCTTATGGAATGAGAGCTTTTGCATTATAAAATCGCATGCAAGCGAATACTTAAGGCCAATGAGCATATTATTTTAGTTTTCTACCTTGCAGAAAATCAAGTTATTGGTTCTTTCAAGAACTTGGTGGAGTTATCAACACTCGTGCTAGCTAGCATAGACTTACCATTCACGTCCTTCCTTTGTCTTATGTTCTTTGTCTGTCCTTGTATTTAAATCAACTTGATTTGATCCTTACGCTTAGCCATATGGAAGACAACAAAGAACTTGTGATTTCTTTCCTTACTGGATCTAAAGTCGTACCTATATTCTCATTTTGTTTTTTTCTTTTGTGTCTTTCTTCCTAATATCTGTCTAGTATGATGGTTTGGTTTTATTTGGAGAGCATAAATACAAGTGTTTAGTGAAAGCATGTGGAAAGTGGCAATTATAGGCACCGATCCAATACTTCGACAAATATGAAGAAAGAAAATTAGTTGATCATGTACAGATATCATTCTCAGAATGATCACTATCACGATCCGATCTGTGGGACCATGACCGGCACTAGAGAGTGGGTAGGCATAAGGCCACTGAAACCCGTAGCAAGCCTAACAATTCAATAACTCAATCAAAGAATAATTCAAATTCTACCCATTATAACTATTTTCTAACTAACTTTCAACCATCCAAATACTACATATTTAATTCAGTCTGCCAACATAAATAGGCAATACCTAGTTTGACATGCCAAAAAAAATAATAAGTTTTGAAATTACTACTACGGAGAATCTAAAATTCTAAAAATCAAGCATACTAATAAAATCAGTTACATTAGACCCGAAGATAAAGGGAGTCAGGCTGCTAGAGCAAAAGAAGCGCGAGAAAATAACAACCACTTGAAAAATCACATGCAAGCGAATACTTAAGGCCAATGAGAATATTATTTTAGTTTTCTACCTTGCGGGAAATCAAGTTATTAGTTCTTTCAAGAAATTTATGGACTTATCAATACTCACGCTAGCTAGCACAGACTTATCATTACGTCCTTCCTTTGTCTTATGTTCTTTGTCTGTCCATGTGTTTAAATCAACTTGATTTGATCCTTACGCTTAGCCATATAGAAGACAAGAAAGAACTTGTGACTTCTTTCCTTAACGGATCTAAAGTCGTACCTATATTCTCATTTTGCTTGTTCCTTTTGTGTCTTTCTTCCTAATATCTGTCTAGTATGATGGTTTGGTTTTATTTACGGAGCATAAATACGAGTGTTGAGTGAAAGCACAAGGAAAGCGGCAATCATAGGCACCGATCCAATACTTTAACAAATGCGGAGAAAAAAAATTAGTTGATCATGTATAGATATCATACTCTGAATGATCACTGTCATGATCCAATCTGTGGGACCGTGACCGGCGCTATGGAGTGGGTAAGCGTAAGGCCACCGGAATCGGTAGCAAGCCTGACCATTCGCTAACTCAATCAAAGAATAATTCAAATTCTACCCATTATAACTATTTCCTAACTAACTTTCAACCACCTAAATACTACATATTTAATTCACTCTGCCAGCATAAATAGGAAATACCTAGTTTAACATGCCAAAAATAAATAATAGGTTTTGAAAGTACTAATGTGGAGAATCTAAAATTCTAAAAATCAAACATACTAAAAAATTAGTTATATTAAACCCGTATATGAAGGAAGTCGGGCTGCTAGAGAAAAAGAACTGCGAGAAAATAACAAACACTTGAAAAATCGCATGGAAGCGAATACTTAATGCCAATGAGCATATTATTTCAGTTTTCTACCTTGCGGGAAATCAAGTTATTGGTTCTTTCAAGAATCTGTGGAGTTATCAACACTCGCACTAGTGAGTATAGACTTATCATTTACATCCTTCCTTTATCTTATATTCTTTGTCTGTTCTTGTTTCGAAATCAACTTGATTTGATCCTTACGCTTAGCCGTATAGAAGACAACAAAGAACTTGTGATTTCTTTCATTACGGAATCTAAAGTCGTACCTATATTCTCATTTTGTTAGTCTCTTTTGTGTCTTTCTTCCTAATATCTGTCTAGTATGATGGTTTAGTTTTATTTGGGGAGTATAAATACGAGTGTTGAGTGAAAGCACGTCGAAAGCGGTAATCATAGGCACCGATCCAATACTTTAACGAATGCGAACAAAGAAAATTAATTGATCATGTATAGATATCATTCGCCGAATGATCACTCTCATGACCCGATCTTTGGGACCGTGACCGGCGCTAGGGAGTGGGTAGACATAAGGCCACTGAAATCCGTAATAAGCCTGACTATTCGCTAACTCAATCAAAGAATAATTCAAATTCTACCCATGTATAGCAGAATAATTTAATTCAGTCAACATGCAATCATAATATCAATGATGTAGAAAATAATATATGAATAGTAAATAGATAATTAATTTTATAAAATAGTTATTTAGATGAATAGTAAATAAATAAATAATTTAAATCTTTAAATCAATTAATCAGAATTGCTATATAAAATTTTAGCATGATACATGTATAGCATAATATAGCAGATATATGACTTTAACTCACAGTTCTGATGACTCCCCTAGAATACGGACATTTATTCCTTGTATAACGGGTCTAGAATTTTCCAGAAACACTTCTAATATTCATCAATTATTTACCAGGTGTCGGGCCATCAAAGCTGCATTATTCTTCCCGACTCCGCAACACAACGCAACTATATAAAAGGTCTTTATAAAATTATCATATTGCTTAATTTCGATAGCACAAAATTTTGATTTTCAAAGATACTTACACATATGCCTTAAATTATTTTTCTCAAATAACTAACCAATATAAATTTTTAATTAATAATTCTCTAAAATCAACAGGCTAAGAAATTATTGAGACGCTTGATAAATCGGTCGACTTGCCTTCAACTGCTGGAGGCTGATAGGCGATCCGAGTGCGCCTATGGACTCAATACAACACGTAGATGATGCTGCTAGCACCTGATTCTCCAATACAGTCCCCGATCATCCGGAAAAATCACGGACAGTTTCGATCGTTGATTTTCAAACAGAGTCCAATCGCTGCAAAATTAGTGCCATTGGAAAGCTTGTGACGCATAGGTCCTGAATATGTCCTCTGATCATTCGAAACCAACAACATTGGCCGGAAAGTTCAGAAATCCAAACTGGTGCCTATTTCTTTCTTCACCGGAAAACACCATCTCTGATCACCAATTTCGACACTACCACTGCCGATTTGAAGCTCAGGTCGAGGGGAGTCGTTTACCACCAAAAATAGTAGCTATCGATGCCGAAAACGCCATGAACAGCATCCAAAAGGCTGTTGTCATCTTCCTCATTTTTCGCCACCTTGCATTTCGTAGGTTGGTGCCACTATTGTCCTCTTCTTTTCATGGCTGCCTCCTACCGGTCCCTTCTTCTCAAACCAGCTCCTTTTTCTGCCATTAATGGTAGCCAAGCTTTCTCTCTCTCTCTCTCTCCCTTCTCTTCTTCCTCGTCCTTTTCTTTCTTTTTCTTTCTTTCCTTACATATATACATAATTAGTCCCTCTATTCTTTAGTTACTAACTATTAATCCTCGGAAGTTGTTCTTAAACCCTTAAGCTTAATGTCACTCTTTCACTTAAGCCCTTAGTTGTTACCTTTGGGCTAAATTAAAATTTTTATTAATAGAGAGTTACTTATTTAACCTTGCTTTTATATTTGATATTACCATAATGCCCTACCGACACTATTTATTTACAAAAATACTAACTAGTATATTTTCCACTAAAGCCCATATTAATTCAACTCTACTTTTAGCCTCCTCAAATATAAATTTCAATTTCATCCTAAAATAAAATTAACTTATTTAATCAATTTGTTTACTACTTTCAATTAAATCCAATACCATCTTGGTAATTAAAATTTACCTTTCCCCCAAATAATTTCTTTAAAATAATTATTTTTGGAGCCCCAATTAGGCAAATTTAATTTTTCTTATACATACTAAGTAAATACAAGAGTGATACTTACAAGAAGTAAATCACATTTTATATAATTCACTTATTTAATTAAACTTATTAAATATAGGTTAATAATTCCTTAAATTTTATCTAACATTTAAAATCCTTTTTAGAATAAGACCTCATTAATAATCTGTCATAATTCCTCCAATTTTAAAATAAAATTATTTACTCTAATCACATGTATTAAATTTTAAAACTTCTAGTTTTATTATTATCATCATCACAATCTTTATTAACTATTATTATTATTAAAAAAATTTCGGGTATTACATTCTTTCCCCCTTAAAAAAATTCGTCCTCGAATTTTAGAAGAATAAGGCTTACATTAAGATTGAAACAAATGAGAGTAGGAATCTCTCATCTCCTACTCAGCTTCCCAAGTATATTCCTCGATAGAGTGATTCAACCACAACACCTTAACCATCGGTATATCCCTAGAGTAAAGTTGGCAAATTAGAGTATCCACGATCATGACTGGCTACTCCTCACAAGTCAAATCTCGCTCAGATCCACATATTGAGGTCGCAACACGTGCGAAGGATCGAAAATATACTTCCTCAACACGGATATATGAAATACCAGATAGACATGCGAGAAATTTGGCGGCAAGTCCAACTTATATGCCCCCTCATCAATCCTGTCGATAATCTCAAGGATTCCACATAATGCGGGGCTAACTTGCCTTTCTTACCAACCCGCACCATAGCTTGCATAGGAGATGCCTTAGGAATACATATTCTCTGATACTAATCTCCACATGCTCCTGCTTCGGGTCCCAAAACTCTTTTGCCTAAAGAAAGCTGTCTGCAGCCACTCGCGGATAATAGGAATCTTCTCTGAAATGATCTGAACCAACTCTGGTCCTGCCAAATTCCATTCGCCAACTTCTTTCCTAATGACCCGTCCCTTACATGTACTGAATATCCTTAACATCCACATCATATCATCCATCTAGTTGTGATAACTGATACAAGACCATTTGGGTATTGAAATCATGTTGTCCCGAAACAGAACTCCACCTCGACTGGGATCTAGAAAGTCTCCTTTGTTCCTCTACAATCCAAAATGGAGTATCCTGAGCCATAGATCCATTCTCATAGCAACTAAGCTTGTCATCCAGAGAACCCCAAGCTAACATAGTTTACTTTGAAAGATTTACTTATTTATTTACTTATAATCATTATTAACAAAAATTATTATTATCTTGAAAAACACCTTTATAAAATCATAAAATCTCTAGTCATTTTCTTTTTATAAAATTCTAGAATATCACGCACTAGGGTGATGATACCCCTTATCACCAAAGGGTTGCGATGCATGATGTATGATGCATGTCCTGAAAATAAGTTATGGTGCTTATAGTATACTAGACTCGGCATTTTATATGCATGCCTAACAATGAAATGCCATAATGAGTTCTTGTGGGATTGGGCGTAATATTGTACTTTAAAACACTTCTATTCTATTAGAAAAATAAGTAGTGTTCACTGAAGCTTCTCTAGATTCCCAGCGCCTGAAAGATACACACCAACCACGATTCTTATTCTTCTTACAACCATAAAACTCCACCTTAAATGCTCTGACCTCTACTCGACATTTTAAGTATTAAGGCCAGCTTTACTCATTAAGACAATACTTGATGTGATGATGAGGCAATTTATGGCATGACCGCAGCTACACTTTACAGCAACCATAAACTGTATTGCCCACCGTCGAAATGACAATTGAAGTATCTAAGGCTGGTATGCACTAATCACTTATAGAAACGGTAATGAGTCTACCATGCTTCCTAACATCTCGCAAAAGAAAGTGCACCACCACTGAGTAGGGAACTCATCACAAATCTCTGACCTTGCTATCGCTATTGCGTTTATTCTTAATACAATATCAAAGATAAGCTCACAAGAAAAAGAAATAATAGACTCTCTAATAATAAATGCTGAAACTAGAGTCCATGAAAACAACTTTGTCATGATCCTAGATTCGCAGTACAAAGAATGCTAACCTAGGTTGAAAGAAATCTAAAACTAGGCTTTGATACCAACTTTGTCATGATCCAATTTGTGGGACCGTGGCCGGCGCTAGGGAGTGGGTAGGTATAAGGCCACCAAACCTGTAGCAAGCCTGACCATTCGCTAACTCAATCAAAGAATAATTCAAATTCTACCCATAATAATACTAATTATTTATTATAAGGTATTACATTCTACCCCCCCTTAAGAAAAACTTCATCCTCGAGTTTTAAAAGAAACAAGGCTAACGTCAAGATTAGAACAAATGAGGGTAAAGATTCCTCATTTCCTGCTCTGTTTCCTAGGTACACTCTTCTGATGAATGGTTCCGCACAACACCTTAACCATCGGTATAACCTTAGAGCGCAGTTGGCGAACTTGAGTATCCATGATCATGACCGGCTGCTCCTCGTAAGTCAAATCTTCACTTACTTCCACAAATTGAGGCTGCAACACGTGTGAAGGGTTCGAAATATACTTCCTTAACATTGATATATGAAATACCGGATGCACATGCAAGAAATTTATGGCAAATCCAACTTGTATGCCACCTCTCCAATCCTATCTATAATCTCAAAGGGATAACGAGGGGCCAATTTGCCTTCCTTGCCAAATCACATCATGCCATGCATAGGGGACACCTTTAAGAATATATACTCCCTAATACTGAACTCTAGGTGCTTCTGCTTTGGGTCTGCATAACTCTTCTACCCATTGAAAGCTGTGTTTAGCCACTCGTGGATAATAGGAATCTTTTCTGAAGTAATTTGAACCAACTCTAGTCCTGCCAACTTCCGTTCGCCAACCTCTTCCTAACACACAGGAGATCTACACTTTCAGTCATACAATGTCTCACAAGGGGCCATCTCGATGCTTGCATGGTAGCTATTGTTATACATGAATTCAATCAACGGTAGGTACCAATCCCACTAACCACCAAAATCTATCACGCAAATCTAAAGCATATCCTCTAAGGTCTGAATTGTCCTCTCCGACTGTCCGTTAGACTGGGGGTGAAAGGCTATGCTGAAGTCTAATTCTTGTAGCTTTCTCCAAAACCTCAAAGTGAACTGCGGTCCTCTGTCATACACTATGGAAATAGGAACACCGTGAAAACTAACAATTCTCTCCAAATACACTCGTGCATACTTGGCCATAAAATAAGTAGTCTTCACTAGAAGGAAGTGCACTGACTTAGTCAATCGATCCAGAATTACCCAAATAGAATCATAACCAACCGAATTCTTGGGTAAACCCGAAACAAAATCCATGGTAATCCTTTCCCATTTCCACTCTGGTATGGTATGCAGTTGCAATAACTCTAACAGCTTTTGATTCTCCAATTTAACCTGCTGACACGTCAAACACTTGGAGATAAACTCTACCACATCCCTTTTCATTCCATTCCACCAATAATATTCTTTCAAATCATGATACATCTTGGTGGAGCCCAGATGCATGCTGTAAGCTGTATAGTGAGCCTCTTCTAAAATCTTTTTTCTAAGATTATCTACATCGGGAACTCATAGCCTAGTGCTCATCCTGAGAGTATCATCATCATCTATAACAAAATCATTAGCTCGACCCTGCTGAACTTCTTCCAAGATTTTTTGTAACTCTGGGTCCTGATTCTAAGCTAACCTAATTTTATCAACAAGCACAGACTAACCCTGAAATGTGCTAACAATGCTCCCGATTCTAATACCTCCATCTGCAAGCTTTGGTCGCATAATTCTTGCAACTCTCTAGTCAGGGGTCTCTTCTCTGCATTGATATGAGTAAGACTACCTACTGACTTCCTGCTCAAGGCATCTACCATGACATTTGCTTTACTTAGATGGTAGAGAATATTACAATCATAATCTTTCAGAAGTTCCAACCATCTCCTCTGTCTCAGATTCAATTCCTTCTGTTGAAAAATATATTTCAAACTTTTTACTCAGTATATATGCATGTCTGTAGGATAGTGCCTCCAGATCTTTAGAGCCAAGATTCTGCTTACGCCATCTCCAAATCATGGTAGGGGCGGTTACTGTTTATCCTCTTGATTTCTTGGATGCATAGCCCACTTTAACATGCTACATCGTGGGATCTGACTAAACCACTCTAGAAGCATCGATACGTGAATCCACCCATCGGCGAAAGCGTAAGGTAAACACGGTTGAACTCAGGCTCTCTCTCGGTTTAAAACTTCTTTCACACACGTCAGTCCACTGGAACCTGACGTTCTTCTGAGTCAGCTTAGTCAAAGTCGCTGTTATCCTTGAGAAGTCTTGCACGAATCTACAACAGTAGCCTGCCATTCCCAAAAAGCTACGCACCTCAGTCACTATGGTCAATCTCTGCTAGTCAGTCACTGCCTCTACTTTCTTAGGGTTCACTTGAATACCCTCCTTACATATAACGTGTCCAAGAAAAGGAACGCTTTCTAAATAAAACTCGCACTTAGAGAACTTAGCATACAACTGATGCTCCCTCAACATCTGAAGTACCATCCTCAAATGCCACACGTGCTCCTCTTCATTTATGGAGTACACCAAGATATCATCAATGAATATAATGATAAAACGATCCAAGAATTGGAGCACCCCACGGAGACGTACTGGGTTTGATAACACCCTTATCCATGAGGTCCTACAACTGCTCCTTCAACTCCTTTAACTCAGCTGGTGCCATTCGGTAGGGCGGTAAAGAAATAGGTGCCGTACTCGGTACCACGTCGATGCAGAACTCTATTTATCTATTAGGCGGTAATCCTGGAGCTCTTCTAGAAATACATCGGGAAACTCGCGGACCACCTGAACATCCTCAACACTACCTCTTTCTACCAAGGTATCCTTGACACCCACGACAAAGCATCCACCTAGCTGTAATGGCTAACACGAGATTCGATGGAGTAGGTACCTGCTCGCCTTTAAAATGAAACTGTGAGTCCCTCGGGATTCGAAAAGTTACTCACTTTTCTTGGTAGTCCAACATGGCATAATGAACGGCCAACCAATCCATTCCCAAAATTACATCAAAATCCATTATGTCCAACAGATTTAAATTGGAAACTAAATCCCGACCCTCAACTGACACTGAACACGATGGAAACGCAACATCGGTCTCTAAGGAGTCACTTAACGGGTAGTGACTGACATCGAAACTTGAAGTCTAACCGGTTGGACATCCAATCTTAAAACAAAATTAGGTGATATAAAAGAATGGGTAGCCTCAAGGTCTAACAAAACTCTAGCTTCAGAATAGCAGACAGGAATAATACTTGACACCACGGCATTAGAGGCTCGTGCATCCTGATGAGTGAGGGTGAACACTCTCGCTTGCCCATAGCCTCACTGCTGAGAGCCTGAAGTCTGACTCTAAACTTTGCTCCCAGATCGGCCTCCCACAGGCCTACCTTAAAAACAACGGCCCTACTGGTTGATGAACTAACACAAGGGATAGTAAAACTCCCTGGATCATGTTTCTTTTTCGACAACTTGTTCTGGTAAATCATCAAACATTCCTCATTTAGCATCACGAATGCCAAGTCCTCAAACATCCTTTTGTTGCTAAGGATCTCCTTTAATAACTTCACATACCTAGGCATCTGCGAAACAGCTTCAACAAAAAGTAAGTCTATGTGTAGTTGTTTAAGTACATCAAGAAATTTACCAAACTGCTGCTCAACTTGCGCCTGCTTTAACCCAGCAGGGTATGAAATTTTGGGCTGGTATTCCTTTAATGAAATCTTCTTTGCCTCTTCCTTCTCTAGTTCCTTCGCCTTGTTATCTTCAACCTTTCTACTTGAATCTACCTACGTATCAACATCATTTCTAGAAATAGGAGAAGAACCAGGAATATACTTACCTTACCACAAAGTGATTGCATTCACATGCTCTCTCGGATTGGACTCTATATTGCTAGACAAAGTCCCGGGCTGCCTCTCAACCAACATCTTAGAAATCTGGTCTATCTGATTCTCCAAGTTTTAAATGGAGGCCTGTTGATTTATAAGAGCTGCATCCATTTGCTGGAATCTGGTCTTTGAAGTGGACACAAACTTGATCATTAGCTCCTCTAAGCTAGGCTTTCTCTATTGACTCTAAGGAGACTGAGGTAGGAGAATAAATTGTTGTGGCTGTTGATGTAGTCATGGAACTAATGGTCCCTGGTTGTTGTTGTTCCTCCATCCAAAGTTTAGATGATTTCTCCATCCCGGATTGTAAGTGTTGCTGTATGAGTTCTTCTGCTGCCTAGGCTGACTCCCCATATAGTCCATTTATTCATGGTTAGATGAAGAAGTAGCAAAAATACCTCACGACATACAATTACTAGTGAAATGCGGGCCACCACAAAAATCACAACTAGCTTGAGCTGCTTGGACAGGCATCTGGAGTTTATTAATTTTCTTAGATAATAACTTCACTTGAGCCGCCAAGGCTGTAGTAGCATCCAACTAGTGTACACTCCCTTGACATCCCGTCCTACTCCTAGTAGTGTGCCACTAGTAATTGTTTATAGCCATCTCCTTTATCTAGCTTTAGGCTTACTCTGGTGTCTTGCTGCTCAAACAACCACCTGTAGTTGCATCTACCATCTACTTAGTAGCCAAATTCAAACCATTATAAAAAGTTTGTAACTGTAACCAGATTGGTAGTCCATGGCGTGGGCAGCATTGCAGTAGGTCCTTGTAGCACTCCCTGGTGTCATACATCGACTCATCGTCAAACTACAAACAAGAATATGTCATTTTTAAGTTTAGTGGTTTTAGAGGGAGGAAAGTACTTAAACATAAATTTCTCTGCGAAAGAGTCAAAAGTAGTGATATTGTTTTGAGGTAGCGACTATAGCCACCGCTTTGCTCTATCCTTCAAAGAAAATGGAAACAAGCGGAGACGAATTGCATCGTCTATTGTCCCATTAATGTTGAAGGTATCACAAATCTCCAAGAAATTCGCTATATGCACATTAGGATCCTCATCTAGCAAGCCTCCGAATTGAATTGTTTGTTGCAGCATCTAAATCACATTAGGCTTTATTTCAAAATTATTGGCAGTGACAACCAGTCTCGTAATGCATTTTTAGGTCCCCTCTAGTGATGGTTTCGCAAAACCATACATTTTCCGATTATTCTCATTATTGTCGTTGGTGTTTGCCATCTCTACTGTAGTTTCTTTTGGTTCACTCTCGTCTACAACTTTCCCATCCTGAATCTCTTCCTCCTTTAAGTTCAACCGCTTCCTTAACTTCTTGAAGGATCACTCTAGTTTTGGTAGAGGGTTTACTAGATCAGGATTGGATCTCCTGAGGATACACTACCTAAAACAACGAATAACCAACAACACAAATGAATAACAGTAATAAATCAAACAAAAGTAAATAAAGAACAAAGAATAAATGGCTAAATTAACAAGAGCACACAATTCACAATATTTCTCAAAATAGTCCGTGGCAACTGCACCAAAAAGTTGATGCTTCACTAAACACGACTAGCAATCTACAAGCAAGTGCACCTATCGAATGTAATCTAGCTATGGCAAGTATCAATGTTGTATCCCACGGGAATTGAGAAGCTACTGTTACTATGCTATTCCTATTATCTAACCGATTAAAAGGAGGTAAATATTATTAACTAAAAATGATTGAGAATGCAAATGAAAACTAAATTTTAAAAAAGGGAATGAAAGTTTGAAAAAGACAATGAGATGAGTTAACCCAATTGGGGATCCTATTTAGCTAGCCGGCTTAAAAATAATAATTTATGAATTGATTGATTAAGAATTGTGATCTGTGGATAATTTCTTAAATGAATTGGCCTCTCTCTCGAGTTAACTAATTCTTAATTCTACAGATCTAAAGTTGGAATCTCTTCCTAACAATTGATTTTAGAATAGCATTAATCTCAAAATTACCGCTAATAGGAATGTCTAATTCTTATTCCAGTAAGTTATTACACTTATCTCTAAGATGCAAATCACTTAATCACACAAGCAGTTGTCCAAACTCAATTGAATTTCTCAATTACAAAGGAGTTCTCAAACTGATTCAACAATAAAGAAGAAACAATAGATTTCATTATACTTGAATGAAAACTACAATCTTAAATCAACAATCCAATCACTTAAGCATAAAAGAAGCCTAGCATCACTAAAGATCACCCCCAAATGAATTTAATAAGATTAGTTACACATATTCATTGATTAAACTAATGCAACAATCAAATACAAAGTAAATAAGAATCGAAAAGAACATGAACACCCTTTTCTCAAATGGTGGAGATGCTATCCCCTCTTGAATAACTCTGGATCCAACCTCTACAGCTCAAGACCTCCTTCTTCTTTCCTTTGAATCTTCAAATAAATCCTCAAGAATAGCTATTTGGATGATGTCGAAGTGGAATTCATCTCCGTTTTCCTCTTCTTGATCGTCTAGAAGGTTGCTATGAAAGTCTGTCTTGAATATCCCAAAGTTCTCTCTCTAGAATCCCTAGCCTCTCTCAATATCCCCTTCTCTTTCTTTTTCTTTTCTTTTAAATTAGGCTTTGAGATCCAACACGGCTTCGATTTAGGCCGTGCTAGATCCTTGCCGTGTTGAGCTAAAATTGTACATCTGGCCTTCTTCAGCACGTCTTGGAATTGGGCCATGCTGATCAGCACAGGCATGCTCCTAGACCGTGTCACTCTTGGAAACTGTGTCCTCAACACGGGCATGTTGAACAGTCTAATGCGCCCGATTCATCCATTTCTTCTCGATTTTAGTCCGATTTCTCTCTAACTTTGATGATGCACCTAGAAAAATACACGAGACATAAAGGAAACTAAAACACTGTGATTCTAATACAAAAACACATAACTTTCCCTAAAAACAACTCAAAATTAAGCATGCAAACATGTGAAATATCAAGGATGTCACATTAGGCCTTAGCTTGATGATCAAATAGGATGAGACGTAAATCCACCTGCGTAAGGGGGAAATCATATTATTTTCGATTAACGCAAGCGTAATACAAGTTGAAATTCGAGCGCTTTGATTTTTGGAATGCATATAATGAAGTAATTTTGGTTGGAGTTTTTTTATGTAGGCCCATGTGAACTTACTCTTATTTTTGTTAAGCTGGCTCAGAAAATTTGAGACTAAAATTAGATGCCCAGTGAACTCTTCTCTCATTCTTGATTTGTCTTTAGTTCATTCATCTTTATTTATTTATGTATTTATTCATATTTAGCTTCTAGTTTCTTCTTCTTATGGAATGAGGGCTTTCGCACTATAAAAATCGCATGCAACTGAATACTTGAGGCTAGAGAGCCTATTATTTCAATTTTCCACCTTGCAGGAAATCAAGTTATGAGTTCTTTAAAGAACTTTACAAACTTATCAAGATTCACGTTAGCGAACATAGACTTATTGCTTACACCCTTCCATTTTTTTATGTTCTTTCTCTACCCTTGTGCTTAAATCAATTTGATTTGATCCTTACACTTAGCCATATGGAAGAGAACAAAGATCTTATGATTTGTTTCCTTATAGGACCAAAATCCTACCTATGCGCTCACTTTGTTCGTTGCTTTTGTGTGTCTCTTTCTAATCTTTGTCTAGTATGATGGTTTAGTTTTATTTGGTGAGCATGAACACAAGGGTTGAGTGAAAGCACATGGAAGCAGCAATCATAAGAACCGATCTAATGCTTGTACAAATGCGAAAAAGGATAATTATTTGATCCAGTATTAGTATCATCCTCCTAATGATCATGGACGAATCTTTTAGAGGAAAGAAGGAAAGATGAGAATTGAGGCACACCCACATATTCTGATTCAGGATTTGCACCATTAGGATCTCTATAATTTCTTATTATTATAGGCTAGATGACTCCTGATGATACAAGGTTTGGCATAAGGAATCATTTAAAACACAATTGATAAGCTTGACCAGTGACACTGGAGCTTAGCTTGATGATCAAGTAGGACGAGATGTAAATCCACACATGTATACTCCACAAGAAGCTAATCAATCTACTTGAATGTTTTTTAAGCATGCATTCTACACAAGAACAGAAAGACAAAAGCAAAACAACTTTTAGGTCTAATAACCAATTATCATTCAAATTCAACATAATCCTATAAGCCTTAGAAAATCCTAAATCTTAACTAATAAAGATTTACGTCCATTTAGGATAAAGATAACCTTCCTAATAAAGATTTAGTTTTCTTTAGATTCTAATTCTATTGATCAACTTTATAATCTGCCATGAAATCCCCACCAATGCAGAAATGTGCTCCGTTTTCTGGGCCATACTTGGGCATGGTCTTAAAGTGATTTGAATAGAAGCGGCAATCATAGGCACCGATCTAATGCTTCGATGAATGTGAAGAAAGAAAATTAGTTAATCATGTGTTAATATCATTCTCCGAATAATTGCGGATGAATCTTTTGAAGGAAAGAGCATACAACGAGAATTAAGCCACGCCCAAAATTGATACGAACTAGCTAACTTGTGCCAAACCCATATTCAATGTTGATGTCTTCACCAAAAATCATTCACCTAATCAAGCAAAGAAACTTTAACTCCCAACAGGACCCTTAAATAACTTGTACTTAAGAACCTTAATTATAAAGAATTAAAGGCTGTTTAGCATAAACATAAGTTTAAGTTAAACGAAGGTTGCAGAATACCAAGTATTTACTTGATAAATTCACCAAGTTCATAAAGAATAAAAGAAGAGAATTAACTCCCAAATAATTCAACAACTCCCTTTACATAGAAATTCGTACTAGCTTATATAGGCCTTAAAGAAATCTAATTCTATAATGATAAGGAAGCAAACAACAATAAGACTAGGAATAGAACTCATAAACTAAAAGGATAACTCAAAACAAGACTCCTAATAATTAAATGACTTCTTTAAATGAACAAATACTTCTAAAATTCGTCCAACCATAGTCCATATAATAAACATGACAATTGGGCTTAAGTAACATGTGATATGCAGCTCGTTCTTAAGTATTAGACTCCAAATAGCTTGACTTGATTATCTTGGGCTTATCTTGTCTTGATCATGCCTCCATATGTTGCATTGAGTTGATAGGAGTATCTTGAGGCCCATTATCTTGATTAAGCCTAATCTCACTTATACTTTGAATCGAGCTAGGATTCCTAGTGGCAAAAGGATTCCTTTCGTCGCTTGAACTCCTAATATTAGCAGAACTCCTTGCTGGATTAGGATTCCTATTGGGATTAGGACTCCTTATTGAAATAGGATTCCTTGAGCAAGTAGGATTTGCATTATTAGGTTTTCTTGTTGGTGTAGAATTCCTTATGCTACATGGGTTCTCATCACAAATATTTTTATTTATGATTTGCACCATTGGGATCTCCATCATTCCTTGCTCCTCTAAGGATGAGGACTCTTGATGACACAAGGATTGGATAAGGAAACATGAGAGCGCAATTGACAAGCTTGACCGGTGGCATTGGGAATTACCTTGATGATCAAGCAGGATAAGACATAAATCCACGCATGTCAGGCAGAACTCATGTTGTTTTCAATTAATCCAAGCATAATACTAGTTCTAATTCGAGCACTCTAATGTCTGAAATGCATACAATGAAGTAATTTGACTCGTAGTGTTTTTAAGTAGGCCAATGTGAATTTACCATTATTTTTGTTAAGCTGGCTCATAAAAATTTAAGACTATGAGAGTTGTTGCCCAGCCAACTCCTCTCTCGTTCTTGATTTGACTTTAGTTTATTTATCTTTCTATATTTATTTATTCATATTTAAGATCTAATTTCTTCTTCTTATGGAATAAGGGCTTTCGCACTATAAAACCTCATGTAACTGAATACTTGAGGCTAATGGGCATATTATTTCAGTTTTCTACCTTACAGGAAATCAAGTTATGGGTTCTTTGAAGAACTTTTTGGACTTAATCAACACTCATGCTAGTGAGTGTAGACTTATCCTCACGTCCATTCTTTCTCTTGTGTTCTTTGTCTACCCTTGTGTTTAAATCAATTCCATTTGATCCTAACAATTAGCCATATAAAAGAGAACAAAGAACTTGTGATTACTTTCCTTATCAAATCTGAACTCCTACCAATATTTCCATTTCTTTTGTTTATTTTGTGTCTCTCTTTCTAATCTCTATCTAGTATGATGGTTTCATTTTATTTTGGACCATAAACATGAGTGTTGAATGAAAGAACGTGGAAGCGGCAATCATAAGCACCGATCTAATGCTTCGATGAATGCGAAGAAACAAAATTAGTTGATCGCATATTGATATCATTCTCCAAATGATCGCAGATGAAG
Source organism: Ricinus communis (assembly GCF_019578655.1). Taxonomy (NCBI): domain Eukaryota; kingdom Viridiplantae; phylum Streptophyta; class Magnoliopsida; order Malpighiales; family Euphorbiaceae; genus Ricinus; species Ricinus communis. Next base: position 16,158,709 of record NC_063264.1, on the reverse strand, counting down.
CTTTTGGAGGAAAAAGTGGATAACGAGAATCAAGGCACACCCAAATATATACGAACTGGCTAACTTGTGCCAAATCCATATTCAATATTGATGTGTTCACCAAGGATTATTCACTTAATTAAGTAAAGAAACTCTAACTCCCAACAGTACCCTTAAATAACTTGTACTTAAGAACCTTAATTATAAAGAATCAAAGACTGTTTACCATAAACATAAGTTTAAGTGAAATGAAGTTTGTAAGATACTAAGCCTTTACTTGATAAATTCACCAAGTTAATAAAGACCAAAAGAAGGACATTAACTCCAAAATAATCAATATTCAACAACTCCCTTTGCATAGAAATTCGTACTAGCTTATATAGGCCTTAAAGAAATATAATTCTATAATGATAAGAAAACAAATAACAATAAGACTAGGAATAGAACTCCTAAATTAAAAGGATAACTCAAAATAAGACTCCTAATAATTAAAAGACTTCTTTAAATGAATAAATACTTCTAAAACATCCAACCCTAGTCCATATAATAAACATGACAATTGGACTTAAGTAACATGTGATATGCGACCTCTTCTTCAGTATTGGACTCCAAATAGCTTGACTTGATTATCTTTGGCTTATCTTGTCTTGATCATGCCTCCATATGTTGGGTTGAGTTGATAAGAGTATCTTGAGGCCCATTATCTTGATTAAGCCTAATCTCACTTGGACTTTGAATCAAACTAGGATTCTTAGTGGAAATAGGATTCCTTTTGTCGCTTGAACTCCTAATATCATAAGAACTCCTTGCTGGATTAGGATTCCTAGTGAAATTAGGACTCCTTGTTGAAGTAGGATTCCTTAAGCAAGTAGAATTTGTATCATTAGGTTTTCTTATTGGAGTAGAATTCCTTATGCTACAAGGGTTCTCATCACAGATATTTTATTCCTGATTTGCACCGTTGGGATCTTCATCATTCCTTGCTCCTTCAAGCACGAGGACTCCTGATGACACAAGGATTGGCATAAGGAAACATGGGAGCACAATTGACAAGCTTGACTGGTGGCATTAGGGATTACCTTGAAGATCAACCAGGTTGAAACATAAATCCATGCATGTAAGGCAGAAGTAATGTTGTTTTTAATTAATCCAAGCGTAATACTGGCCGGAATTTGAGTGCTCTGATGTCTGAAATGCATACAACGAAGTAATTTGGGTCGCATTATTTTTAGGTAGCCTAATAAGCATCATACTACATATGTTTTCATGCCCGATTGTTTACATTTTTATGCATGATTATCCCATTTTATGCTAGAATCACTTGTCTTTTGTTTCCTTTCTCGTTTCAGGTCATTTTCGAAGGACACCATCAATAATCGAGGGAAATACGTGTGATTACGGACCAAAATACATCAAATTGGGTGAGAACTAGCACCCCGAGGGTTGAGCAAGGACTGGACTCCGGCCGTGCTGAATTACCAAGAGGCTATCCCCAATTGTGCCATTTCAGCACGACTTCCGTAGCCACCATGGCCTCCAGCACGGCCTATGGTGGCTTAGCACCGGCTTGGGCACGGCTTGGAAGGAGTCGGCCTGACAAACTCCATGATTCAGCCTTTGCTGGACTCGTGCTAAATCATCATGACTGGACTCACGTGTCTTTGAATCAACTATATAGGCAATTTTGAGTTCTTTTAGAGGGGGGACGATTTTTGGACTGAATTCCAAGACACACACTTAATCAATTATTTCCTATACCTCAATTGTAGACCTTGAGAGATCAAAATTCATCAATTGAAGGGGGGATTTCACTTGTTCCAACATCGAATTGAAGATCAAGATAAACTTTGGGAGCATTCAAGAGGCAATTAGGGTTTGAGATTTTGAATTTTGCAATTTTAGGGTTTCTCATTCAGCTTGAAAGAGAAGGGTGTACATGCCTTTAATTTGTTTTTCCTTATTTTGTTCCCTAATTGCTTTAACCATGAACATGAGTAGCTAGATCTTTTGAATCCATTAGGGTTCACCTTTGTTGATGGATTATGCTTAATTGTTAGTTTTTATAATTATCCTTCTTGTAATCTTCTTGCTATTCAGTAATAAAAGTTTGATTCAGTTAATTTGAGACGTTGGATTAATTGTTTATTAGGTTGTTTCTTGACATTGAGAAATGCTTGTTACAACTTGACATTGAATAGTAGGCGGTAGTTAACACTTAGAGATAAGGTTGATTTACTCACGGATTAAGAATTAATAACTCTTAATAGTTTTAAATCATACTTAATGCTAATCTGCGATGTCAGATAGGAAGAGATTCCATTAGGTTAGTGCAGGGTTAGGAATCCGGTAAGCTCGAGAGAGGAACCGGGATTCAATTCAGGATTTAGGCACGGGTAAGCAAGATCGGCAATCCATAAAATCCATCTTTAGAATTCCATCACTTAGGCTCCCTTTTGGGTTTGTTTCTCTCTTTGCAATTGTCTTTTGATTATCCATTGTTCTTCATTTACTTATTTCCACTCACAACCATTAGGTAATGCGTTAGAACTTTCACACCCTATTTCGGACTAGATAACATAGCAAGCGATGGTAACTCTAGGTTCACCCGATCTCCAGGGATACGACCTTGATACTCACTAGTGCTAGGCTGCATCGGTAGGTTCACTGCCTTAGGTGTAAGTTGCATAAAGAGCCCATCAAGTTTTTGGCGCTGTTGCCGGGGAACACAGTAACGGTGAACTAGAGTGAATTGTTTTTGTGTTAATTTAATCATTATTTGTTTATTCATTTATTCTTTTTTTATTTTTTTATTTTTTTTATTTTTTTATTATTTATTATTTATTATTATATTGTTTTTATTGATTGATGGTTGTGTGGACTTTCGGTTTCAGGTAGTTTATGACCAGGAGCTCAAACTCGAATCTTATAGAGCCTCTATCTGATCCAGAACGATCCCTCAGACTCTTAAGGAAGAGGTTGCAATTAGAAGAGGAGGAGATTGAGGTTGAGGTACCTGTGGATAGACTAGACACGATGGAAAACCATGACCCCCAAGCCAACGATGATCAGAGGACGATGTACGAGTTTGCTCGACCATCTTTACATGGGACGAAAACGAGTATAGTCAGACCTGCTGTAGCGGCCAATAATTTTGAGATAAAGGCCAATGTTATTCAGATGATCCAGCAAAGCGTGCAATTTGGAGGATTGCCCAGCGAGGATCCCAATGCACATATCTCCAACTTTTTAGAGATTTGTGATACATTCAAGATAAATGGAACAACCGATGATGCCATTAGGCTGAGATTGTTTCCATTTTCCTTGAGGGACAGAGCAAAGAGATGGCTGCAATCTCTTCTACAACAGATGATCACTACCTGGAAGGCGTTGGCTGAAAAATTTTTATATAAGTATTTTCCTCCCACTAAAACTGCTAAACTTAGAAATGAAATATCTTCTTTTGCGCAGTTTGATGATGAAAGCATGTACGATGCATGGGAGAGGTTTAAGGATCTTTTGAGATGCTGCCCACATCACGGATTGCCAGTGTGGATACAGGTTCAGACCTTCTACAGCGGGTTGAACCTTGCAACGAGGCAGATGGTGGATGCTGCAGTAGGTGGGGCGCTAAGCGGTGAGCCGGCGGGCTCGGAACTTGATAGAGGAAATGGCCATGAACAACTATCAATGGCAATCCTCTAAGAGCTCGACCGGAAGACAGGGAGTGGTTAACCAAGTGGACTCTACGGCAACCTTGGCGAGCTCAAGTGGAGCTTCTAGCCAAGAAGATCGACCAACTCCGGACCGGTTCATGCGGCGTTGGGCTGCGAGTTTTGTGGTGGCCTACATTACGGTCTGACATCGCGGGAGGTATGTTTGCTTCATCCTCTACTACTTTTCCATCTAATTCTGCTATGTCTTCTGATGTTGAACAAGTTGATTATATGGGGAATGCCCTAAGGCAGCAGAACGATCCTTACAGCAATATATACAACCTTGGGTGGCGCAATCATCCCAACTTCAGTTGGAGGAATAATAACGCTCAGGGTCCACTGGTTTTGAGACTTCATCGGTAGCGAACATTCACCGGGCTGCACAAGCTCCTCCTCTACCAGAAAAGAAGTCAAATTTAGAGGAACTTATGATGAAGTTTGTGACGTCTACGGAGATGAGGTTCCAGTAAACTGATAGTGCACTTAAGAACCAGCAGGCCTCGATTCAGAACTTGGAGACCCAGATTGGCCAAATCTCTAAGTTGTTGTCTGAGAGGTAGCAAGGAGCGCTCCCAAGCACCACTGAGTCTAACCCGAGGGAGCACGTGAACGCCATCACTTTGCGTTCAGGTAAGTTAGTTTCAGCTCCTTCTAAGCCTATTTTTGATGACGCCACTATTGATGTGCAAGTTAAGGCAAGCAGTAAGGTTAGGGAACCTGAGGGACAAAAGGTGAAATCAATTCTAGTTAGGGAATATCAACCTAAGATTCCTTATCCTGCTAGAGCTAAACAAGTAGAGGCGAAAGAGCAGTTTAGTAAGTTTTTAGATATTTTTAGACAACTGCATATTAACTTGCCTTTTATTGATGCATTGGAGCAGATGCCGAAGTATGCTAAGTTCTTAAAGGATATACTTAGCAGAAAAAGGAAGTTGGAGGAGGTCGCCTATGTTCGACTTAATGAGGAGTGCTCGTGGTGTTTGAGCAAGTTGCCAGAGAAACGTCACGATCCAGGGAGTTTCACTATTCCCTGCACTTTAAGTAATTTGTGTGTTGATGATGCATTAGCTGATTTAGGGGCTAGCATAAATGTCATGCCGACTAGTTTGTTCAATAAGCTAGGTTTGGGGGAGGCAAAATCCACTAGGATGTGCGTTCAATTAGTCAATTACATTAAGCTTCCTAGGGGAATTGTGGAAAATGTGCTAGTTAAGGTAGATAAGTTCATATTCCCTGTGGACTTTGTGGTTTTGGATATGGACAATGAGCATGGTGTACCATTAATTTTGGGAGACCTTTCCTTGCCACAACTAGAGCTAAAATAGACGTATTTGAGGGGAAGTTAGAACTTAATGTAGGGGACGAATGTGTCACTTTTAGTTTACCCTCATTTGATAGTTCTTCCACCGACCATGTTCATGCCATTTGTTGTATTGATGGAATTGATCTTGCATGTAATACACAACCACAAGATGTACAAATGGATGATGCTATACATGTTTCTTCCCCTACTAGTATGTGTTATTTATCTGAAAAAAATAACTTGTATCAATATGAGACTTTGTGCTGTGATAGACCCGAGAAGGGTAGTTGCAAGTTTGTTTTTGACAGGTCACTTAGCTGGAATTCGGAGTGGATGAATGGACATCCCAAATCGGTCCAGAGAGCACCCCCTTGGTCATCTACTACACACATCGGACCTTTTCATTGCGCTTATATGCCTCGAGCCCCAACTTACATTGAGCCTACCTTCTTAATTTGCCCGCGATGCAGGAATGCTGATCCAGAGTCCAGCTAGACGACTCGAACAAAAAGAAGCGCCTTCGGGAGTCATTCTCGAATCTATTTTTGCTCTCTGAATTTTTGGACATTTTTTATTTTATTTTATGTAGTCATTTGCAGTTAGATATTTCAGTCTGTTTTTAGTAAGTTTGAGGAGATGCTATCTTATTGAACCTTTTACTAGATGTTGCTTGGAATTTGTTTATTCTTGAATTTTGCAGGAGTTAGCCTACTTGATGCTCGTACGTAATTTTGAGGACTAACATATTTTGAAGTGTTAAAGTACACATCAAGGGCGATCTAGTAGACTTTCTAGTTTTTATCTCTTTTGCCGTCTTGTTTTTCTCTTAGTTTTCTAATTTCTTTTATGGACTCCCATAATTAGCTTCATTTCGTGATTTTATTCCTTTTATTTTGGAGTGCCTACCTTGTTCACACCGAGGATGTTTTTTTCACAAGTGTGGGGTAGGTACCAAGTAGATTTGTGCGGTACCAATTTTATCTTTGCTATTTTTATCTTGTTTTAATATCCCTTATTGATTGAGTCCATTCATTATTCTGTCCTTATCTTGAGTTTTGTTTTAATCGAGTAGTTAATGATTTTCTCCTTTGAATGGATTCCCTTATAGCTTTTATCGAACCTTGTTGGAAGAAGGCAATGAACGAATCTCTTAATTACAATCCAGCCAGGTAAAACTGGTATTTTTCCTTAAATTCTTCCATTTTACTTTATCTTAGATATAGAACACTGTTAATATTGTTGCTTATTATTGTGATTAACTGTTTAAACTTTGGTTTGAGAATTCATGCAATTTTAACCCACTCAAATGGTGAGATTTTGAGCCAATTGGTGCATCACTATTATGCTCCCTTTTCTTTCATTAGTGAGCATTGTACAGAATCTCTGTTTCTAGAACTTGCTTTACGATATCTTTTGAGATTACATGAATTGTCAATAATCGTGAGATGATTTGAGCACTTAGGATTTACACAATTTGGCCAAAAAGCCTAACCCTGTTTTTCCCTTAGTGAACCAATTTTGAGCCTTAGCCTTTCCTTTCGTGATAATAATAATAGTGACACTCATTTTATCACTTCTATTCATTTGACCATTCTTTCTACCATTGTTGCTGGAAATTATGTAAGTTTATGCTGCATTTTATTTTGGATCAATCTGCAATCATATATTTCACTAAGTTGCTAGGATTTTCATAGATGCTCCCTTCAATTAAAAAAAAAAAAAAAATTTGATATTCAGTCTTATTGTATGTGTCAATAACCAACAACCCCTACATAAGCTGTTGTAATATATATACATAGTATATATATATTCAATAAAAAAAAACAAAAAGAGTATTAATTTAGTTCATTTTGAGCATCATCTTATTTTTAGAGCAACTTAGTGTTCATTTTGGTACAACACTTGATCCTTCGTTACTTTCTTGCATTACTTGCTTAACTTCCAGCAACTTGTAGCCTACTTTCCATATTTATACGTACCCTACCTTAACCCCATTACAACCTGGCTCAAGACCCTTTGATCATGATTATTGATTATTTCGTAGTAGTGGAGATTGGATCTATAAGCAAGCCCATGGTAAGCACTTTTTCTGTATTTTTGCGTTGAGAGCTTGGCGATATTCTTTCACCTATATACACTTATGTGTTTTGAGTGACATCTTGTGAGGCATGGTTCTCAATTTCTCAATCTAGATGGTTTATCATTTTAACTTTAGCAACTTTATTAAGTTTGTTCTCTCTCTTAAGGATTTAGTGATTTGGGGATTTTGGGAAAAATCATTATGGAGTTTTGAAATTTGTTTTGAGCTAAACTCCTGCAATGCATTTGATTGAGTTATTTGGTATCTGTTTGAGGAGTGAGTTGTTGATTGCTTGAGGACAAGCAAAAGTTTAAGTGTGGGGTAATTTGATAAGCATCATACTACACATGTTTTCATGCCCGATTATTTACATTTTTATGCATGATTATCCCGTTTTATACTAGAATCACTTGTCTTTTGTTTCCTTTCTCGTTTCAGGTCATTTTTGAAGGACACCATCAATAATCGAGGGAAATACGTGTGATTACGGACCAAAATCCATCAAATTGGGTGAGAACTAGCACCCCGAGGGTTGAGCACGGCCTGGACTCCGGCCGTCTTTGAATTACCAAGAGGCTATCCCCAATTGTGCCATTTCAAGCCGACTTGGTAGCCACCACGGCCTCCAAAGACGGCCTGTGGTGGCTCAGCACGGCTTGGAAGGAGTCGGCTAGCAGACCCAGTTCAGCCTTGCTGGACTTGGTCGTCTTTGAATCATCATAGCCTGGACTCCGGCCGTGCTAAATCATCATAGCCTGGACTCCGGCCGTGCTGAATCAACTATATAGGCAATTTTGAGTTCTTTTGGAGGGGGGATGATTTTTGGACTAAATTCCAAGACACACACTTAATCAATTATTTCCTATACCTCAATTGTAGACCTTGAGAGATCAAAATTCATCAATTGAAGGGGGGATTTCACTTGTTCCAACATCGAATTGAAAATCAAGATAAACTTTGGGAGCATTCAAGAGGCAACTAGGGTTTGAGATTTCGAATTTTGCAATTTTAGGGTTTCTCATTCAGCTTGAAAGAGAAGGGTGTACATGCCTTTAATTTTTTTTCCGTATTTTGTTCCCTAATTGCTTTAACCATGAACATGAGTAGCTAGATCTTTTGAATCCATTAGGGTTCACCTTTGTTGATGGATTATGCTTAATTGTTAGTTTTTATAATTGTCATTCTTGCAATCTTGCTATTCAGTAATAAAAGTTTGATTCAGTTAATTTGAGACGTTGGATTAATTGTTTATTAGGCTGTTTCTTGACATTGAGAAATGCTTGTTACAACTGGACATTGAATAGTAAGAACTGGTAGTTAACAGTTAGAGATAAGGTTGATTTACTTGCCGGATTAAGAACTAATAACTCTTAATAGTTTTAAATCATACTTAATGCTAATCTGTAGTAATCCGATAGGAAGAGATTCCATTAGGTTAGTGCAAGGTTAGGAATCTGATAAGCTCGAGAGAGGAACCGGGATTCAATTCAGGATTTAGGCACGGGTAAGCAAGATCGGCAATCCATAAAATCCATCTTTAGAATTCCATCACTTAGGCTCCCTTTTGGGTTTGTTCTCTCTTTGCAATTGTCTTTTGATTATCCATTGTTCTTCATTTACTTATTTGCACTCATAAACATTAGCTGGTACGTTAGAACTTTCACACCCTATTTCAGACTAGATAACATAGCAAACAGTAGTAACTCTAGGTTCACCCGAGCTCCAGGGATACGACCTTGATACTCACTAGTGCTAGGCTGCATCGGTAGGTTCACTGCCTTAGGTGTAGGTTGCATAAAGAGCCCATCATAGCCCCACTCGAATTTACCCTTATTTTTATTAAGCTGGCTCATAAAATTGAGGACTACGAGAGTTGTTGCTCAATCAACTCCTCTCTCCTTCTTGATTTGACTTTAGTTTATTTATCTTTCTATATTTATTTATTCATATTTAGCATTTAGTTTCTTCTTCTTATGGAAGGAAGGCTTTTGCACTATAATAACCACATGCAACTGAATACTTGAGGCTCATGAGCATATTATTTCAGTTTTCTACCTTGCCAGAAATCAAGTTATGGAAATTAAGTGAAGCTGTCAATTATGTTCCCATGATTCCTTAACGGCAACAAGGTTACTTTTGCGTGGGTGTACCTAATACCACTTTGGCCCAATTTACTTCAATATATGCCTCATAAACATCAAAACACGTGTATTCCCGCTTGTACTAATCAACAACAGCATGATTTCTCCCATATAAGTGTGGATTTGCATCTCGTGCTACTTGATCATCAAGTCACGCCTCAACACCACTGGTCAAGCTTGTTAATTGCATTCTTATAATTCTTAAATAATCAAGCAAGAGATGTAAATCCATGCCCATAAGGGAGAAATCATATTGTTTAAATTAATCCAAGCGTAGGTACGCCCATACTAATTTTCCCTTATTTTTATTAAGTTGGCTCATGAAATTTATGATCATAAGAGTTGTTGCCTAATCAACTACTCTCTAGTTCTTGATTTGACTTTAGTTTATCCATATTTCTTTATTTATTTATTCAAATTTATCTTCTAGTTTCTTTATCTTATGGAATGAGGGATTCAAATTATAAAAACTGCATGCTACTTTAGGCAAGTTAGCATATTATTTCAGTGTAATAACTTGCGGGAAATCAAGTTATCGGTTCTTTCAAGAACGTTGCGAACTTATCAACGCTCGTGCTAGTGAACATAGATTTATCGCTCACATCCTTTTATTCTTTTATGTTTTTTATATGCCATTCTATTTAAATGAATTTTATTTGATCCTTACGCTTAATTGTACATAAGAAAACAAAGCACTTGTTACTTCTTTCCTTATTGGATCCGAAAGCTTACCTATTTTATTATTTTGTTCGTTTGTTTTAGCCCTCTCTTTCTAATCTCTATTTAATATAATGGTTTTATTTTATTTAGGGAGCATAAGTACGAGTGTTTAATGAAAGCGCGTGGACGTGGCAATCATAGGCACCGATCCAATGCCTAGTATAAATTTTCAGGTTCATTGATTGATTAGTGATTAATATATTTTATGAGTTTATACTCTACTCTTAGTTCTTGTCTAGAGCTAATACAAACTTATCAAGCAATTCATTATTTATGTCGTTTAAATCTCACTTATCAATTTAGAATCCATATGAAATTGTGGCGTCTTCTACCTTTAATACCCTAGGTTTGATAGTTTAATATACTTGAAGGGTCTAAGGTTTCCATTGATCTGGTTCTAGATAGATCTTCGGCAATGAAATCAAACTTGCATATAGGTCTAATCCTTTGATATAGGTTAGGTTTTATGTTCTTGTTTGAATGCAAAACCTTATTATCAAGTAGTTGATCTATCCTTGTGGTGTACTTGGAATTGGGGTTTAAGAGACTTAGTTTTCCTTAGGTTCGAATTCTTGATCATCTTTCTAAGAAATCTGTCTTCTAACCATTCTTAGGGGTTGAACTGAATTGGTTTGATGTGAATCCAAGTTCAAAGCTTAAAGAGATCTAAGATCCATTAATAGTACAAGAAGGCCCAATCACAAGGTCCAAATCCAAGAAGCTTCAAGAAGCCATATTGGATTTAATTAGGAACATTTGGAAAGCCCAAGAATTTCAACCCAATAAGGCATCCATGGAGCCCAAGGAATAATATTTAACTTGTTTTTGTCTTAATAACAATTAGGGTTACATGTAGCCACCATATATAAGTTAATGGGGTAATTAATACCAAGTAATAGTTACTAATGTGGGTAGTGGTTACTAAGGCCATTTAAGAGTAAAAGTAATCTTATGTGTGTGAGTCTATTTTAGTAGTGTGTGCAAGGACTTGTACTCTATATGAGTAGTGGTTATTAAGAGCCACCATATAAAAGTTAATGGGGTAATTAATACCAAGTAATGGCTACTAATGTGGGTAGTGGTTACTAAGGCCATTTAAGAGTAAAAGTAATCCTATGTGTGAGAGTCTATTTTAGTAGTGTGTGCATGGACTTGTATTCTATATAAACAAGTCCTTTTTCTTTCTTTGGGAGATTGAATTTGATATATGAATTATAACTTTGTTTGAGTTTTATTGTGAGGAATTTTGTCTTTAATTTCTTGCTTGAACTTTGTGACTTATCAAGCTTTATTCTAGCTTGTGGTGTCAAAATCTAAATCTTTATTTTCTTGTTATTTATCAAACTTTCTTGTTTGTGGCATAAGGGGAAATTCAATGTCTATCTTAGTATCTTTATCCTTGTTGGTAAAGGGGTTAAGTAGCATCCATCTTCTTACTTCAATCTTTGAACGATCCGAATTTGTGGATTAAATTAGTAATTTCTAGTTTTCTTTTAATTCAACTTATCATAGTATTTTTGCTATTGGGGAGTTAATTGATGAAACCTACAATTCCTATCATAAGGGGTATCAGAGCATTGGCTCAAGATTGAGGTTTGCGTATCCAATACTATCTTTTAATTCTCAATATCTTGTGTTCATAATTGGAAAAAAAAAGCCAAAATTGAGTGTAAACACGAGTAGTATACATCAATTTTAAGTGAAACACGTGAGGGAGTGTTGTGAGATTGTTTCTTTCTATTTTCTTTTGTTAAAATTTTAGGTTTTACAATCATGTCAACAGACACAAGTTCTTCTTCTACAAATGATCATGTGATTCAAGCTATGCAACAACAATTCAAAAGAATGTTTAATATGATGGAGGGAGTCAATGAAAAATTGGAGAGGCATGATGGCATCCTTAACCAATTACAAGGAGAGCCTAGACGAAGGAGACGTCCACTAATTGACTAAGAGGAATATGAAGGAGAGGATGTTTTGGATGATGATCAAGTCACCTTGGTGGGACAACAAATCGATTCTAGGAGACAAGCTAGGAGAGGACATACAAATGATGATGTTGATCGTAACCTTGGAAGCATCAAAATGTAGATTCTTTTATTCCAAGGAAGAAATGATCCAGATGTGTACCTTGAATGGGAGCGGAAAGTGGAACTCATCTTTGAATGTCATAATTATTCGGAGAGAAAAAGGTAAAACTTGCCACTGTTGAGTTTAGTGACTATGCAATTATTTGGTGGGATCAATTTTGTAAGAAAAGATGTAGAAATGGAGAAAGACCCGTGGAGTCTTAGAGGAAAATGAAGCAAATCATGAGAAAGAGGTTTGTTCCAAGTCACTATTATAGAGAGCTTCATCAAAGGTTACAAACTCTAAATCAAGGATCCATGAGTGTGGAGGAGTATCACAAAGAAATGGAGAAGGCTATGATTAGAGCAAATATGGTAGAAGATTGTGAAGCTACCATGGCAAGGCTCTTGACAGGGCTAAACAAAAATATTGTTGATGTTGTTGATTTGCGACATTTTATGGAGATTGAAGTATGGTGAATTTGGCCATGAAAGTGGAAAGGCAATTGAAAAGAAAGAGGTATGATTCTAAACCAAATATGGGTTCTTCTTCTTCTTGGAAAAATTCTTGGTGGAAAAAGGATGATAAACCTTTTACTAAGTCAAAAGTGGAAGAAACTAAACCTAAAATTGACTTAGGTAATAAGGGAAAAGGTGAGAATCAACCAACCCAAACTAGGGGAATTAAATGTTTTAAGTGTTTGGGTCATGGGCACATTGCTAGGGAATGTCCAAATAAGAAAGCTATGATTCGAAGGGATGGTGATATTGAGTCGGAGAGTGAGGGGGATAGTGATGATGATATGCCTTCTTTAGAAGATTGTAGTGATGTTGAATGTGCTAAGGGAGATAATCTTGTTGTTCAAAGAACATTAAGTTTGCAAAATAAACATGACGTCCATAGGGAGCAAAGGGAAAATTTGTTTCATACTCATTGTTTTATTTCTAACAAGTTGTGCAACATGATTGTCGATAGTGGAAGTTGTACCAATGTAGCAAGCACTTTGCTAGTGGAGAAATTGAAGTTGCTTACTACCAAGCACCCAAGACCATACAAGTTGCAATGGCTTAATGAAAGTGTAGTTGTAAAGGTAAATAAGCAAGTTTTAGTTTCTTTTCAAATTGGTAGATATAAGGATGAGGTGTTGTGCGATGTGTTGCCAATGTTGGCCGGACATATGTTGTTAGGGAGACCTTGGCAATATGATAGAAGGGCTAGTCATGATGGATTCAAAAATATGTATACTTTGACTATGGATGGAAAAAGATTTAACCTTGGACCATTAACTCCAAAATAGATTTTTGAAGACCAAATGCGCATCAAGCAATAATATGAAGAAATGGGTTCTTCATTGGGAAATTCTTTGGGAAGGGGAACCTTTAAGAGTAAAGAAGGTGAGATGAGTGAACCTAAAAATTCCAATTCTCTTGACCAAAATGGGAAACACATGGTGAGAGAAAACTGTCTACGAAGCCGGGTCCTTGAAAGACTTCTCTCCCCTCCCCCCGTGACGCAACAAGGAAGGTTCAAATGAAAGAAAAATGAGTGTTTATGCAAAAATGAGTGATGTGAAGGAAGCTATGCTTTTGAAGCAACACATGCTTGTACTTATGTACAAGGAGATTTTGCATATTTCTAACGAAATAACCAATTGTTTTCCTAGTGTTGTTATTGATCTTTTGCAGGTTTATGAAGATTTATTTTCGGAAGAAATTCCAAATGGTTTGCCACCTAAAAGAGGCATTGAGCACTAAATTGATTTCATACCCGAAGCAAGCATTCCAAATAGACCAGCATATAGATGTAATCCGGAGGAGACCAAGGAAATCGAAAAGCAAGTGAGTGAGCTTATGGAGAAGGGTTATGTTCATGAAAGCATGAGTCCATGTGTCGTACCCGTCTTGTTAGTGCCTAAGAAAGATGGAACTTGGAGGATGTGTGTTGATTGTCATGCCATCAACAAAATCACGGTGAAGTATAGATATCCCATTCCTAGGCTAGATGACATGTTGGATGAATTGCATGGTTCATATTTGTTTTTAAAAATTGATTTGAAATCTGGTTATCATCAAATTAGAATGAGAGAAGGTGATGAATGGAAAATAGGTTTTAAAACTAAACATGGTTTATATGAGTGGTTAATAATGCCTTTTGGTTTAACTAATGCACCAAGAACTTTCATGAGATTGATGAATCATGTTTTAAGAGCATTCATAGGCAAATTTGTTGTTGTCTATTTTGATGATATCTTGGTTTATAGCCAAAATTTAGATGAGCATGTACAACATTTGACTTGTGTTTTTTATATGCTTAGAGAAGAGAAGTTGTATGCTAATTTAAAGAAATGTTGTTTTTGCACTAATGAAATTACTTTTCTTGGATATATTGTCAATGACAAGAGCATTCATGTTGATCAAGAAAAGGTAAAAGTAATTAAAGAATGGCCAACACCCATAAGTGTAAGTGATGTAAGAAGCTTTCATGGTTTAGCTAGCTTTTGTAGAAGGTTCATTAAGAATTTTTCTACCATAGTTGCACCTTTAACTGAATGCATCAAAAAGAATGTTGGTTTTAAGTGGGGAATTAAACAAGATAAGGCTTTTAACTTACTAACAGACAAATTAAGTTCTGCACCCTTGTTATCTTTGCCAAATTTTACTAAACCTTTTGAGATTGAGTGTGATGCAAGTGGCATAGGTATTGGAGGAGTTTTGATGTAAGAAGGCAAGCCCATAGCATTCTTTAGCGAAAAGCTAAGCAAGTTGATAGGAAATCATCATCTTAGCAACCACACACCCCAATAACTAATGAGTTATGATACATATGGAATGCAAGAAAACACCCTCCAATCAAGATGATTCCAAAACCTAAGGATCTCCTCAAGTGAAGATAGGAAAAACTAGTTCCAACAATGAAACTAGCACTTGAATTCAACTCCAAATACCACAAACCAAGTATGATTTGATAAGTTATGAATCAAACACAAGATTTTGGTTAGAGAACGCCACAAACTAAAAATAGTTTGATAAGTTCAAAGTTCATGCAAGAACTTAAGCAAAAATACTCACAAAGAGCAAACAAAGATTATCATTCAAAATTCTATATTTACAAATAGATCTGGCTTTGATATTTATAGCCAAAACAAGACAAAGAAACCTAAATGGATGTCTTTTGAGCTTCCCCACGTTTCTCCCTTTAATTCCCCTTAAAACTCATTAAAAGTGGCTGTTTTTATATTGATGTCACTCATTTTGTAACTCCTAAATGACAACTAATTATGTGCATCTATTTGTAACTCCACACACAATACATATAACTCATACCTAATAAAATAATCCTTAATTAAATAAAGAAAAACTAAAACAATTACTTAAACTAAAATCCAAAAGATAAGAACCCATATAAATATAAATTAAGCCCAAAGGCCTAGTCATAGCCGAATGGCTTTTATTCTTCAAAATGGACTGAATGCTTCATTATAAGGTTGGACTCTTGTTCTCATGCATGAGTTGCATTTCCATTTTGGACCTTTTGGTTCATGCCTTTGCAATGTAATCTCATGGCAGCCTTGATTCATATCACAAGTCTAAACTACCCTACATATGACAAGGAGTTCTTTGCATTGGTGAGAGTTCTAAAGACATGGCAACATTACCTTGGCTACGAAGAATTCATAATTCACACTGACCATGAGTCGTTGAAGTATCTCAAAGGACAAGGAAAGCTCAACAAGAGACATGCAAAATGGGTGGAGTTCATTGAATCCTTTCCGTACATCATTAAGTACAAGCAAGGGAAAGAAAATGTGGTGGCCGATGCATTGTCAAGAAGGTATGCCTTGATCTCTAAACTTGATGCAAAATTATTAGGATTTGAATACATCAAAGATCTTTATTCTAATGATCTTGATTTTGCTAATGTTTATGGGGTATGTGAGAAAGGGGGTTTTGATAAGTTCTATAAGTTTGATGGTTTCTTTTTCGGGAAAACAAATTGTGTGTGCCACAAAGTTCTTTGAGAGAGTTACTTGTGAGAGAGGCACATAGTGGAGGTCTAATGGGACATCTTGGGATTAAGAAAACTTTGAATGTGTTGGGTGACCATTTCTTTTTGGCCACATATAAAAGGAGATGTTGAGAGAATTTGTGAGAAATGCATTACTTGCAAACAAGCCAAATCCAAAGCAATGCCTCATGGTTTGTATACACCTCTTCCCATACCAAATGAACCTTGGGTAGACATTTCTATGGACTTTGTTTTAGGATTACCTCGGTCCAAGGGAGGGAGAGATTCTATTTTTGTTGTTGTGGACAAGTTTAGCAAAATGGCACATTTCATTCCATGTCACAAGATGGATGATGCAACCCATATTGCCAATCTATTCTTCAAGGAGATTGTAAGGCTACATGGAGTGCCAAGGACCATTGTGAGTGATAGGGATGTCAAATTCCTAAGTCACTTTTGGAAGAATCTTTGGGGAAACAATGGGACAAAGCTTTTGTATTCTACAACTTGTCATCCGCAAACGGATGGACAAACGGAGGTGGTCAATAGGACACTTTCCACACTTTTGAGGGTTGTCATCCAAAGAAATCTGAAGAATTAGGAAGAATGTTTGCCACATGTGGAATTTGCTTACAATAGGAGTGTGCATGGTTCAACAAATTGCTCACCCTTTGAAGTTGTGTATGGATTCAATCCACTGACTCCATTAGATTTGCTACCATTGCCATTGGACAAAGCTAATTTAAAGGGGAAACAAAAAGCTGAGTTCGTCAAGAATTTGCATGAGAAGGTGCGTGCAAACATTGAGAAAAAGACACTTCAGTATGAAAAGCAACATAACAAAGGGAGGAAGCAAGTCATTTTTTAGCCCGGAGATTGGGTGTGGGTGCACTTGAGGAAGGAAAGATTTCCTAACCAAAGGAAATCAAAGCTTATGCCAAGAGGAGATGGTCCTTTTAGAGTGCTTCAACGCATCAACAACAATGCCCACAAGCTAGAACTTCCAAGTGAGTATGGCAATGTTAGTGCTACTTTCAATGTTAGTGACTTATCTTTGTTCGATGTAGGTGATGAAGACGATGGAGCTGATTTGCGGACAAATCCTTTTGAAGAAAGGGGGAATGATGTGAATCCAAGTTCAAAGCTTAAAAAGATCCAAGATCCATTAATAGTACAAGAAGGCCCAATCACAAGGTCCAAATCCAAGAAGCTTCAAGAAGCCATATTGGGTTTAATTAGGGACATTTGGAAAGTCCAAGAATTTCAACCAGTAAGGCATCCATGGAGGCCCAAGGAATAATATTTAACTTGTTTTTGTGTTAATAACAATTAGGGTTACATGTAGCCACCATATACAAGTTAATGGGGTAATTAATACCAAGTAATAGTTACTAATGTGGGTAGTGGTTACTAAGGCCATTTAAGAACAAAGAACTTGCGATTTCTTTCCTTTCTTTTGTGCCTCTCTTTCTAATTTGTATAGTATGATAGTTTGGCCGATGGCGTTGATGCTTTGCTTCATCATCAAGTGGGATGAGACATAAATCCACGCACGAAAGGGAGAAATCATATTATTTTCAATTAATCCAAGCATAATACAAGCAGGACCGCGACCGTCTTGATGTCTGGGACGCATACAATGGAGTAATTTGGGTCGGAATGTTATTAGGTAGGCCCACATGAATTTCTCCTTGTATTTGTTAAGCTGGCTTATAGAATCTAGGACTACGGTTCACAAGTCAATTCCTCTATAGTTCTTGATTTGACTTTAGTTTATTCATATTTCTTATTTATTAATTCGTATTT
This sequence comes from Ricinus communis, assembly GCF_019578655.1. Lineage (NCBI taxonomy): Eukaryota > Viridiplantae > Streptophyta > Magnoliopsida > Malpighiales > Euphorbiaceae > Ricinus > Ricinus communis. The sequence continues at coordinate 16,140,892 of NC_063264.1, read as the reverse complement.
AGCTTCCAGTTTCTTTCTCTTATGGAATGAGGGATTTCACACCATAAAAACTGCATGCAACTGAATATTTAAGGTTAATGAGCATACTATTTCAGTTTTCTACCTTGTGTGAAATAAAAAACATAGACTTATCGCTCGCGTCCTTCCTTTCTTTTGTGTTCTTTGTCTACCCTAGTGTCTAAGTCAATTTGATTTGATCCTTACGCTCAGCCATACGGAGAAGAACAAAGAACTTGCGATTTCTTTCCTTTCTTTTGTGCCTCTCTTTCTAATCTTTGTTTAGTATGATGGTTTGGCCGGTGGCGTTGATGCTTTGCTTGATCATCAAGTGGGATGAGACATAAATCCACCTGGAAAGGGAGAAATCATATTATTTTTTATTAATCCAAGCGTAATATAAGCAGGAACGCGACCTTCTTGATGTTTGGGATGCATACAATGGAGTAATTTTGGTCGGGATGTTATTAGGTAGGCCCACACGAATTTCTCCTTGTATTTGTTAAGCTGGCTTATAGAATCTAGGACTACGGTTGACCAGTCAATTCCTCTATAGCTCTTGATTTGACTTTAATTTATTCATATTTCTTTATTTATTAGTTCGTATTTAGCTTCCAGTTTCCTTTTCTTACGGAATGAGGGCTTTCACACCATAAAAACCGCATCCAACCGAATATTTGAGGTTAATGAGCATACTATTTCAGTTTTCTACTTGTGTGAAATAAAAAACATAGACTTATCACTCACATCCTTCGTTTATTTTGTGTTCTTTGTCCACCCTAGTGTCTAAATCAATTCGATTTGATCCTTACGCTCAACCGTACGGATAAGAACAAAGAACTTGCGATTGCTTTCCTTTCTTTTGTGCCTCTGTTTCTAATCTTTGTTTAGTATGATGGTTTAGCCGGTGGCGTTGATGCTTTGCTTGATCATCAAGTGGGATGAGACATAAATCCACGCTCGATAAGGAGAAATCATATTGTTTTCGATTAATCCAAGCGTAATACAAGCAGGAACGCGACCTTCTTGATGTTTGGGACGCATACAATGGAGTAATTTTGGTCGGGATGTTATTAGGTAGGCCCACACGAATTTCTTTCTTATATTTGTTAAGCTGGCTTATAGAATCTAGGACTACGGTTGACCAGTCAATTCCTCTATAGTTCTTGATTTGACTTTAGTTTATTCATATTTCTTATTTATTAATTCGTATTTAGCTTCCAGTTTCTTTTTCTTATGGAATGAGGGATTTGACACCATAAAAACCGCATCCAACCGAATATTTGAGGTTAATGAGCATACTATTTCAGTTTTCTACCTTGTGTGAAATAAAAAACATAGACTTATCGCTCGCGTCCTTCCTTTCTTTTGTATTCTTTGTCTACCCTAGTGTCTAAATCAATTCGATTTGATCCTTACGCTCAGCCGTACGGAGAAGAACAAAGAACTTGCGATTTCTTTCCTTTATTTTGTGCCTCTCTTTCTAATCTTTGTTTAGTATGATGGTTTGGCTGGTGGTGTTGATGCTTCGCTTGATCATCAAGTGGGATGAGACTTAAATCCACGATCGAAAGGGATAAATCATATTATTTTTTATTAATCCAAGCGTAATACAAGCAGCAACGCGACCGTCTTAATGTCTGGGACGCATACAATGGAGTAATTTGGGTCAGAATGTTATTAGGTAGGCCCACACGAATTTCTCCTTGTATTTGTTAAGCTAGCTTATAGAATCTAGGACTACAGTTGACCAGTTAATTCCTCTATAGTTCTTTATTTGACTTTAGTTTATTCATATTTGTTTATTTATTAATTCGTATTTAGCTTCCAGTTTCTTTTTCTTATGGAATGAGGGATTTCACACCATAAAAACCGCATCCAACCGAATATTTGAGGTTAATGAGCATACTATTTCAGTTTTTTACCTTGTGTGAAATAAAAAACATAGACTTATTGCTCGCGGTGATCGGAAATCATCATCTTAGCAACCATACACCCTAATAACTAATAAGTTATGATACATATGGAATGCAAGAAAACACCCTTCAATCAAGATGATTCCAAAACCCAAGGATCTCCTCAAGTGAAGTTAGGGAAAACTAGTTCCAACAATGAAACTAGCACTTGAATTCAACTCCAATGCCACAAACCAAGTATGATTTGATAAGTTAAGAATCAAACATGAGATTTTGGTTAGAGAACGTGATGTGCATCCAAGTTCAAAGCTTAAAGAGATCCAAGATCCATTAATAGTACAAGAAGGCCCAATCACAAGGTCCAAATCCAAGAAGCTTCAAGAAGCCATATTGGGTTTAATTAGGGACATTTGGAAAGCCCAAGAATTTCAACCCAATAAGGCATCCATGGAGGCCCAAGGAATAATATTTAACTTGTTTTGTGTTAATAACAATTAGGGTTACATGTAGCCACCATATACAACTTAATGGGGTAATTAATACCAAGTAATAGTTACTAATATTGGTAGTGGTTACTAAGGCCATTTAAGAGTAAAAGTAATCCTATGTGTGTGAGTCTATTTTAGTAGTGTATGCATGGACTTGTATTCTATATGGGTAGTGGTTATTAAGAGCCACCATATACAAGTTATTGGGGTAGTTAATACCAAGTAATGGCTACTAATGTGGGTACTGGTTACTAAGGCCATTTAAGAGTAAAAGTAATCCTATGTGTGTGAGTCTATTTTAGTAGTGTGTGCATGGACTTGTACTCTATATAAACAAGTCCTTTTTCTTTCTTTGAGGGATTGAATTTGATATATGAATTATAATTTTGTTTGAGTTTTATTGTGAGGAATTTTGTCTTTAATTTCTTGCTTGAACTTTGTGACTTATTAAGCTTCACTCTAGCTTGTGGTGTCAAAGTCTAAATCTTTGTTTTCTTGTTATTTATCAAACTTTCTTGTTTGTGGCGTAAGAGAAAATTCAAAGTCTATCTTAGTATCTTTATCCTTGTTGGTAAAGGGGCTAAGTAGCATCCATTTTCTTACTTCAATTTTTGAACGATCCGAATTTGTGGATTAAATTGGTAATTTCTAGTTTTCTTCTAATTCAACTTATCATAGTATTTTTGCTATTGGGGAGTTAATTGATGAAACCTAAAATTCCTATTATGGTTCTTGGGGTTTTCATGTTAATGTGTTCAGGTCCGCAATTCAAAAGGAGTTCTCTAGCTTATTCATGGAGGTTTCCTATCAATCATTCCATATTCCTTTAGGCATGAGGACTCGTAGTGACACAAGAATTGGCATAAGGAATCTTAGGAATGCAATTGACAAGCTTGACCAATGGCATTGTTGCGTGACTTGATGATCTAGTAGGACAAGACACAAATCCATACAGGTAAAATCATGTTACTTTCGATTAATCCAAGCAGGAATGCGTGCGTTTTGATGTTTGTGACACACATAATTATGTAATTTTGGCCTACATGTTATTAGGTATGCCTACATGAATTTTTCCTTGTTTTCGTTATTCTAGCTTAGGAAATTTGGGACAACGAGAGTTGTTAATCAGTCAACTCTTCTTTGTCCATTATGATGGTTTGGTTTTATTTGGGAAGTATAAAGACCACTCTTGAGAGAAAGTGCATGGAAGCGGCAATTATAGACATTGATCCAATTCTTAGACGAATGCAAAGAAAGAAAATTAGTTGATCGCGTATTAATATCATTCTCCGAATGATCATAGATGAATCTTTTGGAGGAAAGAGGGAACGATGAGAGTCAACCATAATCTGATTCAGGATTTGCACCATTAGGATCTCCATCATTCCTTATTCCTCCAGGCACGATGACACATAATGACACAATGATTGGCTTAAGGAATCATGGAAACATAATTGATAAGCTTTACCGATGGCATTGGGGCTTAGCTTAACATAATGTTATCAATGATTTCAAGTGTAATATAATCAACAATGCAAGCTCTTTGATTTTTGGGAGGCATATAATTAAGTAATGTGTTAGGTAGGCCCACATGAAGTTTCCCTTATTTTCATTTAGTTGGTTCATAAAATTTAGGATCTCCATCATTCCTTATTCCTCAAGGCACGAGGACTCCTTATGACATAAGGATTGACGTAAGGACTGGTTAACAACTTTCATAGTCCCAAATTTGATGATCAATCAAGGTGAGATATAAATCCATGCGCGTAAGGGAGAAGTCATGTTGTTTTCAATAAATCTAAGTGTAATACAAGCGAGAATGTGAGAGTTTTGATGTTTGGGATGCATAGAATGAAGTAATTTTGATAAGAGTGTTATTAGGTAGGCATACGCGAATTTCCGTTTTGCTTCTGTTAAGTTGGCTCATAAAATTAGAACTACAAGAGTTTTTGACCAGTCAACTCCTTTCTCATTCTTGATTTGACTTTACTTTATTCATCTTTCTTTATTTATTTATTCATATTTAGAATCTAGTTTCTTCTTCTTATGGGATGAGGACTTTCACACTATAAAAAGCACATGCAAAAGGCTAATGAGCATATTATTTTAGTTTTCAAGAGTTTTATAGACTTATCAACACTCGCGCTCATGAGCATAGACTTATCTCTTACGTTCTTCCTTTCTTTTATATTTTGTTGATCGTGTATTGATCTCATTGATATGAAACCTTCATGAATAAGCTTGAGAACCCCTTTTGAATTGCGAACCCCTAATGCATTAACATGAAAACCCCAAGAACCAATTCGGTTCAACCCCTAAGAAAGGTAAGAAAACAGATTACTTAGAAAGATAATCAAGAATTAGAATTTAGAAAACTTATTCCTAAATCCCAATTTTGAAACACTCTACAAGAAGATGATCAATGTACTTGAATGTTTCTTAAGCATGCATTCTTTATAAGAACACAAAGACAAAGCAGACAAGCTTTAAGGTCAAAATACCAATTATCATTTAATTTCTAACTTCAACTTCAACTTCAACTTTTTAATTCATTTTATCAAAACTCGTACTAGGCTTATATAGGACTTAGAAAACCCTAAATCTTAACTAATAAGGATTTACATCTGATTTAGGATAAAGATAACCTTCCTAACCTTAAATAAAGTCCTAATTAGGTTAAAATATATGTGTGGCCGTCAAAAATAAGCCACAAAACCCTAGTTTACATAAGTCATATGGATGGGCTTTATAACATAAGCTAAGTTAGGCCCAAAGTCTTCATATGCTCCAATTCAGCTTTTTGGTCTTTCTAATCACAATTAGATTCATTCAAGCCTAATAGACTGAATTAGATTAATAAGCCTTGAACTTAAATCTAATTCTTCAAGCTTTGATATGTCCTTAGCCTAAATTTCTTGGATAAGCTTATTAACTTGCAATTTGAATCGAACTAGGACTCCTAGTTAAATTAGGATTCCTAGTTGAATTAGAATTCCTTTCGTTACCTGAACTTCTAATATCATCAAGACTCCTTGCAGGATTAGGATTGCTTAAGCTAGCAGGATTTGTATCGTCAAGACTCCTTGTTGGAGTAGGATTCATTATGCTAGTTTGATTCGTATCAATCATTCTCCAAATGATTGTGGAAGAATCTTTTAGAGGAAAAAGGGAGTGCCGAGAATCGTGGCACGCCTAAATATTCTGATTCAGGATTTACACCATTAGGATCTTCATCCTTCCCTGTTGCTCTAGGCACGAGGACTCCTAATGATGCAAGGTTGGGCATAAGGAATCATATGAATGCAATTAACAAGCTTGACCAATGGCATTGGGGCTTAGCTTGATGATCAAGCAGGAGAGACGTAAATCCAAGTGCATAAAGGGAGAAATCATGTTATTTTCAATTAATTTAAGCGTAATACAAGCCGGAATTTAAGCGCTTTGATATTTGAAATGCATATAATGAAGTAATTTGGGTCGGAGTATTTTTAGGTAGGCCCACTTGAAGTTACCCTTATTTTTATTAAGCTAGCTCATAAAATTTGGGACTACTAGAGTTGCTGCCTAGGCAACTCCTCTTTGGTTCTTGATTTGACTTTAGTTTATTAATCTTTCTCTCTTTATTCATTCATATTTAGCTTCTAATCTCTTCTTCTTACAGAATAAGGGCTCTTGCACTAAAAAAACCGCACGCAACCGAATACTTGAGGCTAATGAGCATATTATTTTAGTTTTCTACCTTGTAGGAGATCAAGTTATGGGTTCTTTCAAGAAATTTATGGACTTACCAACACTGCCGCTCGCAAGCATAGACTTATCCTTCACGTCCTTCTTTTCGCTTGTCTTCTTTGTCTACACTTGTGTTTAAATAAATTCGATTTGATCCTCACGCTTAGCCATATGAAAGAGAACAAAGAACATGTGATTTGTTTCCTTATTGGATCTGAAATCCTATCTATATTCTCATTTTTTGTTTCTTTTGTTTCTCTCTTTCTAATCTCTATATAGTATGTTGGTTTGGTTTTATATGGGGATCATTGATAGGCTATTTGTGTAGCTAAAATCTTAGGCAGTGAACCTATTGATGCAAACTAGCACAAATGGTGAGTATTAAGGTCGTATTCTTGGGAAAGGGTGATCCTAGAACTACTGCAGCGTCTTATGTTATCTAACCTTAACAAAATCGATGAAGTTATTATGCTATGATTAAATATGAACAAATGATTAACTAAGTGTCAAATAATCTGAAAGGATTTAGGAAAATAATCGAAGGAAAAAGCAAACCCTAGGGGACCTAAGCTAGTTGGATTTTAGTGAAGATAGAGATTATATTGATTACCAATTGCAATTACCCAAAGACGAGTTCTTAACTGAATTCGGTCTCATTCTCGAGATAACCGAATTCCTAAACCTAATAACCTAAAGTTGGAATCTCTTTCTAACAATCGATTATTCAATTAGCATTAAGCTTTAACCCGCCTCTATTAAGCTTTGTTAATTCTTAATCCAACTAGTCAATTACCCTTATCTCTAAGTGATCATTAACCAGTTCTTACTATTTAAATTTCCAATTACTAAATGAATTTTTCAATTACATAAAGCAATCTAAATACCACAACTCACAATGTCTCATGAATAATGTGATTTCTCATTAATAATGAAAGCAAGAAGAGACAAGCATTGATAATCAAAATCTCATAAGCATTAGAATCAATCCAACAACATAGGAACCCCAATGGGTTTGACAAATTTAGTTACTCATACTAATAAGCAAATAAAGTAAAGAATAAATTCAGAAAAGTAAATTGAAGCCATGTACACCCTTCTTCTTCAAGTTGGATGAAAAACCCTAAATTCCTAATTCAGAATGATAAACCCTAATTTGCCTCTTGAATGCTCCCCAAATCTCCTCTTGATCTTCAATTTGATGTTAAACAAATGTAATCCTTCCTTCAATAGATGAAATGGTCTTCTAAGGTCGAGTATTGAAGTCAGTAAAAAGATGGCTTAAGCTTGTATATGTGAAATCAAGAAAATCAAACCCTTATTCAACAAATTGTTTTTGCCTATATAAATCTTTTACCACGACCGTGGTCAAGTCCGTGTTGATCAGCATGGGCAAAGTCCAGGCCATGCTGGACCTCCATGTTCTGTAACTCATGACTTCATCCTGGCCGTGCCCTAGCCGCTGCTGAGCCACCATAGGCCGTGGTGGAGGCCGTTGTGGCTATCCATGTCAAAATAGCACTCTTGACGGGCAACTATTTGATGGTTCAGCACAGCCGGAGTCCAGGCCGTGCTCAACCTTGGAATGCTAGTCCTTGCTCAACTTAATGGATTTTGGTCCGTAATTGCGCGTATTTCCCTCGATTACTGATAATGTCCCTCGATAATGACCTGAAACATGAAAGGAACCAAAACACAGGTGATTCTGGCATAAAACAAGATAACTATGCACAAAAATGTAAACAATTGGGCATAGAAATATGCATAAAATGATGCATATCAAATGATCTAAGTCAAATACACATCACAACATAAAACTTGTAAAGGTATTTAGACTAGATTGAAAAGAACCCCTTAATTTCACTCAAGAATTCACAAACTGAAATTTTGCACCAACAATCCAAGACTAACTCAAGACTATTGGAATACTAGGTAAGAACATAAGACTCACTCAATGTTCCACCAAAGTCTTATCACTCAAGACAAACTCAAAGTAATAACAAAGGCTCTTTAATTGAGACAAACTCAAAAAAATAGAGAGTACACATTTTTGTTTGATAATCAACTGTCCCTTTTCTCATTCCATAACTTATATATATAAGGAACTTACAAATAAGAAAAGAATACAAAAATTTGGCTTTAAACAGCCTTAAAAGAACAATGAAAATGTTTGCACACCATAACCCCCACTATGTGAAAGTTTCCTTAATTAGATCAGCCTTTTAATTCTTTTATTCAAAGCTGACCGTTTTTAGGAACTCTCTCACCTATTCACACACCTTACTTTTAATACTTTAATTTATAAGTTATAAACAAACTAAAACAAAAGTATTAAAATGCACACTAAAACAAAAGCATAAATTCAAACTGAAAGAAAGCATAATAAAATAGCATAATAATACTTGGCCTTGATGTTTCCCCTTCTTTCTTGCTGCATACCACATGCTTCATGGGCTTAGGTAAACTCCCAAGTAAGACAAGTGACAAATTCGGGCTTATGAGTAAATGGAGAAAACCCAAGAATTTCTAAGACTAGAGCAGCCGGCTCATGAGTAATGTTGCTTGACTTTGGACCATTCTCCCCTTCTTTAAAGAAGTTTGCCCTCAAACTTTCATCATCTAGGTAAGGAGACAAGTCACCGATATTGAAGGTTGCATGGACACCATCCATTTCATCGGGAAATTCAATCTTATAAGCACTATCATTGATCCTCTCAAGTACTTTGAAAGGACCTTCGGAGTGAGGCATAAGCTTATTCTTTCTAAACTTAGGGAACCTTTCTTTTCTCAAGTGTAGCCATACCAAATCCCCGGGATGGAAGATAGGTTGTGATCTTTTTCTGTTGGCTCTCTCTTGGTATTTCTTATTCATCTCCTCAATTTTCTTTTTTACTTGCTCACATGTCTTTTGAAAGGACTCCATACATTTCTTCGCATCTTGCCCCACCAGTTCCTTTTCCTCCAAAGGAATGAGATCAATAGGAAGATAAGGATTCACTCCATAAACCACTTTAAATGGTGATTTAGAAGTAGGCAATGAATGAGCCCTATTGTAAGCAAACTCCACATGGGCTAGTTTGATGTCCCAATCTTTTTGCGTTTTGCTCACAAGACCTCTTAATAAGGTACCCAAAGTTCTATTAGTCACCTCGGTTTGCCCATCGGTTTGAGGGTGATTAGAGGTACTAAATAGCAACTTGGTACCAACAAGCTTCCATAGGGTCCTCCAAAAATAACTTAGGAACTTAGAGTCCCTATCGGAGACTATACTTCGAGGAATACCATGAATCTTGACAATTTCCTTGAAGTACAGCTCGACTACTCTTACAGCATCATCTGTTTTATTACAAGCTACAAAGTGTGCCATTTTAGAGAATCTATCTACTACTACCATTATGCTATCCTTTCCTCTTTGTGTTCTTGGCAAGCCCATAATAAAGTCCATGCTTACATGATGAGCATAGTTTTATACATATTTGCTTGCATATTATTGCGTATGTTCTTAGCAATTATTATGCTTTTATTCCCAGATCACCCGTGTTTTGTGTTCTTTTGCATTTCAGGAACATTTATAGGACCATCATCGGTGTTTAAGCAATTATAGATCAATACGTGCGGAAATGGATGAGAATTCATCAATATCGGACAAGAGCCCGCAATGCATACATTGAGCACGGCCTAGACTCTGGCCGTGCTCAACCATTGGCTTTGATTCTTGAAATTTGCACTTTGGGCACGGTTTCCGTAGCCACCACGGCCTTCAGCACGGCCCGTGGTGGCCAACACGGGGAGCAACACAGCCGTGGTGAAACCCTACTTGGTGAGATCCACAGTTTCGTACGGCTGGACTTGGTCGTGCTAACGGCCTGACCTTGAACACGGCCGTGCTGAGTTAAATATATAAGAAAAATGAATTTTTCTTAGAAAGAGAGAGGGGGAAAAAGAGTGACATAGAACCCTAGAGGCTGGTTCGGTTTCTGTACAGTATTGAGTGCAAGAGAGAGTTGCAGTGAGTAAGAATCCCAGAATCGCAAGGTTCCGAGTGCAAAACAGTAGTGGAACAATTCAAGAGCCAGTTTGGGAGATTAATCAAAGTGTAGATCCAGATTTGAAGCTGTTCATCCAATTCGAGAGAAAAGGGTGTACATGTTTTATTTTCATTATTCTTTCATTGTAATTGATTTCCTAGATTATTTTAAACATGAACATGTTTAGCTAGACTGATTTAATCTATTGGGATTTCTTTACTATGTTGGCTTGATATTATATTGTTGGATTGTTAGGGTTAATTTTGTATTCTTCTTGTTTTCAGTATTAATAAGATAATGCATTATTCATGAGACGTTGTGAATTGTGGTGTTTAGATTGCTTTATGAGATTGAGAAATCCGTTTGGCAATTGGAATTTTGAATACCAAGAACTGGTTAATAATTGCTTAGAGATAAGGATAATTAACTAGCCGGATTAAGAATTAACAAAGCTTAATAGAGGCGGATTAAAGCTTAATGCTAATTTAAGAATCAATCGTTAGGAAGAGATTCCAACTTTAGGTTATTAGGTTTAGAAATTCGGTTATCTCGAGAGAGAAACCGAATTGATTAAGTGGAATCCACGGGTAGCATAATTAGACTCACCGATCCTTTATCTTTTGTTTGATTGCCAACAAGTTTAGATTCCCTTTGGGTTTGTCTTCTTGTCTTGATTATTTCACTTATCAATTACTCCTGCATCTCCCTTAGAACTTAGCTCGTAGTTAATTGTCACAACCAAATTTATTTACTTCTTTTTATTAATAATTAATATTCATTAGCATGTCATTAAACATGTCATTTGCATCATGATTATATATGATCTATTTTATTATATTATGTGGTAGATAAATAAATTATTTAGTTACATATTGATTTAATTGAAAAGTAATGATTTTGGACTAAATTGAAAAGTTAGAAAGAAAGAGGATTAAATTGTAATTTGCCTATTTCCACACCAATATACCACCTCTTTCATTTGTTCTTATCTACGTATGCTTTCCAATTTCCTTTTCTTCTTTGTCTCTCTCATTTTTCTCCTTTCCTTCTTCAACTTTGATTTTCCAAATCAAACTCTACAAAACTTTTAGTAAGTGAAAATCAAATTCTTCTTTTAAGCTTGAAAGATTTGGGCTTTCTTAATCAAGGAAAACAAAGGTGAGTAATTTTAATTGCTTGATTTTGCTGTAAATTAGGGTTAATGATATGAAATTGTTGATGATTATGTGTTTTGGAATTGTTTAATCAAGAGTAAACATGCTTTTACTTGTGATCTTGAAGCTGAAATTTCTGGGCAGATTTTTCACTTATGATTTCCGTGACCTTAGAGGCTTTATCTCGAAAATTTTCAAACATGAAAGTTGTAGGTATATGTCTCAAGAATATCTCTGTAAAATGGTTTTGCAGATTGTTGAGTGAGTAGGAACTTATGAGGTTCGATTTTGCTGCTGCTCTGTTTTTGGTTCAGCAGGTGACCTGGTTTTTGTGCTGACATTTTGAGGCATTTAGAGGCTGAACCAAGCAGAGAGTTAAACATGAAAGTTGTTCATTTATATATGTAGTATATGTCTGAAAAATTTCATAATTTTTGGTTGAGTATAACGTGAGATATGTTGAACTTAATATGGCCTGCCCGAAACTGTTTTAAGCAGAAATCGGGCTTAGGATTCAGAAATTTGTTGCTAATTGTGTGTTTCACAACTTGAGCTAGAAAAGTCCAAATTGAGTAAAATTAGTGTCTATAGAAACTTTAGAATGTTAACTTTATATCTGGAGAGTTTCATCAGAAAATTCATTTGTTTGATTGGTCATTTAATAGGAAACTTTTTTCTGTTCTGTTTAGATGGAAATTTGAGCAGCTGTATAGAAAATGCCATAACTATTTCTATACCAATGATTTTGAGGTGATTCTTTCTGCTATGGTTTCTATAAAAATGGAAGTGTAATTCTGGAAAATATGAGATTTTTATTAATTGTACATAAGTTTTGGTGTAATTTCTAAGTCAGTACCTATAAGCTGCCTTCATCAACAAATATGTTGATTTGTTGTCATTCATCTCATGCATCATATTAATATCTAGAATATATGTTATTTTGTTGAAATGTGATATTTTATTGATAGTAAATATATATATATATATTTATGCCTTGTGATTGAATTGTATTTGTATTGAATATGTGAATAGGTTCATCCAAAGGCAAGGAAGTGGTAAGAGAAAAGAATAGGATTACTTTGTTATCCTATAACTTCTGGTAAGTATTTAATAGACTAAACTTTGTGTATATTGAGTAGGGACTGCTGTTTGATTACTTGATAATTTCTTGGTTGACTGAGTTGATATTAGTTATATTTTTGGCTTGTTATAAAGTGAATTGATTGTGATGTGTTGTGAAGTGAATTGATTGTGATGTGTTGTGAAGTGAAATGATTGTGATTAAGGATTGATGACTTTTGTATGGATATTGTGTGATCGGAAAGCTGGTAGGAGGATAGCTACCCGAGTATGTGAGATGGCAAGGCGGTAGGCGGATAGTCTTGTCAAGTGGTTACTGAAATTTAAAAATGTGAGGAAATGTAAGGATGAGTCATCTGATCCTAATTTGATAGAAATAATGTGGAATTGAATTATTTGACTTGGTTGAGTTTGAGATTATTTGCATTACGTGAGATGAAATTATATGTTTATGAGAATAACTGAAATGGTTGATTTTGTGATTGTTAGTTAAGTGTTGGTATAATTTTCTGTATTGATAAAGATTTGATAATTCTAGCCTAATATACTATAGTTTAGTAAATTAAATGCTTATTGAGTCGCTAGCTCATTCCTTAGCAATTTTTTTTTTTCAGGTTAGTGCAGTTGTAGATAGCCTTAGTTGTGCATTGCTCTTTTTGCATCAGTCAATATTATCAGGTGGGCCAGAGGAGTTATCTAAAGCATTGGGGCATTTTGGGAACTTGTGTGAATTAAACTCTGTATAAATATTTCTTATATATATTAAGTATGTCATGCCACTTAAATTGTATGAATGTATATTGTAACTAAGTAGTAAATTATGTTTATAAAGTTATATATATATATATATATTGCTATTCAATGGGAAGTTTGAGTTGGGGTGTAATAGTTTTTGGTATCAGAGCGGGGATTAGACCATTGGGACATAAGTTTGAGTACTTATATTTCTGTTTATGTTATGTTATATGAAGGTGTGTATGTGTTGTGATATGTTAAAGTGAGTTGGAATTTTTAATATGTTCCAATATGTTAAATGCTTGTGTGATTGAATTGATGGGAATAGAGGGGATTAAGAGCATAACATGCAAGCATATAGTAATTATGCACAACCATTTATTGTTGTGAAGTTTGTTAATGATATAGGCATGGATGAGCACTCCACTGGCCCAGTAGGTTCACATTCGTCAGTTCATGCACATCATATTGAACAAGAACGGATGCATGAAAATGAGCGATCACAAGGAAAAGTCGAAGGGTATGCTCGAAATACTGAAGAGTTAAGAAGATTAGCTCAACAACAGCCCACCACCTCCACTAAACGTACTGCATTGGATGCAAACTTTGGAAAGTTAAGAAAGCATGGCGGGAAAGAGTTTGAGGGACAACTGATCCAATTGTAGCAGAGGAATGGCTAAAGTCTGTTAAAGGTGTGTTCACACAATTTAATACCCAACCGACAACCCAAATGAAAGTGAGGTATGCAACCTCATTATTTCTTAAGGATGCTAGAAGCGGTGGGAGGCAGTCCCGGGTAGCCAAACACAACCATTGACAATGACATGGGAAGAATTCTTAAAGGAGTTCAAGATGAAGTATATGCCACCAATATATCAAGAGAGGAAGAAACTTGAATTCCTTGAATTGAAACAAAATGAGATGTCATTCTTTGACTATGAATTACAATTTACAAGGTTATCTAGGTATGCACCGGAGGAAGTGGCAACTGATGAACCGAAGAGAAATAGATTTGAGAGGGGTTTGAGATTGGAGATTCGTGAAAAGTTGGCGGTGCAACCACCTACCTTTATTGCTTTATTGGAAGGCCGCAACAAGAGCGGAAGAATTATTCTTAGAAAGAAATATATTAGAAGCAAAGAAAAAGAAGATAATTGGGACATTTACTCCATCTTTCTCTAGAGGTACCTCATTTACACCTAGGGGAGGATCGGGAGGTCGTGAGGAGGTTTTAGAGGAAGGGGTAGTTATCAGTTTAGAGGGCCAAGTAGTATAACTTTGGGTAGAAGTGGTGGATCGGTGAACATGCGAGGTAATTCGGGTTTCTTGGTAGAGGATATAGACCCGTTTGTGGCACTTGTGGAAGGACCCATTCAGGAGAGTGTTGGGGACCGAGAGTGCAGTTTGTTATAGATGTGGGAAACTGGGCATTATGCCAATGAGTGTGTGGTAGGTAGAGGAGCATCGAGTACCTACCATTCAGGAGGACAAAGTAGTGTTGGGGATAATGTAGTACCTACAACGGTGGTCGTGGTAGAGGTAGGGGAGGTAGAAGTGCATTCTGACATGTCCATATTGAAGATGCGAACCAATCCTTACCGCAGGCAAGAGTGTATCTTTATTACGAGGCGGGGAAGCAACTACTTCTCCGGAGATAATAACCGGTATAATTCCTATTTGTAGGCATGATGCATATGTGTTAGTTGACCCCGGATCTACATGTTCATTCATTTCATGTGATTTTGCATTGAAAATGCATTGTGCCATTGAATCTTTAGGACATGATATTTGTGTTTGATGCCTGCTTCGGAGGAGTAATAATGGTGAATCTAGTAGTTCGGGCTTGTTCTGTGATGATTTGTGGTACAAATATGTCGGTAGACCTAATTGTGATCAATTTGCGAGATTTTGATGTGATATTGGGAATGGATTGGTTATCTAGAAATCATGTCATAGTTATTTAACGAAGGAAGTAAAAATGGTTATAGATGGGAAATAAAAATAGTGTTCACGGGTGACAGGAAAATTGTACCTACATGTTTGATTTCTACTGCCACTCGCTTTTCATTTAATGAAATTTGGGTGTGATGCTTATCTTGTGAATGTGGTGAACCTTTGGAATTGTTAGTCCAGGGGTTTCGGAGGTACCAATAGTCAAAGAATTTCCAAATGTATTTCTAGAAGAATTACTTGGATTGCCACCTCAATGAGAAGTGGATTTTGAAATTGAAACTATTCCAGGAGTTGCTCCTATTCCTATAGCACCTTACAGAATGGCACCGACAGAATTACAAGAATTGAAAAAGCAACTTGAGGATTTAATGGAGAAAGGTTATATTCGACCTAGTATATCAACGTGGGGAGCTCCAGTATTGTTTGTGAAGAAAAAGGATGGAAGTATGAGACTTTGCATTGATTATAGGAAGTTGAACCAAGTTACTATCAAGAACAAATATCCTTTACCTCGCATTGATGATTTGCTTGATCAACTCAGAGGGGCAGCTGTATTCTCCAAAATTGATTTGAGATCTGGGTATTGGCAATTAAAGGTTAGAGAGACTTCTATACCTAAAACGGCATTTCGGACACGATATGGTCATTATGAGTTTGTTGTTATGCCATTTGGTTTGACCAATGCACCTGCAGCATTCATGTCTTTGATGAATAATATTTTTCAACCGTATCTTGATCAATTTGTGATAGTCTTCATTGATGATATTCTGATATACTCCAGAAATTCTGAAGACCATGAACATCATTTAAGAACAGTATTACAAACTTTGAGAGAAAAACAGTTATATGGTAAGTTCAGTAAATGTGAGTTCTGGATGAATAACATTGCATTTTTGGGGCATATTATATCCGCACAAGGTGTTCAACCTAGGACCCATCTAAGGTAAAGGCTATTCAGGAGTGGGAATCACCAAGAAATATTTCGGAAGTTCGTAGTTTTCCGGGATTGGTCGGGTACTATAGAAGATTCGTGAAGAACTTCTCCATTTTAGCAAAGCCATTGACTAATCATTAAAGAAACAAGTGACTTTTCAGTTGGAATGATAAATGTCAAGCTAGTTTTGAGGAGTTGAAAAATAGATTGATTCTGACACCTATACTTACATTACCTATACAAGGAGGGGAATATGTAGTCTATCTGGATGCTTCACTTAATGGTTTGGGTTGTGTATTGATGCAGAATGGAAGGGTTATTGCTTATGCTTCTAGACAACTTAAACCTCATGAACGAAATTATCCTACACATGATTTAGAATTGGCTGCAATTATACATGCTTTGAAAACTTGGAGACATTATCTTTATGGAGAGACATTTCGGATATTCACTGACCACAAAAGCTTAAAGTACATACCTACACAGAAAGAGTTGAACCTCAGGCAACGAAGATGGATGGAATTATTGAAGGATTATGATTGTACCATTGATTATCACCCGGAAAAGCAAATGTTGTGGCAGATGCACTTAGTAGGAAGACTTTGGAAAGGGTTGCAGGTATGATTTCATATCAGATGAGTTCCTTAATTTCGCTAAGAGCTATGGATATGCATTTTTCTATAAAGAATGGGGTATTATTGACTACAATGAAGACTAGTCCCCAGATACTAGATGAGATCAAACATGCACAAGGTAGTGATGCATACTTAAAGAAGTTATGGGAAGAAGGTGCAAGATGGTAAGACAAGTGAACTAATCGAGCGAGATGATGGAATGTGGGTTATGAAAACCAGGGTATATGTACCTAATGTAGCCGCATTGAAACAAAAGATTTTTTGGGAGGCTCACAATTCTCCTTATTCAATGCACCCAGGGAGTACAAAAATGTATAACAATTTGAAGCCACATTATTGGTGGTCAGGCATGAAGAGGGAAGTTGCAGAATATGTAGCTAAATGCCTAACTTGTCAACAAGTGAAAGCAGAACATCAATCACCCTGCAGGTAAATTCGAGTCTTTAATTATACCCGAGTGGAAATGGGAAAGAATTACTATGGACTTTGTTGTTGGTTTGCCTCGCACTTTTAGGAGAAATGATGCTATTTGGGTAATAGTTGATAGGTTAACAAAATCAGCGCACTTTTACCTATTCAGCGAATGATTCATTGGATAAGCTAGCCAACTTGTATGTGAAAGAAATTGTTAGGTTGCATGGTGTACCTATCTCCATTGTTTCAGACAGGGATCCTCGGTTTACATCTCATTTCTGGAAGAGCTTACAAGTGGCAATGGGAACTAAATTGCATTTCAGTACTGCTTTTCATCCTCAAACAGATGGGCAATCTGAGAGAACTATTCAAACTTTTGAAGACATGTTACGGGCTTGTGCATTAGAGTATAGCGGAAATTGGGATGAACAGGTACCACTTATGGAATTTGCTTATAATAATAGTTTTCATTCTAGTATTGGTATGCCACCATACGAGGCATTATATGGGAGAAAATGTAGAAGCCCTATATGTTGGGGTGTTATATTAATAGTTAGTTTAGGATTTATTCATCATCCATTTTAGGTTAATATAACAAAGAATAAAGGAGTAACTTTGGGCTTTCGCTTTCCCGAGGAATACGACCTTGATACTCGCCATTAGTGCTAGACTGCATTGATAGGTACACTGCCTTTGATTGTAGCTAACACGAGTAAAACACATCATTACACTATCCCATGGTTTGTCCGGAACTGGCAGTGGTGTGTAGAGACCCCTTTTGAAGTGTCCCTTGGCCTTTTGGCAAGTAGCACATCTCTCCACTACATGGGTTACATCTTTGATCATCCTAGGCCAATAAAAGTGTTCACCTAAGATATCAATTGTCTTTTGTATCCCAAAGTGACCAGCCAAACCCCCACTGTGTACTTCTCACACTAATAACTCCCGAACCCCACTCTTTGGAACACAAAGCTTGTTACCTTTAAAGAGGAATCCTTCTTGACGTACAAACTGACTAGTAGGATTTTCCATCTCACTTGAAAAATTAAGATCATCTTTGTGATACTCCTTGAGTTGTTCAAAACCCAAGATTTTGGCATCAACCATGGAAAGTAAGTAGCTTCTTCTTGATAGAGCATCAGCCACTACATTGCTTTTCCCATCTTTGTACTTGGAGCTAAAAGTGAAAGTTTGAAGGAATTCTACCCACTTTGCATGCCTCTTGTTGAGTTTTTGTTGCCCATGGATGAACTTTAAGGCCTCATGATCAGAATGAAGAACAAATGGTTTTGGTCTAAGGTAGTGAGACCAATGATTAAGGGCTCTAACCATTGCATAAAACTCTCTATCATAGGTTGAGTAGTTCAATTTAGTCCCATTGAGTTTCTCATTAAAGTAGCTCACTGGTTTTCTTTATTGGATCAATACCGCACCAATCCCAATTCCACTTACATCACACTCTACTTCAAACACCTTGTTAAAATCAGGAAGTATAAGAACCAGAGCATTGCAAAGTTGAAACTTTACCTTCTCAAAGGCCCTTTGGGCAGCTTCATTCCACTCGAACTCTCCTTTCTTTATCAATTCAGTGGTGGGAGCCATGATAGTTGAGCCTCCTATAGAATGATGCTAGTCCATGAAAGCTTCTGACCTCGTGCACATTCTTCGGAGCCAACCAAGATTGGACTGCCTTGACCTTCTCGAGATCTACATGCACCCCCTCTCATGTTACAATCTATCCTAGGAATACAACACTAGGAGTCATGAAAGTACATTTTTCTAGCTTTCCATACAAATTCTGCCCTTTCAACCTATCAAACAACATCCTCAAATGAATTAAATGCTCCTCATTATTTTTACTATATACAAGAATGTCATCTAAGTAAACAACAACAAATTTATTCAGAAAAGGACGGAGAACTTCGTTCATCAATCTCATAAAAGAGCTTGGGGCGTTGCAAAGCCCGAATGGCATCATTAACCACTCGTATAACCCTTGTTTTGTTTTGAAGGCCGTCTTCCACTCATCTCCTTCCCTAATTCTCATTTGGTGGTATCCACTCCTTAAATCTATTTTGGAAAAGATTAAGGCACCATTTAACTCATCCAGCATGTCTTGCAATCTAGGCCTAGGGAATCTATATTTGATTGTGATATTATTTATGGAACGACTATCAACACACATTCTCTAAGTACCATCTTTTTTTAGTACTAAGAGAGCGGGAACGGCACATGGACTCATGCTCTCTCTCACATAGCCCCTTCGAATTAATTCATCGATTTGCCTTTGAAGTTCCTTACTTTCTTCTGGATTGCATCTATAGGCTGCCTTGTTGGGTAAGGATGCCCCCGGAATCAAATCGATGGCATGCTCAATGCCTTTAAGTGGTGGAAGGCCTTTTGGTAAATCATCCAGAAAAACATCTTTGTACTCTTCTAATAACTCATTAAGGGATGATGAGTTATCACAAGAAGTACCCTTTTCTTCTTTGGCCCTTGCAACCAAAGCATACCCACCCTCCACTTCTTCCACTAAATTTTCAAATTCATTACAAGTTACAAGGAAGTTGCTTTTCTCTTTTTCTTTTTTAGCAACTTTGGGAGGTAAAGGCAACAATCTAACTTTGCTGCCTTCTTTAGTAGTTACAACATATACATTTGATTTACCTTTGTGCTCCATTTCATGGTCAAACTGCCCAGGTCTCCCAAGAAGTAAGTGACACGCATCCATTGGAAGAATATCACACCATCTTTCATCTTCAAACCCGACTATGGAGTAGGCAACCAAGGCTTGCTTCTTGACTCGAACCTCGGTTCCATCATTCAACCAATTAAGTTTATACGGCTCATTATGATCCCTGGTTTGAAGCTTCAACTTACTCATAGCTTCAGATGAGATCACATCTGTTTGGGCACCACCATCAACTATAACATTACAAGTCTTCTCTCCAACCTTGCATCTAGTATGAAATAGATTGTTTCTTTGCCTTAAGTCACTCTTAGGCTCACTATACAAGATTCTCCTCACAACTCCAATCATGTTGCTCTCATTTTCTGGTGGTATATCCTCATCATACTCATCGTCGAAGTTATCACATTCATCCTCATCCGCAATGAAGTGATAGAGTTTCTCTTCCTCATCCATTAAAGCACATTGAGTTGCGGTCATAACATTTTTGCTAGGACATTCGGATGCAATATGCCCCCCTCCATGACATCTAAAACACTTTCTTCTTATAGCATATTCATTTTGAGAAACTACAGCCTTTTCTGATATGGACATGGCCAAGCTTAAAGATGGACTTGATGGAGAGGACAACAAGAAAACCAAAGATAAAGCTAAGGATCCATTGAGCATGCTACAAGGCCTAATTACAAGGTCAAGGTCCAAGAAGCTACAAGAAGCCTTAATTGGCTATATGCAAGATTGGGCTAGTCAAGGAAGCCCAATCGGTCATGCTAGGATAGGCCCAAGTAAAGACACATCTGAATGGGCTTTATTTAATGTTTTGCAAGTCCAAATACATGAAGACTAATGTGGGCTAATATTTGGGCTGAAATCTCTTCTTTAAGTTCAGAACAATGTTATTGCCTATTTTTCTTATGTGGCAGCTAGGGTTAATAGTTTTACTAGGGTTTATTATGTTAGGTGGCTATAAAAACGCCCCTTAAGTTGTGTTTTAGAGGAATTCGAATTTTGATAAAATTATAGTAGTTGTCTCCTTTGCATATTTGCTTGAATTCTTGAATTCTTGTTGAATGCATAAACCACTTATCAAGGAATTGATCTATCCTTGTGGCGTGTTAAGGGTTAGGGTTTAAAGAACTTAGTTTTCTTTAGGTTCTGATCTTGATCAACCATACCTTGCAATCTGATTTAAGCGGTTCTTGGGTTTTGAAACTCAATTTGTTCTTGGGTTTCTAAGATAGTAATTCACGGGTTCATAATCATTAGGGTTCGTGGTTCTAATCCTTGGAGGTTCTTAACATTTGGTATCGGAGCTTTGGCTCTTAAATCAGTTATTTATCCCTTTTCTTTGAGTTATTGTTTGTTTTCCTTGAGTTCTTGATATTGTTCTTGAAGTATTCTTGGTATTCTTGAGATCTACATTGTTTAGTTCTTGATTCTTGTAGTTTTTGATTCCGATTCAAAAAAAAAAAAAAAACAAAACAAGAAAAGAAAAATATCGGATCCGAATTAGCAAAAAAAAAAACAAAAGAAAGGAATAGATCCGATTGGTTTGATTGTCTTTGTTAGTGGAAGAAACGTATTTGGTATTGAAATCATTGTTCTTGGGGTGATTACATAGATATTAGGGTTGTTAAAAGGTTTAGGGAGATTTTCACAATCCTACATAAATAAGGATTTGGTGGTACGTTTGGGAAGATTCAAAGGGACATTAAATTCCAATGACTGAGCCCTATACATACCATCTTATTTGAATTGATTCAGCTCTAAATTCGTTTTTGTCCTTCATTTATTCTCCTCTTTGTGTGTCTTTTGAGTTTGGGCAGATTTGACACATTTAAAGCATAAAGAGGTAACCTTCTTTCTTGATCAACCTTCTTTGTGATTTTTGCTTCCTAAATCCGTTCCTTCTTTTCCTATTTCAAACTGTATCTTTCTTGTTTCTTACATCTAGATTGTTTCTTCATATGTCATTTGCATCCGTTTGAAGTTTTCGCTTGTTTGCGATCCTAATTTTATTGAAAGCGTGACTAATTGTTTAATTTTCTTGACTTTTGCGTTTTTGCCTCAACTAAGCTTTTTAGATCATAATTCTTGGTGCATTACAAGCATAGTGAAATAACTTGATGTGTGGTTATTGATTCACATAAGAATCCTTGAAAACAAGGCCGAGTGGTGTGAGTTTTCAGCCTTGTGTGATCATTCTTGATTGTGCGAAACACGAGTGACCATCCCCATTAACCGAGAGTAAACACGTGAGGGAGTGTTGGTGAGGTCCTTAATTTCCTTGATTTATTTTTTTTTCTTTATTGCATACTAACTCTTATTGCGGCATGTCAAGTGGTTCTAGTGGAGGTAATAATATGCCAACTACCGGCATACCCATAGCACAAATGCATGAAAATGAGAGGGTGCAACGAAGCATAAGAAATATGAATGAGCAAATGGAGAGGTTGCAACTTGACATGGCAGCCCAACGAAGGGAAATGGCAACCAATCAACAAGCCATTATGGACCAAATTAATGCACTTGCCCGAGGTCTGGGAAATAGGCTTGATGAAGGAGGGAATGTGCAAGGTAATCATGGGCAGCCAATTGGGGTGAATGAGGATGACTTTGATGAGGGTTTTGAGGAGTATGATAATGCAGCCCTATGGTGGGGTTGGTAGAGGCCTGGGTAGAGGAGCTAGGAGATACCAAAATCTTGGTAGAGGTAGAGGACACTTTGGTGGTGAGTTTGGTGGTTATGGGAACTATGATGATGTTGATAGGAACTTAGGTAGTATCAAACTTAGTATTCCTACCTTCTTGGGAAAAACTGATCCGGAGGCATATTTGGAGTGGGAAAAGCGAGTTGACCTTATCTTTGATTGCCATAACTTTCGGGAAGAGAAAAAGGTGAAATTGGTGGTTACCCAATTTAGTGACTATGCTATAGTTTGGTGGGATCAGTTGGTGGTTAGTAGGAGGAGGAACATGGAAGAGCCTATTGGTAGTTGGATTGCACTCAAAACTATCATGAGAAGGCGTTTTGTACCCGGACATTACCATAGGGAGTTACATCAAAGACTCCAATCTTTGAGGCAAGGTACAAGGAGTGTTGAGGATTTTTATAAGGAGATGGAAATGCTCATGACTAGGGCTGATTTGGATGAGGATAGAGAAGCTACCATGGCACGATTCATTGGTGGGCTTAATAAGGAGATTCGCTGATAGGGTAGAGTTGCAACATTATGTGGAGCTTGAGGAGTTAGTTCACCTTGCAATTAAGGTGGAAAAGCAACTAAAACCTAGAGGGACAGCAAGGTTTGAATATAAGGGCACTTCGAGTGGGAGGCCACATTGGTCTAATTCTTGGAAAGGAGGTAAGAAAGGTGATGATAAGGTTATTCCCAATGACAACAAGGGAAAAGCATTTCAGGCAATAAAGACACATCTAAACCCGAAATTAACAAAGAAAAGAATAGAGACATCAAGTGTTTCAAATGCTTGGGGGCGTGGCCATATTGCTTCACAATGTCCAAACAAGCGGGCAATGGTGGCTAGAGACCATGGGGAGATTGAAACAGCAAGTGAAGAGAGTGATAATGATGATGAGATATCACAATTGGAAGACGGCGATGATTGCATTGAGGGTCCTATGGGAGGTGAGCTCTTGGTGGCTAGAAGCGCACTAAGTGTTCAAATGAAGGAAGATGATACCTTGGAGCAGCAAAGAGACAACATTTTCCACACAAGATGCCATGTACAAGGTAAGACTTGTCTTGTTATTATTGATGGTGGTAGTTGTACAAATGTTGCTAGCACTTTAATGGTTGAAAAATTGGGTTTAAATCTAATTCCACATCCTAGACCTTATAAATTGTTATGGTTAAATAATTGTGGTGAGATCAAAGTGAATAAGCAAGTTGTTGTACCTTTCACAATTGGTAGATATTCGGATGAGGCGCTATGTGATGTAGTGCCAATGCATACTGGCCATATCTTGTTAGGTAGGCCATGGGAATTTGATCACGAGGGCCTTCCATGATGGCTTTCTAAATAGGTACTCATTTGTGAAGGATGGGAGAAAAGTTACTTTGACACCTCTTTCTCCTAAGGAAGTGTATGATGACCAATGTAAGTTGGAAAGAGAGAGGCGTGAGGCTGAAAATAACAAAAGGAACATGAAAACCCAAAGGGTGAGATTCGACCAAAAGAGAAAACAAAGGCAAAGGGTAGTTTTTGGCTAGGGAAAGTGAAGTTAGGCATGCATTTCATTCAAGTCGGATGTTATTTGTTGTTACTTATAAAGATGTATATTTGAACACTACCGAACTTGATCTTTCCTTGCCGAGTGTGTTTGCTAATCTTTTGCGGGAATTTGCTGATGTCTTTCCGAGGAAATGCCAAGTGGATTACCTCCTCAAAGAGGGATAGAACATCAAATAGACTTCATACCGGGGCTTCCATACCAAATAGACCAGCCTATAGAAGTAATCCGGAGGAGACAAAGGAGCTTCAAAGGCAAGTGGAAGAACTGATGTCAAAGGGGTATGTGCGTGAGAGCTTAAGTCCTTGTGCGGTTCCGGTGATTTTGGTTCCAAAGAAGGATGGCACATGGAGAATGTGTGTAGACCGTGCAATTAATAAAATAACGGTAAAGTATCGTCATCCCATTCCTAGGTTAGATGATATGCTTGATGAGTTGCATGGTGCATGTTTGTTTACTAAGATTGATTTGCGTTCTGGTTATTATCAAATTTGCATGAAAACTGGTGATGAGTGGAAAACGGCTTTTAAGACTAAATATGGTCTATATGAGTGGTTAGTTATGCCGTTTGGGCTTACAAATGCACCTAGTACTTTTATGAGGTTGATGAACCATGTCTTGCGTGAGTGTCTTGGTAAATTTGTGGTTGTGTATTTTGATGATATCTTAGTTTATTCCAAGTCCATTGATGATCATGTCATGCATGTGCGTAGGGTTCTAGACATTCTTAGGGTAGAAAAATTGTATGCCAATTTGAAAAGTGTGCTTTTGCATGGATAAAGTTAATTTCCTTAGTTTTGTTATTAGTTCAAAGGGGCTCCGAGGTTGATGTGGAGAAAGTGAAAGCAATTAGGGAGTGGCCAACACCTAAAAACATTAGCCAAGTTAGGAGTTTTCATGGCTTGGCTAGTTTCTATAGGAGGTTCATTAAGGACTTTAGTAGTATAGCTGCACCTTTGAATGAAATTGTCAAGAAAAATGTTGGGTTTACTTGGGGTGATGCACAAGAACATGCTTTTAATATGCTTAAAGATAAGTTGTGTCGCTCCTTTGTTGGTTTTACCTAACTTTGACAAAACCTTTGAGATTGAGTGTGATGCTAGTGGCATTGGGATTGGGGCTGTTTTGATGCAAGAAGGCGGACCTATATGCTATTTTAGTGAAAAACTAAATGGAGCAGCCCTTCGGTACCCAACCTATGACAAAGAACTCTATGCTTTGGTTCGGGCCTTGCAAACATGGCAACACTATTTATGGCCCAAAGAATTTGTCATCCACACGGATCATGAGAGTTTGAAGCATCTCAAGGGGCAAGACAAACCGAACCGAAGACATACTAAGTGGATGGAGTTCATTGAGACATTCCCATATGTGATCAAATACAAGAAAGCTTGTTAGTGTTGAAGGTTCTTCTAAGGCGGATTTGGTTAAAAAGCTACACAAACAAGTTAAAGAGAGAATTGAGAAGCAAAATGCAAAAGTGGCCGAGAGGGTTAATAAAGGACGAATTCCAATGGTATTCCAACCCTGGAGATTGGGTTTGGGTGCATTTCGCGAAAGAAAGGTTCCCAAATCAAAGAAAGTCTAAACTAAGTCCGAGGGGTGATGGTCCATTTCAAGTCCTTGAGAGGATCAATGACAATGCCTACAAGATTGATTTGAAAGGTGAGTATAATGTGAGTGGTACATTTAATGTAGCTGATTTGAGTCCTTTTGATGTAGGTGATGAACTTGATTCGAGGACGAATCATCCTAAAGAAGGAGGGAATGATATGGACATGGCCAAGCTTAAAGATGGACTTGATGGAGAGGACAACAAGAAAACCAAAGATAAAGCTAAGGATCCATTGAGCATGCTACAAGGCCTAATTACAAGGTCAAGGTCCAAGAAGCTACAAGAAGCCTTAATTGGCTATATGCAAGATTGGGCTAGTCAAGGAAGCCCAATCGGTCATGCTAGGATAGGCCCAAGTAAAGACACATCTGAATGGGCTTTATTTAATGTTTTGCAAGTCCAAATACATGAAGACTAATGTGGGCTAATATTTGGGCTGAAATCTCTTCTTTAAGTTGATAGGAAATCATCATCTTAGCAACCATACACCCCAATAACTAATGAGTTACGATACATATGGAATGCAAGAAAACACCCTCCAATCAAGATGATTCCAAAACCCAAGGATCTCCTCAAGTGAAGTTAGAAAAAACTAGTTCCAACAATGAAACTAGCACTTGAATTCAACTCCAAACGCCACAAACCAAGTATGATTTGATAAGTTATGAATCAAACACAAGATTTTGGTTAGAGAACGCCACAAACTAAAATTAGTTTGATAAGTTCAAAGTTCATGCAAGAACTTAAGCAAAAACACTCACAAAGAGCAAACAAAGATTATCATTCAAAATTCTATTTCTACAAATGAATTTGGCTTTGATATTTATAGCCAAAACAAGACAAAGAAACCTAAATGGATGTCTTTTGAGCTTCCCCACGTTTCCCCCTTTAATTCCCCTTAAAACTTATTAAAAGTGGCTGTTTTTACATTGATGTCACTCATTTTTGTAACTCCCAAATGACAACTAATTATGTGCATCCATTTTGTAACTCCAAATTATGACTAATTATGTGCATCTATTTTGTAACTCTAAAAGACAACTAATCACACCATAACTTAAGAAAAAAACTAATAAAATGAAAATAAAAAAAAAAGGCTTCAAATGAATCTTATTGGACCTATGAGTTCAGCCCAAACTTATTGCACTAAATTGATGATTTTGGATCCTTTTTGCAATCCTAAATCTTGAATTTGAGCCTTGTTGTGTTTGAACATTCCAAATGTCTTTAATTAAGCCCAACAAAGCTTCTTGCATACTTTTGGACTTGGATCTTGTCATTGGACCTCCTTGAAAGCTTAAAGGATCATTTGTAATTCTTGTCTTTATTGCATCATTCCCTCTCTCCTCGTAAGGATTCGTCCTCGAATCAGCCTCATTGTCAACTTCATCACCTACATCAAATAAAGAAAGAAGAACTTGGAATGGCCCATCCCCTCTTGGCATTAATTTAGACTTCCTTTGGCTTGGAAATCTTTCCTTTCTCAAATGTACCCAAACCCAGTCACCCGGTTCAAATACAACTTTCTTTCTCCCCTTGTTGTGTTGCTTTTGATATTGTTGATTTCTTTTCTCTATTTGAGTACGCACATTCTCATGTAAGCTTTTAACAAATTCAGCTTTTTGCTTGCCTTCAAAATTAGCCTTATCAATGGGTAATGGCAATAAATCCATTGGAGTTAATGGATTGAACCCATATACAATCTCAAAAGGTGAACAATTTGTTGTACCATGAATACTCCTATTGTATGCAAACTCAACATGTGGCAAACATTCTTCCCAATTCTTCAAATTTCTTTGAATTATTGCCCTCAATAGTTGTGAGAGAGTCCTATTAACCACCTCCGTTTGTCCATCCGTTTGTGGATGACAAGTTGTTGAGAATAGAAGCTTTGTTCCCATCTTGCTCCAAAGTGTCTTCCAAAAGTGGCTAAGGAACTTGACATCTCTATCACTGACAATTGTCCTTGGAACCCCATGCAATCTTACAATTTCTTTGAAGAACAACCCCGCGAATATGAGTTGCATCATCTGTCTTGTGGCATGGAATGAAATGTGCCATTTTGCTAAACCTGTCAACAACAACAAAAATAGAATCTTTCCCTCCCCTTGACCTAGGTAATCCTAGAACAAAGTCCATAGAAATGTCTACCCAAGGTTCATTAGGTATGGGAAGTGGAGTATACAACCCATGAGGCATCACTTTAGATTTAGCTTGTTTACAAGTGATGCATCTCTCACATATTTTTTGAACATCTCTTTTCATTTGTGGCCAAAAGAAATGATTTTCTAAAACATCTAAAGTTTTTCTCACACCAAAGTGCCCCATCAAACCCCCACCATGTGCCTCCCTCACAAGCAACTCTCTTAAAGAAGATTGAGGCACGCATAACTTATTTTCTTTAAAAGAAAACCATCATGTCTATAGAACTTGTCAAACCCCCCTCTCACATGCCCCATATACATTAGCAAAATCATGGTCTGAATTATATAATTCCTTAATGAACTCAAAACCCAATAATTTTGCATTAAGTGTAGAAATTAGAGCATACCTTCTAGATAGAGCATCGGCAACAACATTCTCTTTACCTTGTTTGTACTTGATGATGTATGGAAAGGATTCAATAAATTCCACCCATTTAGCATGCCTACGGCTTAGCTTCCCTTGTCCTTTGAGATATTTCAAAGACTCATGGTCGGTGTGTATAATGAATTCCTTATACCAAAGATAGTGCTGCCATGTCTCTAAAACTCTTACCAAAGCATAAAACTCTTTGTCATAAGTTGGATAGTTTAGACTTGCTCCACTTAGCTTCTCACTAAAGAACGCGAATTGGTCTTCCTTCTTGCATCAAGACTCCACCAATACCTATTCCACTTGCATCACACTCAACCTCAAAGGTTTTAGCAAAGTCGAGGCAAAGCAAGTAAATGTCTTTGAACTAAGTTTTTCTTTTAGCAAGTTAAAAGCATCATCTTGTTCTTTTCCCCACTTGAAACCCACATTCTTTTTAATGCATTCAGTTAAAGGTGCGATGAAATGTAGAGAAATCCTTAATGAATCTCCTATAAAAGCTAGCAAGACCATGAAAACTCCTAACATCATGCACACTAGTAGGTTTTGTCCACTCTCTAATTACTTTTACTTTTCTTGATCAACATGAATTCCCTTGTCATTAACAATATATCCAAGAAAAGTAATTTCATTAGTGCGAAAGTGCATTTCTTAAGATTAGCATATAATGTCTCTTGCCTTAACACATCAAAACCAGCTTTAAGTGTATTACATGCTCATCTAAAGATTTGCTATACACAAGAATATCATTAAAATAAACCACTACAAACTTTCCAATGAAAGCGCGCAAAACATGATTCATCAATCGCATAAAAGTGCTTGGAGCATTAGTTAAACCAAACGGCATGACTAACCACTCATATAATCCATGTTTTGTTTTGAAAGCGGTTTTCCATTCATCACCCTCACGCATTCTTATTTGATGATATCCAGATTTTAAATCCACTTTAGAAAACACACAAGCACCGTGCAATTCATCCAACATGTCATCTAGCCTAGGTATAGGATGGCGATACTTTACCGTTATTTTGTTGATGGCACGACAATCAACACACATCCTCCATGAACCATCTTTCTTAGGCATTAAAATTACAGGAACCGCACAAGGACTCATGCTTTCTCTTACGTACCCCTTATCCATAAGCTCACTCACTTGCCTTTGGATTTCTTTTGTCTCCTCGGGGTTGCATCTATATGCCGGCCTATTAGGTATGCTTGCACCCTGAATGAAATCAATTTGATGTTCAATTCCCTCGAATTGGTGGTAATCCTTTAGGCACATCTTCGGAAAAAGCTCTTCATATTCCTGCAAAGCTCAAGAACAACACAAGGCAAATCCTTATTAAGATCATTAGAAATCATCAAAACTTCCTTGTACATGAGTACAAGTAAGGGCTGCCTCAAGGTTAGTGTTCTCCTCACATCACTTGGCTTTGCATACACATTCATCTTTCTTTCACTCTCATCTCCCTTGTTTTCTCTCACCTTGTGTTTCCCATTACACTCACTTTTACCACTTACCTCACCTTTTTCTTTTTTCACTATTTCTTGCTCCCTCCCCTGATATTCCCCATATGAAGATTCAAGCTCTTCATATTGTTGTTTAATTCTCACTTGATCATCAAAAATGGCCTTGGGAGGTAATGGTCCAAGATTGAACTTTTGTCCATCAATAGTCAAGGAATATCGATTCTTGAACCCATCATAAATCACACGCCTATCATATTGCCAAGGTCTTCCCAATAAAACATGTCCGGCATACATGGGAACTACATCACAAAGCACCTCATCCTTATATCTCCCAATGGAAAAAGAAATTAGCACTTGCTTATTTACCTTCACAACACCACTATCATTCAACCATTGCAACTTGTAAGGCCTTGGGTGTTTGGTAGTTGGTAATTTCAATTTCTCCACAAGCAAAGTACTAGCAACATTAGTACAACTTCCACTATCAACAATCATGTTACACAACTTATTAGCAATTAAACAATGAGTATGAAACAAATTCTCACGCTGCTCTCGATGTTCATCGTGTTTACATTGCAAACTAAGTGTGCGTTGTACTACTAACACATCCCCTTTAGCATACTCAACATCACTAACATCCTCTAAAGTTGGCATGTCATCATTCTCATCATCATTTTCATTTTCACTTTCGGATTCAACAATTCCATCTCTAACAATCATGGTCCTCTTATTAGGGCAATCACGTGCATAATGACCATGTCCAAGACACTTAAAACACTTCAAGCTTCTAGATTGATTAGCTTGATTCTCAACTTTGTTTTGCTGCCTATTTCATTTTTATTCTTATTCTCATCCACTTTAGGCTTAGCAAATTTATTATCCTTTTACTCCAATTCGATTTCCAATTAGAAGAACTAGAACTCGAATTAAGTTTAGAATCAAACTTACTTGCACCTTCTGCTTGAGTTGCCTTTCAATTTTCATGGCCACATTCACCATGTCCTCAAGCTCCACATAATGTTGCAACTCCACAAGATCAGCAATATTCTTGTTTAGACCATTCAAGAATCTTGCCATGGTAGCCTCTCTATCCTCCTCCATATTTGCTTTAATCATAGCCATTTCCATTTCTTTGTGGTACTCCTCCACACTCATGGTTCCTTGCCTTAGAGTTTGCAATCGTTGATGCAAATCTCTATAGTAATAGTTAGGAATGAACCTCTTCCTCATGATGCGTTTCATCTCCATCCATGACCCTACGGGTCTTTCTCCATTTCGTCTCCTTTCCTACAAAATTGATGCCACCAAACACTAGCGTAATCCGCGAACTCAGCGTGAAGTTTTACCTTTTTCTCCTCCGAATAGTTATGGCATTCGAAGATCATCTCCACCTTTTGCTCCCATTCCAAGTAGACATCAGGATCATTCTTTCCTTGAAAGGAAGGAATTTTCATTTTGATGCTGCCTAGGTTGCGATCTACACCATCTTGCCTTGATCTCCTATTGTATCTCTTAGGATGGTCATCTCCACCAAAAGTGGTTGCTTGGTCATCCTCCAAATCATCTTCTGGCATCATAATCCTCTTGTTCAAAGGCTAGTTGCCTTTCTCTTCTAGGCTCGTTTTGAATTCTTGTAATAGTTTCACCTTGCCTTCTCACACTTTCAACAACATCATCCATTCGCCTATACATTCTTTCAAACTCTTTTTGCATTGCTTGCAAAGTTTGCTCAATGGATGCTCCAACACTACTTGAAACTTGTTCTTTTGACATTGTGCGAAAAACTTGAAAAACAAGTTAGTATAGCCTCACAAAAACACTCGCTCGCGTGTGTCTCTCAATTAAAATGTCACACCGCTCGTGTTTCACTCAAAGTTTTGGCTTTTCTCGATGCTAGTCTCACCACTATTGCCTTTTACCTCTCTTGCTTTTGCTTTAGGTTCTTAGATGAACTAATCACCTAAACAAACCAAATCAGATTATGGCAATTCAATGGAGTGAAAAGAAGAAAAAAAAGGTTGGTCTAGATTAAGTTGTTAGGTCAGGCCAAATTTAAAGTAGCTAGACACAAGAAAGCAATAAAATAAAATAATAGAATATGATTTCTATGCCGCCCAAACTTTCTCTTTTTTTTTTTTTTGATCTTGTGATTCTTTTTTTTTAATGATAATAACACAACTAAAAAGAAATTATGAACAACACAATTTTTTTTTTAGCAAAGGACAACGAAGTTTTACTTTATGCGCACAAAGGTGTAAACTTTGAAAAGAATGAGTACTTAGAAGGAAAATATTGAAACAAGAAGAATTTGGCACAAAAAAAATAAAGAAGATGAGAAACTTTAATAACACACAAAACACAAAGATAAGCAAACCTCAACTTGAAGCAAGCTCTGATACCAAATGATAGGAAATCATCATCTTAGCAACCATACACCCCAATAACTAATGAGTTACGATACATATGGAATGCAAGAAAACACCCTCCAATCAAGATGATTCCAAAACCCAAGGATCTCCTCAAGTGAAGTTAGAAAAAACTAGTTCCAACAATGAAACTAGCACTTGAATTCAACTCCAAACGCCACAAACCAAGTATGATTTGATAAGTTATGAATCAAACACAAGATTTTGGTTAGAGAACGCCACAAACTAAAATTAGTTTGATAAGTTCAAAGTTCATGCAAGAACTTAAGCAAAACACTCACAAAGAGCAAACAAAGATTATCATTCAAAATTCTATTTCTACAAATGAATTTGGCTTTGATATTTATAGCCAAAACAAGACAAAGAAACCTAAATGGATGTCTTTTGAGCTTCCCCACGTTTCCCCCTTTAATTCCCCTTAAAACTTATTAAAAGTGGCTGTTTTTACATTGATGTCACTCATTTTTGTAACTCCCAAATGACAACTAATTATGTGCATCCATTTTGTAACTCCAAATTATGACTAATTATGTGCATCTATTTTGTAACTCTAAAAGACAACTAATCACACCATAACTTAAGAAAAAAACTAATAAAATGAAAATAAAAAAAAAAGGCTTCAAATGAATCTTATTGGACCTATGAGTTCATTGAACTTATTGCACTAAATTGATGATTTTGGATCCTTTTTGCAATCCTAAATCTTGGACTGAGCCTTGTTGTGTTTGAACATTCCAAATGTCTTTAATTAAGCCCAACAAAGCTTCTTGCATACTTTTGGACTTGGATCTTGTCATTGGACCTCCTTGAAAGCTTAAAGGATCATTTGTAATTCTTGTCTTTATTGCATCATAAGTTCAGAACAATGTTATTGCCTATTTTTCTTATGTGGCAGCTAGGGTTAATAGTTTTACTAGGGTTTATTATGTTAGGTGGCTATAAAAACGCCCCTTAAGTTGTGTTTTAGAGGAATTCGAATTTTGATAAAATTATAGTAGTTGTCTCCTTTGCATATTTGCTTGAATTCTTGAATTCTTGTTGAATGCATAAACCACTTATCAAGGAATTGATCTATCCTTGTGGCGTGTTAAGGGTTAGGGTTTAAAGAACTTAGTTTTCTTTAGGTTCTGATCTTGATCAACCATACCTTGCAATCTGATTTAAGCGGTTCTTGGGTTTTGAAACTCAATTTGTTCTTGGGTTTCTAAGATAGTAATTCACGGGTTCATAATCATTAGGGTTCGTGGTTCTAATCCTTGGAGGTTCTTAACATTTTCTTTCCCCTTGTCAAACTTACTTGGACTAGAGGATGATGATTTGTGTTGAAAAGTACTCCCCTTAGTGTAAGAAGAGTTAAATCTCGAAGGATTCTTGAAGCCAAAGGATGGCTTAGGCTTTTCTTCCTTCAATTGCATTTCGTATTTCATGGCCAATTTGAAAACATCATTGAAAGTAGAGTAGTGAGTAACCTCCACCTTCCTGCCAATTCCCTTAGAAAGTCCCTTTATAAATCTTGCGATTTTAAAGGTTTCTTTCTCATGCAAATCACAAATCAAACACAATTTCTCAAATTCTTTCACATACTCCTCTATACTCATGTTGTCTTGTGAAAGATGGGTTAGCTTAAGGTACTGCTCTTGTTCATATTCTTTACTCACCCATTTGTCTCTCATTTTTTTCTTTAGTCTCTCCTACGAATCAAGTTTCTCTTTACTTTCCCTTCTTCTTTGTTACTTAAGATTTTCATACCATAAGGGCAGCAAGACTTTTGAGTTTTAAAATGGCCAGTTTAAACCTCCTCCTATCATCATAGCCTTTATATTCAAATACGGTTTCAATTTGCCTTACCCGATCAAGGAAAGACTCACTATCATGACCACCATCAAAATCGGTTAAATCAATCTTAAGGCCTCTATCATCATCATTCTGCCTAGGGCCAGAAGTTTCACTATTATCATCATTTTCAAGGAAACTCAATTTTCTAGTTGCTTGTAAAGCCATATCAGCTATGGCATTCATCCTCACCTCCTGCCTTTTTTTATACTCCTCATTCTCCTCTTGAAATTTCTCTATATTCTCAAGTTCTTATGTGATGATCTATAACATTCTGGCAAGTTCCTCCCCAGCCATGATTTCACTATTTTACTAGTTAATTATAACTACAAGAGATGATTCTGCCGAATCTTTAAGCAACCAATAAAGAAACAGAAATTGACCTCGAGACTCAAGGCTTACAAATTTAAACAATTTCACAAGAAAAGAACCTGTTTGAAGAAAGAAAACTCCTCAAAAGCTTTTTGGACGAGGGAGTAATCTTCAGTTCAAATCTGCCCCTCCGGTTTAATCCGTTTTTCATATTGTCACAAAAATTTTCTTCTTCTAAGCTCTGATACCAGATGATCTAAGTCAAATACACCTCACAGCAGAAAACTTATAAAGGTATTTAGACTAGATTGAAAAGAACCCCTTAATTTCACTCAAGAATTCACAAACTAAAAGTTTGCACCAACAATCCAAGACTAACTCAAGACTATTGGCATACTTGGTAAGAACATAAGACTCACTCAATGTTCCACCAAAATCTTATCACTCAAGACAAACTCAAAGTAACAAGAAAGACACTTTAATTGAGACAAACTCAAAAAATAGAGAGTACACGTTTTTGTTTGATAATCAACTGTCCTTTTTCTCATTCCATAACTTATATATATAAGGAACTTACAAATAAGAAAAGAATACAAAAAGTTGGCTTTAAACAGCCTTAAAAGAACAATGAAAACGTTCGCGCACCATAACCCCCACTATGTGAAAATTTCCTTAATTAGATCAGCCTTTTAATACTTTCATTCAAAGCTGACCGTTTTTAGGAACTCTCTCACACACCTCACTTTTAATAATTTAATTTATAAGTTACAAACAAACTAAAACAAAAGTATTAAAATGCACACTAAAACAAAAGCATAAATTCAAACTAAAACAAAGCATAATAAAACTTGGCCTTGATGTTTCCCCTCCTTTCTTGCTGCATACCACATGCTTCATGGGCTTAGGTAAACTCTTAAGTAAGACAAGTAACAAATTTGGGCTTATGAGTAAATGGAGAAAACCCAAGAGTTTCTAAGACTAGAGCAGCCGGCTCATGAGTAATGTTGCTTGACTTTGGATCATCAAATCACCCCACATTTAAGCTTTTGCTTGTCCTCAAGCAATCAATAACTCAATACATGCACAAGCAACAATCACCCCTCAACATCCATGCTGAAGTTCACAACTCAATCTTATTCAACATATAAAGAATGAAACTCAAGTAACTAACAAGTTATACACCTTTAAGGAAAAACTATAATAATACCATCTCGAACCACAACTTATATAACAATTCAACCATTGTCTCACAAGAATCTCTCAAATCACTCACAATGTTTAAAGGTAAACAACAAAATTCCCTCAACGCAGCTGCACACAACCTGTTTACTATAAGCTTGCTCATCAATCTCATCTTCGCTACCGCGAATAAATGAATACCAAAATCAAAGGGTTTTTACAAGGGTTGAAATATGGTTGAGGTAAAGGTAAGAATATTTGGATAGAAGTGTAAAGTATACTAAAAAATCATGCACTTATTTGAAATAAATGCTTCAAGAGCTGAGTGCCAAAACAACAAAAATACTCACTAAACCTTATTTGAAGTAAAGGATGCTCACAAGAATTAAATTCATAAGAGCTAAGAGCTAAGAAATAAGTCAGAAATATTTTTCTTTTTATTTTTTTATATATACTATGTATATATATTACAGCAGCTTATATAGAGGCTGCATGATTAGTGACATAAACAATAAGAATAGTTATCCAATTTGTATTGAAGGGAGCATCAAAGAATGACTAAAAAGACTAAGTGAATTTACAACAACGTTAGGCACTATGATTCCATAAATGAAGAAGCATAACACATAATTACTCAGTATACAAGGTGAAAGGAAAGATAGATGTATAGAATGGTGTATATGTAGTGATCAGGTGTAAATCATGAAGAAAAGGTTAAGGCTCAAACTGGCTGACTAATGGAAACAAAGTGTAGGCTTTTGGCCAGATGTGGTGAAATCCTAAGTTGCCCAAATCATCTAATGGTATTCAAAAATTCATGTAACCTCAACAAGCATTACAAAGCAAGTTCTAGAAATGAAATTAAGTACAGCGCACACTCAAACAAGAAAAGTCATGAGCATAATGTGTAATGGATGCTCAAATTTTGGTTCAAAAACTCACGTTTGAAGTGGCTAAAATTTGCAATTGGTTCCCAGACTTATCAATTGAATCATCATATAAATTGAATACAAAATTGGCATAATCGAAGTTCACAGCCAAAGGGTGTAAATTTGCAAGGAACTCAAGTAACACTAGTTTAACCCGGCCAAATTGACATATTGAATACAGTGAAATTGTTTTCAAGAACAAAAGATAGAGAGGGATAATCAATTACTAGTGTGTGAATTAAGTCATTAATTACGAAAGAATAAACTAAACTTAAATTTCATGAAAAACCTAGCCTAACATCCTAAGAATAGTCCATTATCATTGCCTTAAACAATTAAGGGATATAGCCACAAATACCTACCCCACACTTGAGTATAACACTGTCCATAGTGTTAAAAATTAAAACTGCGTATAGCACATAACTAGCACATCATAAAAAAATGATGATCATATTAAATGTACATATCAAGACAGCAAAGCAAAGTGTTCTACTAAAATAACATAACATGAAAGAAAAATGACAGAAAATAACATAAAATTGAAAATGCAAAAAAGAAACGAAAATAAACTAAAATATTTGCATTATGCATTCTAAGCACACTTACATTAGTTAATTTCCAATTCAGCAGCATAATTTTTTTGACTAATTCACCAAACCAGCTCACAATCCAGCAAGTTCAAACATAAAAAGCAACAGCAATAGGGCAATTCAAAGGCAGAAAAGAAGAAATCAAAAATATGAACAAAACACTTAAATGGCATATAAAACTCAAAAATTAAATGAAAATAAAGACTAAAACTAAGAAAATATGCCAAAAACCAATGATCAAGATGTAAAAAACATAAAATAAAAGTTGGGGTGCCTCCTAAAGCGCTTCTTTTTTTCCCGAGTCATTTTGCTGGACTCATTGACCACTCCCTTCATGTGCGGGTTTAACTTGCACTACGGTTGAACTGTCAGGTTATGGATGTCGTCCATAAGAATCTTAGGTGAGCAATAAGTGTGGCTAATCCTTGGAATGTCAGCATTCTTCCAAGCAAATGCCTTTTTGTACTACCTTAGAAAGGGAAATGTCATCTTCTTCACCTCAGGTGTCAAGTCTGCTACTGAAATATCAAGCAAACTGTTGTCTTTAGCTTGATATGCTTTGGGAGCTCTTTCAACTCAAGAACTGGTGGTTCCTAAATTGATGGTCTCAACTTCTGCACACCTACCTGATCAATTACAACAAACTTATTATCCTCTTCGCTTGGCTCATTTGCTAACAAAAATTCAAGATGCTCCAACACTTTCTCATTTGACAGCTCATGCTCATCTTCCATTAGCAAAGTAACTTATAGAGGGTCTTCAACCAACATTTCCAGCAACTATGTCTCAACAACATTATCAAGTACATTAATAGAATACACAACATCATCATAATCTAAAGACTATTTTATAGAATTATTCAAGTAAAGGTAATAGTCTCATCCCCTACCCTAAGTTCAAGCTTTCCATAACATTTATAATTGTCCTATATGTTGCAAGGAAAGGTCTACCTAGAATCAAAGGTATACTACTCTCACCATCCATGTCAAAGATTACAAAGTCAATAGGAAATATGAATTTATCCACCTTAACAAGCACATTCTCTACAACACCCCTGGGATACTTGACTGACACATCAGCTAGTTGTATACTCATCCTAGTAGGTTTTGTATTTCCCAGCCCCAACTTAGCAAACAGGTTGTAGGGCATTACATTAATGCTAGCTCCTAAATCAGCTAAAGCATCACTAATTGTTAAGTCACCTATAACACAAGGGACAGTATAATTCCCTGGATCATTTTTCTTTTTCAGTAACTTGTTTTGGAAAATCGTCGAACACTCCTCGTTTAGCGTCACGAATGCCAAGTCCTCAAACTTCCTTTTGTTGCCAAGGATCTCCTTTAAGAACTTCGCATATCTATTCATCTACAAAATAGCTTCAACAAAAGGTAAGTTTATGTGCAGTTGTTTAATATACATCAAGAATTTTACCAAACTGCTGCTTGAAATTTTGGAATGGTATTCCTTTTGTG
The DNA here is from genome assembly GCF_019578655.1 of Ricinus communis. Taxonomy (NCBI): domain Eukaryota; kingdom Viridiplantae; phylum Streptophyta; class Magnoliopsida; order Malpighiales; family Euphorbiaceae; genus Ricinus; species Ricinus communis. The sequence goes on along the minus strand of NC_063264.1, from coordinate 16,102,491 downwards.
GAATCTTCTTTGCCTCTTTCTTCTCTAGTTTCTTCGCCTTGTTATCTTCAACCTTTCTGCTTGAATCTACCTGCACATCAATATCATTATTAGAAACAGGAGAAGAACCAGGAATATACTTACTTAACTGCAAAGTGATTGCATTCACATGCTCTCTCGAGTTGGATTATGTATTGCTAGGCAAAGTCCCCCGCTGCATCTCAACCATCATCTTAAAAATCTGGCCTATTTAATTCTCTAAGTTCTGAAGAGAGGACTGCTGATCTCTAAGAGCTGCGTCCGTCTGTTGGAATCTGGTCTCTGAAGTAGACACAAACTTTATTAGTAGCTCCTCTAAGTTAGGCTTTTTCTCTTAAGTTTGAGGAGACTGAGGTGGGAGAATAGATTGTTGCAGCTGCTGATGTAGTTGCTAAAATCCCAGTAGCCCCTAGTTGTTATTGTTCCTCTATCCAAAGTTTGGATGGTTTCTCCATCCTAGATTATAGGTGTTGTTGTACGGGTTCTTTTGTTGTCTAGGCTGATGATACAAACTCGAACCGGATACGTTCAAACACCAAAATAAGTAATGGTGAGAAAATCAAACTGATAAACACTCTCCCTATTTAAGAGGAAGCACCCTTACCAATAAGTTCAAATTTGTCGCCTCAAAACCTAACTTGAAAGTTTGCAATTGATTATGGAACTAACAAACTTAGCAATAGAACTACTAAACCCTTTAGTTATAAATAGATAAAGAATGTTCAAATAACCCAATAAACTAATAAAAAGTTAATTGATTGATCAAACATGTAGATGTGAAACTAAATCAAACAAGTTAATTTAATCTCAAGAAATTCAATAAGGAGCACCTTAAGGAATAAGAGTTAACAACTCAAATAGAACTTCATTCAGAAATATATATTGATCTTATTGCTTTAGCCGAAATACATAGCTCTATTTATAGGGCTTTGAAGTGATTTTAAACCCTAAAAGGAATAAGAGATATGGAATCAAAATCAAACTCTAAAAGACTCCTAATATATGGCCAATCTTATCCCTATAAGGAAGGATAAGATAAAGAGTAATCTAACCCTCATTAAAATCCTAAATTCATGGGAGGAAGTTCTCTTTATCCAATACTTCTAAAAATAGAGGAAATTAACTAAAAACGGATCCATTACGAATGTTTTCTTGAAAAATTCGAAGCTCTTTTTGTAGGCAGCTTATATACTGTAAGGCGTGGTCACGCCTTATGGAAGTTGATCTTCTACCCCCTTTATGTGCAGCTCACAGGTTGTAAGGCATGGTTACGCCTTATGGAAGTTAAGCTTCTGCCCCCTTTGCTCATTAATAGCAATTGATGTCACTATCTTCAAGGCATTGTTATCATCAACAAAACCATCAAAAGCACCATCATTAGTGATGTGCGTAAAATACACACATCTAAATGGGGTTTTTAAGATTGATTTTATGGACATTTGGATGTGAATTGGTCCCAACACTCACCCTATGCGTTTGTTTGTGTGCATTAGGTCCAAAAGAAGTTAAAGGATGATAAAGGGGAGAATTAGAGCATAATTGGACACCGAAGCTGCCGAAACAAGCTAAGTACGAGCATGAGGAAGCTGAACATGGCCGTGTTAGTTTCAACACTAGCCGTGTTCCAAACACGGGCACCAACATGGCCGTGTTGGGTGTCATCAAACATAAAAGAAAAATAAGTTCTTAGGGAGCACGACCACAGAGAGTAACACGGCCAGGAACACCAAGCCGTGTTCCCAACACGGCCAGGAACACGGCCGTGTTGGCAGTGACAGGGGGAATTAGTTAAAAGAAAGAAGAGTGGAAAGAAAAAAAGGAAAATGGGGGAGAACGTCCCAAACCCTAATTTTTCTCTCCCTGAGGGTTTTCTGAGGTGCAACAAAGGGAAAAGGGGACTTGGATCAAGGTTTCAATTGGATTCCCTTCAAGAATTGAAGATTAGGCGAGGTTCATTGATTAGTTTTCAAATCGAGCAAGGGGAACAAGGATCGATTCAAGATTGAGCAAGAGGAATTGGGGCTGTTTACTCTCATCCAAGGGTGTAATCGGGTTTTCTCTACCTTTACTCATTGTTGTAATTGAATTCTTGTGTATTTTAATAATGAACATGATTAGCTAGATTGATTAAATCCATTGGGATTTCTTTACTATGTTGGCTTAGTATTACATTGTTGGATTGTTTGGATTAGTTTTGTATTCTTCTTGCATTCAGTATTAATAAGATAATGCATTGTTCATGAGACGTTATGAATTGTGTGTTTAGATTGCTTTGTGTGATTGAGAAGTCCATTTGGCAATTGGAATTTTGAATAGCAAGAACTGGTTAATAAACGCTTATAGATAAGGATAATTAACTAGCTGGATTAAGAATTAACAAAGCTTAATAGAGGCGAATTAAAGTTTAATGCTAATTTAAGAATCAATCGTTAGGAAGAGATTCCAACTTTAGGCTATTAGATTTAGGAATTCAGTTATCTTGAGAGAGAAACCAAATTTGGTTAAGAATTCGTCCACGGGTAGCATAATTAGACTCAACAATCCTTTAGGTTTTGTTTGAATGCCAACTAGTTTAGATTCCCTTTGGGTTTGCTCTCTTGCCTTAGTTATTTTAGTTATCAATTACTCTTGCATCTCCCTTAGAACTTAGATTGTAGCTATTAGTTAGAAAGTATTCATCACTCATTTTAGGTTAATATAACAAAGAACAAAGGAGTAACTCTGGGCTTTCACTTTCCCAAGGAATATGACCTTGATACTCGCCATTAGTGCTAGACTGCATTGATAGGTATACTGCCTTAGATTGTAGCTAACACAATTTAGCCCATCAATTAGCCATCTTCAAAACATGCTCCAAGTAAGAATTTAAGGCTTGCTTGAACTTCTTACTCCTTGCTCGTGTCATTGGTCCTCCATAGGCTAATGGATCCATGCTAGTTGACTTAGATGCATCCTTGGTTGCATCATTCCCCCCCTCTTTGAAAGGATTCAACCTCGAATCAACGCCTTCATCAAAATCAAAAGGAGACAAATCAGCAACATTAAAAGTAGCACTAACATTATACTCACCAGGTAAGTCAACTTTGTATGCATTATCATTGATGTGCTCTATCACTTCAAATGGACCATCACCACGTGGCATCAACTTTGTTTTCCTTTGGTTGGGAAACCTTTCCTTCCTGAAGTGCACCCAAACCTAATCACCAACTTCAAATACCATCCTTTTGTGGCCTTTATTGCGTCTTTCCAAGTTTGCACGCACTTGTTCATGCAACTTCAGCATAAATTCAGCCTTCTTTTCGCCATTTAAATTCACTTGTTCACTCAAAGGTAAAGCAATCAAATCTAAAGGACTCAAAGGAATAAAGCCATAAACAATCTCAAATGGGCAAAATTGAGTAGAAGAATGCATACTACGATTATATGCAAATTCAACATGCGCCAAACAATCTTCCCATGTTCTCAAGTTTCGTTTAACCATGGTCCTAAGTAATTGTGACAAAGTTCTATTCACTACCTCAGTTTGACCATCGTTTAGGGATGACATGTAGTAGAAAAAAGCAATTTAGTTCCTAATTTACCCCATAAGGTCTTCCAAAAATAGCTCAAAAACTTGGTGTCCCTATCACTAACAATAGTTCTAGGCATACCATGTAAACGTACAATTTCTCTAAAGAACAATTCAGCAACATGTTGTGCATCATCGGTTTTCCTACATGCAATAAAGTGTGACATCCTTGAAAACCTATCCACCACAACAAAAATACTATCATGCCCATGCTTAGACCTAGGTAATCCAAGCACAAAATCCATAGATATGTCAATCCAAGGAGAATTAGGTATGGGTAAAGGCATGTACAACCCATTAGGTTGTGATTTAGACTTAGCTTGCTTGCATACAATACAGTTAGCACATAATCTATTCACATCAGATTTCATCTTAGGCCAATAGAAATGATCATGCAAAACATCTAGAGTCCTTTGAACACCAAAGTGTCCCATCAAACCACCTTCATGTAACTCTATTACAAGCAATTCACGCATAGAACACATAGGAATGCATAGACATTTTTCTTTGAACAAAAATCCATCATGTCTATAAAATTTATCAATAGCACCATGTTAACAAGCATGAAAAATAGAACCAAAACCGTGGTCATCAACATACAAGTCTTTGATATACTTCAATGAATTCACTCCATTTAGCATGGCGTTTATTCAACTTGTTCTGTCCCTTCAAGTGCTTCAATGCTTCATGATCCGTGTGAATCACAAACTCCTTAGGTAGCAAATAATGCTGCCAAACATTGAGTGCACGCACAAGGGCATACAATTCCTTGTCATAAGTTAGATACTTCAAGCTAGCTCCATTCAACTTTTCACTAAAATAGGCTATTGGCTTCCCATCTTGCATTAAAACAGCTCCAATACCTACACTAGAAGCATCACAATCAATTTTAAAAGTGTTGGAAAAATCCGGAAGTGAAAGAATGGGAGATGAAGTAAGTTTGTCCTTTAGCATATTAAATGCTTTTTCTTGTTGTTCTCCCCAATGAAACTTCACGTTCTTCTTTACAAGCTCATTGAGTAGATCAGATTTGGTGTAAATAAAATATGGATGACTTGAACATGCCAATTTCATGGAAGCAAGAAGAGCTAAAGCTGTTCAACATACTTCAAGGGCTATTTCAAACTATTGGAGGGCGTTAATTTGCATTCCATAAGTATCATAGCTCTTTAGCTATTGGGGTGTATGGTTTCTAAATTGGAGATTTCCATCAGCAAACATAGACTTATCACTCACGTCCTTCCATTCTTTTGTGTTCTTTGTCTACCCGAGTGTCCTTATGCCCAGCCGTACGGGAAAGAACAAAGAACAAAGAACTTGCAATTTCTTTCCTTTCTTTTGTGCCTCTCTTTCTAATCTTTGTTTAATATGATGGTTTGGTTCTATTTGGGGAGCATAAGCACGAGTGTCGAGTGAAAGCGCATGTAAGCAGCAAGCAAAAGCACAGATCCATTGCTTGGACATATTCGAGAAAATTAAATTAGTGGATGGAGTATTGATATCATTCTCGAATGAAATGAAATCAGTTGATCGAGTAGTAATATCATTCTCAAATGATCTCGGCTGAATCTTTTGGATAAAGGAAGGAACGACGAGAATCGAGGCACGCCCGAATTCAGGACTTGGACCATTGGGATCTCTATCATTCCTTGTTCCTCTCGGCACGAGGACTCCTAATGGCACACGGATTAGCATAAAGAATCATGAGAAGGCAGTTGACAAGCTTGGCCGGTGGCGTTGATGCTTTGCTTGTTCATCAACCGGGACGAGACATAAATCCATGCGCGAAAGGGAGAAATCATGTTGTTTTCAATTAATCCAAGTATAATACAAGTATAAGCGCGACCGTTTTAATGTGTGGGACGCATATGATGAAGTAATTTTGGTCGGAGTGTTATTAGGTAGGCCCACACGAATTTCTCCTTGTTTTCATTAAGCTGGCTCATAGAATCAGGACTACGATTGGCCAGTCAACTCCTCTCTAGTTCTTAATTTGACTTTAGTTTATTCATCTTTCTTTATTTATTAATTCATATTTAACTTCTAGTTTATTTTCCTTATGGAATAAAGGATTTCGCACCATGAAAACCGCATGCAACCGAATACTTGAGGCTAATGAGCATACTATTTCAGTTTTCTACCTTGCGAGAAATCAAGTTATGGGTTCTTTCAAGAACTTTGCGAGCTAATCATGAGTCGCCCTTGCAAACATAGACTTATCGCTCGCCTCCTTCCTTTCTTTTGTGTTCTTTGTCTACCCTAGTGTCTAAATCAATTCTATTTGATCCTCATGCCCAGCCATACAGAGAAGAACAAAGAATTTGCGATTTCTTTCTTATCTTTTTTGCCTCTCTTTCTAATATTTGTTTAGTATGATGGTTTGGTTCTATTTGGGGAGCATAAGCACGAGTGTCGAGTGAAAGCGCGTGCAAGCGACAAGCGTAGGCACATATCCATTGCTTAAACAAATGCAAGGAAATTAAATTAGTTGATTGAGTATTGATATCATTCTCGAATGAAATGTATTCAGTGGATCGAGCATTGATATCATTCTCGAATGATCTCGATCGGATCTTTTGGAGGAAGGAGGGAATGACGAGAATCGAGGCACGCCCAAATTCAGGATTTCAACCATTGGGATCTCCATCACTCCTTGTGATGAGGACCTACAAACTTATCATCAATTGGCCAAGGATGACATGAACCAGAAAGTCAAGGATCCATTAACCATGTACGAAGGTCCAATCACACTTGCTAGAACTAAAAAGATGAAAGAGGCCTTAATCTCCTTCATAGATCAGATTTGGTGTAAACAAAATATGCATGACCTGAACAAGCCAATTTCATGGAAGCAGGAAGAGTTAAAGCTATTCAACATACTTCAAGCAAGCCAAAGTCCAGGTTGATGAATAAAAGCCCAATGGAATCAGTTAGGGAATGAAAGCCCAATGGAATCAGTTTGAAAAATAAAAAGCTTAATGGAATAAGTTTGGAGGTTAAAAGTTCAATGGGCCAAGAATATTTTTGTTTTGTTAAAATTAGATTTTAATCTTATTAAGTATGCATAACAAAGGATAAAGGATAAGGAAACATAAGCTTTAATGGTTCAAAAAAATGTGTTCCTTTATTAAAGCAAAGTAGTGGGCTATTTTTTAGGAGTTATGGAGCTGTCATTTAATGTAGGAGTTACATATGTGTTAGCTAATGACCTTCTTTGTTCTCAGCCTTTGCCTATATAAAGAAGGCTTGAATCCTTTGTAAAAACACACCATTGATATATACAAAAGTTACTTTGAGCACATGTGAGCATTTTTTTTTAGTTCTTGTATAACTATAGAACTTATCAAGTTATTCTGCTTGTGGCGTTCAAAATACAAAATCTTTATTTTTCATTCTTTACTTATCAAACTTTCTTGTTTGTGGCATGTTGAGAAAATTAAAGTGTTGTTCTAATTATTTTATCACCATTCAATTGATAAAGTGATTGGAATAGTTAATCTGACTTCAATCTTGAAAGATCTAGGGCTATTTCAAACTATTGGAGGGTGTTAATTTGCATTCCATATGTATCATAGCTCTTTAGCTATTGGGGTGTATGGTTGCTAAATTGGTGATTTCTATCATTTTAGTATCAGAGATTGCTTCAAGTTTGAGGTTTGTGTATCTTTAATTTACTGTTGATTTATCTTTCCATTACTTTAAAAAAAAAAAACCAAAGTTTAATATTTTCTTTTCCTTCAATTTCGACTCTTGCCCTTCATTCACTATATTTGGCACTATTTCAAGTACAAAAAAAAAGTGTAAAAAAATAAATTTAGCATATCCTGATATTTTTTTTAGACCTACCCATTTTCACTCCATTGAATTGCTACAGTCTGAATTGTTTGGTTTGAGTACATTAGTTTATCTAAGAACCAAAGAACAAAATAAGAGAGGTAAAAGGCAAGAGAGGTGAGACCAGTATCTTGAAAAGCCATTTAAAGTGTGAAACACGAGTGGAGCGAAATCATTGATTAAGTGAAACACGTAAGGGAGTTTGTGAGATTGTTTTACCATTCTTTTATTGAAGATTTTCATTAAAAAATGTCTAACATAAATAAAGAAACAAGTTCTTCGTCAAATGATCCTGTAATCAAAGCAATCCAGCAACAATTTGAATGAATGTTTACTATGATGGGAGATGTCAGAGAACATCTAGAAAGACATGATACAACACTTGCCCAGTTACAAGATGGATCTCAACAAAGAAGAAAACAACCAACCTTTGCCCACGATGCTTATGATGGCGGAGCGGAAATAGATGATGACCAAGCCACCGTTGTTGGTTTAGATGCTAATCTTAGAAGACAAAATAAAAGAGGGCGATTTGATATTGGCAGCATCAAAATGAAAATTCCTCCTTTTCAAGGGAAGAACAACCTAGATGCATATTTTGAGTGGGAAAGAAAGGTGGAGATGATCTTTGAATGCCATAACTATTCTGATGAGAAAAAGGTAAAACTCGCTGCTGTTGAATTTTATGATTATGCTATTGTTTGGTGGGATCAATTATGTAAAGACAGGCGTCGAAATGGTGAAAGACCCGTGGAGACATGGCTGGAGATGAAACGAATAATGAGAAAGAGATTTGTCCCTAACCACTGTTATAGGGATTTGCACCAGAGATTACAGACTTTGACACAAGGATTCATGAGCGTAGAAGAATATTACAAGTAAGTATGATTCTAAACCTTATTCGAGTTCTTCTACTTCTTGGAATCCAAAATGGAATAAAAAGGATGATAGACCCATTGTTAAGCCTAAATTTGAAGAGCCTAAGAATAAGGATGAAATAGGCAGCAAGGGTAAAGGTGAGAATCAAACTAGAGGAATTAAGTGCTTTAAGTGTCTAGGATTTGGTCATATGGCACGTGACTGTCCTAACAAAAGGGTAATGTTAATGAGAGATGGGGATGTTGAATCTGAAAGTGAAAATAAAAATGAAGATGAGATACGACCTTTAGAAAATATTAGTGATGTTGAACAACACACACTTAGTTTGCAAAGTAAAAATGATGAATTTGGCAAACAATGTGAAAATTTGTTTCACTCATTGTTTAATTGCTAATAAGTTGTGTAACATGATTATTGATAATGGAAGTTGTACTAATGTTGCTAGTACTTTGCTAGTGGAAAAACTAAAATTACCTACTATTAAACATCCAAAACCTTATAAATTGCAATGGTTGAATGATAGTAGTGTTGTGAAGGTAACTCAGCAAGTATTAGTTTCTTTTTCTATTGGTAGATATAAGGATGAGGTATGGTGTGATGTTGTACCTATGTATGCTGGTCACATGTTGTTGGGAAGACAATGGCAATACGATAGGAAGGTGATTTATGATGGATTCAAGAACCGTTACTCTTTGATAATCAATGGGCAGAAGTTTCAACTTGGACCTTTACTACCAAAGATAATTTTTGAAGATCAAATGCGAATAAAATAGCAATATGAAGAGTATATGTCTTTATTGAGCAAAATTTTAGGGAGGGAACCAGTAAGGGAGAGAAAAGAAAATGGAGAGCTGAGTGGAAAAAAAGAGAGCAATGGGAAACACAAGAAGAGAGAAAGCAAGTCAGATTTGAGTGAAAGAAAAATGAGTGTGTATGCAAAAATGAGTGATGTGAAGGAAGCTTTGACAATGAGAGAGCAAGTACTTGTACTTTTGTGCAAGGATATTTTGATTATTTCTAACGATGTAACCAAAAATTTGCCTAGTGTTGTTGTTGAACTTTTGCAAGAAAATGAGGATCTATTTCCAGAAGATGTACCTAATGCTTTGCTACCAATAAGAAGTATTGAACATCAAATTGACTTCATTCCAGGTGCAAGCATTCCAAATAGACCTGCATATAGATGCAATCCGGAGGAAACCAAGGAGATCCAAAAGCAAGTGAGTGAGCTTATAGAGAAAGGGTATGTTCGAGAAAGCATGAGCCCATGTGCTGTTCCTGTATTACTAATGGCCAAAAAGGATAGAACTTGGAGAATGTGCATTGATTGTTGTACCATCAACAAAATCACGGTAAGTATAGACATCTTATTCCTAGGCTAGATGATATGTTGGATGAATTGCATGGTTCTTGTGTGTTTTCAAAAATTGATTTAAAATCTGGATATCATCAAATAAGAATGCATGAAGGTGATGAATGGAAAACAACTTTTAAAACTAAGCAAGGTTTATATGAGTGGTTGGTAATGCCTTTTGGTTTAACTAATGCACCTAGTACCTTCATGAGACTTATGAACCATATTTTGCAAAAAATTTATTAGGAAGTTTGTGGTTGTCTATTTTGATGATATTTTGATTGGCTTGCTTTCTTGCATTAAAACTCCACCGATACCTATGCCAAAATATCATTCCAATTTAAACCATATAAAAATAAAGTAAAATTAATTTAAATAAAAACTCATTTATTAATTATTACTAATATTATTATTATTAAAGAAAAATTCTAGGTATTACAGTTACAGTATTATTTGATTTTAACTCACTCTCGAAACTGATGTCTCAATTTTATTTTTTTCAGGTGACAGTTAGAGTTCTTCATCATCCTGCATTTTGACAGCCCGACTTCTTTCTTCATCTGGCTTATTATAAACAATCTGTACTTTCATATTTTTAGTTATTTTACATTCTAGATCTTTCGCAGTAATACTTTTGATTTATCATGATTGTTCTAGTCCATTATGGACGTGAAATATTATCAAAGACCAGTTAGATTGGTGTATAGCATGTCAGTCTTGATTAATTATATATTTTTATAAGCACTTTACTGAATTATCAATTAGTAAGGCTTACTACGGGATATGGTGGCCTTAAACCTACCCATTCCCTAATGCCGGTCACGGGCCCACAGATCGGGTCGTGACAAGTTCTAAATCGAATCCCTTTAAAAGCAAAATCCTATAGGTGAATTCTTCTGTGGCAGAAGTCTTATATTAATAAATATAATAACCCTTATTTATAGAATGAATAATTCCATTTTCTACTTCACTTACCTGAAGAATCCTCCAACTAAGCCTCCGGTAGGTATAACTCAATAATAAGTTTACGGCACTAACGAGCATACAAGATTTTATGGGTCGCTATTTCTTTGTTATGTACTTTGGATATTCTTATTCTAGTCAATCCAATTTTTTTACGTTGAATTGCTGTTCATATTGAAATAAATCGAAATGGATAAGGAGTTAGTCAATAATGCTCGAACATGTACTCGTTTTGAGTGCCTATTTATTTTTTGTCAATATCTATGGATTAATCACGAATAGAAATATGGTTAGAGCCCTTATGTGCCTTGAAACTTATACTGAATGCAGTTCATATAAATTTCGTAACATTTTCTGATTTTTTTGACAGTCGCCAATTAAAGGGAAATATTTTTCAATTTTTGTTATAGTTATTGCAGCCGCTGAAGCAGCTATTGGACCAGCTATTGTTTTGTCAATTTATCGTAACAAAAAATTAATCTGTATCAATCAATCTAATTTGTTTAGTAGGATTAATCATATAGAATATAATTTTCATATTCATTAATTCAAGTTGGCACGTATAATACGTAACTTATCCGATTATGTTTGCGAAAACGTATGAAATTAAAGTATTATGGCCCTATCCCACGAGTCGATCCAGAATTCAATAGAAAAATTCTGATAAATCATTGATCTATCTAGTGTCTAAATATATGATGTTTAATTTAGAAATTTACTAGATCGAAATTTTATAATGTTAAAAATTTTAGAAATCCAATGTCGCATTCAGTAAAGATTTATGATAGGGTGTACTAAATGCGTCCGAGAGTGCCCCACAGATGTTATTAAAAATGATACCTTAGGACGAGTGTAAATCTAAGCAAATCACTTCTACTCCAAGAACAGAAGACTGTGTTAGTTGTAAGAGATGTGAATCCGCTCGTCCAATAAATTTCTTGACTGTTCGAGTTTATTTATGGCATGAAACAACCTGAAGCATGAATGCATTTGATTTTTTGTTTACCAACAAAAAAACCCGTGCTCGAAAAGCAAAAAAATAAATATTTTTCAATAATCTTATATTATTATATTAATAAAAGAACTTTAAAACCAATGAAATCTTTAAAAATATTTAATTTTAAATTTTATTAAAAATATTATAAATAATATATAATTACTATATATTTCGATGTTTTTCTATATTACACTATTTAACTCTTAAGATTTAAATATTATATTTTGTATTATTTTATAGCCCTCTCTTAGAATTTCAATTAAATATTGTTAATTAAATTTGATTTTATATTATTAGCCCTCTAACTTCTTGTATGATATACAAACTGCCACACATAATTTATTAATTATATTAGAGTCCCATTTTCTAATTTTTACAAAAATCAATTAAATATATGTAAAAGATAATTAACTACTATTCTTTAATTACTCTAATTTAAAGAACAATTAAATTCTAGAGAAGTTTAAATGTTTTAAATATATTTATATTTATGAAAATATTAAAAATTTATATAATTTAACTTTAAATTATTAAAATAAAATAAAATAAATATTACTCTTATTATTAGTTTTATTACACTAGAATTATAATTTTGATAATTTTGATAAGAAGTTTGAGGATGAAATTATATTTTTTTATCAATTCAATTTTTAAATTGCATTGACTTTCAAGATATAAATAGATTCTAGTGCAATAATTAAATATAAAGGAAAATTTGTATATTACACTAAAATTTAGAGGATAAATACTATAAACTTAAACCTTGTTAGTAATTATTTAACAAAATTTCTAAAGAGCAAAAATTGTTTAGTATGAAATTATAAAATAGAAAATTAAAAATATAATTTTTAAATATTAAGATGTAATCATCATGATACAAAAAAATACAAAAAATATATAATAATTAGTACTAACTCTAATCATAAAAAAAAGAGTATTTTAATTACATTGGTAAAAATCATAATAACGAAAATATTAACCTTTTATTAAGAAAATAATTCTAATTCTAAAAAGTAGCATTTAAAACTATATTTTAATTTTTTCATTACTTAATAAGTTAGTAATCTAAGCCTAAGATATATTGATCTACGAAAGAGGTACTTTGATACCTCACCTAATCCTAACAGAAGATACATTAGTACCTTGACTAAACTCATTAGAGTGATATATTGGCAACTTATCTAGTCCTAGGAGAGATATTTTAATACTTTAAATTTTTCTTAACATGTGAAACTGATCAAGTCAAACTCTAATTTTATTTTCTAAATCTAAATACCCTCATTTTATTTTAATATTTGAGGTGAACATAAGCATACGGCACAAGAAGATTACCTTGGTAAGCTTGACTTACTTCAAGTTGAGCATTAGCGCTAATCACGTGTAAAATACTAAATTGATTTTAGTTATTTAAACATGTGAGGTAAAAATCTAATGCGGGAAATTAAACCATGCAAAGAAAGGAGAAAAAGAGAATAGAGGAAAACTAGAAAGGGATTAAAGATGAGGGGATGCTTAAGAGAAATTAATTACAACCCTAGCTTTTAAAAACCTTAAATCAAATAACACAAATAATAGTCCTAATTAATTCTAAGAGGAGTCTTAAAAGAATCACTTAGGATTCCTAAATCCATGTTATCAAAACCTGCAACTATGAAGAAAAAAAGTTAGCAAAAAGACTAAACACAAATGAATTTGTAATTAAAATAGCAAAGAAATATTAAAGAATAGGTACTTTGATACCAAATCTAATCCTAGCAGAAGATACATCAGTACCTTAACTAGACTCATTAGAGAGATATATTGGTAACTTATCTAGTCCTAGAAGAATCCTTAAGTTTTTTTTAACTTGTAAAACTGACCAAATTAAATGTTTAATTTTATTTCATAAATTTAAAAATCAAACAACATACTATGCCACTAACTTGGAACAACACAGAATCAGAAATTATAAAAAAAAAAGGCCAAGCAAACACCTTCACAGTCCCTTTCAGATTCTAGTGAGAAGAATATGGCCTTCCAAACGTCAAGTGCCTGTGACCTTCATCTGGACAAAGAAATTTAGAGAGGCGACTGGAATGGAAGGCTGAGATTAAGTTATACCCTCACTTATGTTCCTATTTGGATTAGAAATTGAAAACCTCTTTCTTACGGTGGGAATAGTATTCGTTGCATTCTTTTAAAAAAATTTGAAAAAAAAAGTGGGTAGATACAAATTCAACTAATATTTTCGACAAATAATTTATTTGTAAATAAAATATGATTAACTAAAAATAAAACTTATATATATATATATATATTATTATTACTTTTGTAACAAATTTACATGTGTATATAATATGTTATTACATAAACTTAGTAATTTTAATATATAAACATATACATTATACAAACTTTATATTTATTACTTATTAAATATAGTTAATGTATTAATTAATAAATTACTTACTAATTAGGTAATAATTTTTATTTATAAAATATAATATTATATTTTATACAACTAATATATATAACAAAATCAATGTATCAACTAATAATATTTAAAAAATCAAAATAATAAAAATCCTATGAAGAATGAACGCTAAAGTATTATACTTACTTTAATAATATTAATATTTTATTATATTATCTCATGTATGGTTCTATACGATTTATTTTTAAATAAAAAATATAGTTACTATTGTCACGACCCGATCTGTGGGCCCGTGACCGGCACTAGGGAATGGGTAGGCGCAAGACCATTGAATCTCGTAGTAAGCCTGACACTCATTAACTTAATTAGATCTTATATGATATTACTGATGTCATAATATATCTTAACTATTAAATTTTACATATTTAATTAGGTCTGTCCGAAGAATTAGACAAGGCCCGAAACTACAATAATTTACAACTAACAAGTCTATTATTTTTACTGTGGAGAATCTAAGATTTTACAAGTTAACATACCAAACCAAATTCATCACCCGATAATGAAGGAGTCGGGTTGCTAGATAAGAGCCGCGGGAAGACTAAAAATCACAGATATGAAAAACAGTAAAATTGAGACTGTCAGTCTCGAGAGTGAGTTAAAATCATATATCCAAGGAAAAACAGTTACAAACACTTTAATAACAAATTTATTTAATTTGAAATAAATACTAAGTCATGCAAAAATAAATGTGTCATGTCATGTTTAAATAAAATAATTTACACACACTACGGGACGGTGTACCTCAGCAGAACCCTAATCCCGACACTAAACATCTCGACTCCCTCTCATTCTAATAGAACTGGCGCCCAGAGAACGAGGCTTGACCAGGGTCCTTAAATCTAGTTCAAACACTTAATTATCACTAACACTCTTAGCCTTTCGGCTCTCTTACTCCAATAAGACTAGCGCCTAGAGAGCGAAGCTTGACCAGGGTCCTTAACTCTAATCTGGTCATTTAGGTTTCCAAATAAGCTGGCGCCCAGACAGCAATGCTCGACCATGGACCTTTACTCCCGAAAACACACTCTATTAAGCCTAGAGAGCGATGCTCGACCAGGGCAAGTCCTAACCTTTCCTTTTTAAATTTACCATTTTACCCTTTTTCTATCAATCTTGGTTTTATACTGGTGCACTCATTAAAATAGTATGTTCTACTGCCGTCCCATCCCGATTTATTAGACAATAATAAATTCAGTGATGAACATGATATATATGAATAGAAATTAAAGGGCATATGATATATATGAATAGTAATTAAATGAATAATTTAAACTTGCAATCAATTAATCACAATAGCTATTTAAAATTTGTGCATAACACGTGCATAACATATATCTGCTTTAACTCACAGCTTTGACGACCTCCTAGCTTTACTCTGAATGCCTCGGTTGGAGCGAGCGAACTGACGGATTATCTAATCACGGAAGACAATTTATCAATAACGCTGAAACAATTGACAATTAACTCTAGGTCTAGATTCCTAGGACTGACTATCTAAAAATCTCTGTCACGACCCATTATGTGGGCCCGTGACCGGCACTAGGGAATGGGTAGGCATAAGGCCACCAAATCCCGTAGTAAGCCTTACCGACCCAAAAATCCAAATAAACAGTTAACAAAATATAAAGTAGTCATAATTGACTTTCATAAATAATTCTATCAGGTCTTTAAATCATCATACTTCCAACATGGGTCAGAATAGTTATATCAATTTTAGAATTTCCTACTGCGGATACTCTAGAGTAAATAATGACAAGTATAGAAGTACAAGGTAATTATAAAAGTCCGAAGAAGAAGAAGTCGGACTGTCAAATGTGCGACGGCGAAGGTCTTTAACTGTCACCTGAAAAAAAAAATTTCCTAACTTAGACTCCTATAATGGACTGTCTAAAACTAAGTTAGACTCGAGGGATTTGCCGGAGATTCAGCAGAACCACCCCTAATTTACGGACATTACCCCCCGTAAAACGGGTCCAGGACCTGCCAAAAACATATCAAACATGCTGGAATTTAATAACAGGAGCCGGGCCACAAGAACTGCATTAATATTTTCACGACTCTAGAACACCATAACACAAACAATTTAATTTGATTTATTTTTTAAACTACCCATCACAAGCAATTAATAGCCAAAATAACTTTCTAATATTATAACATAATTTTCA
This sequence comes from Ricinus communis, assembly GCF_019578655.1. Taxonomy (NCBI): domain Eukaryota; kingdom Viridiplantae; phylum Streptophyta; class Magnoliopsida; order Malpighiales; family Euphorbiaceae; genus Ricinus; species Ricinus communis. The sequence goes on along the minus strand of NC_063264.1, from coordinate 16,086,243 downwards.
GAGTCTAAAATAAAATTATACCGTGTTAAAATTGAAATATTTCGCGCGTCCGGAAAACACCGGGGTCCGAAAGCCGGACCTGCCAACGGTGTCGGAATTCGAATCCGGAAGCGCCTACGCGAAGCTCAAGTTGTGGGGAGTCCGAAAATACAAGAGTTTTGGCCGGAAAGTGGCCGGAAAGTGGCCGGAAGGCGGCGGATCGGGACCAAAAAGTTGCTACCCAGGCGACACTTCCCAAGGCTGCCGGCGAGGATTTTCTGGCGGAGGAGAGCTGTTTCTGAGGTTTTTAGGGGTGAAGAACTCGTTTCCAGCGTCGGATCGCCGAATACACACTGGCAAGATGCCGAACGACGATGACAGCCCCCTACTTTCGGTCGATATCGGCGGCAACAGAAAGGAAAGGAGCTGGCGGCAGCAGCGGTGCGCAGGCGACGAGGAAAGTGAGGCAACGTGCGGAAAGGAGGGAGAAGAGAAGAAGGAGAGGGAGGAAGGAAAAAGAGGAGCGAGAGAGGAAAAAAAAGAGAGGGGGAGGGAAAAAGGTCCCCCTTATATATATATATATATATAATTTATTGATAAAATAATAAGAGTATTACATTCTACCCCCCTTAGAAAAAAAATTCGACCTCGAATTTTAAAACATGCCTCACTTTGGATTGAAATAAATGAGGGTAGAGGCTTCTCATTTCCTGCTCGGTTTCCCAGGTGCACTCTTCAGACAAATGATTCCGCCACAAAACCTTGACCATCAGAATAATTTTAGAGCGCAGCTGGCGAACTTGAGTATCCACTATCTTGACTGGCTGCTCCTCGTAAGTCAGATCTTCACCTACTTCCACATGTTGTGGTTGTAACACATGCATAGGGTCTGAAATATACTTCCTTAACATCGATATGTGGAATACCGGATGCACGTGTGAGAAGTTCGGCAGCAAGTCCAGCTTGTATGCCACATCTCTAATTCTACCAATAATCTCAAAGGGTCCTACATAACGAGGCGCCAATTTATCCTTCTTGCCAAACCGCATTACACCACGCATAGGAGACACCTTCAAGAATACATATTCCCCGACACTGAATTCCACGTTCTTTCGCTTCTGATCCGCGTAACTTTTCTGCCTACTGAAAGCTGTCTTCAGTCGCTTGCGAATAACCAGAATCTTTTCTGAAGTGATCTGAACCAATTCTGGTCCTGCTAACTTCCGTTCGCCAACCTCTTCCCAACATACGGGAGATATACACTTCCGACCGTATAAAGCCTCGTAAGGGGCCATCTCGATGCTTGCATGATAGCTGTTATTATACGCGAATTCGACCAACGGTAGATATGTCTGAATAGTCCTTTCTGATTCGACCACCAAAATCTATCACGCACATCCGAAGCATATCCTCTAAAGTCTGAATAGTCCTTTCTGATTGTCCGTCCGTCTGAGAATGGAAGGCCGTACTGAAGTCAACATGGTACCAAGTTTTTCTTGTAACTTTTTCCAAAATCTTAAAGTAAATAGTGGCCCTCTATCAGACACTATGGAAACTGGGACGCCGTGAAGACTAACAATCCTTTCCAGATACACTCTTGCATACTTGACCACAAAATAGGTAGCCTTTACCGGAAGAAAATGTGCTGACTTAGTCAATCGATCCACAATTACCCAGATGGAGTCATAACCAGCAGAAGTCTTGGGTAAACCTGATACAAAATCCATAGTAATCCTTTCCCATTTCCACTCTGGTATAGGAAGCGGCTGCAATAACCTTGGCGGCTTTTGATGCTCCAACTTAACCTGCTGACACGTCAAACATTTGGAGACAAACTTTGCTACATCACACTCCACCAATAGTTTCCTTTCAAATCATGGTACATCTTGGTGGAGCCCGGATGCACGCTGTAAGCTGTACAATGAGCTTCTTCCAAAATCTCCTTTCTGAGATTGTCCACATTGGGAACACACAGCCTAGAGCCCATCAAGAGGGTGCCATCATCATTTATAACAAAGTTATTAGCTCGTTCCTGCTGCACATCTTCCAAGATTTTCTGCAACTGCGGGTCCCGATTCTGAGCCATCCTGATCCTGTCAATAAGCACAGACCTAATCCTGAAATGGGCTAACAATGCACCCGATTTTAATATCTCCATCTGTAACCCTTGGTTATATAGTTCATGCAATTCTCTAACCAGCGATCTCTTCTCTACACTGATATAAGCAAGACTACCTATCGACTTCCTGCTCAAAGCATCTGCCACAACATTCGCTTTACCCGGTTGGTAGAGAATATTACAATCATAGTCCTTCAGAAGCTCTAACCATCTTCTCTGCCTCAGATTTAATTCCTTCTGTTGGAAAATATACTTTAAGCTCTTATGATCCGTATAAATCTCGCACGTCTCTCCATAGAGATAGTGCCTCTAAATCTTCAATGCAAAAATTACTGCTGCCATCTCCAAATCGTGGGTCGGATAATTTCGTTCATGCTTCTTCAATTGCCTGGACGCATAAGCTACTACCTTTCCATTTTGCATTAGGACACAACCCAAACCCACTTTAGAAGCGTCGCAATATATCGTGAATCCACCAATCCCAAAGGGTAAGGTCAACACCGGAGCTGAAGTCAAACAGTCTTTCAACTTCTGAAAGCTTCTCTCACATGCGTCAGTCCACTGAAACCTGACATTCTTCTGAGTCAACTTAGTCAAAGGCGCTGCTATCCTTGAAAAGTCTTGCACAAATCGACGATAGTAGCCTGCCAACCCTAGAAAGCTACGCACTTCAGTCATTGAGGTCGGCCTCTACCAATCAGTCACTGCCTCCACTTTCTTGGGGTCCACCTGAATACCCTCTCTAGACACTACGTGCCCTAGAAAAGCAACGCTTTCCAACCAGAACTCGCACTTAGAGAACTTAGCGTACAACTGATGCTCCGTCAAAGCCTGAACTACCATCCTCAAATGTCATGCATGCTCCTCTTCGCTTCGAGAGTATACCAAGATATCATCGATGAATACGATGACAAAACAATCCAAAAACTGCTTGAACACTCGATTCCTCAAATCCATGAAAGCTGCAAGGGCATTAGTGAGTCCAAACGACATCACCAGAAACTTATAATGCCCATAACGCGTCCTGAATGCCATCTTTGGCACATCTTCACCACGAATCCCTAACTGGTGATACCCCAATCGTAAATCAATCTTGGAGAAATACACCGCTCCCTGAAGCTGATTGAATAGGTCATCGATGCGAGGAAGTGGATACCGGTTACAAATTGTCGCCTTATTCAGTTGCCGGTAATCGATGCAGAGATGCAAGGTACCATCCTTCTTGATGCAACCAAGGATGCATCTAAGTCAACTAGCATGGATCCACTAGCCTATGGAGGACCAATGACACGAGCAAGGAGTAAAAAGTTCAAGCAAGCCTTAAATTCTTACTTGGAGCATGTTTTGAAGATGGCTAAGGATGGTGCTTTTAATGAAGATAACAACGCCTTGAAGATAGTGACATTAATTGCTATTAATGAAGCTTAAACTTCTGGTCATGGAACAAGGTCAAAGATCAGGGATCAAAGTCAACAGGCTTTCCTAGGGTTTCTAGAAGCATTGGGCCGCACATTAGGGTTTCTAGAAGCATTGGAGGTCTTACCTAACCCTAGGGCAGCCACCACTTATGCTTACAGAAGGAGGCAGCCGCACATTAGAAGTCTTTTAGGGTTTGATTCTTTATTGCTTATCTCTTAGTCCTTTTTAGGGTTAGAATCATTTCAAAACTCTATAAATAGAGCTATGTATTTCGGCTAAAGGAGATAAGATCAATATACATTTCTGAATGAAGTTTAATTTGAGTTGTTAACTCTTATTTCTTAAGGTGTTCCTTATTGAATTTCTTGAGATTAAATTAACTTGTTTGATTTAGTTTCACATCTACATGTTTGATCAATCAATTAACTTTTTATTAGTTTCTTGAGTTGTTTGAACATTCTTCATCTATTTATAACTAAAGGGCTTAGTAGTTCTATTGCTAAGTTTGTTAGTTCCATAATCAATTGCAAACTTTCAAGTTAGATTTTGGGGCGACAAATTCGAACTTATTGGTAAGGGTGCTTCCTCTTAAATAGGGAGAGCGTTTATCAGTTTGATTTTCTCACCATTACTTATCTTGGTGTTTGAACATATCCGGTTCGAGTTCGTATCATTTGGTATCAAAGCCAAACTTGTTAGTTGGTTCATTTTTTTTCAATTAAAGAGTCTGTCTTCTATTTCATCTCAATTTCTGTTCGCATCATTATAAATAAAAAAGAAAGTATACTATTTTCATTGCTGCCCGCATACCAAGGCAGATTTCCAAAAAAAAAAAAAAGGGAAGGAACGGAAAACTAACCCTAACCATTTGTGTTGGGTTGGGTAGTTCTCGAAGAATTGACTCTTGATTGATTCATTCCGCAATTCCTTTTAATTAATTGGAGTTGTTCTTCATTCTTATAATTCTGATTTGGGTAATTTTGTTTGTTTTCTCTTTAAAAGCTTTTCTTTTGGGTTAATTGAGTCTTGTTCGATTAGTTGTAAGCTTGTTTTATTCACACGCTTATAATTCATTTTATTGATTCACGAGTGTTCTATTGAACTTCAAAATTAATAAACGTTAAGAGATTGTGAAAAACTTGTTCTTGTGATTACTAGAACAATTTGATTTAATTTCTATAAGGAATTCAATTCTTTGTGAGTGAAACACGTGAGGGAGTGATCTTTTCTTGTTTTGCCTTTAACTATAAGAAGCCTCCAGAGTATAACACTTGATCACGTCCTTTTTTTTTTTTTTAGTCTTTTGGTTTAACCATGTCATCTGAACCATCATTGACTTTGGAAAATTTAGCTTATACATTGAGAGATGTAGTAGAACATATGACAAAACAATTTCAAAAACAAGATGACAAATTAACTAGGTTATTGAATGATATGCCTAAAACGTCTAAAGGGGATGGTTCTGATAATGACCAAGAAAGTGAGTCTAAAGGGTCTAGACATAATCTCCAACCCAAAATTGACACTAATTTGGGTAGCATTAAGATGAAAATACCATCTTTTCATGGTAAGAATGACCCTGAAGTTTATTTGGAGTGGGAAAAGAAGGTTGAAAGGGTTTTTGAATGTCATAACTATAGTGAGTCTAAAAAGGTTAAACTTGTTGTTGTTGAATTTTGTGATTATGCCGCCATTTGGTGGGATCAATTGGTGAATGGTCAGAGGCGTCATGGGGAACACGAAGTTGGTTCATGGGATGAGGTTAAACGCATTATGCGTAAAGGTTTGTGCCATCGCACTACCAAAGGGATTTGTACAACAAGTTACAAAATCTAGTACAAGGTAGTAAGAGTGTTGAGGAGTATTGGCAATCTATGGAGATAGCTATGATTAGAGCCAATATAGATGAGGATAGGGAAGCCACAATGGCAAGATTTTTACATGGTTTGAATCGTGATATTGCTAACATAATTGAATTGCAGCATTATGTAGAGATGGAGGATATGTTGCACATGGCCATAAAGGTGGAAAAGCAATTAAAAACCAAGAGCAGAAGTGCTGCCCCTAGCTCAAAATGGAGTAACGCATGGAAAGGGAGCAACCAGCCCCCTAACAAGGGTCGTGAGGCATCAAAGGACATCAAGCCAGCCCCTAAATTTGATGTTAACACTAAACCAATGACGCAAAGTGACCTCAAATCAAAGAAAGTGCAATGCTTCAAGTGTTTGGGGTATGGACATATATCTTCCCAATGTCCAAACAAGCGAACCATGGCAATTCGAGGTGGTGAAGTGGTCTTTGAGAGTGATGAAGAATCCGAACTAGGTGAGGAGGATTACCTATACATGCCTGAGTTGGAAGAATGTGATGATGTGCAATTGGGTGAGGTTAGAAATGTACTTATAACTTTTAGAGCTCTTAATTTACAACCTATTGATGATGATGCTCAAAGGGAAAACATATTCCATACTACATGTAAAGTACAAAACCATGATGCTAATTGTAGTTTAATCATTGATGTGGCCAGTGCTATGATGGTTGATAAACTTAGACTTCCAACTATTAAGCATCCTAAGCCATACACCTTGCAATGGCTTAATGATCAAAGTGGGATTAGAGTTACTAAGCAAGTACTGATTGCATTTAGTGTAAAGAAGTATAATGATGAGGTATTATGTGATGTTGTTCCCATGCAAGCATGTCATATGTTGCTAGGTAGACCATGGTTATATGATAGATCTGTAATTCATAATGGTCGAGCCAATGCATATTCTCTTGTAATGGATGGAAAACCGTATGTTTTGGCACCATTAAGTCCTAAAGAAGTTTGTGAATTACAAAAAGTTATAAAGGACCGAATGGAAGCATATGAGAAAGAAAAAAGAAAGTGTGAGAGTGCATATGAAAAAGAAAAGGTGCACAAGCAAAAGAGGAGTTGTGTGGAAAATAATGAGGGGCGAGAGCAACGAGTGGTAAAAGGAGAGTTTAGTGAGGGTTTGCACAAGAATGTGAGCAAAAGAACGAGTAAGGCACAAGAAAAAGGGGAGGCAAGCGAGAAATAAGTGAGTTTCTTAGTTAGAGAGCGAGACATGAGAAAGGCTTTGAGTGAAAATAGGCAAGTACTTGTACTTATGTACAAGGAGACTTTATTTAACACTAATAATCTTAACTCTTCTCTTCCTAGTGTGTTTGTAAGTGTTTTGCAGGAATATGACGATGTGTTTCTGATGGGTTCTACTCGTGTTAGCTACAATATAAGGCAGTGTACCTATCGATGCAGTCTAGCACTAATGGCGAGTATCAAGGTCGTATTCCTCGGGAAAGCGAAAGCCCAGAGTTACTCCTTTGTTCTTTGTTATATTAACCTAAAATGGATGATGAATAAATTCTAAACTAACTATTAACTACGAGCTAAGTTCCGAGGGAGATGTAGGAGTAATTAATAAGTGAAATAATCAAGACAAGAAGATAAACCCAAAGAGAATCTAAACTAGTTGGCAATCAAACAAAAGATAAAGGATCGGTGAGTCTAATTATGCTACCCGTGGGATTTAATTCTTAACTCAATTCGGTTTCTCTCTCGAGATAACCAAATTCCTAAACCAAATAACCTAAAGTTGGAATCTCTTCCTAACGATTGATTCTTAAATTAGCATTAAGCTTTAATCCGCCTCTATTAAGCTTTGTTAATTCTTAATCCGGCTAGTTAATCATCCTTATCTCTAAGCGATTATTAACCAGTTCTTGTTATTCAAAATTCCAATTGCCAAACGGATTTCTCAATCTCATAAAGCAATCTAAACATCACAATTCACAACGTCTCATGAATAATGCATAATCTTATTAATATTGAAAACAAGAAGAATACAAAACCAACTCAAACAATCCAACAATATAATATCAAACCAACATAGCAAAGAAATCCCAATGGATTTCTTCAATTTAGCTAAACATGTTCATGTTTAAAACAATCTAGGAAATCAATTACAATGAAAGAATAATGAAAATAAAACATGTACACCCTTTTCTCTCGAATTGGATGAACAGCTCCAAATTTGGATCTACACTTTGATTAATCTCCTAAACTGCCTCTTGAATTGCTTCCACTATGGTTTTGCACTCGGAACCTTGCGATTCCGGGATTCTTACTCCCCGCAACTCTCTCTCGCACTCAATACTGTGCAGAAACCGAACCAGCTGCCAGGGCTCTATGTCACTCTTTTCTTCCTTTCCCCTCTTAAGAAAAACTCATTTTTTCTTATATATTTAACTCAGCACGGCCGTGTTCAAGGTCAGACGGCCGCACTACCAAGTCCAGCCGGCCGAACCGTGGATCTCACCAAGTAGGGTTTCACCACGGCCGTGTTCCTCCCCGTGTTGGCCACCACGGGCCGTGTTGCTCCCCGTGTTGGCCACCACGGGCCATGCTGAAGGCCGTGGTGGCTACGGAAACCGTGCCCAAAGTGCCAATTTCAAGAATCAAAGCCAATGGTTGAGCACGGCCAGAGTCCAGGCCGTGCTCAATGTATGCATTGCGGGCTCTTGTCCGATCTTGATGAATTCTCGTCCGTTTCCACACGTATTGATCTATAATTGCTTAAACAACGATGATGGTCCTATAAATATTCCTGAAATGCAAAAGAACATAAAACACGGGTGATCTGGGAATAAAAGCATAATAATTGCTAAGAACATACGTAATAATATGCAAGCAAATATGTGTAAAACTATGCTTATCAGTTTCCCGAGGAGTTACCTAGTGGGTTACCACCACTAAGGGCGATAGAGCACCAAATTGACTTTGTGCCGGGGTCATCCATTCCAAATAGACCAGCCTATAGAGTCAATCCCAAGGAGACCAAAGAGCTGCAATGCCAAGTTGAGGAACTACTAAGTAAAGGTTATGTTAGGGAAAGTCTTAGCCCATGTGATGTTCCTGTTTTGTTAGTCCCTAAGAAAGATGGGTCTTGGTGTATGTGTGTTGATTGTCGTGCAATTAACAAGATTACCATTAAATATCGTCATCCTATTCCTAGGTTAGATGATATGTTAGATGAATTGCATGGAAGTGTTATCTTTACTAAAATTGATTTGAGAAGTGGCTATCACCAAATTAGAATGAATATAGGTGATAAGTGGAAAACAGCATTCAAAACTAAATTTGGTTTGTATGAGTGGTTGGTCATGCCTTTTGGCTTAACTAACGCACCAAGTACTTTTATGAGACTAATGAACCATGTTTTGCGTGCGTATATTGGTAAATTTGTGGTAGTATACTTTGATGATATTTTGATTTATAGTAAGAGCTTTAGTGAGCATGTTGAACATGTTCGAATGGTGTTGATGGTTTTGCGTGAGAATTCTTTATATGCTAACCTTCCTAAATGTGATTTTTGCACAAACAAACTTGTGTTTCTTGGTTTTGTTGTTAGTGAAAATGGAATTCAGGTCGATGAAGATAAGGTAAAAGCAATTAAGGAGTGGCCAACACCAAAGAATGTTAGTGATGTGAGGAGCTTTCATGGGCTTGCAAACTTCTATAGAAGGTTTGTCAAGGACTTCAGTACCTTTGCCGCACCACTTAACGAGCTTGTAAAGAAGAACGTGAAGTTTCATTAGGGAGAACAACAAGAAAACGCATTTAATATGCTAATGGACAAACTTACTTCATCTCCCATTCTTTCACTTCCAGATTTTTCCAAAACTTTTGAAATTGATTGTGATGCTTCTGGTGTAGGTATTGGAGCTGTTTTAATGCAAGATGGGAAGCCAATAGCCTATTTTAGTGAAAAGTTGAATGGAGCTAGCTTGAAATATCCAACTTATGACAAGGAATTGTATGCTCTTGTGCGTGCACTCAATGTTTGGCAGCATTATTTGCTACCTAAGGAGTTTGTGATTCACACGGATCATGAAGCATTAAAGCACTTGAAGGGACAGAACAAGTTGAATAAGCACCATGCTAAATGGAGTGAATTCATTAAAACATTTCCATATGTCATTAAGTACAAGCAAGGTAAAGAAAATGTAGGTGCCGATGCACTATCTAGAAGGTATGCTTTACTTGCTTCTCTAGAAACAAAATTGCTTGGTTTTGAGTATATTAAAGACTTGTATGTTGATGACCATGATTTTGGTTCTATTTTCTATGCTTGTGAACATGGTGCTATTGATAAATTTTATAGACATGATGGATTTTTGTTCAAAGAAAAACGTCTATGCATTCCTATGTGTTCTATGCGTGAATTTCTTGTGAGAGAATCACATGAAGGTGGTTTGATGGGACACTTTGGTGTTCAAAAGACTTTAGATGTTTTGCATGATCGTTTCTATTAGCCTAAAATGAAATCTGATGTGAATAGATTATGTGCTAACTGTATTGTATGCAAGCAAGCTAAGTCTAAATCACAACCTAATGGGTTATACATGCCTTTGCCCATACCTAATTCTCCTTGGATTGACATATCTATGGATTTTGTGCTTGGATTACCTAGGTCTAAGCATGGGCATGATAGTATTTTTGTTGTGGTGGATAGGTTTTCAAAGATGTCACACTTTATTGCATGTAGGAAAACCGATGATGCACAACATGTTGCTGAATTGTTCTTTAGAGAAATTGTACGTTTACATGGTATGCCTAGAACTATTACGTTGATAGGGACACCAAGTTTTTAGCTATTTTGGAAGACCTTATGGGGTAAATTGGGAACTAAATTACTTTTTTCTACTACATGTCATCCCCAAACCGATGGTCAAACCGAGGTAGTAAATAGAACTTTGTCACAATTACTTAGGACCATGGTTAAACGGAAACTTGAGAACATGGGAAGATTGTTTGCCGCATGTTGAATTTGCATATAATCGTAGTATGCATTCTTCTACTCAATTTTGCCCATTTGAGATTGTTTATGGCTTTATTCCTTTGAGTCCTTTAGATTTGATTGCTTTACCTTTGAGTGAACAAGTGAATTTAGATGGTGCAAAGAAGGCTGAATTTGTGTTGAAGTTGCATGAGCAAGTGCATGCAAATTTGGAAAGACGCAATGAACAAATCACCAAACAACACAATAAGGGCCGCAAAAGGATGGTATTTGAAGTTGGTGATTGGGTTTGGGTGCACTTCAAGAAGGATAGGTTTCCCAATCAAAGAAAATCAAAGTTGATGCCACGTGGTGATGGTCCATTTGAAGTAATAGAGCGCATCAACGATAATGCATACAAAGTTGACTTACCTGGTGAGTATAATGTTAGTGCTACTTTTAATGTTGCTGATTTGTCTCCTTTTGATTTTGATGAAGGTGTTGATTCGAGGTCGAATCCTTTCAAAGAGGGGGGGAATGATGCAACCAAGGATGCATCTAAGTCAACTAGCATGGATCCACTAGCCTATGGAGGACCAATGACACGAGCAAGGAGTAAAAAGTTCAAGCAAGCCTTAAATTCTTACTTGGAGCATGTTTTGAAGATGGCTAATGATGGTGCTTTTAATGAAGATAACAACGCCTTGAAGATAGTGACATTAATTGCTATTAATGAAGCTTAAACTTCTGGTCATGGAACAAGGTCAAAGATCAGGGATCAAAGTCAACAGGCTTTCCTAGGGTTTCTAGAAGCATTAGGCCGCACATTAGGGTTTCTAGAAGCATTAGGCCGCACATTAGGGTTTCTAGAAGCATTGGAGATCTTACCTAACCCTAGGGCAGCCACCACTTATGCTTACAGAAGGAGGCAGCCGCACATTAGAAGTCTTTTAGGGTTTGATTCTTTATTGCTTATCTCTTAGTCCTTTTTAGGGTTAGAATCATTTCAAAACTCTATAAATAGAGCTATGTATTTCGGCTAAAGGAGATAAGATCAATATACATTTCTGAATGAAGTTTTATTTGAGTTGTTAACTCTTATTCCTTAAGGTGTTCCTTATTGAATTTCTTGAGATTAAATTAACTTGTTTGATTTAGTTTCACATCTACATGTTTGATCAATCAATTAACTTTTTATTAGTTTCTTGAGTTGTTTGAACATTCTTCATCTATTTATAACTAAAGGGCTTAGTAGTTCTATTGCTAAGTTTGTTAGTTCCATAATCAATTGCAAACTTTCAAGTTAGATTTTGGGGCGACAAATTCGAACTTATTAGTAAGGGTGCTTCCTCTTAAATAGGGAGAGCGTTTATCAGTTTGATTTTCTCACCATTACTTATCTTGGTGTTTGAACGTATCCGGTTCGAGTTCGTATCACTTCTTCTTTACGAACAGAATAGGAGCACCCCAAGGAGATGTACTAGGTCTAATGAAACCCTTATCTAGGAGGTCTTGCAACTGCTCCTTTAGCTCTCTTAACTCGGCTGGTGCCATTCGATAGGGCGGCAAGGAAATAGGTGTTGTACCCGGTATCACATCGATACAAAATTCTATCTCTCTATTGGGTGGCAATCCAGGTAGTTCTTTTGGAAACACATCAGGAAACTCGCAAACCACCGGAACGTCTTCGACGCAATCTTTCCCTGCAGAGGTATCCCTAACTAAAGCCAAATATCCCTGACATCCACGGCGAAGCATCCGCCTAGCTGCAATCGCCGACACGAGGTTCGAGGGAGAAGGTATCTGCTCACCTTTAAAATGGAACTCTGAGTCCCTAGGAATTCGAAAAGTCACTTGTTTCTCTTGGCAGTCCAACATGGCGAAATGCATAGCTAACCAATCCATTCCCAAAATCACATCAAAATCCATTACATCTAAAAGAATTAGGTCAGTAACCAAATTTCGACCCTCAACAGACATCGGACACGACAGAAACACGACATCAGTCTCTAAGGCCTCACTTAACGCCGTAGTGACCGACATCGAAACTTGAAGCCTAACGGGCTGGACATCCAATCTTAAGGCAAAACTAGGCGATACGAAAGAATGGGTAGCCCCAGGGTCTAACAAAACTCTAGCTTCAGAATAGCAAATAGGAATAGTACCTGACACCACAGCATTTGAGGCTCGCGCATCCTGAGGAGTGAGGGTGAACACTCTCGCTTGCCCCTGGCCTGACTGTTGAGACCCTGAAGCTCGACTTTGAACCGTGCCCCCAGATCGACCTCCTGCAGTTCTACCTCCAAAACCACGGCCCTGCTGACCGACAAACTGAGATCCACCTTGAAAATATCCCGTCGGAAAAGCTAGTCGAGTCGCATCAAGGATGAGCCTTCATGGAAAAGTCGGCCTACCAAGTAGCAAGGACACTCTCGAGCCATATGTCCCATCTCACCACACCTAAAACAGGCTCCACTGGATGCTAGGCACGGTCCTTGATGTGACCTACCGCACAACTGATAAGTACTAGCCCTAGAACTAGAGCTACTGTAGCTTAAACTCTGCCCACTACCACTGAAGCCCTGACCAGGTTGAAATACTCAATTACTCCTCTGATTATGCCTACCCTTTCTTTGGACACGGTGACTTCTCTGCCTGGTCTGCTGGTCGGCACCCCAAGGTAGCCTCCACTGCCGTAGTACGACACGACAGGCTGCGCACTGGAGTGAACCTCAACCATGGTCTTCTTCTCCTACCATCGTCAATCCCCTGACCAAACCCTCGTAGCGTCATCTCCATCTGTCTCGCCATATCAGTCACTTCTAGGAAGCTGCTCCTCCTAGACTAAACTAAAGAAACAAACTTTGGACCGAGCCCTGAAATGTACTTACTATTCTTCTGCTCCTCGGTCCCCACAGCATAGGGTGCATACCTACTGAACTGAAGAAATTGCCTGGTGTATTCAGCCACAGGTAAATCTCCCTTAATTAACCTTTCAAATCTCTCTCTGTACTCCTGCCTTACACTAAAAGGGATGAAGTACTCTTCGAATCTGTCTCTTAATTGCCTCCATGACAACCCATCTAGAAAAGGGCGGATATAATCTCTGAACCACTGAGATGCCATTCCCTTCAAGGAAAATCCGGCCATCTAGATGGTCCTCCTGTCAAAACAGTGCAAATCAGACGCCCTCTTTTCAACCTCATCCAAAAAGTCTAGAGGGTCTCCAGCTGTCCCATCAAACTCCACAGGTCTTAACTTGGTATACTGAGACATAAGGACATCGTCCGAATTCCTAATACCAGACCCACTAGCACGGCTTCCTGCACCCTAGGCAGCCTACTGCTGCTGGAAGGCTAGCAACTGCTCTAAGGCCCTCTGCATCCCAGTCATACTGGACACAAAAGCCTCCATCGGGATTGCACCAGTACCATGTACCTCCTAAGCCTTGCCCTGATCTAGTTGGGCTGCTGCTCGAGGCCTACCTCGCCTCCTCGTGCCACAAACTGGGTCCGGAGGAGCCGTCTGAGTAGAAAACTCATCTTCGCCTTCCTGGGCCGATGCTGCAACTGCAATCGCTTGGGTTCTCGGCATAGCAAGAGCTGAAAATGAACAACAAGCTATTAAACCCAACAGACTCTCTAACGTACAACGCAGATACTAGAATCAATGAAACATGCAAGGACAGACTCGATTTCCTAGTTTTCACAATAGTTTAGAAAGCTAACCTACGTCGAAGGAAAAACTAAACCTAAGCTCTGATACCAACTTTGTCACGACCCATTATGTGGGCCCATGACTGGCACTAGGGAATGGGTAGGCATAAGGCCACCAAATCCCATAGTAAGCCTTACTGACCCAAAAATCCAAATAAACAGTTAACAAAATATAAAGTAGTCATAATTGACTTTCATAAATAATTCTACTAGGTCTTTAAATCATCATACTTCCAACATGGGTCAGAATAGTTATATCAATTTTAGAATTTCCTACTGCAGATACTCTAAAGTAAATAATGACAAGTATAGAAGTACAAGGTAATTACAAAAGTCCGAAGAAGAAGAAGTCGGACTGTCAAATGTGCGACGGCGAAGGTCTTTAACTCACACCGAAAAAAAATTTACAACCGAGATCGCTGGGCCTCGGAGTGAGATAAAATCAAATAATCTAGAGACTATTGCAATCTTCATAGAAACTATTAATTATTTGAATCAATGTATCAAATCCTGAACATAAACAGAAATCATAATATCATCATACCATAATAAAAATAAATAAATAAATATATATTTTTATTTTTACGGGACGAGTGGCTCAGTAGAACCCTAACCCCAAATTCTAGTAGTCTTTCGGCTCTCTTAATCCAACAGGTCTGGCGCCCAGAGAGCAAGGTCGATCAGGGTCCTTACCTCCAGCCTAAACACTTGAATTCCAAATAAGCCGGCACCTAGAGAGCGTTGCTCGATCAGGGACCTTAACTACGGCAATCAACTGAACTCAGCCGAGAGAGAAAATGCTCGATCAGGGCAAACAAATCCATAATAATCTTATGTCCATGATCATTACCGGTGCGCACGCGGTCCTGATGTAACCCACCAGGTGGCATGTTCTACGAAAGCCACATTTTCCAAGACACAATCATCACATTTAATAAATATCATTGTCTAATGAAATCATTCAACACATATCAAAATAAAGATTAAAAATCTAGGATAAGGCAACATGCAATTCGTGTCGAAAAATAATAGTATATGTATTATTATAACGTTACTAATAATAATATTTATATTATTTTCAATAATTAATAATCAAGTAAAAATTCTTTATATTGCGATACTAATAAATCATATTAAGCATAAATTTCTAAAATAGCATATTAAAATCAAACTTAGCAATAGTGCAATGATTAAATGACTTTAACTCACAGATCTAACGCGTTCAGCAGTCCGCTCCTACGCCTCGGGTGGAGCTGGTGAGAAGGCTGGATTATCTAGTCATGGAAAATACTCAATTAATCGACATTCTTAAATTTTCCTAACTTAGACTCCTATAATGGACTGTCTAAAACTAAATTAGACTCGAGGGATCTACCGGAGATTCAGCAGAACCTCCCCTAATTTACGAACATTACCCCCCGTAAAACGAGTCCAGGACCTGCCAAAAACATATCAAACATGCTGGAATTTAATAACAGGAGCCGGGCCACAAGAACTGCATTAATATTTTCACGACTCCAGAACACCACAACACAAACAATTGAATTTGATTTATTTTTTAAACTACCCATCACAAGCAATTAATAGCCAAAATAACTTTCTAATATTATAACATAATTTTCAGAGTCTAAAATAAAATTATACCGTGTTAAAATTGAAATATTTCGCGCGTCTGGAAAACACAGGGGTCCGGGATGCTGGACCGCCAACTGCAAGCGGAAATCCGGCGCCACGCCAAGCCTGAGTTGTGGGGAGTCTGGAAATACAAGAGTTTTGGCCGGAAAGTGGCCGGAAGGCGGCGGATCGGGGCTGAAAAGTTGCTGCTCAAGTGACACTTCCCAAGGCTGCCGGCGAGGATTTTCTGGCGGAGGAGAGTTGTTTCCGGGGTTTTCAGGGGTGAAGAACTCGTTTCCAGCATCGGATCACCGAATACACGCTGGCAAGATGCCGAACGATGATGACAGCCCCCTACTTTTGGTCGATATCTGGCAAAGGAAAGGAGGCCGGCACAAGAAGCGACGAGGAAAGTGAGGCAACCGGCGGAAAGGAGGGAGAAGAGAAGAAGGAGAGGGAGGAAGGAAAAAGAGGAGGGAGAGAGGAAAAAAAAGAGAGGGGGAGGGAAAAAGGTCCCCCTTTTATATATATATATATATATATTTATAATTTATTTGATAAAATAATAAGAGTATTACAATCTCGACTCGGGTAAATTCTATTGAAAATTCAGCAGAACCTCCCCTACAATACGGACATTTACCCCCCGTAAAACGAGTCCAGGACCTGGCAGAAAATACTTCAAATATTCAACAATCCATTTTTAACAGGAGTCGGGTCCCTAAGACTTCACTATTTTTCTGACTCCACCATACATCACAAAACACGACCTAAGGCAGGCAGTCCGACAAATAATTATTTTGAGTCACAATATTTCTAATGCTCAACACAATTCAATAAGCATATAATTTACCAAAGAATTTTAAAGTTAACAGGCCAGAGAAAATTACCGAGACGCTTGATCGCTCGGTCGACTCGCCTCCAGCCGCCGGAGTCCGATCGACAATCTGAATGCACCAATGGACTCGAAACGACGCGCTGATGACGATCTCCACTTCCGATCTTCTAATCCGACCCCCAATCATAATGAGATATTTACGAACGATCTCAGCCGTTGATTTTCAAACGGGATCCGATCGCCACGAAACCGGTGCCATTGCGAAGCTTGAGCTAAGGAGAGTCCGGATATGCTCTCCGATCGGTCAAAGCTCGCCGGAAAAGCCAGAAAACACCGGCTGCCACCCACTTTCTCTCTCCACCGTAACTACCAACTTCGGCCACCACTTGCGACATCGCCACCGCCAAACTGAAGCCCAGGCCAAGAGGAGTCGATCACCACCAGGATCAGCGACTGCCGACGCTGGAGACACACGCATGGCGGAAAGGAAGTTTCGGCTACCTTCCTTGCTCCCACGCCTACCGACACTGCCATCGCCGAGCTCGCCAGCTAGCTCGCCACTGCGGTCCACACAAACTCCTTCCGCCTCTCTCTCTCTCTCTTCTGGCAACCCCGACGCTTTCCTCTCTCCCTTCTTCTTCTTACTTCTTTCTTTTCTTCTTTCTTTCCTTCCATATCGACTTTTGGTCCCTGCATTTTTTCCTTACCATTTGGTCTCTCAACTTTTTAATTACTAACAATTTCGCCCTATAGAAATTCTAATTAACCCCTAAAATTTTCTTTAGCTTTTCAGTTAAGCCCCTAATTATTTAATTTGGGCCAAATTAGAATTATTGAAAATATACAATTACATATTTACCCTTGCATTTAAATGTAAAATTACCAAAATGCCCTTGCTGACATATTTAATTACAAAAATACCAAACATACAAATTTTCATTAAAACCCCATATTAATAAAATTTTACCTTTAATCCTTATTCCAAATTAATTTTCCAATTTAATCCTAACACACAATTAATTTAATTAATTAATTTCTAAATATTTTCCAATTAAAATTTAATACCATTAGCTAATTAAAATGTTCTTTTCCCCAAAAATTCTTTTATAAAATATCCTTTACAAATTCTTCCATAACTCTCAAATATAGAATTTAATTTATATATATTCATTTGGGAGAAAAATTTGAATAACCAAAAATATGGTTTATTTCTCAAAGAATTTACTTAATTAATTTCTTAAAAATCAAACTAATTAGATATAGAAAATAACTCCCATATTTGTCTAGCATTAAAATTTCCATTTAAGTCATTCCAATTTAAACTAAATAAAAATAAAGTAAAATTAATTTTAATAAAAATTCATTTATTAATTATAATTAGTATTATCATTATTAAAGTAAAATTCCGGGTATTATATTCTCCCCCCTTAAGAAAAATTTGTCCTCAAATTTTAAAAGAAAAAGGGGTTCACACTAAGACTGAAACTAATGAGAATAGGAACCTCTCATCTCCAGCTCGGCTTTTCAGATACTTTCCTCGACAGAGGAAGATTCATCCACAAGACCTATCGATAAAACCCTTGAGCAAAAACTGGTGAAACTGAGAACCCGCGATCCTGACTTACTGCTCCTCGGAAATCAAATCTTCACTTACTTCCATACACTGAGGGTCCAACACAAGCAAAGGATCAAAAATACATTTCCTCAACACAGACCTGCGAAATACTGGATTGACCTGCGAGAAAGTCTGGCGGCAAGTCCAACTTGCATGCCACCTCACCAACCTGCCGATAATTCTAAGGGTTCCACACAAGAAGGGCTAACTTGCCTTCCTTACCAAACCACATCATTTCTTGCACATGAGACGCCTTAGGATTTTATACTCTCTAATACAAATCTCCACGTGCTCCCACTTTAGGTTCGCACAACTCCTCTGCTCCCTAAAATCTGTCTTCAGCCGCTCGCGAGAAAAGAATCTTCTCTAAAGGATCTGGACAAATTCTGGTCCTGCTAAAATTCACTCGCCAACCTCCTTCCTAATGACGTGTCCCTTGCACGTACAGAATATCCTTAACATCCATATCTCATCATCCACGTCACATCATCCATCTGGCTGCTATAACCGATACAAAACCATGCCATCCTTATAAAAAATTCCTCTTAGACTGAAATCCATAAGTCTCCTCTATAATCCAACATGGGGTCTACTGCGCCACAGATTCATTCTCACAGCAACTCAGCTTGTCATCCAGAGAATCTCAAGCTAACACAATTTACTTTAAAAGATTTACTTATTTATTCGCTTTGTAACCATCATTGATAAAAATTATTATTATCTTGAAAAACACTTTTACAAAATCATGAAATCTCTAGCCATTTTCTTTATATAAAATCTTACAATATCGCGCACCGAGGTGATGATGTCCCTTATCACCAAGGGTTGCAATGCACGATGTATGATGCATGCCCTAAAATGAGTATGGAATTGTGCATGCCTAATAATGAAATGCCATAATGATTTCTTATAGGACTGGGAGCAATATTGAATTTTAAACACTTTGTTCTACTTAGAAAAGTAAATATTGTTTGCTTAAGTTTCTTTGGATTTCGAGCATCCGAAAATATTCCTACCACATTTCTTAAGCTTCTTACAATCACCAAATTCAACCATATATGCCCTAACCTCTGCTCGGCTTTCCACGCACTAACTTCGATGCTCCTTATTAAGGCGATGCCTGATGCGATGATGAGGCAGTTCATGATACGACTGCAACTACGCTCTGCACTAATTCTGACTGGTGGTGCCCACCATCGAAATAACAATCGAAGCATCCAAGGGTCGGCCTACACCAATCACTTGAAGGAAACAGCACGAGCCTATCGCGCTTCTGATCTTGCCATCGCTACAACACTCATTCTCAATACATCATCAAAGACAAGCTCACAAGAACAGAATGATAAACTCTCTAGTAGTGAAAGCTGAGACACTGGAGTCAATGAAAACAATAAGACAGACTTGATCCTAGCTCCGCAGTACCGAGAATATTAACCTAGGTCGAAGGAAATCTAAATTTAAGCTTTGATACCAACTTTGTCACGACCCGATCTGTGGGCCCGTGACTGGCACTAGCGAATGGATAGGCGTAAGGCCACCGAATCCCGTAGTAAGCCTGACACTCATTAACTTAATTAGATCTCATCTGATATTACTGATGTCATAATATATCTTAACTATTAAATTCTACATATTTAATTAGGTCTGCCCGAAGAATTAGGCAAGGCCCGAAACTACAATAATTTACAACTAACAAGTCTATTATTTCTACTGCACAGAATCTAAGATTTTACAAGTTAACATACCAAACCAAATTCATCACCCGATGATGAAAGAGTCAGGTTGCTAGATAAGAGCCACAGGAAGATTAACAATCACATATCTGAAAAACAGTAAAATTGAGAATGTCAGTCTCGAGAGTGAGTTAAAATCATATATCCAAGGAAAAATAGTTACAAATACTTTAATAACACATTTATTTAATTTGAAATAAATACTAAGTCATGCAAAAATAAACGTGTCATGCCATGCTTAAATAAAATAATTTTCACATACTACGGGACAGAGTACCTCAGCAGAACCCTAATCCCAATACTAAACATCTCGACTCCCTCTCATTCTAATAGAACTGGCGCTCAGAGAGCGAGGCTCGACCAGGGTCCTTAAATCCAGTTCAGACACTTAGTTATCACTAACACTCTTAGCTTTTCGGCTCTCTTACTCCAATAAGACTGGCGCCTAGAGAGCAAAGCTCGACTAGGGTTCTTAACTCTAGTCTGGTCACTTAGGTTTCCAAATAAGCCGGCGTCCAGAGAGCAATGCTCGACCAGGGACCTTTACTCCGACAAACACACTCTACTAAGCCCAAAGAGCAATGCTCGACCAGGACAAGTCCTAACCTTTCCTTTTTAAATTTACCATTTTACCCTTTTTCTATCAATCTCAGATTTACACCGGTGCACTCATCAAAATAGTATGTTCTACTACCGTCCTATCCCGATTTATCAGACAATAATAAATTCAGTGATGAACATGATATATATGAATAGAAATCAAAGGGCATATGATATATATGAATAGTAATTAAATGAATAATTTAAACTTGCAATCAATTAATCATAATAGCTATTTAAAATTTGTGCATGATAAGTGCATAACAGATATATGACTTTAACTCACAGCTTTGACGACCTCCTAGCTCTGCTTCGATGCCTCGGTTAGAGCGAACTGAACTGACAGATTATATAATCATGAAAAATAATTTATCAATAATGCTAAAAAAGTTGATAATTAATCCTAGGTCTAGATTCCTAGGACTGACTATCTAAAAATCTCGACTCGGGTAAATTTTACTGAAAATTCAGTAGAACCTCCCCTAAAATACGAACATTTATCCCTCGTAAAAAGGGTCCAGGACCTGCCAGAAAATACTTCAAATATTCAACAATTCATTTTTAACTGGAGTCGAGTCCCTAAGACTTTACTATTTTTCCGAGTCCGCCACACATCACAAAACACGACCTAAGGCAGGCAGTCCGACAAACAATTATTTTGGCTCATAATGTTTCTAATGCTCAACACAATTCAATAAGCATATAATGTAAAATACACAATTACATATTTACCCTTGCTTTTAAATGTAAAAGTACCAAAATGCCCTTGCCGATATATTTAATTACAAAAATACCAAACATACAAATTTTTATTAAAACCCCATATTAATAAAATTATACCTTTAATCCTTATTCCAAATTAATTTTCCAATTTAATTCTAATACATAATTAATTTAATTAATCAATTTGCTAAATATTTTTCAATTAAAATTTAATACCATTAGCTAATTAAAATGCCATTTTCTCCAAAAATTCTTTTATAAAATATCCTTTACAAATTCTTCCATAACTCTCAAATATAGAATTAAATTTATATATGTTCATTTGGGGAAAAAATTTGAATAACCAAGAATATGGTTTATTTCTCAAAGAATTTACTTAATTAATTTCTTAAAAATCAAACTAATTGGATATAGAAAATAACTCCTTTATTTGTCTAGCATTAAAATTTCCATTTAAATCATTTCAATTTAAACTAACTAAAAATAAAGTAAAATTAATTTTAATAAAAACTCATTTATTAATTATTATTAGTATTATCATTATTAAAGGAAAATTTCGGATATTACAACTATTTTTAAATAAAAAATATTATTATAATCTAAAGAGATTTACATTCAATTTATTATTGATTAAATTAAATATGTATAATTTATTTTAATAAAAAATTATAAATTTATTTTAAATAAATATAAAAATAATATAAATATTCCACAGAATATATGAGTAAATGACTTTTAAAAAAAATTAAAAGCTAAATTTTTTTATTTCACATTACAAATAAATTATAATTTATTTGGACAAAAATTCATTTTGGCCCTCAACTTGTCTTGCAAGAAGAAGAAAAAGTCAAAAATGAACATCTTGACAAATAAACCCATAACTTAAATAGTTGAGACCAAATTAACTCTTAACTAATTATTTGCAACCCACACGCATTGAATATTTAAGTGAAAACTTTCACATTTCCATATTTTCAATTTTTAAGTCTTTATTTGGTATCCTTAGTGACCTCAACTTTATTTTATTTTCTGAATAAAACTTAATATATGTTATCTCATTTTCATCTTATTAACTTACTACAATCTGACCTCATCTATAAAATTCTTCTTCTTTCTTTTTCTTTTTCTTTTGAATTCATTCATGAAAACAAATCATTGGCTAAGAGATTATCCTTTTTTCCATATCTAGATTCTTATTTATATTCAGATTTTGAATGTTGGTTTAATTAAAGCTCTTGGAAAAGAACATGGCAACGGTGAGAGAGGGTCTTAAGATCATTGATTGAGTTTTTTTCTTTTTGTATTACTCTATGTTTGTTTATTTAAAAACCTAGCCAGTTATATTTTTTGATTATATGATCTTTTGGTAGAAATTAATTTTTTTAAGAAATTAGATTAAAAGAAAAAGGATAAAAGTTAAAACTTGAAGGATTTGATAACAATTGCCACAATAATTTTCTTTTTCCTTTTTCTGTTTAATTTGAATGTGAAAAACATTTTGCATATAATAAACTTGTTGGGTGTTTCAAATTAATTTTAAAGCTCTAAGTCCCTTTTCTTTTGCTGTTAATAAAAAATAAAAAGTAATCTATAAGCTGTTAAGTTTGTTAGTAGATGGAGAATAGAGGTAGGTAATGGTAGATGGTGATGGAGTGTGGTGGTTATGACGGCGAGCAATGGTATTTGGTAGACCAACATTGGTAAAAAGCAACAGTGGTGATGGTGGAAAGCAATTTTTTTCTTTTTTTATTATTAATAAAAATAATTAAATTAGCATAAGTTGATTTGATTTATTTTCGAGTGCGAATAACATGCTCAATATTCAACTCTAGTTTGGGCTGAATTAGTTTAAAAAAGGGAATTTTTCACAAATATTCTAAAAAGGCTAAAAATATCACTTTTACTGCCAAGAAATTTTTTCTCACAAAAACTTTAAGTTAAGATTTTATTTTAAGAATACTGTATAATTTATGAGCCACACGTGAGTGAATATGTCCTTCCTATTCTCAGAGCCTTGGGAAACATCCTCGGTTGATAGATGAGGATGACTGCATTAAGATGGACATTCCCGCCTTTAGGCCGGTGTTCCGATCCTCGACCTTACCTGGAGAATAAGTATATAACGAGTCTAACCATTCCAACTCCTCCACTGGTTGAGGAACTTATGAGCTTGATAAACTTTTAGACCGACTTGAAGGAGCTCGAGAATGTTCATCCCTCCGAGTATCATGCTCAACAGATCCATATTCTTTAGGTAACTTTCTTCACATCGACTTTTATTTCTTCTTTTTCTCTTGAATTGATATATAAATTCTTTTTATAGGGTATGATGCTTGACAATGCTCGGTAGCATTTTATTATGTTTTTAATATTTTATATTAATTGACAATAATTTTAGTACTTGAAAAATATTAACTAATAAATTAATTATATAATATTAATGATTTTTTAATTTTAGAAAAATAGTAATATCCTACCCAAGTAATATAAACTTTTTCTCTATGGATTTATTATTAGCGTTTGATAGTTTTCATTTCATATCCTTTATGTATAATTCATTATACTTGTATTTATTGTTGACTGAAATCCTGAAATTTAATTTTAGAATGCAATGCAGGAGATGTTGGTTAAGTGCATTAAAGAGGGTAATCCTCAAAATGCTAACTGCATTGAAGGAGCAACATTGGTGAGGCTAATGAGAACAAGAAGGCAATAAGAGTAGATCCCATATTGACAAAATACATGAAATTCTATTGCCAAACCTACTTGGAACTGATTATAATATGATGAAAATGAAAGGTATAATAAGAAATAATTGGAAGATTTTGTTTCTTATTCTGCATCTCTGTAATACTGATAATTAATTAATATACAGTGGAACATCTAGAGATTTGGGAGTAGATGCATCACTTCTTTGATCGAGTTCGTGTTTTCCAATGCACATTATATTATGTTGTCATTGTTCTTAATTTACTCAAATGGTTAAGTAATGAAGTATCTGTGGTGTCTGGGAATTTATATAATTAAAGATAATTTTAATTTATATTACTTTAGCTCAAAGAGATCACTGAAATCATAAATGTAGGAAGTGAAAGTTTTCGACAAGTACCTTAATATAGGTATTAATGAGATTTTATCACTATAATAACAAATATAAAAGAATAATTATTTAAAAATTATAAAAATAACTATAACAATAATAAATTAGAATATATTTATATAATAAAAAATATTTTTAAAAATATCATAAGTTATAAATATGATCTTAGAAATTGTATTTATATATGTTGAATTTATTAAGAATATAATTTATTTTATATATATATATATAAATGATATTTTACAAAAATTTAAAAAATATTTATGAAAATAATTTTCTTATAAATGTACTGTAAAAAGTATATGTTTAGTGTCTTGTATTTAAATTTAAATTTGTTCAACATATATTTTTATTTTAATTTCTTTTTCAGTATTAGTATTTATTCAATATAATGGAATACATTCAACTTGTTTTAATATATATCCTTTATAGATAACATACTTATTACATTTAGGATGTTTGGCCTAGAGATTTTATGTGACAGCCTGGCCTAGAGAAGCGATCTGATGAGGGCGGGACCCCGGGGTAAGGATAGGATACCCGAACAAGGAGCGGCTTCTGATAGGCTTCTAAGATGGCAACACTCTAAGGTATGGGGATATATGAATGAATCGAATTGCATATTGAAACGGGACAAGGAATAGTTGATAATATATCTATAAAGAGTTGCAACTAATCACATGAAACGCCTTTCGATTATTTAGCTGTGGAGTTGTAGGAACTCCAAAGTTAGATGTGCTTGGTTCGGGAAAATTTCAGGATGGGTGACTTCCTGGGAAGTTCTCGAATCCGCCAAGAGGATAAAACCGTGAGACCAATAGGGGACCAAAGCGGACAATATTTCATATAATCTGGTTCTGATTCATTACAAATGGTATTAGAGAGGACCCCATAGTAGATATATGGTTCGAAGACAAACTAGACGGAAGCTGGTGGGCATGTGAAAGCCCAGCCTATAGAAGCAGTCCGATGAGGATAGAAAGTGAACGCCGGGGCAAAGACAGGATGACTAGATAAGGAGCGGCTTCTGGTAGGCTTTTAGAATGACAACATTCTAAGGTACGAGGATACATGACAAAGCAAGACCCCTCTAGTAGATACGTGGTTCGAAGACGAACCAGGCGGAAGCTGGTGGGCATGTGAAAGCCTAGCTTATAGAAGCAGTCTGATGAGGGCAGGAAGTGGACGCCGTGGCAAAATTAAGATGCCTAGATAAGGAGCGGCTTCTGGTAGACTTTTAGAATGAAAACATTCTAAGGTAAGAGGGTACATGACAATATCTTATATGATCTAGTTCCGTGTGACAACCTGGCCTAGAGAAGCGGTCCGACGAGGGCAGGAAGTAGACGCCAGGGCAAAGATAGGATGCCTGGACAAGAAGCGACTTTTTCCAGGCTTCTAGGATGGCAACACTCTAAGGTACGGGGGTACATGAATGAATTGAATTGCACATCCAAATAGGATGGTGAATGGTTGATAACCTATATGTAAAGAGTTAAAACTAATCATATGAGGCACCTTTTGGTTGTTTGGCTGTGGAGTTGTAAGAACTCCAAATTTAAACGCGCTTGGTTCAAAGAAATTTCTAGATGGGGGACCTCTTGGGAAGTTCTCGAACCTGCCAAATGGACAAAACCATGAGGCCATTGAGGGCCAAAGCGGACAATATCTCATGTGATATGGTTCAGGGTCATTGCAAATGGTATTAGAGCAGGACCTCTCTAGTAGAAGTGTAGTTTGAGGACAAACCAAGCGGAAGCTGGTGGGTATGTGACAGCCTGGCCTAGAGAAGCAGTCCGACGAGGGCGGAAAGTAGACGTCGGGGCAAAGATAGGATGCTTGGACAAGGAGCAGCTTCTAGCAGGCTTCTAGGATGGTAGCACTCTAAAGTACGGGGGTACATGAATGAATCGAATTGCACATTGAAATAGGGTGGGGAATGGTTGATAACATATATGTAAAAAGTTAAAACTAATCACATAAGGCACCTTTTGGTTGTTTGGCTGTGGAGTTATAGGAGCTCCAAAGTTAAACGCGCTTGGTTCAGAGAAATTTTAGGATGGGGGACCTCCTAAGAAGTTCTCAAATCCGCCAAAAGGATAAAACTATAGGCCAGTGGGGGGCAAAGCGGGCAATATCTCATGTGATCTGGTTCTGGGTCTTATTTGACCTCGTAACACAAGTTCTGGGGCCAAATGGACCCTTTATCCGATTTTTTTACATATTAAGTCAGGCATGAGGTTTTTAATTTTTATTTGCTCCATCCATTCAAGTCATTCTTTTTCCTTCTTTACATATATAGATTTTACGCTTGAAATCTAGCTCAAGTGGCAAAAGTGAATGCTCTTGGAATGTGGAGGTCTTAAGTTTAAGTCTCCACCTCCACACTAGGTGAGACTTTGACTAAATGGTGAGTGCAAGGAGTCAGCCATCCTCTATTGTATAGCCATGACTTATTGGGCCTGTAATAACCTGAATTTTTATTTTGATCAATTTATTTATGAGGGTATTTCAGTAATTTAATCTTTTACCAGACCACTTAATATTTCAAGGCATTTTAAAACATGCAATTTTATTGTCATTAATTATGCTTAAATTGTATGTTTGCATAAAGTTATTTTATCTTAATGTATTGAATTTTATTTTGTTCTATTCTAAATTGTCTTGATGTAAAATAATTTAATTTATAAATATATTATTTTATAGTTAATAAAAATATATAATAATAATAATTAATAAATAAATAAAATAAAATCTTTTGGTGACCTAGATATTGGAAATTAATAATTCAAAATTTAGTTAGATACTAAAAATTATAAAATTATCATTTACCTCCAAATTAACAAATTATATATATATATATATATATATATATATATCTTGATTTATTTTAAGATGAATTTAGAACATTTTTTCTGTAGATCTTATTCTTTCTCAAACTCCTCTACCTCTGAGTCCAAGAAAGAAACATCATCTGCATAAAAGAGATTTTAGAATCATTTTAAACTGCATCATATCACTACTAAACAAAATTGTTCATTTATGCATAGTAGTAAGTCCCGTCTGGTGTAAGGGCAGCAAATCTGGTGGATTGGTTCATGTTTGTTTAGAAAGCTATCTTGATTTATTTAAGATGAATTTAGAATCTTTTTTCTGTAGATCTTCTTCTTTCTCAAACTCTTCTACCTCTGAGTCCTCAAGGTCTAAAGGTTTAGTAAATAGTGAGGAAATCACTATTGAAGATTTTTCAAAGCACATTGATGATTGGGAAATAATCAAGGTTCAAAAGAAGCAAATTTATGAGTTTTCAAAGTTTCCTCTCTTCAAAACTGATTTTACTATCAAAACTGAAGAAAGAGATATTCAAATTTCAAAGCCTTTTGAAGAAATTTATCTTTTGAATCCAAAGACCCTCCAGAAGCATAAAGAAAAAGACTATAAGTATATTCATATAGGCCTTATCCAGGTAGGAATAAAGCCCTTTACTAGAGAAGGTTTAGATCCTTCCATCTTAGTAGTCCTTAGAGATGCTAGGTTTACAAATTTTTATGATCCTTTGTTAGGTACTATTGAGTCAAGCCTTAATAAAGGACCAATTTCTTTCAATTGTTTTCCAAATATTACAATTTCTTTAAATGATAAAAATGTTTTAAAGAGCATTGTTCTTCAAATAAAGACACATAATTATAAAATGCTTGAAGGATCTATTCCGATAGCATTGATTTTCAAAATATATTACAAAGCCATGATTTCTGCTTTTGGTTTAAAACACAAACTCCATTCACCAAAAGGAGAAACCTTATTCCTACAAATAGATCTTTCCAAATCCAATGCAACCATTCCAAAAACCATTTAATGGAAGGATATCACACTTTCAAAAGATTGGATCCTTGAAGGTGCAACCCAACCTGAATCATCAAAGCAAACAGAGCCAAATACAAATCTCAGAAACATAACCCAGTTTCCAGATGGAAAAGTAAAGCTTATATTTAACAGAAAATCAACCTCTTCTAGATTTTCTGATGATGACTCTTCAACGTCCACCATAGATATTGGAAGGTTATCAAAAATACCTTTTGTTATTTATGCCCCTTACAAAGAACCAACTCCATCACAAACACAACCGAGATTTTTAACATCTGATATACTAAGCTCAAACACTATATTACAGAATGTTGATTACCAAAGCAATATCCCTAGACCCGTCTACAATGAACCAAAGAAAGATGATGATGATATAAAGACCGTCTCTACCCCCTCTTCACCATCACCATCTGCAATAACACAAAATCTAGAAGTAGAAATCAACATGATTTCAAAAGATTTTCAAATGAATAAAAAGCTTTTACATGAAGATTTATATTCAAAGAAAAACCATTCTAAAAAATTTTGATTTTTTAAGCATTTTTTACAAGAAAAAGATAGTATTCAAGAGAGATACTATCAATTTTGCATAAAAAACAAGAACCAAATCAAATTTTTTGATTGGTTTCAGATTTATTACAAAGAAAATAGTATTCTTTATCCTTTCAAAGAAAAGCTTATTAGTCCTGTTACTGTAAGAAACAAGACTCCAGAGTGGAAGGTCGGGGAAAACCAAACCATCCAGTCTGAACATCCTCCCCTTAGAAAAATAACCATTCCTTATGGAGATAATGAAATAGAGGCTACACCTTACAAATTAATAGGAGAAGATCTTGAGAAAAATGTCAAGAATATTATTCAGCAGAACAATTTCTCGAATACCTATCTTAACACAATAGGAAAGCAGCTTGTTAGGATAGAAAGCCAGATCCAAAAACCTCCTATAGTCTTCACCTCTCCAATCCTCAACATTGATCATCCAAAAGAGTTAAGCCAATCAGAAAAGCTCAAAAATCCAGTCTTCAAACCCTACCAAATCTCAAAGCCTAGCCAAGATCAATTTCAAAAGCAAACTAAGTTTGCTAGAGCAGTCAGGGAACAACTTAGCAAATTAGCCACTTCTGAGTCCTCCAAAAACCTAATGCCAGATACTCCTCAAAGCAGTAGGAATATCGGTGCTATAGATCAAGCCCAATGCGATGAATCCAATGATTTAGAGCTTGAAAGTGTCACTGAAAAACCCTCCAACATCAACAGATTGGGATGGGAAGCCCTTAGATTGACCTGGCATACTTCTACGAATACTGCTCCAGATCTAGGAATAGAAAATAGGAATAATATCCTAACCCAATCTAGATTCAATGCCTCTTCCCTCTATGAATGAAATATAGATGGAATGTCATAATACAACATTCTCGGTCTCTTACAACAGATGACCATGGCAGCCAATGCTTACAAAACCCAAAGTGGTACCTCTGATAGAGCCATTGCTGAACTTCTTATAGCTGGATTTTCTGGCCAGCTTAAAGGATGGTGGGATTACTATCTCACACAAGCACAACAGCTCCAAATCCTAAGTGCTATCCAAACCACAATAGAAGGGACCCCCATCTTAGATGAGCTAGGAAATCCTATTGAGGATGCTGTGTCAACCTTAATCTTGATGATTTCCCTCCACTTCATAGGAGACCCTTCTCTTCTAAAAGATAAGAATGTTGAGCTTCTTAGTAATCTAACCTGTAAAAAGCTTAGCAATTTCCAAGCTTATAAAGATACCTTCCTGACCAGAGTCATGCTTAGGGAAGATTTAAACCAACCTTTCTGGAAAGAAAAATTCTTAGCTAGTTTACCTAAGATTCTAGGTGAAAGAGTTAGGAATACCATAAGAGAAGCCCATAATGGCCAAATCCCTTATAATTTCTACACTTATGGTGAATTAGTTAGCCTTACCCAGAAAGAAGGATTGAAGATTTGCCATGACCTTAAACTCCAAAGATAACTCAAATGGAAAATGAAGAAGACTAGACAAGAACTAGGTAGTTTTTGCAACCAGTTTGAGTATAATCTAATAGAACTTTCCCCTACCTGCAAAGGAAAATACAAAGAAGATTTTTCCAAATCTTTTAAGAAAAAATGATTTTTCAAAAATAGGAGAACTCCCAAAAACAAAGGAAATTTCTACAAAAAGCCATCCTCTTCTAAATTTTCAAAACAAAATTCTAAACAAGATTTTGGCAAAATTACTTGCTATAAATGTGGCAAAAAGGGTCATACTTCAAAGTATTGCAAGTTTTCTAAAAAATTTCATGAGCTCCAAATAGAAGATGAAATTTTGAGAAAAATTTCAGCTCTTCTTGTTGATTCCTCTGAATCAGAATTTTTGAATAGTGAGGAAGAGTTTCAAATTGATGAAATCAAAACCTCATCCGATTATTCTGAATTAGATTCTGATGAAATTCTAAAGAATATTAATATACTCACTAGGCAACAAGAAGCTCTTCTTGAAGCCGTCAAGCATATTAATGACCCTTAAATCCATAAACAAGTTTTGAAAGAAATCTTAAAAACTGAAACCCTTGTCCCCTCTTTTAGTAAGAACACTTATGATCTTACTATGATCTTGGATAAAGGGAAAAAGTTAAAAAACCTCTTCCTACCGTCCAAGAACTTCAGAAAAAAATCAAAGCCATCAAAACAAAGCTCAAAGATTTGAAAGAAAAACAACAAAATGATTATGTTTTGCTCCAAAGCTTGATTCTCAAACAGAATAGTGATTCTGATTCTGAAGAAGAAAATGATTTTTAAAATCTTGAGGTTTCTGAAAATGTTCCAAAAAAATTCATTAATGTTTTAAAAGAAATTACCTCAAGAAAATATTTGATCCAAATAAAACTCATTTTCCCTGGTGATTTTCAAATAGAAACTATTGCTTTATTTGATACAGGAGCAGACCTCAACTGTATCAATTATGAGCTGGTTCCTAAAAGGTATCATCAAGAAACAAAAGAAAGGCTTACCTCAGCCAATAGTTCAAAGATCAGAATTGCGGGTAAAACTGAAGCTGTAATTCTAAATAATAATATTGCTTTAAAAAATATTTTTATTCTTACAAAGGATTTACAGCAAACAGTTATTTTGGGGACTCCTTTTATCAATTTAATTACTCCTTTCAAAGTAACTACTGCTGGTATCATTTTCAAAGCTAAAGATTCAAATATTGTTTTTCCTTTTATAGAAAAACTCAAGAAGAGAAATCTCAATCTTATAAAAGCCCACTCAATTTATAATTTTGAGACAAATGCTTTGATTAAAGGAAAACAAACCCAGCTTTTCCACTTGAAACAAGATATGGGTTTGAAAAGAATCCAAAGTCAAATGCAAAATGATTTTGTCCAAAGGAAAATATCTGATTTACAAAAGAAGATTGAAAATGAAGTTTGTTATGATCTTCCTAATGCCTTTTGGAGAAGAAAACAGCATATGGTAGATTTACCATATGAAAAAAAATTTTGTGATAAACAAATTCCCACTAAAGCAAGACCCATCCAAATGAATGATACCCTAGAAAGCCATTGTAGAATAGAAATAAAAGATTTAGAGCAAAAGGGTTTGATTACAAAATCCAGATCCCCCTGGTCATGTGCAGCTTTCTATGTCAAAAAAAATAGTGAGATAGAAAGAGGAACACCTAGGTTGGTGATTAATTACAAACCATTGAATAAAGCTCTAAAGTGGATTAGATACCCAATTCCAAACAAAAAAGATCTTCTTCAAAAGCTTCATTCTGCTTTTATTTTTTCAAAGTTTGATATGAAATCAGGATTTTGGCAAATCCAGATTCATCCTAAAGACAGGTACAAAACTGCTTTTACAGTTCCATTTGGCCAGTATGAATGGAACGTAATGCCTTTCGGATTAAAAAATGCTCCTTCTGAATTTTAAAAAATCATGAACGACATTTTCAATCCTTATTCAAAGTTTTGCATTGTCTATATCGATGATGTGTTGATATTTTCAAATTCTCTAGAGCAACATTTCAAACATTTGGAGACATTTTTCTATGTTGTTAAGAAAAATGGTCTTGTAGTGTCAAAGTCCAAGATATCTTTGTTCCAAACAAAAAGTAGATTTCTTGGCCACTACATCTCCCGGAGAACTATCACCCTAATTGAAAGGTTTCTAGCCTTTACTTCAAAATTTTCAGACAAAATCTTGGAAAAAACTCAATTACAAAGATTCCTTGGCAGTTTAAATTATGTGATGGATTTTTGTCCAAATTTGAACTGTCTAGCAAAGCCCCTCCATGATAGATTAAAGAAAAATCCCCTTGCATGGACTGATGCATACAAAGATTGTCCAAAGCATTAAAAAGCAAGTTTCTGAAATACCATGCTTACACCTAGTTGATCCATCTGCATTCAAAATTGTTGAAACTGATACATCAAATCTAAGATATGGTGGGATTCTTAAGCAAGTCCAAAATAACAAAGAATGTATTGTCCAGTTTACTTCTGCACACTGGAATGATACACACAAAAATTATTCAACTATCAAAAAAGAAATTTTTTCGATAGTTTTGTGCATTTCAAAATTTCAAAGTGACCTTTTAAACCAAAAATTTCTTTTAAGGATTGATTGTAAATCTGCCAAAGAAGTTTTACAAAAAGATATTCAAAACATAGCTTCAAAATAGATTTTTGCCAGATAGCAAGCTATTCTTTCTGTTTTTGATTTTGAAAACGAATACATAAGAGGAGATTCGAATTCAATTCCAGACTTTCTAACCAGAGAGTTCCTTCAAAAATAGGAGTAAAAATGCCAAGAAAATCGAGAGCAAAAGACAAAGAAGAAAAGTCAACAGCAAATTCAAAGCCTGTTCAAAGCCCAAAAAAGGAGATTTTACCCTCCTCTTCAAAGCCTATCAGAACCTGGACCGAGATCATTCAGGAAGAAATTGACAAAAGCAAGGAAGATCCGGCCCAACAGCAATTACAAATTCAGGAGTGGCTTGATTGAAAATTTTACAGGGTAAAATTGTAGTAATTAAAAAAGTTGAGGGACCAAAAGATAAGAAAAAAAATTTCAGGGACCAAAAGCCGATATGGAGAGGAAAAGAAAGAAAAGAAAGAAGAAAGCAAAGGAAGAAGAAGGAAAAGGGGAGAAGGGGGAGGCGTCAGCGTCCATGGTGGACGGATGCTGGAGGCCCGGCCGAGGGCGGTGTCAACGTCGGGAGGAGCGCCTGTCACCGGCGAGCATGCTGAGGGGCAGCGATGGCGGCGCTAACGTCGATAGGCGGCAGAATGGCTTGTTTCGGCAGAATTCTTCTTGCCGTCGATCAAGGGGTTTCTGGTGACCATTAGTGGCATTCTTAGGCTCAAAATGATCAGCAACTCCGAGGCTTTCTTTTTCGACCATCACCACCCCTTAAGGCTGCCAGAATTGCAAGATCCAGCAAAGTGAAAAGTTAGGGTCAGCCGACGTTTTTCGGCCAGCTCTAGCGGGGGAGGGATGATCGGAAGACGTATCCGGACTCTCCTCAGTTCAAGCTTCGCAATGGCACCGGTTTCGTGGCTATCAAACTTTGTTTACAAATCGACGGTCGAGATCGTCCGTAAATCTCTCTGGATGATCGGGGGTCGGATCAGAAAATCGGAAGCAGAAATTATCATCAGCGCGTCGTTTCAAGTCCGATGGTGTGTTCGGATCGTCGAACGGACTCCGGCGGCTGGAGGCGAGTCGACCGAGCGATCAAGCGTCTCGGTAATTTTCTCTGGCCCGTTGATTTTGGAAATTCTTTGGTATTATTATGTGTTTATTGAATTGTGTTGTGTATTAGAAAATATTTGTGAGTTAAAATAATTGTTTGTCGGACTGCCTGCCATAGTCGTGAATTATGCTGTGTGGGGGAGTTAGAAAAAATAGTAAAGTCTTAGGGACCCGCTCCCGTTATATTAAATTATTGATTATTTGAAGTATGTTTTTGGCAGGTCCTGGACCTGTTTTACGGGGGTAAATGTCCATATTGTAGAGGAGGTTCTGCCGAATTTTCGGTAGAATTTACCCGAGTCGAGATTCTTGGACAGTCAGTCCTAGGAATCTAGACCTAGGGTTAATTGTCTTTTATTTCAGCGTTATTGATAAATTATTTTCCGTGATTAGATAATCCGTCTGTTCGGCTCGCTCCAACCGAGGCACCAAAGCAGAGTTAGGAGGTCACCAAAGCTATGAGTTAAAGTCATATATCTGTTATGCACGTGTCATGCACAATTTTAAATAGTTATCGAGATTAATTGATTGCAAGTCTAAATTATTCATTTAATTATTATTCATATATATATCATGCTTTTTTATTACCATTCATATATATTATGTTCGTCATTGTTGAATTTATCGATTTTGTGTTGACTCGGGACAAGACGACAGTAGAACATAGTATTTTGATGAGTGCACCGATATAAATCCGTGAATGATGGAAAAGGGGTAAAATGGTAAATTTAAAAGGAAAGTTTAGGACTTTCCCTAATCGAGCATCGCTCTCTGGGCTTAGTAGAATGTGTTTGCCAGAGTAAAGGTCCCTAGTCGAGCATTGCTCTCTGGGCGCCGGCTTGTTTGGAAACCTAAGTGACCAGACTAGAGGTAAGGTCCCTGGTCGAGCTTCACTCTTCGGGGGCCAGTCTTATTGGAATAAGAGAGTCACAAGGTTAAGGCTGATGGTGAACTTTAAATTAAGTGACCGGACTAGTGTTAAGGACCCTGGTCGAGCTTCGCTCTCTGGGCGCTAATTCCGTTGGAATGAGAGAGTCGAGATGTTAGAGTTGAAATTAGTCGAGATGTCAGTGTTGAGATTGACCGAGATGTTAGTGTTGGGATTAGGGTTCTACTGAAGTACTCCGTCCCGTAGTGTGTAAGAAATTATTTTATTTAATTTAAGCATGACATGACACGTTTGTTTTTGGCATGACTTGGTATTTATTTCAAATTAAATAAATGTATTATTGAAGTGTTTGCAACTATTTTCAGATATATGATTTTAACTTACTCTCGAGGCTGACAGTCTCAATTTTACTGTTTTTCAAATCTGTAACTGTTAGTCTTCCCGCAACTCTTATCTAGTAACCCGACTCCTTCATCATCGGGTGATGTAATTTATTTGGTATGTTAATTTGTAAAATCTTAGATTCTCCGCAGTAGAATTAATAGACTTATCTGTTGTAATTCTTTGTAGTTTCGGGTCTCGCCTAATTCTTATGGCAGACCGAATTAATTGTGTAAAATTTAATGGTTACGATAAATTGTGGTATCAATAATATTAAATGAGATGAGATTTAGTTAAGTCAGTGAGTGTCAGGCTTACTAAGGGATTCGGTGGCATTACGCCTACCCATTCCCTAGTGCCGGTCACAGGTCCACAGATGGGGTCGTGACAGGCTTCTAGTAGGTTTCTAGGATGGCAGCATTTCGGGTATACATGAATGAATCAAATTGCACATCGAAATGGGGCGGGGAATGGCTGACAACATATAAATAAAGAGTTGGAACTAATCACATGAGGCGCCTTTTAGTTGTTTGGCTGTGGAGTTATAGGAACTCTAAAATTAAACATGCTTGGTTTAGAGAAATTCCGAAGAGGTCAGCCAAAGTGACAAAACCATGAGGCCAGTGGGGATCAAAGTGGACAATATCTCATGTGATTTAGTTCCGGGTTGTTACACTATGTTCTGATAATCCTTAACTAATTTCTAATTTCTAATATCTAATTATAATATTATTTTTATATAATCTTATTAATTATTTTCTTATTCTAATTAATTCTATCGAAAATTCGGCAGTATCTCATGTATAAATTGGACTAATTCCCTCCATGAAACGGGTCCAATTCCTACAATTGAAACTCAAAACATATAATCCCCATTATAAAAATAACTAAGTTCCTTGATATTAATAGAAATATAAATATTTGATAAAATACGTATTTTTAATTAATTTAGCATTCAATTAAATATTTTGTGATAATAAAAAATTGTTAAAATATATATTTAATCGAATTTAAGAAATAAATTTTTAATATAAAATTTTAATATATTAATGAATTTTTTGAGGAATTGTTAGATGTCACATTGCTTATAAAGTCATAGTTTACGAATAGTTCTTATTAAATATATACAAAACTATGTAAAAAATAACAAAAACATAAATGTTTACCTAAAATACTAAGAAAATAAAACACGTAGTACTCATTTGATACAAAAAATACACTCATACCTCAAGTGAAAAAACCCGAAAAAATCACATGGTAGTATTTTAAACTTCACCCATATAATAATTACCCTTAACTATAATCCTAGAAAATAGTATTTTAATAATATTGTTAAAATCATAATAACTAAAAAATTAATTTTTATTTGGAAAATGATTTCAATTCTAAGAAATAGCATTTAAAGTTATATTTTTAATATTATCATTACTTTATAAGTTAGTTTTCTAATCCTAAAATATATTAATTTAAGGAAGAGGTACTTTGTTACCTCGTATAATTCTAGTAGAAGATATATTGGTACCTTGACAAGACTCATTAGAGAGATATATTAGTACATTATCTAGTTCTAGAACATATATTTTAATATCTTAAGCTTTTCTTAACATGTGAAACTGACCCAATCAAAGTCTAATTTTATTTTCAAGATATAAATGCCCTCAATTTATTTTAGCATTTGAGATAAACATAAGCATAAAATACGAGAAGATTACATTGGTAACCTTGACTTACTTTAAGTTAACACTGAAGTTGAGCACATGCAAGCAGAAGATACATTAGTACATTGACTAGACTCATTATTAGAGAGATATATTGATATCTTTTCTAGTTCTAGGGAAGATACTTTAATACCTTAAGTTTTTCTTAACATGCGAAACTGGCCAAATCAAAAAATAATTTTATTTCCTAAATCTAAATGCCCTTATTTTATTTTAGCATTTGAGATAAACATAAGCATAAGATACGGAAAGATTATATTAGTAAGTTTGACTTACTCGAGGTTGAGCATTAGAGCTTATCAAGTGCAAAATGCTAAATTGATTTTGTCATTTAAACATGTAAGATGAAAGCCTAACGGGGTGAAATTAAACCATGCAAGAAAGGAGAGGGAGGATAATAGAGCAAAACTAGAAAGGGATTAAGGATGAGGAGGCACTTAAAAGAAATTAATTATAATCCTAGCTTTTAAAAGCCTTAAAATAAATAACACAAATAATAATCCTAATTAATTCTAAAAGAAGTTTTAAATGACTCACTTAGGATTCCTAAATCCATGTTATTAAAATATGCAACTATTAAGAAATAAAGTTAGTAAAAAGACTAAACACAAATAAACTTGTAACTAAAATAGCAAAAAGATATTAAAGTAAGAAAATTAAAGTAAATCTAAAATATTATAGTTTCTAATTATACAATGATTGTAGTACTAAAAGTTAATAATATTAAATATGTTTATAGTATTAATTTATATAATATTAAAAATAAATTAATAAATATTTTCAATAATGTTATGTTACATTAGCGAAAAAATTTAACCAATAAAATCTTTAATTATTATTATTATTAAGAATATTATAAATAAGAGGCATTAACAATGTATTTATGTGTTTTCCATATTACACTATTTAACCATTAACATTTAAAAATTATATTTTTCACCATCCTATTTTATTTTTTATAATAAAATCCCACTCCTTTAGAATTTCAATTAAAAATCGCTGCATAAATTTATTCTACATTATTTGTCCTCTGATTTTTGCTGTAATATACAAACGCCCCTTATAATTTATTAATTATACTAGAACCCTATTTTCTAATTTCTGCAAAAATCAATTTTAATATTTGTATAATTAGTTAAGTAATGTTCATTAATTACTATAATTTCAAGAATAATTGGATTTTAGTAAAATTTAAATAATTTAAATTACATTTTTGTGAAAATATTCAAAATTTATATAATTTAATTTTAAATTATTAAAATAAAATAAAAATTATTTTTCTTATTAATTTTGTTACACTATAATTATAACTTTGATAAGAAGTTTGAGGATCAAATTATATTTTTTTGTGAAATTAATTCTTTAATTGCATTGACTTTCGAGATAGAAGGAGATTTTAGTGCAATAATTAAACATAAAGGGCAATTTGTGCATACACAAAAACTCCAGGGGCAAATAACATAAACTCAAACCTAGTTAATAATTATTCAACAAAAATTACAAACAACAAAAAATTTTAGTATAAAATTAAAAAATAGAAAATAAAAAATATAATTTGTAAATGTTAAGAGGTAAACATCATGATATAGATAAACATAGAGAATATATAATAACTAGTATTAACTCTAATTCTAGAAAATAGTATCTTAATTACATTGTTAAAAATCATATTAGCTAAAAAATTAACATTCTATTAAGAAAATAATTCTAATTCTATAATGTAGCATTTAAAATTAGATTTTTAACATTCTCATTACTTAATAAGTTAGTTTTCTAATCCTAAAATATACTAATCTACGAAAGAAGTACTTTGATACCTCCTTTAATCCTAGTAAAAGATACATTAGTATCTTGACTAGACTCATTAGAGAGATATAATGTTACCTTATCTAGTCCTAGGGGAAATACTTTAATACCTTAAGTTTTTATTAATATGTGAAACTAACCAAATTAAAGTCTAATTTTATTTCCTAAATCTAAATACCCTAATTTTATTTAGCATTTGAGATGAATATAAGTATAAGGCACAGGAAGATTACATTGATAAGCTTGACTTACTCGAAGTTGAGCATTGGAGCTGATCACATGCAAAATGCTAAATTGATTTTGTCCTTTAAACATGTGCGATGAAAACCTAATGCGTGAAATTAAACCATGCAAAGAAAGGAGAGAGAGGAAAATAGAGGAAAACTAGAAAGGGATTAAGGATGAGGGGACGCTTAAGAGAAATTACTTACAATCCTCGCTTTTAAAGCCTTAAAATAAATAACACAAATAATAATCCTAATTAATTCGAAGAAGAGTTCTAAATGACTCACTTAGAATTCTTAAACCCATGTTATCAAAACCTGCAACTATAAAGAAATAAAATTAACAAAAAGACTAAATATAAATATAATTGTAATTAAAATAGCAAAGAAATATTAAAGTAACTAAAAAAATAAAGTAAATATAAAATATTGTGGTTTCTAATTAGAAAATAATTAGTATTAAAAGATAATAATATTAAATATATTTATAGTTTTACTTTATATAATACTAAAAATTAATTGATAAATATTTTTAATAATGTTATGTTATTACATTAATGAAATAATTTTAAAACCAATAAAATCTTTAAATATATTTTATTTTTATTATTATTATTTAAAATATTATAAATAATAGTATTTACTATATATATTTATCTATATTACACTATTTAACCATTAACATTTAAACATTATATTTTTCATCATTCTATTTTATTTTTTATAATAAAATCTCTCTCCCTTAGAATTTCAATTAAACATCGCTAAGTAAATTTGATTTTACACCATTTGCCCTCTGACTTTTGGTGTAATATACAAATTGCCTCTTATAGTTTATTAATTATATTAGAACCCCATTTTTTTAATTTTTGCAACAATCAATTTTAATATATATAAAAATAGTTAAGTGGTGTTCTTTAATTAATATAATTTCAAGAAAAACTAAGTTCCAAGAAAATATAAATAATTAAAACTACATATTCGTGAAAATATTAAAAATTTAAATAATTTAACTTTAAATTATTAAAATAAATAAATATTATTCTTATTATTAATTTTATTACACTATAATTATAATTTTAATAAGAAGTTTGAGGATCAAATTATATTTTCTTATAAAATTAATTCTTTAATTGCATTGACTTTCGGGATAGAAAGATTTTAATGTAAAAAATTTGTACATTACCACAAAAATTTTGGGGGCAAATAGTATACTCGAAGCTAGTTAATAATTGTTCAACAAAAATTCTAAACAACAAATTTTTTTAGTATAAACTCAAAAAATAGAAAATGACAAATATGATTTTTAAATGTTAAGAGATAAACATCATGATATAGAAAAATATAGAGAATATATAATAACTAGTACTGTAATACTCAGAAATTTTCCTTTCAATAATAATAAAATTAGTAATAATTAATAACGAGTTTTTATTTAAATTAATATTACTTTATTTTTAATTAATTTAATTGGAATGATTTAAAATAGAATTTCAATGCT
Organism: Ricinus communis; assembly: GCF_019578655.1. Taxonomy (NCBI): domain Eukaryota; kingdom Viridiplantae; phylum Streptophyta; class Magnoliopsida; order Malpighiales; family Euphorbiaceae; genus Ricinus; species Ricinus communis. The sequence continues at coordinate 16,045,838 of NC_063264.1, read as the reverse complement.
AGATAAAAATAAAAGAGTTATTTTTCTATATCTAATTAGTTTAATTTTCAATAAATTAATTAAGTAAATTCCTTAGGCAATAAATTATGTTTTTGGTCACTTAATTTTCTCCCCATGTGAGTATATGAATTAAATTCTATATTTGAAAGTTATGAAAGAATTGGTAAATAATATTTTTATAAAAGAATTTATTGGAGAATAATAAATTTTAATTAACTAATGGTGTTATTTTAATTGAAAAATAGTTATTAAATTGATTAATTAATTAAGTGTTTGGATTAAATTGAAAATTAATTTTAAAATAAGGATTAAAAATGTAATTGCTTTAATTTGGAGTTTTAAATGAAAATTTGTATGGTTGGTATTTATGTAATTAAATATGTCGATAAGAGCATTTTGGTAATATTACTTTTAAAAGTAAGGGTAAATAAGTAATTCTCTATTTTCAATAATTTTAATTTGGCCCAAATTAAATAGTTAGGGGCTTAATTGAAAAGTTAAAGAAAAATTGGAGGATTAAACGAAAATTTTGCAGGGCGAAATTGTTAGTAATTAAAAAAGATGAGGGACTGAATGGTAAAGAAGAAAAATTCAGGGACCAAATGTCGATATAGAGAAAGAAAGAAAAAGAAAGGAGAAGAGGGATCGGGGAGAGAGAAGAGAAGGGGGAGTTGGTTGCCATCCGTGGCGGGGGAAGAAGGAGGCCCTGCCCTAGCGAGGTGGCGGCGGCGGCGACAGTGAACGGTGACGGTAGGCGCAAAAATGAGAAAGGCATCCGCAATTTCCTTGTCGCCATTCCTAGCGTTTCCGACAACCGTTGCCGATGGTTCTGGGCTCAAAATGATCAGCAACTTCTAGGCTTCCTTTTTCGACCATCGCCACCCCTTGAGGCTACCGGAATTGTAAAATCCAACGAGGTGAAAAGAATAGGGGCAATTCTGGTTGGTCCGTTGAGCTTCTGACGATCAAAGGGCATATCCGGACTCTCCTCAGCTCAAGCTTTGTGATGACACTAGTTTCGTGGCGATTGGACTCCGTTTGAAAATCGACGACCGAGATCGTGCATAAATCTCTTTGGATGATCGAGGGTCGGATCGAAAGATCGAATGCTGGGATCATCATCAGCGCATTGTTTCGAGTCCGTAGACGCATTCGGATCATCAATTGAACTCCGGCATCTGGAGGCGAGTCAACCGAGTGATCAAGCGTCTCGGTAATTCTCTAGCCTGTAGATTTTAGAGTTTGTTGATAAAAATTATGTGTTTAATTATTGTGTAGAGCATTAGAAAAACTATGTGAGGTTTGTGTGTTGAAATAATAAATTGTCGGACCGTCTGCCAATAATCGTGATTTGTGATGTGTGGCGGAGTCGGAAAAAATAATGAAGTCTTGGTGACCCGACTCTCGTTAAATAAATTGTTGAAATTTGAAATATTTTCTGGCAGGTCCTGGACCCGTTATCCGGGGGGTAGACGTCAGTATTTAGGGGAGGTTCTACCGAATTTTTGGTAGAATTTACCGAGCCGAAAATCTTAGATAATCAATTCTAGGAGTCTAAGCCTAGGGTTATTTATCAAAGGTTTTACTTTCTCTAATTGAATTGTTCCCGTGATTAGATAAGTCCATCAGTTCGGCTCGCTCCACCCGATGCATCGTTGCAGAGCTAGGAAGTCATCAGAACTGTGAGTTAAAGTCATATATATGTTTACATGTGTCATGCTAAGATTTTAAGTAATAGTTCTGATTAAATGATTTAATATTTAATTATTTATTTAATTACTATTCATATATATTTCGTTTTCTGCATCAATGCTATTGTGAATTGCATGTTGACTCGGGATGAGACAACAGTAGAACATGCCACCTGATGGGTTGTGTCACGACCCCATCCGTGGGCCCATGACCGGCACTAGGGAATGGGTAGGCGTAAGGCCACCGAATCCCGTAGTAAGCCTGACACTCACTAACTCAATCAAATCTCATCTCAATTAATACTATTGATTCCACAATTTCGTAACCATTAAATTTACAATTAATTCGGTCTGCCAGAAAAATTAGGCGAGACCCGAATCTCAGAAAATTTACAACTAATACATCTACAATTACTACTGCGGAGAATCTAAGATTTACCAATTTACATACCAAATCAAATACATTACCCGATGATGAAGGAGTCGGGTCACTGAGTAAGAGTCGCGGGAAGACTAACAGCCACGCATCTGAAAAAAAATAAATTGAGACTGTCAATCTCGAGAGTGAGTTAAAATCAAATAATCTAGAGACTATTGCAGTCTTCACAGACAATATTAATTATCCGAATCAGTATATCAAACTATGCACGTATATATAAATCATATTATAATCATATCATAATAAATAATAAATAAATTAATAAAATATATTTTTACTTTTACAGGACGAGTGGCTCAGTAGAACCCTAACCCCAAATTCTAGTAGCCATTTTGGCTCTCTTAATCCAATAAGACTGGAGCCCAGAGAGCAATGCTCTACCAGGGACCTTACCTCCAGTCTGGTCACTTAAGTATCCAAGTATGCCGGCGCCCAGAGAGCAAATACTCGATCAGGGACCTTTACTCCAGCATCTCATTCCAATAGGATTGGCGCCCAAAGAGCGAAGCTCGACCAGGGTCCTTAACTCCAGTCCGGTCACTTAATATTCAAATAAGCTTACCAGAGAGCTTAAGCTCGACCAGGTCCTTACTCCAAAGATCTCACTCAAATCAACCTAGAGAGCCATGCTCGACCAGGGCAAAACTCATAATAATCTTATTACCGCAATTTACTCAAATCAGCCGAGAGAGCCATGCTTGACCAAGACGAACTCATAAAACTCTTATTACCCGTCCATGATCATTACCGGTGCACACGCGGTCCTGATGTAACCCATCAGGCGGCATGTTCTACAAGCCACATTTCCCAAATCGCAATCACCACATTTAATAAATATTATTGTCTAAAGAAGTCATTCAACCATATCAAAATAACGATTAACAATTTAGAGTAAGACATCATGCAACTCATGTGGAAAACTGATAATATTTGGTATTATTATAACATTACTATACTAATACTTATATTATCTTCAATAATTAATAATCCAGTGAGATTATTTACATTGCGATACTAATAACCATATTAAGCATAAACTTCCAAAATAGCATATTAAATTCAGACTTAGATTAAGTGACTTTAACTCACAGAATTGGGCGACCTCCTAGCTCTGCTCCGGTGCCCCGGTTAGAGCGAGCCGAACAAACAGACAATCTAGTCACGGAAAACAATTTATGAAAACACTGAAACAATCGATCATTAATCCTAGGTCTAGACTCCTAGGACTGACTGTCTAAGAATCTCGACTCGAGAGAATTCTACCGAAAATTCGGCAGAATCTCCCCTACAACACGGACATTACCCCCATAAAAATGGGTTTAGGACCTGCCAGAAAAACACTTCAAATATCCAATATTTCAAACAACGGTAGTCGAGTCCCCAAACTTCACTATTTTCCCGACTTCGCCACACAATACAAAACACGAGGCAGGCAAACTGACAGACAATTATTTTTGACTCACAAATATCATCAAATACTCAATATAAACCATTATACATGCAATTAAACCAAGAATGTCAAAATTAACCGGCCAGAGAAAATTACCGAGACGCTCGGTCACTCGGTCGACTCGCCTCCGGCCGTCGGAGTTCGATCGACGATCCGAACACACCATCGGACTCGAAATGACATGCTGAAGACGATCCCTGGCTACGATTTTCCGATCTGACACCCAATCATCTGGAGAGAAATTTTTGGACGATCTCGGCCGTCGATTTACAAACGAAACCCGATCGCCACGAAACCGGTGCCATTGCGAAGCATCAGCTGAGGAGAGTCGGAATACATCATCCAATCGTCCATAGCTCACCGGAGCTCGCCAAAAAAACCCAAAAACGTCAGTTGCCCCTCAAACTTCACTTTGCCGGATCTTGCAACTCCGGCCACCCCAGGCGCCGCCACCGCTGCCAGAAGAGAGCCCTTGCCGAGAGGAGCCGATCGCCACCGGAAACAGCCGACAAGGCCGCCGGGATCAGCCGAAAAATAGCCTAGAAGCCGCTGCCTCCATGCGCACTTCCGCCGCCCGCCGACGCCGCTGGAGCCGCTGTGAATTTTTGACTCACAAATATCATCAAATACTCAATATAAACCATTGAACACGCAATTAAACCAAGAATTTCAAAATTAACAGGCCAAAGAAAATTACCGAGACGCTCGGTCGCTCGGTTGACTCGCCTTCGGCTGCCGGAGTCCGATCGATGATCCGAACACACCATCGGACTCGAAATGACGCGCTGAAGACGATCCATGCTTCCAATTTTCTGATCTGACACCCGATCATCTTGAGAGAAATTTTTGAACGATCTCGGCCGTCGATTTGCAAACGAAGCCCGATCGCCACGAAACCGGTGCCATTGCGAAGCTTGAGCTGAGGAGAGTCGGAATACGTCCTCCGATCGTCCATAGCTCGCCGGAAAAACACAAAAACATCGGATGCCCCTCAAACTTCACTTTGCCGGATCTTGCAACTCCGGCCACCCCAGGCGCCGCCACTGCTGCCAGAAGAGAGCCCTTGCCGAGAGGAGCCGATCGCCACCGGAAACAGCCGACAAGGCCGGATCGCCAAAATCGCCTTGCCGCCTTGTGTACTTCCGCTGGGCCATTGAGCGTCGTACTCCTTCACGGCATCACGCGGCCTACCGCCACCAAGACGCTCTCTCTCTCTCTCTCTCTTTGCCCGGCGCCTCGCTTCTCTCTCCCCGACGCCTCTCTTCTTCCTTTTAATATCGACATTAAGCCCCAAACGTTTCCTTATTACAATTTAGTCCCTGAACTTTCTTAATTACGTACAATTTAACCCCTAAACTTTCCTTTATCCTTTCAATTAAGCCCTTAACTAATTAATTTGGGCCAAATCAGAATTATTGAAAATACATAATTACATAAATACCCCTGACCGATATATTTATTTACAAAAATACCAAACTCACAAATTTCCATTAGAACCCCATAAAAATAAAATTATACTTTTAATCCTTATTCCAAAATAAATTTTCAATTTAGTCCTAACACACAATTAAATTAAATAACCAATTTACTAATTATTTTTCAACTTAAAATTAAATACCATTAGTCAATTAAAATACAATTTCTCCAGAATTCTTTTATAAAAACATCGTTTACAATTTCTACCAAAATTTTCCAATATATATAATTTTATTTATACAAATACATATACATTGGGGAAAAATTAGAATAACCAAAAATATAACCTACCCTTCAAATAATTTACTTAATTAATTCTTAAAATTTCAAACTAATTGGGTATAGAAAAATAATTCATTTAATTGACTAATATTAAAATTTCCATTAGATCATTTCAAATTAAACCAAATAAAAATGAAGCTAAAATTAACTTAAATAGAAACTCATTATTAAATATATAAAAATTTCGGGTATTACAGGTTGCATCAGGACCGCATGCGCACCGCTATGAATCTGAGACAGATAGTAAAAGGTAAATATAAAAAGGTAAATTTAGGACTTGCCATGGTCGAGTTTAACTCTCTAGGCTGGGTAAAGTGAGTTTGTCGGAGTAAAGGTCCTTAATAGAGCATTGCTCTCTAGGCGTTGGCTTTGCTGGAAATTTAAGTGACCAGACTGGATTTGAGGACCCTGATCGAGCTTTGCTCTCTGGGCGCCAGTTTTGTTGGAATGAGAGCGCCTAAAGGCTAAAATTGTTAGTGTTGGGGTTAGGGTTCTACTGAGGTACTCCGTCCCGTAGTATATAAGATTTATTTTATAGAAGCATGACATGACATGAGTTTTTGCATGACTTAGTATTTTATTTTAATTAAATAAATATTTTACTGAATAATTGTATTCATTTTTAGATATATGATTTTAACTCACTCTCGATACTAACAGTCTCAATTTAACTATTTTTCAAGTGTTGTTAGTTGTTCTATAGTTCTTTTCCTCTAGCAGCCCGATTCCTTCATCTTCGGGTTAATGTAACTGATATTTTATTGGTATGTTGACTTTTAAAATTTCTAGAATCTTCGCAGTAGAAATTTCATATTTATCATTTTGTAATTTTATATAAATTCAGGTCTTGCCTAATTATGCTGGCAGATCGAATTTAATTTGTAGTATCTGATGGCTAAAGTTTAATCGTGGAAAAGTACCAATGGACAGAGTCCAAATTGTATTTTGTTTAAGTTAGTGAATAGTCAGGCTTACTACAGGATTTGGTGGCCTTACGCCTACCCATTCCCTAGTGCCGGTCACGGGCTCACCAATCGAGTCGTGACAAAGTTGGTATCAGAGCTTAAGTTTAGATTTCCTTCGACTTAGGTTAAGATTCTTAGTACTACAAAGCTAGGATCAAGTCTGTCCTTATTTGTTTTCATTGACTCTAGTGTTTCAGCTTTCACTGTTAGAGAGTCTATATTTTCTCTTTCTTGTGAGCTTATCTTTGATGCTGTATTGAGAATGAGCGTTATAGTGATAGCAAGATCAAAAGGGTGGTAAACTCGTTGTCGTTTATCCAAGTGACTAGTGCAAACCGGCCTTAAGTGCTTCGATTGTTGTTTCGGCGGTGGGCACCGCAAATTAGAATTGGTGCACAGTGTAGTTGCAGTCATGCCATGAACTGCCTCGTCATCGCATAAAGTATCGCCTTAATGGAAAGAACCGAAGTTAGTACTTGGAATGTTGAGAAGAGGTCGGAGCATATATGGTTGAGTTTTGTGGTTGTAAGAAGCATAAGAATGGTGGTTGGTGTATTTTTCGGACGCTCGGAATCCAGAGAAGCTTAAGCGAACATTATTTATTTTTCTATGTAGAACAAAGTGTTTTAAATACAATATTGCGTCCAGTCCCGCAAGAACTCATTATGGCATTTCATTTTTAGGCATGCACTGTTCCATAACTCTTTTTTTTAGGGCATGCGTCATACATCATGCATTGCAACCCTTGGTGATAAGGGGTATCATCACCCTGGTGCACAATATTATAGAATTTTATATAAAGAAAATAACTAGAGATTTTACGATTTTATAAATGTATTTTTCAAGATAATAATAATTTTTATTAGTGATGATTATTAAGTAAATAAATAAGTAAATCTTTCAAAGTAAATTGTGTTAGCTTGGAATTCTCTGGATGACAAGCTTAGTTGCTGTGAGAATGAATCTGTGGCGCAGTAGGCTCCATGTTGGACTGCAGAGGAACAGAGGAGACTTTCTAGATTCCAGCTGAGTGGATGGCATGGTTTTGTATCGGTTATCACAACCAAATGGATGATGTGACGTGGATGATGTGATATGGATGTTAAGGATATTTTGTACGTGCAAGGGACACGTCATTAAGAAAGAAATTGGCTAATTGAATTTTGGCAGGACAAGAATTGGTTCGGACCATTCATTTCAGAGAAGATTCCTTTTACTCGCGGCTAATGACAGCTTTCAGAAAGTAGAGGAGTTATGCGAACCTGAAGTGGGAGCACGTGGGAATTTGTATTAGGGAGTATGTATTCCCAAGGCGTCTTCTATGCAAGAAGTGATGCAGTATGGTAAGAAAGGCGAGTTAGCCCTTATGGAGTGGAACCCTTGGAATTATCGGTAGGATTGGTGAGGTGGCATACAAGTTGGACTTGCGGGCAAATTTTTCTCGCGGGTTAATCCGGTATTTCATATATCCGTATTGAGGAAGTATATTTTTGATCTTTCGCTCGTGTTACAACCTTAGTGTGTGGAAGTAAGTGAAGATTTGACTTCCGATGCGCAGTCAGTCATAATCGTGGATTCTCAAGTTCATCAACTTTACTCTTAAGTTTTACCGATAGTCAAGGTTTTGAGGTTGAATTATTCTATCAAGGAAAGTACCCGAGAAGTCGAGCTGGAGATGAGAGGTTCTTACTTTTATTAGTTTCGGTCTTTGTGTGAGCCTCTTTCTTTTAAATTTGAGGACGAATTTTTATTAAGGGGGGAAGAATGTAATACCCGAAAAATTCCGTTTAATAATAGTAATATTAGTAATAATTAATAACGAGTTTTTATTTAAATTAATACTACTTTATTTTTAATTAATTTAATTGGGATGATTTAAAATAGAATTTCAATGCTAGATAAAAATAAGAGAGTTATTTTTCTATATCTAATTAGTTTGATTTTCAAGAAATTAAATAAGTAAATTTCTTGGGCAATAAATTATGTTTTTGGTCACTTAATTTTCTCTCCATATGAGTATATGAATTAAATTCTATATTTGAAAGTTATGAAAGAATTGGTAAATAATATTTTTATAAAAAATTTATTGGGGAATAGCAAATTTTAATTAGTTAACGGTGTTGATTTTAATTGAAAAATAGTTAGTAAATTGATTAATTAAGTTAATTAATTGTTAGGATTAAATTGATAATTAATTTTGGAATAAGGATTAAAAATATAATTGCTTTAATTTGGGTTTTAAATGAGAATCAATATGGTTGGTATTTTTGTAATTAAATATGTCGGTAATGGCATTTTAGTAATTTTACTTTTAAAAGCAAGGGTAAATAACTAATTCTCTATTTTCAATAATTTTAATTTTGCCCAAATTAAATAGTTAAAGGCTTAATTGAAAAGCTAAAGAAAAGTTAGAGGATTAAATGAAAATTTTATAAGGCGAAATTGTTAGTAATTAAAAAAGATGAGGGACTGAATGGTGAAGAAGAAAAATTTAGGGACCAAATATCGATATAAAGAAAGAAAGAAAGAAAAAGGAGAAGAGGGATCGAGGAGAGAGAAGAGAAGGGGGAGTCACCGTCTGTGGCGGGGGAAGAAGGAGGCCCCGCCCGAGCGAGGTGGCGGCCGGAGGTGTCACGGCGTCATGAGCACGCTAAAGTGACAATAACTGACAGCGGAAATGAGAAAGGCACCCGCAACTTTCTTGCCGCCATTCATGGTGTTTCCGGCAACCGTTGCCAATGGTTATATGCTCAAAATGATCAGCAACTTCTCGGCTTCCTTTTCCGACCATCGCCACCCCTTGAGGATGCCGGAATTGCAAAATTCAACTAGGTGAAAAGAGTAGGGGCAGTTTGAACTTTTCACTTTTTCAGTCGGTGTCGTTGACCTTTCGATGATCAGAGGGCATATCTGGTCTCTCCTCAGCTCAAGCTTTCCAATGGCACTAGTTTCGCGGCGATCGAACTCCGTTTGAAAATCGACGGCTGAGATCATCCCTAAATCTCTCTAGTTGATCGGGGGTCGGATCGGAAGATCGAGTGCCGGGATCATCATCCGTGCGTTGTTTCGATTCCGTAAGCGCATGCGTATCGTCGATCGGACTCCGGTAGTTGGACGCGAGTCGACCGAGAAATCAAGAGTCTCGGTAATTCTCTAGCCCGTAGATTTTTTAGTTTGTTGATAAAAATTATATGTTTAATTATTGTATTGAGCATTAGAAAATTATGTGAGGTTTGTTTGTTGAAATAATAAATTGTCGGACTGTCTGCCAATAATCGTGATTTGTAATGTGTGGCGGAGTCGAGAAAAATAATAAAGTCTTGGTGACCCAACTCTCGTTAAATAAATTGTTGGAATTTGAATTGTTTTCTGGCAGGTCCTGGACCCGTTATACGAGCTGTAAACGTCCGTATATAGGGGAGGTTCTGCCGAATTTTTGGTAGAATTCACCGAGTTGAAATTCTTAGACAGTTAATTCTAGGAGTCTAGGCCTAGGGTTATTTATCAAATGTCTTACTTTTCTGATTGAATTATTCTCGTTATTAGATAAATCCATCAGTTCAGCTCGCTCCACCTGAGGCATCGTAGCAGAGCTAGGAGGTCGTCAGAATTGTGAGTTAAAATCATATATCTTGTCACGACCCCACCCGTGGGCCCGTGACCGGCACTAGGGAATGGGTAGGCTTAAGGCCACCGAAACCCGTAGTAAGCCTGACACTCACTGATTTAAACAAATCTCATCTCAAATTATTATTATTAAAACCACAAATTATCTTAATAGCTACATTCTACATAAATACTTCGGTCTGCCAGAAAAACTAGGCGAGACCTGAAGCTCAGAAAATTTACAACTGATACATTTACTATTACTACTGCGGAGAATCTAAGATTTACCAATTTACATACCAAATCAAATACATCACCCGATGATGAAGGAGTCGGGTTACTGAATAAGAGTCGCGAAAGAACTAACAGTCACGAATCTGAAAAAAAAAACATAAATGGAGACTGTCAGTCTCGAGAGTGAGTTAAAATCAAATAATCTAGGGACTATTGCTTCTTCTCAGAAAACATAGATTATTCAAATCAGTATATCAAACCATACTATAATCATACCCTACTATTTCCTTCACATAAAATATTAATGATTCGAATCAAAATAACAACCATGCACGTAAATACAATCCATATTATAATCATACCATAATAAATAAATAAATGAATAAATAAAAATATATTTTTACTTTTACGGGACGAGTGGCTCGGTAGAACCCTAAACCCCAAAATCTAGTAGCCATTCGGCTCTCTTAATCCAATAAGACTGGCGCCCCGAGAGCAATGCTCGACCAGGGACCTTACCTCCAGTCTGGTCACTTAAATATCCAAATAAGAAAACTAGTAGCCATTCGGCTCTCTTAATCCAATAAGACTGGCGCCCCGAGAGCAATGCTCGACCAGGGACCTTACCTCCAGTCTGGTCACTTAAGTATCCAAATAAGAAATCTAGTAGCCATTCGGCTCTCTTAATCCAATAAGACCGGCGCCCGAGAGCATTGTTTCGACCAGGACCTTACCTCCGACTGGTCACTTAAATATCCAAATAAGAAATCTAGTAGCCATTCGGCTCTCTTAATCTAATAAGACTGCCCCGAGAGCAATGTTTCACCGTGGACCTTACCTCCACCGGTCACTTAAATATCCAAATAAGAAATCTAGTAGCCATTCGGCTCTCTTAATCCAATAAGACTGGCGCCCCGAGAGCAATGCTCGACCAGGGACCTTACCTCCAGTCCGGTCACTTAAGTATCCAAATAAGCCGGCGCCCCGAGAGCAATGCTCGACCAGGGACCTTACCTCCAGTCTGGTCACTTAAGTATCCAAATAAGCCGGCGCCCCGAGAGCAATGCTCGACCAGGGACCTTACCTCCGGCAATTTACACAAATCAGCCCAGAGAGCCATGCTCGACCAGGGCAAACCCTTCAAAATCTTATTACATGTCCATGATCATTACCGGTGTGCACACGGTCCTGATGTAACCCATCAGGCGGCATGTTCTACAAGCCACGTTTCCCAAGACACAATCATCCATTTAATAAATATCATTATCTGATGAACTCAACCAACACATATCGAAATAAAGATTAAAGATCTAAGGTAAAACAACGTGCAATTTGTGAGGAGAAAAATAATAACGTTTATCTTATTATAACATACTAATAATAATATTTATATTATTTCAAATATTAATAATCAAGTGAAATCATTTATTTTGCGATACTATTAATCATATTAAGCACAAATTCTAAATAGCATATTAAAATCAGACTAGCAACAGCGCAAAGATTAAATGACTTTAACTCACAGGATTGGGCGACTCCTAGCTCTGCTCCGGTGCCTCGGTTGGAGCGAGCCAATGTATGATCATCTAATCACGGAAAACAATTTATCAATACGCTGAGACAATCGGTCATTAATCTTAGGTCTAGACTCCTAGGACTGACTGTCTAAGAATCTCGACTCGGGAAAATTCTACCGAAAATCCGGCAGAACCTCCCCTACAACACGAACACTACCCCCCGTAAAAACGGGTCCAGGACCTGCCAGAAGAACACTTCAAATACTTAACGATTCAAACAATAGGAGTCGGGTCCCCAAACTTCACTATTTCCCGACTCCGCCACACAGCACAAAATACGAGGCAGGCAAACTGACAGACAATTATTTTTGACTCACAAAAATCATCAAATATTCAATATAAACCATTAGACACAATTAAACCAAGAATTCCAAAATTAACGGGCCAAAGATAATTACCGAGACGCTCGATCACGGTCGACTTCGGAGTCCGATCGACGATCCGAACACACCATCGGACTCACAACGACGCGCTGATGACGATCCCCGCTTTCGATTTTCCGATCTGACACCCGATCATCCGGAGAGATTTGCGGACGATCTCGACCGTCGATTCGCAAACGAAGCCCGATCGCCACCAAACCGGTGCCATCGCGAAGCTTGAGCAGAGGAAAGTCGGGATACGCCCTCCGATCATCCATCCTCCGCCGGAGCTCGCCGGAAAAGCCCAAAAATGCGGCTGCCACTCTAAGTTTCACTTTGCCGGATCTTGCAACTCCGGCCACCCCAGGCGTCGCCACTGCTGCCAGAAGAGAGCCCTCGCCGAGAGGAGCCGATCGCCACCCAACTCGGCCGCCAACAATGCCTAAACTACGGAACACGCCTGAAGCCCTTTTTCGCCGCCGTGGAGCTGCCGCCGCCACGCCAGCCGCTCCACGCCCGACGGCCGCCACCGACGCCTGCAGCCCCTCACTCTTCCACTCTCTCTCTCTCCTCCTTTCTTCTTCCCCGATTTCTTTCCTTTCAATATCGACATTAGACCCCCAAACTTTTCCTTATTACAATTTGGTCCCTCAACTTTTTAATTACTTACAATTTCATCCCGCAGAATTCCAATTTGACCCCCAAACTTCTTTTTAGCCTTCAATTAAGCCCCTAACTATTTAATTTGGGCCGGATCCGAATTATTGAAAATACACAATTACAAAATACCCCCGACCGACATATTTATTTACGAAAATACCAAACTCACAAATTTCCATTAAACCCTCACAAAAATAAAATTATACTTTTAATCCTTATTCCAAAATAAATTTCCAATTTAAAATTTAATACTACTAATCAATTATAATACCAATTTTCTCAAAATTCTTTTATAAACATCCTTTACAATTCTACCATAATTTTCCAATATATAATTTTACTTATATAAATATGCATTTGGAAAAAAAATTTGAATAACCAAAATATAATCATTTCTCAAATAGTTTACTTAATAAAAATAAAGCTAAAATTAACTTAAATAAAAACTCACTATTAAATATATAAAAAAAAAAATTTCGGGTGTTACATTCTCCCCCCCTTAAAAAAAATTCGACCTCGAATTTTAAAAGAAAAAGGGCTACACTCTAAGACTGAAACTAATTAGGAACCTCTCATCTCCAACTCGGCTTCTCGGAAACTTTTCCTCGGCAGAAACTAAACTAAACCACAAGACTCATCAATAAAACCCTTAAATAAAACTGGCGAAACTGAAAATCCGCGATCCTCACTTACTACTCCTCGGAAACCAAATCTTCACTTGCTTCCACACACTAAGGGTCCAACACGAGCAAAGGATCGAAAATACACTTCCTCAGCTCAGACTTACAAACAACTGGATTTAACCTCAGAGAACATTACTAATACTTGGCGGCAAGTCCAACTTACATGCCACCTCACCAACCTGCCGACAAAACCAAGGGATCTCACAACCTTATTTTCTTACCAAACCACATCACTTATGACATACCATCCATCTAGTCGCATCAACCGATATAAACCATGCCATCCTGACACAAGATTCCTCTTGACTAAAATCCAAAAGCGTCCTTTATTATCTAACATGGGGCCTACAGCTCCACAAACTTACTCTCTCAGCAACTCAACTCGTCATCCAGAGAATTCTCAAGCTAACACTATTTACTTTAAAAAATTACATCTTTACTTACTTTATAATCATCACTGATAAAGCTTTATCATCTTGGAAGAACACTTTTGTAAAATCATGCACAATGTATGATGCATGTCCTAAAATGAATTTATGTATGCCTAATGTTGAAATGCCATATGCATTCTTACTGGATCAAGCATATTGTATTTTAAAACACTTGTTCTACTTAGAAAAATAAACAATGTTCGCTTAAGTTTCTCCGGATTTCCGAAGTCCGAAAATACTCCGCCACCTTTCTTAACCTTCTTACAACCACAAAATCAACCATAAAGCTCCGACATCTACTCGACTTCCCGTGCACTAACTTGGTTACTCAATAAGGCGATGCAGTGCGATGACGAGGCGGCTCATGACACGACCGCAACCACGCTCTACACTAAAACTGATCATGCGGTGCCCACCATCGAAACCACAATCAAAGCTTCTAAAGGCGAACACTAATCACTTGAAGAAACATCACGAGTCTATCGCGCTCGGATCCTCCCATCGCTACAAAGCACATTCTCGACAAAGACCAAGGACAAGCTTACAAGAAAGGAAAGACTGACTCTAACAAAGGTGAAGGCCGAGACACTGGAGTCAATGAAAACAACAAGACAGACATGATCCTAACTCCAGCATTCAAGAAAAATCTTAACTTAGGTCAAGGAAATCTAAACCTAAGCTCTGATACCAACTTTGTCACGACCCCACCCGTGGGCCCGTGACCGGCACTAGGGTAGGCTTAAGGCCACCGAAACCCGTAGTAAGCCTGACACTCACTGATTTAAACAAATCTCATCTCAAATTATTATTATTAAAACCATAAATTATCTTAATAGCTACATTCTACATAAATACTTCGGTCTGGCAGAAAAACTAGGCGAGACCTGAAGCTCAGAAAATTTACAACTAATACATTTACTATTACTGTCACAACCCCACCCGTGGGCCCGTGATCGGCACTAGGGAATGGGTAGGCGTAAGGCCACCGAAACCCGTAGTAAGCCTGACACTCACTGACTTAAACAAATCTCATCTCAAATTAATATTATTAAAACCACAAATTATCTTAATAGCTACATTCTACATAAATACTTCGGTCTGCCAGAAAAACTAGGCGAGACCTGAAGCTCAGAAAATTTACAACTGATACATCTACTATTACTACTGCGGAAAATCTAAGATTTACCAATTTACATACCAAATCAAATACATCACCCGATGATGAAGGAGTCGGGTTACTGAATAAGAGTCATGGAGAACTAACGTCCGCGAATCTGAAAATAAATAAATGGAGACTGTCAGTCTCGAGAGTGAGTTAAAATCAAATAATCTGGGGACTATTGCATTCTTCTCAGAAAACATAGATTATTCAAATTAGTATATCAAACCATACTATAATTACACCCTACTATTTCCTTCACATAAAAATATCAATCATTCGAATCAAAATATCAACCATGCACGTAAATACAATCCATATTATAATCATACCATAATAAATAAATAAATGAATAATAAAAATATATTTTTACTTTTACGGGACGAGTGGCTCGGTAGAACCCTAAACCCCAAAATCTAACAGCCATTTTGGCTCTCTTAATCCAATAAGATTGGCGCCCAGAGAGCAAGCTCGATCAGGGTCCTTACCTCCAGCCTGAACACTTGAATTCCAAATAAGCCGGCGCCCAGAGAGCATCGCTCGATCAGGGACCTTAACTCCGTGAATCAATCGAACTCGTACCAGAGAGCAATGCTCGATCAGGGCAAACAAATCCATAATAACCTTATGTCCATAATCATTACCGGTGCGCATGCGGTCCTGATGTAACCCACCAGGCGGCATGTTCTACAAGCCACATTTCCCAATTCGCAATCATCAAATATAATAAATATCATTATCTGATGAACTCAACCAACACATATCAAAATGAAGATTAAAGATTTAAGGTAAAACAACGTGCAATTTGTGAGGAGAAAAATAATAACGCTTATCTTATTATCACATACTAGTAATAATATTTATATTATTTCAAATATTAATAATCAAGTGAAATCATTTATTTTGCGATAATAATAATCATATTAAGCACAAATTCTAAATAGCATATTAAAATCAGACTAGCAATAGCGCAAAGATTAAATGACTTTAACTCACAGAATTGGGCGACCTCCTAGCTCTGCTCCGGTGCCTCGGTTGGAGCGAGCCGAACAGACAGATCATCTAATCACGGAAAACAATTTATCAAACGCTGAAACAATCGATCATTAATCCTAGGTCTAGACTCCTAGGACTGACTGTCTAAGAATCTCGACTCGGAGAATTCTACCAAAATCCCAGAACCTCCCTACAACACCTAACATTACCCCCCGTGAAATGGGTCCAGGACCTGCCAGAAAAACACTCCAAATATCCAACAATTTAAACAACGGGAGTCGGGTCCCCAAACTTCACTATTTCCCGACTCCGCCACACAGCACAAAATACGACTATGGCAGGCCAACTGACAGATAAATATTTATGACTCAAAAATAACATCAAATACTCAATATAATCCAATAGACACAATTAAACCAAGAATTTCTAAAATTAACGGGCCAAAGAAAATTACCGAGACGCTCGATCGCTCGGTCGACTCGCCTCCGACTGCCGGAGTCCGATCGACGATCTGAACACACCATCGGACTCACAACGACGCGCTGACGACAATCCTCTCTTTCGATTTTCCGATCTGACACCCGATCATCCGGAGAAATTTGCGGACGATCTTGACCGTCGATTTGCAAACGAAGTCCGATCGCCACGAAACCAGTGCCATCGCGAAGCTTGAGCTGAGGAGAGTCGGGATACGTCCTCCGATCGTCCATCCTCCGCCGGATCTCACCGGAAAAACCCAAAAATGCCGGCTGCCACCATTTTCTCTCTCCACCGGATCTTCCGTTTCCGGCCACCATCACGACACCGCCAAAACAAAGCCGAGGTCGAGAGGAGTCGATCGGCACCAAGATCACGACAACCGACGGAACGCCTGCGACGGCAGTAAGGAAGCTTTGGCCATCTTCCTCCTCGCGAGGCCGCTGCCGTCGCCACTGGTGTGACCATGGCCGACTGGCCACAGCCTCCTTCCTCCGCCTCTCTCTCTCCCGACATCTCTCTTCCTCCCTTCTTCTTCCCCGACTTCCATTCCTTTCAATATCGACATTAGGCCCCCGAACTTTTCCTTATTGCAATTTGGTCCCTCAACTTTCTTAATTACTTACAATTTCATCCCGAAGAATTCCAATTTGACCCCCAAACTTCTTTTTAGCCTTCAATTAAGCCCCTAATTATTTAATTTGGGCCAATTATTGAAAATACACAATTACAAAAATACCCCTGACCGACATATTTATTTACAAAAATACCAAGCTCACAAATTTCCATTAAAACCCCATAAAAATAAAATTATACTTTTAATCCTTATTCCAAAATAAATTTCCAATTTAGTCCTAACACACAATTAAATTAAATAATCAAATTCCAACTTAAAATTTAATACTACTAATCAACTATAATACCAATTATTCCAAAATTCTTTTATTAAAACATCCTTTATAATTTCTTCCAAAATTTTCCAATATATAATTTTACTTATATAAATATGCATTTGGAAAAATTTGAATAGCCAAAATATAATCATTTCTCAAATAATTTACTTGAATAATTTCTTAAAATTTCAAACTAATTGGGTATAGAAAATAACTCATTTATTTGATTAATATTAAATTTTTCATTAAATCATTTCAAATTAAACCCAATAATAATGAAGCTAAAATTAACTTAAATAAAAACTCATTATTAAATATATAAAAATTCCGGGTGTTACAATTACTACTGCGGAGAATCTAAGATTTACCAATTTACATACCAAATCAAATACATCACCCGATGATGAAGGAGTTGGGTTCTTGAATAAGAGTCATGGAGAACTAAATACCACGAATCGAAAAAAAATATAAATGGAGACTGGTCTAGAGTGAGTTAAAATCAAATAATCTAGGGACTATTGCTTCTTCCTCGGAAAACATAGATTATTCAAATCGATATCAAACCATACTATAATCATACCCTACTATTTCCTTCACATAAAATATTAATCATTCGAATCAAAATATCAACCATGCACGTAAATACAATCCATATTATAATCATACCATAATAAATAAATAAATGAATAAATAAAAATATATTTTTACTTTTACGGGACGAGTGGCTCGGTAGAACCTTAAACCCCAAAATCTAGTAGCCATTCGGCTCTCTTAATCCAATAAGACTGGCGCCCCGAGAGCAATGCTCACCGTGGACCTTACCTCCGGTCACTTAAATATCCAAATAAGAAAACTAGTAGCCATTCGGCTCTCTTAATCCAATAAGATCGGGCGCCCCGAGAGCAATGCTCGACCGGGGACCTTACCTCCACCGGTCACTTAAGTATCCAAATAAGAAATCTAGTAGCCATTCGGCTCTCTTAATCCAATAAGACTAGCGCCCGAGAGCAATGCTCGACCAGGACCTTACCTCACCGTCACT
The DNA here is from genome assembly GCF_019578655.1 of Ricinus communis. Classification (NCBI taxonomy): domain Eukaryota; kingdom Viridiplantae; phylum Streptophyta; class Magnoliopsida; order Malpighiales; family Euphorbiaceae; genus Ricinus; species Ricinus communis. Next base: position 16,027,415 of record NC_063264.1, on the reverse strand, counting down.
TAAATATCCAAATAAGAAATCTAATAGCCATTCGGCTCTCTTAATCCAATAAGATCGCCCGAGAGCAATGTTTCGACCAGGGACCTTACCTCCAGTCCGGCCACTTAAGTATCCAAATAAGCCGCCCCGAGAGCAATGCTCGACCAGGGACCTTACCTCGGCAATTTACACAAATCAGCCCAGAGCCATGCTCGACCGTGGCAAACCCATGAAAATTTTATTACATGTCCATGATCATTACCGGTGTGCACACGGTCCTGATGTAACCCATCAGACGGCATGTTCTACAAGCCACGTTTCCCAACACACAATCATCCATTTAATAAATATCATTATCTGATGAACTCAACCAACACATATCGAAATAAAGATTAAAGATCTAAGGTAAAACAACGTGCAATTTGTGAGGAGAAAAATAATAACGTTTATCTTATTATAACATACTAATAATAATATTTATATTATTTCAAATATTAATAATCAAGTGAAATCATTTATTTTGCGATACTAATAATCATATTAAGCACAAATTCTAAATAGCATATTAAAATCAGACTAGCAACAACAAGAAAGATTAAATGACTTTAACTCACAGGGATTGGGCGACCTCCTAGCTTTGCTCCTGCCTCGGTTGGAGCGAGCCAATGTATGATCATCTAATCACGGAAAACAATTTATCAATACGCTGAGACAATCGATCATTAATCCTAGGTCTAGACTCCTAGGACTTACTGTCTAAGAATCTCGACTCGGGAAGATTCTACCGAAAATCCGGCAGAACCTCCCCTACAATACGAACACTACCCCCCGTAAAAACGGGTCTAGGACCTGCCAGAAGAACACTTCAAATACTTAACGATTCAAACAATAGGAGTCGGGTCCCCAAACTTCACTATTTCCCGACTCCGCCACATAGCACAAAATACGAGGCAGGCAAACTGACAGGCAATTATTTTTTACTCACAAAAATCATCAAATACTCAATATAAACCATTAGACACAATTAAACCAAGAATTCCAAAATTAACGGGCCAAAGATAATTACTGAGACGCTCGATCGCTCGGTCGACTCGCCTCCAGCCGTCGGAGTCCGATCGACGATCCGAACAAACCATCGGACTCACAACGACGCGCTGATGACGATCCCCGCTTTCGATTTTCCGATCTGACACCCGATCATCCGGAGAGATTTGCGGACGATCTCGACCGTCGATTCGCAAACGAAGCCCGATCGCCAACAAATCGGTGCCATCGCGAAGCTTGAGCAGAGGAAAGTCGGGATACGCCCTCCGATCATCCATCCTCCGCCGGAGCTCGCCGGAAAAGCCCAAAAATGCAGCTGCCACTCTAAGTTTCACTTTGCCGGATCTTGCAACTCCGGCCACCCCAAGCGTCGCCACTGCTGCCAGAAGAGAGCCCTCGCCGAGAGGAGCCAATCGCCACCCAACTCGGCCGCCAACAACGCCGGAAGCTGAAACATGCTCGAAGCCGCCTGGCTCCCCCACCGACGCAGCTCCCCCACTCTCTCACTCTCTCCTCCTTTCTTCTTCCCCGATTTCTTTCCTTTCAATATCGACATTAGGCCCCCAAACTTTTCCTTATTACAATTTGGTCCCTCAACTTTCTTAATTACTTACAATTTCATCCCGCATAATTTCAATTTGACCCCCAAACTTCTTTTTAGCCTTCAATTAAGCCCCTAACTATTTAATTTGGGCCAGATCCGAATTATTGAAAATACACAATTACAAAAATACCCCTGACCGACATATTTATTTACGAAAATACCAAACTCACAAATTTCCATTAAACCCTCACAAAAATAAAATTATACTTTTAATCCTTATTCCAAAATAAATTTCCAATTTAAAATTTAATACTACTAATCAATTATAATACCAATTTTCTCAAAATTCTTTTATAAACATCCTTTACAATTCTACCATAATTTTCCAATATATAATTTTACTTATATAAATATGCATTTGGAAAAAAAATTTGAATAACCAAAATATAATCATTTCTCAAATAGTTTACTTAATAAAAATAAAGCTAAAATTAACTTAAATAAAAACTCACTATTAAATATATAAAAAAAAAAATTCCGGGTGTTACATATCTGTTTACATGTGTCATGCTAAGATTTTACGTAGTAGTTCTGATTAAGTAATTTAATATTTAATTATTTATTTAATTACTATTCATATATGTATCATTTTCTGCATAAATGCCATTGTGAATGCATGTTGACTCGGGATGAGACAACAGTAGAACATGCCACTTGATGGGTTGCATCAGGACCGCATGCGCACCGATATAAATCTAAGACAGATAGTAAAAGATAAATATAAAAAGGTAAATTTAGGACTTGCCATGGTCGAGTTTAAGTCTCTAAGCTGAATAGAGTGAGTTTGTCGGAGTAAAGGTCCCTGGTCGAGCATTTCTCTCTCGGCGCCGGCTCTGATGAAAATTTAAGTGACCAGACTGGATTTAAGGACCCTGGTCGAGCTTCGCTCTCTGGGCGCCAGTTTTGTTGGGATGAGAGAGCCGAAAGGCTAAGATTGTTAGTGTTAGGGTTAGGGTTCTACTTAGGTACTTCGTCCCATAGTATGTAAAATTTATTTTATAGAAGCATGGCGTGACACGAGTTTTTGCATGACTTAGTGCCGGTCATGGACAAACAGATCGGGTCGTGACAAATACTAACTCTAATTTTAGAAAATAGTATCTTAAATACACTAATCTAATTCTAGAAAGTAGTATCTAAAGTTAGGTTTTTAACATTCTCATTACATAATAAGTTAGTTTTCTAACCTTAAAATATACTAATCTACGGAAGAGGTACTTTGATTAACAGAAGATACATTAGTAGCTTGACTAGACTCATAAGAGAGATATATTGATACATTATCTAATCCTAGGAGAGATACTTTAATACCTTAAGTTTTTCTTAACATGTGAAACTAATCAAATTAAAATCTAATTTTATTTCTTAAATCTAAATGCCCTCATTTTCTTTAGCATTTGAGGTGAACATAAGCGTGAGGCACTGGAAGATTATATTGGTAAGCTTGACTTACTCGAACTTGAGCATTTGAGCTGATCACATGCAAAATGCTAAATTGATTTTGTCTTTTAAACATTTGAGGTGAAAACCTAATGCGTGAAATTACACCATGTAAAAAAAGGGAGGAGAGGAGAATAGAGCAAAAATAGAAAGTGATTAAGGATGATGGGGCGCTTAAGGAAGATTAATTACAATCCTAGCTTTTAAAAGCCTTAAAACAAATAACACTAATAATAAATCTAATTAATTTGAAGAGGAGTTTTAAATGACTCACATAGAATTTCTAAATCCACGTTGTCAAAACCTGCAACTATGAAGAAATAAAATTAACAGAAAGACTAAATACAAATAATCTTGTAACTAAATTAGCAAAAAAAAAGATAATAATATTAAATATATTTATAATATTAATTTATATAATACTAAAAATCAATTAATAAATATTTCTTCAATAATGTTATATTATTACATTAATGAAATAATTTTAAAACCAATAAAATCTTTAAAATATTTAATTTAGTGTCATTTTATTAAAAATATTATAAATAAAAGGTATTTACTATATATTCCCTTAGAATTTCAATTCAACATCACTAACTAAATTTGATTTTATACTATTTGCACTCTGACTTCTGTTGTAATATACAAATTGCCCCTTATAGTTTATTAATTATACTAGAACTCCATTTTCTAATTTTTACAAAAATTAATTTTAATATATCTAAAAATAGTTAACTGGTGTTCTTTGATTACTATAATTTCAAGAATAATTAAATCCTGTTAAAATTTAAATATTCTAAAAGTACTTATATTTATGAAAATATTAAAAATTTATATAATTTAACTCTAAATTATTAAAATAAAATAAATATTATTCTTATTATCAATTTTGTGATACTATAATTATAACTCTAATAACAAGTTTGAAAATGAAATTATATTTTTTTATGAAGTTAATTCTTGAATTGCATTGACTTTCAAGACAGAAAGAGATTTTAGTGCAATAATTAAATATAAAGAGTAATTTGTACATTACATCAAAATTCAGGGAGAAAGTAGTATAAACTCAAACCTCGTCAATAATTGTTCAACAAAAATTCTAAACAATAAAAATCTTTAGTATGGAATTAGAAAATAAAAAATGCTAAATGTAATTTTTAAATGTTAAAAGGTAAACATTGTGATATAGAAAAAATACAGAGAATATATAATAATTAATACTAACTCTAATCCTAGAAAATAGTATTTTAATTACATTGTTAAAAACCATATTAACTATAAAATTAACTTTATATTAAGAAAGTAATTCTAATTTTAATAGTAACATTTAAAGTTATATTTTTTTAATTCTCATTACCTAATAAGTTACTTTTTTAATCCTAAAATATACCTCGCCAAATCCTAGCAGAAGATATATTATATTAGTACTTTTACTAGACTCATTATAGAGATATATATTGGTTTCTTATCTAGTCCTAAGGGAGATACTTTAATACCTTAAGTTTTTCTTGACATGTGTGACTGTACAAATCAAAGTCTAACTTTATTTCCTAAAAATCTAAATCCCTCATTTTATTTTAGCATTTGAGGTGAACATAAGCATAAGGCACGGGAAGATTATACTGGTAATTTTGATAGTTCAAGTTGAGCATTGGAGCTGATCACATACAAAATGTTAAACTGATTTTAACCTTTAAACATATGAGGTGAAAACCCAACAAGTGAAACTAAACCATGCAAAGAAAAGAGGGGAAGGAGAATAGAGCAAGCTAGAAAGGGATTAAGGATGATGGGGTCGTTTAAGGAAAATTAATTATAATCTTGACTTTTAAAAGCCTTAAAACAAATAAAACGAATAATAATCCTAATTAATTCTAAGAGGAGTTTTAAATGACTCATTTGGGATTTCTAAATCCATGTTATCAAAACCTGCAACTATCAAGAAATAAAGTTAGTAAAAGGACTAAACATGAAAAAACTTGTAATTAATAACAAAGAAATATTAAAATAACTTAGAAAATTAAAGTTAATGTAAAAAATTGTGGTTTCTAATCAGACAATGGTTGTAATATTAAAAGATAATAATATTAACTTTATTTATAGTATTAATTTATATAATACTAAAAATAAATTAATAAATATTTTTAAATAATCTTATGTTATTACATTAAGAAAAAAAATTGAAAACCAATAAAATCTTTACAAATATTTATTGTTATTATTATAAATAAGAAGTATTTACTATATGTTTTTGTGTTTTTCATATTATTAAACTATTTAACCCTTAACATTTAAAAATTATATTTTTCATCATCTATTTTGTATCATATAATAAAATCTCCCTCCGTTAGGATTTTAATTAAACATCGCTAACTAAATTTGATTTTATACTATTTGGTCTTTGCCTTTTGGTGTAATATACAAATTGCCTCTTATAGTTTATTAATTATATTAGAACTCTATTTTCTAATTCTTACAAAAATCAATTTTAATATATGTAAAAACAGTTAACTAGTGTTTTTTGATTAATCTAATTTCAAGGATAATTCAATTCTAGTAAAATTTAAATATTTTAAAAGTACTTATATTTATGAAAATATTAAAAATATATATAATTTGACTGTAAATTATTAAAATAAAATAAATATTATTCTTATTATTAATTTTTTCACACTAGAATTATAATTCTGAAAAGAAGTATGAGGATCAAACTATTTTTTTATGAAATTAGTTCTTTAATTGCATTGACTTTCGAGACAAAGAGATTTTAGTGTAATAATTAAATATAAAAAAGATAATTTGTACATTACATAAAAATTCAAAGAGAAAATAGTATAAACTTAAACCTGGTTAATAATTGTTCAACAAAAATTTTAAATAGCTAAAATTTTTAGTATAGAATACCTTAAGTTTAGTCCTAAGGGAGATATTTTAATATCTTAAATTTTTCTTGACATATGACACTGACCAAATCAAAATCTAATTTTATTTTCTAAAAATCTAAATGCCCTAATTTTTATTTTAGCATTTGAGATGAGCATAAACATAAGGCACGAAAAGACTTCATTGGTAACCTTGACTTAATTTAAGTTGCACATTGGAGCAAATCACATGCAGAATGCTAAATTGATTTTCCCTTTTAAACATTTGAGGTGAAAACCTAGTAAGTGAAATTATACCATGCAAAGAAAGAGGGTAAAGGAGAATAGAGTAAAACTAGAAAGAGATTAAGAATGATGGGGGTGCTTAAGGAAAATTAATTACAATCATGGCTTTTAAAAGCCTTAAAACAAATAACACGAATAATAATCCTAATTAATTCTAAGAGGAGTTTTAAATGAGTCACTTAGAATTCTAAATCCATGTTATCAAAACCTACAGCTATGAAGAAATAAAATTAGCAAAAAGACTAATTACAACAACTTGCAATGAAAGTAACAAATAAACATTAAACTAACTAAAAAAATTTAGAGTAATCACTATATACTCATTATAGTTTTTTTCCATATTTATCCCTTAATATTTAAAATTTATATTTTTTTCATCCTTCTATTTTATAATTTTATAATAAAACTCCTTTCGTTAGAATTTCCGATAAGACAATCGTTAACTAGATATGATTTTATACTATTTGCCTCTTGATTTTTGGTGTAATATATAAATTACCCCTCTATTACATTTATTGCACTAATGTCCCATTGCGTTTTGAAAGTCAATGCAATTAATAATAAATTAAATTGATAAAAATATAATTTTGATCCTCGAACTTCTTAAATTTTGCAAAGAAATTAGAATAAAGGTTTCTAGTATAATAAATAAACTTTAAGAGACAATTTGTATATTATACAAGATCAAGAATCAATTTATATATTACATCAAAGATCGGGGCAAATAGTATAAAACCAAATCTAGGTAACCTTGTTTAATGAAAATTCCGACGAAGGCGATTTTTAGGATGAGGAGGCGCTTAAGAGGAATCAATTACAACCCTTGCTTTTAAAAGCCTTTAATTAAGTAACACAAATAATAATCCTAATTAATTCTAAGAGGAGTTTTAAATGAATCAATTAGAATTCTTAAAATCCATATTATGAAAACCTGCAACTATGAAGAAACAAAGTTAGCAAAAAGGCTGAACACAAATGAATTTGTAATTAAAATAGCAAAGAAATATTAAAGAAAAGGTACTTTGATATCTCGTCTAATCCTAGCAAAAGATACATTAGTACCTTAACTAGATTCATTAGAGAGATATATTGGTACCTTATCTCCTAGGGGAGATACTTTAATACCTTAAGTTTTTCTTAACATGTGAAACTGACCAAATTAAAATCTTATTTTATTTCATAAATCTAAAAGTCCTTTTAATTAGCATTTGAGCTGAACATAAGCATAAGGGATGGAAAGATTATACTAATAAAAGTTGAGCATTTGAGCATATCACATACAAAATGCTAAATTGATTTTAGTTGTTTAAACATGTGAGGTGAAAACTTAATGCACGGAATTAAACCATCTAAAAAAAAGAATGAAAAGAAGAATAAAGGAAAACTAGAAAAGGATTAAGGATGCGGGGACGCTTAAGGAGAATTAATTATAACCTTGGCTTTTAAAAGCCTTAAATCAAATAACGCAAATAATAATCCTAATTAATTCTAAGAGGTGTTTTAAATGAATCTTTTAGGATTCCTAAATCCATGTTATCAAAACTTGCAACTATGAGCAAATAAAGCTAGTAAAAATATTAAACACAAATGAACTTATAAATAAAATAGCAAATAAATATTAAAAAAAGAGGTACTCTAATACCTGGTCTAATCTTAGCAGAAGATATATTAGTACCTTAACTATACTCATTAGAGAGATATATTAGTACCTTATCTCCTAGGGGAGATACTTTAATATCTTAAGTTTTTCTTAACATGTGAAACTGACTAAATTAAAGTCTCATTTTATTTCATAAATCTAAAAGTCATTTTATTTAGCATTTGAGCTGAACATAAGTATAAGGGATATGAGGATTATGCTAATAAGCTTAATTTAATTCAAGTTTAGCATTGAAGCCTATTACATATAAAATGCTAAATTGATTTTAGTTGTTGAAACATGTAAGGTAAAAACTATTGCGGGGAATTAAACCATGTAAAGAAAAGAAGGAAGAGAAGAATAGAGGAAAACTAGAAAGGAATTAAGGATGAGGGGGCGCTTAACGAGAATCAATTACAACCCTGGCTTTTAAAAGCCTTAAATCAAATACCACAAATAATAATTCTAATTAATTCTAAAAGAAGTTTTAAATGAATTACTTAGGATTACTAAATTTATATTATCAAAACCTACAACTATGAGAAAATAGACTTAGTAAAAAGATTAAACACAAAGAAACTTATAATTAAAAAGAGCAAAGAAATATTAAAGAAGATGTACTTTAATACCTCATCTAATTCTAGTAAAAGATACATTAGTACCTTGATTAGATTCATTAGAAAGATATATTGGTACCTTATCTAGTCCTAGGGGAGATACTTTAATATTTTAAATTTCTCTTAACATGTGATACTAACTAAATTAATGTCTAATTTTATTTCATAAATCTAAAAGTCATTTTATTTAACATTTGAGCTCAACATAAGCATAAGGGATAGCAGGATTACTAATAAACTTAACTTACTTCAAATTGAGCATTGGAGCCTACCACATACAAAATACTAAATTGATTTTAGTTGTTTAAACATGTGAGGTGAAAACTTAATGCGGGAAGTTAATCCATGTAAAGAAAATGAGGAAAACAAAAAGAATAGAGCATAACTATAAAGAGATTAAGGATGAGGGGGCGCCTAAGGGGAATTAATTACAACTCTGGCTTTTAAAAGCCTTAAATCAAATAACACAAATAATAATCTTAATTAATTCTAAGAGGAGTTTTAAATGAATCACTTAGGATTCTTATATCCATGTTATTAAAACCTATAACTATGAAGAAATAAAGTTATAAAAAAGACTGAACACAAATGAACTTGTTATTAAAATAGCAAAGAAAGATGTACTTTAATACCTCATCTAATCCTAGCAAAAGATACATTAGTACCTTGATTAGAATCATTAGAAAGATATATTGGTAACTTATCTAGTCCTAGGGGAGATACTTTAATACCTTAAGTTTTTCTTAACATGTAATACTAACCAAATTAATGTCTAATTTTATTTCATAAATCTAAAAGTCATTTTATTCAGTATTTGAGCTCAACATAAGCATAAGGGATAGCAGGATTACTAATAAACTTAACTTACTTCAAATTGAGCATTGGAGCCTACCACATACAAAATACTAAATTGATTTTAGTTGTTTAAACATGTGAGGTGAAAACTTAATGCGGGAAGTTAATCCATGTAAAGAAAATGAGGAAAACAAAAAGAATAGAGCATAACTATAAAGAGATTAAGGATGAGGGGGCGCCTAAGGGGAATTAATTACAACTCTGGCTTTTAAAAGCCTTAAATCAAATAACACAAATAATAATCCTAATTAATTCTAAGAGGAGTTTTAAATGAATCACTTAGGATTCTTATATCCATGTTATTAAAACCTATAACTATGAAGAAATAAAGTTATAAAAAAGACTGAACACAAATGAACTTGTTATTAAAATAGCAAAGAAAGATGTACTTTAATACCTCATCTAATCCTAGCAAAAGATACATTAGTACCTTGATTAGAATCATTAGAAAGATATATTGGTAACTTATCTAGTCCTAGGGGAGATACTTTAATACCTTAAGTTTTTCTTAACATGTAATACTAACCAAATTAATGTCTAATTTTATTTCATAAATCTAAAAGTCATTTTATTCAGTATTTGAGCTCAACATAAGCATAAGGGATAGCAGGATTACACTAATAAACTTAACTTGCTTCAAATTGAGCATTGGAGCCTACCACGTACAAAATGCTAAATTGATTTTAGTTGTTTAAACATGTGAAGTGAAAATCTAATGCGAAAAATTAAACCATGTAAAGAAAATGAAGAAAAAAAGAATAGAGCATAACTAGAAAGAGATTAAGGATGAGGGGGCGCCTAAGGAGAATTAATTACAATCCTGGCTTTTAAAAACCTTAAATCAAATAACACAAATAATAATCCTAATTAATTCTAAGAGAAGTTTTAAATGAATCACTTAGGATTCTTAATCCATGTTATTAAAACATGCAACTATAAAGAAATAAAGTTAGTAAAAAGACTGAACACAAATAAACTTGTTATTAAAATAGCAAAGAAATATTAAAGAAGAGGTACTTTGATACCTCGTCTAATCCTAGCAGAAGATACAATAGTACCTTGACTAGACTCATTACTTTAATACATTAAGTTTTTCTTAACATGTGAAACTAGCCAAATTAAATTCTAATTTTATTTCATAAATCTAAAAGTCATTTTATTTAGCACTTGAGCTGAACAAAAGCATAAGGAATGGAAGATTACACTAATAAGCTTAACTTATTTTAAGTTGAGCATTGGAGTCTATCATATACAAAATGCTAAATTAATTTTAGTTGTTTAAACATGTGAGGTGAAAACCTAATGCGGGAAATTAAACCATGTAAAAAAAAGGAGCAAAAGAAAAATAGAGCATAAATAGAAAGGGATTAAGGATGAGGGGGCGCTTAAGGGGAATTAATTACAACACTGGCTTTAAAAAGTCTTAAACAAATAACACAAAAATAATAGTTCTAATTAATTCTAAGAGGAGCTTTAAATTACTCACTGTAGGATTCCTAAATCCATATTTTTAAAACCTGCAACTATGAAGAAAAAAATTAGCAAAAAGATTAAATATAAATAAAATTGTAATTAAAATAACAAAGAAATATTAAAGTAACTGAAAAAAATTAAAGTAAATGTAAAATATTGTGGTTTCTAATTAGACAATGATTGTAGTATTAAAAGACAATAATATTAAACATAATCATAGTATTAATTTTTAATAATACTAAAAAATCAATTAATAAATATTTTTTAGTAATGTTATGTTATTACATTAATGAAATAATTTTAAAACCAATAAAGTCTTTAAAAATATTTATTATTATTATTATTATTATTTTATTAAAATATTATAAATTAGAGGTATTTACTATATATATTTATCTATATTACATTATTTAACCATTAATATTTTAAAATTATATTTTTATTATTCTATTTTAGTTTTTATAATAAAATCTGCCTCCTTTAGAATTTCAATTAAACATCGCTAACTAAATTTGATTTTACATCATTTGCCCTCCGATTTTTGGTGTAATATATAAATTACTCTTTATAGTTTATTAATTATACTAGAACTCCATTTTCTAATTTCTGCAATAATATATATATATATATATATATATATATAAATAGTTAAGTAGTGTTCTTTAATTAATATAATTTCGAGAAAATTAAATTCCAGTAGAATAAAAATAATTTAAACTACATATTTGTGAAATTATTGAAAATTTATATAATTAACTTAAAATTATTAAAATAAAATAAATATTATTCTTATTATTAATTTTATTACACTACAATTATAACTTTGATAAGAAGTTTGAAGATCAAATTATATTTTCTTATGAAGTTAATTCTTTGATTGTATTGACTTTGGGATAAAAAGATTTTAATGCAAAAATTAAATATAAAAGCAATTTGTACATTACACAAAGATTCTGAGGCAAATAGTATAAACTCGAACCTAGTTAATAATTGTTCAACAAAAATTCTAAACATAAAATTTTTAAAGTATAAAACCACAAAATAAAAGGTGACAAATACAATTTTTAAATGTTAAGAGGTAAACATTATGATATAGAAAAATATAGAGAATATATAATAACTAGTACTAACTCTAATTCTAGAAAATAGTATCTTAAATATATTGTTAAAAATCATATTAACTTTCTATTAAAAAAATAATTATAATTCTAGAAAGTAGCATTTAAAGTTAGATTTTTAACATTCTCATTACTTAATAAGTTAGTTTTCTAACCCTAAAATATACTAATGTAATACCCGGAATTTTTTCCTTAATAATGATTATATTAATAATAATTAATAAATGAGTTTTTATTTAAAATAGTTTTATTTTATTTTTATTTGGTTTAATTTGAAATGATTTAATGGAAATTTTAATATTAGACAATTAAATGAGTTATTTTTCTATACCCAATTAGTTGGATCTTTAAGAAATTAATTAAGTAAATTATTTGAGGAATAAATTATATTTTTGGTTATTCAAATTTTTTCCAAATGTATATATATATGAGCAGGGATGAAAGACAGTTTCTTGGTCGCTCCGTGATTTAACAAGAAAGACTTTTTCCCTTTTTTTTTTCCCGGTCCAATATTTGTTCTCATATATATATATATATAAAATTATATATTGAAAAATTGTGGAGAAATTGTAAAGGGTGTTTTTATAAAAGGAATTTTGAAAAAATAGGTATTTTAATTAACTAGTGGTATTAAATTTTAAGTTGGAAAATATTTAGCAAATTGATTATTTAAATTAATTGTGTTAATACTAAATTGAAAATTTATTTTTGGATAAGGATTAAAAGTGTAATTTCATTAATATGAGGTTTTAATGGAAATTTGGATGTTTGGTATTTTTATAAATAAATGTGTCGGCAGGGGTATTTATGTAATTGTGTATTTTAATAATTCTAATTTGGCCCAAATTAATTAGCTAGGGGCTTAATTAAAAGGCTAAAGAAAAGTTTGGGGGTTAATTAGAAATTCTACATGGTAAAATTGTCGTAATTTAGAAAGTTGAGGGACCTAATTGTAAGAAAGGAAAGTTAGGGGCCTAAAGTCGATATGGAGAAGAAGAAAAGAGAAGAGAGTGTTGGGGAGAGAGAAGAAAAAATCGAGATAGAGAAGTAGGTGGCTCGCTGCCGCTCGTGGCAGCCGGAGAAGAGCTTGGTCGGGCCGATCGAAGGGCGTACCGGCGAGTCCAACAATGGCGGCGTTAGCAACGAGGAAAAAAAAAGAAGGGGCAGCAGCTTACGAAGATCGTTCCGACGGTTTTCGGCGGCCTTTCCGTCCAATCTTGGTGGCGATCGGCTCCTCTCGGAGAGAGCTTCCTTTTGGCGGTGGCGACGTCGGTTTTGGTGGCCGGAGGAGGGAGTTCCGGCGAAGTGATGGCAGCCGCGTTTTTTAACTTTTTCGGCGAGCTCCGGCGGAGGATGGACGATCGGACGATGTATCCCCACTCTCCTCAGCTCAAGCTTCGCAATGGCACTGGTTTGGTGGCGATCAGACTCTGTTTGCGAATCGACGACCGAGATTGTTCGCAAATCTCTCAGGACGATCGGGGGTCGGATCGAACAATCGAAAGTGGAGATCATCATCAGCACGTTGTTTCGAGTCCGATGGTGTGTTTGGATCATTGATCGGACTCCGGCAGTTGGAGGCAAGTCGACTGAGCGATCAAGCGTTTCGGTAATTTTCTCTGGCTTGTTAATTTTTTAGAAATTCTTTGATTTAATTCGTGCTTATTATTTTGTGTTGAGTATTTGATATTTGTGAGTTAAAAATAATTATCTGTCGGTTTGCCTGCCCTTGTTTTTTGTGCTGTGTAGCGGAGTTGGGAAAATAGTGAAGTCTGGGGACCCGACTCCCGTTGTTTGAATTGTTGGATATTTGAAGTGTTTTTCTTGCAGGTCCTGGACCCGTTTTACGGGGGGGTAAATGTCCGTGTTGTAGGGGAGGTTCTGCCGAATTTTCGGTAGAATTCTCCAGAGTCGAGATTTTTAGACAGTCAGTCCTAGGAATCTAGGCCTAAGATTAATGGTTAATTGTTTCCGCGTTTTGATAAATTGTTTTCCGTGATTAGATGATCTGTCTGTTCGGTTCGCTCCAACCGAGGTACCGGAGCAGAGCTAGGAGGTCGCCAAATCTGTGAGTTAAAGTCACTTAATCGTTACACTATTGCTAAGTCTGAATTTAATATACTATTTTAGAAATTTATGCTTAATATGATTATTAGTATCGCAATATAAAGAATTTTACTTGATTATTAATTATTAAAAATAATATAAATATTATTATTAGTAACGTTATAATAATATAAATATTATTATTATTTTTTCAGACGAATTGCACGTTACCTTACCCTAAATTTTTAATCTTTATTTCAATATGTGTTGAATGATTTCATTAGACAATGATATTTATTAAATGTGATGATTGCGTTTTGGGAAATGTGGCTTTCGTAGAACATGCCACCTGGTGGGTTACATCAGGACCGCGTACGCACCGGTAATGATCATGGACATAAGATTATTATGGATTTGTTTGCCTTGATCGAGCATTGCTCTCTGGGCTAAGTTCAGTTGTTTGTCGGAGTTAAGGTCCCTGATCGAGTAATGCTCTCTGGGTGCCAGCTTAGTTGGAATTCAAGTGTTCAGACTGGAGGTAAGGACCCTGATCGAGCTTGCTCTCTGGGCGCCAGACCTGTTGGATTAAGAGAGCCGAAAGGCTACTAGAATTTGGGGTTAGGGTTCTACTGAGCCACTCGTCCGGTAAAAGTAAAAATATATTTTTATTTATTTATTTATTTTTCTATTATAGTATGATGATATTATGATTTGTGTTTATGTTCAGGATTTGATATATTGATTCGAATAACTAATATTTTTTGTGAAAACTGTAATAGTCTCTAGATTATTTGATTTTAACTCACTCTCGAGACTGACAGTCTCCATTTACTGTTTTTCAGATTCGTGACCGTTAATCTTCCCGCGACTCTTACTCAGTAACCCGACTTCTTCATCATCGGGTGGTGTTTGATTTAGTATGTCAAATTGTAAAAATCTTAAATTCTCCGCAATAGTAATAGTAGAGGTATCAGTGGTAATTTTCTGTAGTTTCAGGTCTCGCCTAATTCTTTTGACAAACTGATTAAATTGTGTAAGATTTAATGTTAAGAGAATTTGTAGCTTACATAGTATTAGTTTGAGATGAGATTTAATTGAGTTAGTGAGAGTCAGGCTTACTACGGGATTCGGTGGCCTTACGCCTACCCATTCCCTACTGCCGGTCACGGGCCCACAGATGGGGTCGTGACACGAAAAAGGTACTTTGATTAGCAGATAATATATTAGTACCTTGACTAGACTCATAAGAGAGATATATTGGTATATTATCTAATCCTAGAAGAGATACTTTAATAAATTAAGTTTTTCTTAACATGTGAAATTGACCAAATTAAAATCTAATTTTATTTTCTAAATCTAAATGCCCTAATTTTGTTTTAACATTTGAGGTGAACATAAGCATAAGACACGTGAAGTTGAGCATTAGAGCTTATCACATGTAAAATGCTAAATTAATTTTATCTTCTAAACACTTAAGGTGAAAACCATTAGCGTTAAATTAGAGCATGCAAAGAAAGGGAGGATAGAAGAATAGAGCAAAACTAGAAAGTGATTAAGGATGATCTGGCGCTTATGAAGAATTAATTACAATCCTAGCTTTTAAAAACTTTAAAATAAATAACACTAATAATAATCTTAATTAATTCGAAAAGGAGTTTTAAATGACTCACATAGGATTTCTAAATCCATGTTATCAAAACCTGCAACTATGAAGAAATAAAATTAACAAAAAAACTAACTACAAATAAACTTATAATTAAATTAGCAAAAAAATATTAAAGTAACTGAAAAAATTAAAGTAAATATAAGATATTATGGTTTCTAATTAGACAATTATTGTAGTATTAAAAGATAACAATATTAAATATATTTATAGTATTAATTTATATAATACTAAAAATCAATTAATAAATATTTCTCAATAATGTTATGTTATTACATTAGTGAAATAATTTTAAAACCAATAAAATCTTTAAAATATTTAATTTAGTGTTATTATTATTAAAAATATTATAACCAAGAGGTATTTACTATATATTCCATTAGAATTTCATTTGAACATCACTAACTAAATTTGGTTTTATACTATTTGCGCTCTGACTTCACTTTAATATACAAATTGCTCCTTATAGTTTATTAATTATAATACTACTCTATTTTCTAATTTCTGCAAAAGTTAATTTTAATATATCTAAAAATAGTTAACTAGTGTTCTTTGATTACTCTAATTTCAAGAATAATTAAAATCCTATTAAAGTGTAAATATTCTAGAAGTACTTATATTTATGAACATATTAAGAATTTATATAATTTAACTTTAAATTATTAAAATAAAATAAATATTATTCTTATTATTAATTTTTTCATAGTAGAATCATAACTCCGATAAGAAGTTTGAAAATAAAATTATATTTTTTAATGAAATTAATTCTTTAATTGTATTGTCTTTCGAGACAGAAAGAGATTTTAGTGCAATAATTAAATATAAAGGGGAATTTGTACATTACATAAAAACTCAGGGAGAAAATAGAATAAACTCAAACCTAGTCAATAATTGTTCAACAAAAATTATAAATAGCAATAATTTTTAGTAGAGAATTAGAAAATAAAAAATGCTAAATATAATTTTTAAATATTAAGAGTTAGACATTATGATATAGAAAAATACATAGAATATATAATAATTAATACTGTAATGCCCACCTAATGCATTTGCATTTATTTTTATAACATGCATATCATATAGATATGAGAAATGCATGAGATATGTATGGTATTAATGTTAATGTTAAATAGAAGAAGATTATAAATGTTATAATTAAGTCCATAATAAGAATTAGAAAGTTAAGGGATTGTATTGATTAATGGCAAAAATAAAGGGGCTAATTAAACCTAAAAAGAAAATTAATATGATAGAAAAGAGGAAGAAGAAAGAAAAGGTGGTAGTTCTTCTTCCTTCTTCTTCTTCTTTCTTTCTTTCTTCTTCTTCTTCTTCAAAAAAAAAAAAAAAAAAGAAAACTGAATTTTCAAGTGGAATTTGGAGGTTTAGAATCCATTTTAGATCTTAATCTTCATCTACAGAGGCTGTAGAGGTTTATTTGGTAAGTAATTTTAATATTTTGTTGAATTAAGTTAGGGTTTAGAAAACATAGAATTCGAGTTCTAAAGATCCAGTTTTTCAGTCTTATTGTTTTGACCATATTTTGAGCTAGGAAGCTTTAAATCGAGTGTTCTTTAATGATATAGAAACTTTGAAGAGTTATCTAAAACTTTTATTTTAGCTTGATCTGAATCAGGCTCTATGTTAGTATTATAAGAGAATACATTTTATTGTTCAGTTTCTATCTTTGGTTTGAGTAAGGTGGATTGTTTTATAAGGATATTTCTCTACACACTTCTAATTGAAATAAAATCAGTTTTAAATTATATTAGATACATAAGGTTAGTGATCTGAAAAATTTAATCATGAAATTTGTTGTATAAAAGTTTTGGTGAATTTGTAAATTCACCCTATTAATTCTGTCATAGTTGGCAGCCACACATATGTAGATAGTTTAGTTATATTATCATGCTAGATGAAATTCTATTAACTTTGGGTGTTTAAAAAATAAGTGAATTATGATCTATTTCAGCTAAAAAAATTTAGAATGAGGGTGACACCCAAGTAAGCTCAAGCAAAGGGAATGGAGCAACAAAGGTAAGTGAACAACTTAATGTTCTATGTGAATATAACACAAAATAAATAATTATAATTTATTTGTTTAATTGATTGATTAAGGGAAATATATATAATATATTAATACATGTTAATTTTTATTTATGGTGATTTTTAATTATAGTATTGATAGGTGATTGTTTTCGAAATGAGATTGTATATATGAATGTTGATTGGTGAATTAAGGTGTCTTGTTATCATGTGAATAGTATATTTGATTTAGCCATATCTGGAGTTTTATAACTCCAAATGAAGTGCTACTTATTGCTATAGAAAATTTGAGAGGTAATTTACAAATGTTAGAGAAATAGAGGAAGCTTGATTTTGCTGTTTTGATGGTCAATCTGGATCATACTTTCCGTTGCTTAATTTTATTGACAGCTCAACCATGATGGATTATTTTTTATGTTTCTCTTTCTATACACATCCAATTGATGTAAAATCAGTTTCAAATCAATCTAGACTTATAATATTATTGATCTGGAGAATACAGTTTTGGAATTCCTAATGTGGAATGTTTGGTGTATTTTTAAATGCACACTATTAAATCTGCCATGTTGAAATATGGTATGTTTTTAGTATATCATAGGTATATTATGGTTTCTTATATATAATGGAGATATTAGTTATTTAAATGGAGTGGTATATGATATATATAAATATAAGAATTATGGTTGGATGATCGTAAGGACGCAATGCTACTTGTGAATGAGGCAAGGCTGTGTGCGATATGGAATTCCCTATAAGATTATGGTTGGCTGTGTGCGTATGGAAATCCATGAAAATAATATATATATATATATATATATATATGTTATGAAATTAAATTATAATTCACAAGTTCATTGTTATCCTAAAGAAAATACTATGACAATGTTTATACATACACTATAAAGTCATAATTAAATATCGAATGATTTGATGCTTGATTGTGTTATTTTTCATAGGAAATTATGTTATTCTTTGGCTAAGTTGCAAGCTCACTCCTCTGCATTATTTCTTTTTCAGGATTAGAAGAATTATAATTAGTTTTGACGAAACATTTGCATATATCGCACTAGCATTGTGTCAGATAGGTCAGCAGGAGGTCACCCTCAGTTTTTCTTGAACGTGATATGTCTAGTGGATTTTATCATCATGTATAAAACTGGAACATTTTATGTGTACATAAAAAAAAAGAGTATATACTATTTGATGTTGTGTGCTTTTTGGTGTGTGATATGTATGACTCATATAAATAGTTTTGTTATACATATTAATTTGTGAGTTAAAAGTTAGTAGTTAAGGAACATGTTATGTATCAGTCTTTTGCATACAATGTATGCCTGACATTTTTTACAGGTGTCACAAATACTAACTCTAATCCTAGAAAATAGTATTTTAATTATATTGTTAAAAATCATATTAACTATAAAATTAGCTTTTTATTAAGAAAGTAATTCTAATTCTAAAAAGTAACATTTAAAACTATATTTTATTAATTCTCATTACTTAATAAATTACTTTTTTAATCCTAAAATATACCTCGCAAAATCCTAGCAGAAGATATATTAGTACTTTTACTAGACTCATTAGAGAGAAATATTAGTTTTTTTATCTAGTTCTGAGAGAGATACTTTAATATCTTAAGTATTTCTTAACATGTGTGACCGACCAAATCAAAGTCTAATTTTGATTTTCTAAAAATCTTAATGTCCTAATGTTATTTTCTAAAAACCTAAATGGCCTAATTTTATTTTAGCATTTGAGGTAAACATAAGCATGAGGCACGGGAAGATTACACTGGTAAGATTGATACTTCAAGTTGAGCATTAGAGTTGATCACATGCAAAATCAAATTTGATTTTGTCCTTTAAACGTGTGAGGTGAAAATCTAATAAGTGAAACTAAACCATGCAAAGAAAGGGGGGAAGGAGAATAGAGCAAAACTAGAAAGGGATTAAGGATGATGGGGGCGCTTAAGGAAAATTAATTACAATCCTGACTTTTAAAAGTCTTAAAACAAATAACACGAATAACAATCATAATTAATTCTAAGAGAAATTTTAAATGACTCATTTGGAATTCCTAAATCCATGTTATCAAAACCTGCAACTATAAAGAAATAAAATTAGCAAAAAGAGTAAGCACGAATAAACTTGTAATTAATAGCAAAGAAATATTAAAATTAATGTAAAATATTGTAGTTTTTAATCAGACAATGGTTGTAATATTAAAAGATAATAATATTAACTTTATCTATAGTATAAATTTATATAATACCAAAAATAAATTAATAAATTTTTTTAATAATCTTATGTTATTACATTAATAAAAAAATTTTAAACCAATAAAATCTCTACAAATATTTAATTTATTATTATTATTATTATTATTATTATTATTATTATTATTATTATTATAAATAAGAGGTATTTACTATATATTTTTGTGATTTTCATATTATTAAACTATTTAACCCTTAATATTTAAAAATTATATTTTTCATCAATCTATTTTGTATCATATAATAAAATCTCCTCCCTTAGAATTTCAATTAAAAATCGCTAACTAAATTTGATTTTATACTATTTGCCCTCTGACTTTGGTATAATATATAAATTGCCCCTTATATTTTATTAATTATATTAAAACTTCATTTTCTAATTTCTGCAAAAATAAATTTTAATATATGTAAAAATAATTAACTAGTGTTCTTTGATTACCATAATTTTAAAAATACTTATATTTATGAAAAATATTAAAAATATATATAATTTAACTCTAAATTATTAAAATAAAATAAATATTATTCTTATTATTAAGTTTTTCATACTAGAATTATAATTCTCCTCCGAAGTATGAGATCAAACTATGTTTTTTTATGGAATTAATTCTTATATTATATTGACTTTTGAGACAAAGATTTTAGTGTAATGATTAAATATAAAGGACAATTTATATATTACACAAAAATTTAGAGAGAAAATAGTATAAGCTTAAATATGGTTCATAATTATTCAATAAAAATTTTAAACAGCTAAAATTTTTAGTATATAATACCTTAAATTTAGTATTAGGGGAGTATTTTAATACCTTAAATTTTTCTTGACAAGGGAGACTGACCAAGTCAAAGTCTAATTTTATTTTCTAAAAATCTAAATGCCCTAATTTTATTTTAGCATTTGAGGTGAATATAAGCATAAGGCATGAAAAGACTACACTCGTAACCTTGACTTAAATTCAAGTTGAACATTGGAGTGATCACATGCAGAATGCTAAATTAACTTTTTCCTTTAAACATGTAAGGTGAAAACCTAAAAAGTGAAACTAAACCATACAAAGAAAGGGGAAAAAGGAGAATAGAGCAAAGATAAAAAGAGATTAAGGATGATAGGGGATGCTTAAGGGAAATTAATTACAATCCTGGCTTTTAAAAGCCTTGAAAAAAAAACACGAATAATAATCTTAATTAATTTTAAGAGGAGTTTTAAATGACTCACTTAGCATTCTAAATTCATGTTATCAAAACCTACAGCTATGAAGAAATAAAATTAGCAAAAAGACTAATTACAAAAACTTGCAATAAAAATAAGAAATAAACATTAAACTAACTAAAAAAATTTAGGGTAATTGCTATATACTCCTTATGTTTTTCCATATTTATCCCTTAATATCTAAAATTTATATTTTTTTATCCTTTTGTTTTCTAATTTTATAATAAAAAAACCCTTTTGTCAAAATTCCGATAAGACAATCGTTAACTAGGTTTGGTATTATACTATTTGCCTCTTGATTTTTGGTGTAACATATAAATTACCCCCTATATTTTATTTATTGCACTAATGTCCGCTTGAATTTTGAAAGTCAATACAATTAATAATAAACTAAATTGATAAAAAATATAATTTGACCCTCAAACTTCTTGAATTTTACAAAGAAATTAGAATAAAAATTTCTAGTATAATAAATATACTTTAAGAAAAATTTGTATATTACATCAGAGGTCAGGAGGCAATTTGTATTACATCAAAGATCAAGAGGCAATTTATGTATTACATCAAAGATCAAGATAAATAGTATAAAACCAAACTTAGATAACATTGTTTAATGAAAATTCAGACAGAGTCGATTTTTAGTATATAATTACAAAATAGAATGATGAAAGAAATATAATTTTTAAGTATTAGAGAGTAACTAGTATAATATGAGAAATACAAGGGGCGAAGAGTAATAACCCGAAAAATATTAAAGTTACTATAAAATATTAAGGTGAAATATTAAAGGAGGTAATTTGATACCTTGTCTAATCCTAGCAAAAGATACACTAACCTTAATTAGACTCATTAGAGAGATATATTGGTAACTTATCTAGTTCCGAGGAAGATACTTTAATAACTTAAGTTTTTATTAACATGTGAAACTGACCAAATTACAGTCTAATTTTATTTCATAAATCTAAAAATCATTTTATTTAGCATTTAAGTTGAACATAAGCCTAAGGGAAGGGAGGATTACACTAATAAACTTAACTTACTTCAAGTTGAGCATCGAAGCCTATCACATATAAAATGCTAAATTGATTTTAGTTATTTAAACATGCGAGGTGAAAACCTAATTCGGGAAACAAAAACATGTAAAGAAAAGGAGGAAAAGAAGAATAAAGAAAAACGAGAAAGAGATTAAGGATGAGGGAGCACTTAAGGGGAATTACAACCCTGGCTTTTAAAAGCCTTTAATCAAGTAACACAAATAATAATCCTAATTAATTCTAACAGGAGTTTTAAATGAATTTTCCTAAATCCATGTTATCAAAACCTGTAACTATGAAGAAATAAAGTTAGCAAAAAGGCTGACCACAAATGAACTTGTAATTAAAATAGCAAAGAAATATTAAAGAAGAGGCACTTTGATACCTCGTCTAATCCTAGCAGAAGATACATTAGTACCTTAACTAGACTCATTAGAGAGATATATTGGTACCTTATCTCCTAGGAAAGATACTTTAATACCTTATATTTTTATACTAAGAATCACTTTTATCAGGATTTTCGTTAAACAATCATTAATTATATTTGATTTTATAGTATTTGCCCCTTCATTTTAAGTGTAATTCCTTCTATTTCATTTCAAGAAGTCTATATCGAATATAAGAAAAATATATTTCATTATATGTTAACATTTTAAATTTTTGTATTTACATTACCATCTTAAAATCATTATTAAATTTCTTTTTATAACAAAGTATTGGCAAACATTAATATTATTTTAATATAATGGAAGATAATTATTTTTTTATTTTTATCTAAAATGGGTCAATAAAGATTATTAAATACATTTTACCCATAATATTTAAGATGCAAAGCAAAGCAGATTATCGAATACAAATAAAAAGTGAAATAATTTACCATTTTGGTACTTGAGGCTCTTTCTCCCTTCTCTCGGTTGGATGCTTTCTTGAATGGATTTATTTAGAGCTTCTATAACCAAAAAAGAGTGCAAAAATATCTTGTCCCAGTAAAAAGGAAATTAAAACATATAATATAAATAAATAAATTATAGGCAATCGATTTCTTGTTCTTTTTACTAAAGCGTCCAACAACACAAATACAAACACAAATCACATAAAAATTTGCAGCTAGCTAACCTTCAAAATTAGCATCATTATACTGCAATTGACCCAGGCTGGAGAGCGGACAAGGTAGCCAATGTGTGCTAAAATGCCATGACGCATAGCATGTAATACAGAAGACGACATAGCCAATATATGCCAAAATGCCAAAAGAATTTTTTTTAAAATTATTAGCAAACATTTTAGTAAAATATAAGATAATTATTTTATATTTTTATCTAAACTGGGTCAAATGGAATATTAAATATATTTTACCCATAATATTCAAAGCACAAAGCAAAGCAAAATTATCGAATACAAATAAAAAGCAGAGTAAAATACCATTGTGGCACTTCAGGCTCTTTTTCACTTCTCTCAATTGGACGCTTTGATGATTGGATTTATTTGCTGTAACCCATAAAGAATATTGATCAAAACTATAGAGTCTAACTATAGGAAGATGGAGAAAGGAAAGTCAAACCAAGTGTACCACCAATATGTGTACCTTTAGAAGATTCTGACTATTGATCAAAGCTATAAAGCATTTCCAAAAACAACTCAATCTTAGAGTAATTATAGAAGGTTAAACAGATTCCACAAAGGGTTATGCAAAATAAAGAAGACAAAATTAAGCAAATGCATGCAATTTTACTTCCTGATTTCACTCATCCCAAGTGGATCATGAAACAAATTTTGGATTGAAACAAGAAACTATTAAAATATAGATCAAGCTCAAGCCACAGGAACTTCATTTCCTTCTTTGGCACATGGTAATTTATAGAGTACAAGATTAGAACTTCAAAACAAGAAAAGTATATCTCTCTTTTAAAAAGTTATCACTATTCACCTTATATCTCTCTTTAAAAAGTTATCACTATTCACCTTATATCTCTCTTTTAAAAAGTTATCACTATTCACCTTCCTTTAAGTCATGTATCATAAATATTAAAAAAAGCTGACATTGAAAATAAGAAGCTATGTACGTTACAAGAACCAAATGAAGTTAGGAGAAAGTTTGACCTTGGCCAAAAATGCCCAACTAGAAACTAAAACCTAATCCTGCAAGGACGAAAATACAGAGAGAGTAAACTAGAACCAAATTCAATAATTAAACTTAATCCAGCTACAACTATCTAAGCATCAGCAATATCATAATTAAGTAGAGAAACAAAAACCAAAAGCACAAAACATTGAAAGCCAATCACTAGAGCAATCACCTAAAATAATATATTGATGTCTATTAGTAATGCAATAACTACAGTTTTGTGACAATGGAAGATATAATATCAGTAGGCAGTAGCATAAAGAGCATTCTCTAATCCCATGTGTATAATACATATCAGATAAAATACACTATCAATATATCAAACAAAAGAAAAGATAACATACATAGTAAAACTCCTATACTCCTAGAGCATTTTATACTTCAACATCACCCGAGGGGCGCTTTATACAGCAGTAAATTCTTTAATTAACTAGTAACACCTGCCATCTTGAATTTTCTTAAATAGATCCAAGAACGGGCAAGTAACAAAGGCCAAACTTCTAGAAGATCCAAGTGTTTATACTAGTAATGATGAAGATCACATACTAACCTTCAAATTCCCATTTTCCAATAAGGTTCTTTCTAGTATGCACTACTTCTAAGCAGTACTTGGTAGTTGATTTTCATGTGACAAAAAAGAAAAGGTGAAATCAATGGTCTTTTAGGTTTTAAAACCAAAAGCAATATTTTTTATTAACCTTGGGAAAGAAACTGAAATTATTTGTTTGATGGTCTACTGCATCCAAATATTTAACCTAGAATAACAAATATCAGCTATTACAGAGAAACAACATATGCAATCCTATGGAGGCCAAAAACAGATAAAAGGAGCAAAACTTCCACATTACCTGCATATTTCCAATTAAATGGGCAAAAAGAACTAGACCTAAGATGGAAATAAGTGTAGCAAATGCAGTTTCCAAATCCTGGCCGATGGAACTGAAAATATAAAAAGCAAAAATATCCGTTTAAAGGTTATAATCAACCTTCATAAAATACTTTTTACCACTACTCACGCATTCTACGCTGATGAAGTATATAAGTTTACAACAGAGCTATTTTACATTGCAAAAAAAAAAGTGATTATCAATTTATGAGTCATGAAGATAATCATATGTTTAGTCTTTGCATGAGTACGGGGGAGGGGGACCAAAAGCTTCAATTAATTTCCAAGTATTGATTCAAAAAGCAAATAAAGATGATAAAGTTTCATTTGTCATCACTTGTAATGGAATTTAACTTTTTTGGTACTTTCATAAATTTGTACCTCAGATTCTGCAAGCCCTACCAAAACCAGTAGAAATACTTCTCAAGAAAGTCATATGAGACAACCTTTTGTGTCACAGCATTTGCAAATATCCCATAATAAAAAATAGTAATGTTTTTTGGATCACAGCTATTAAACACCTGAGTATTATTTCCTCATAGTTTGCTTTCATCTTTGTTCAAAGTACCACAATCCAAGTAACAGAGACTGCACTTTCATGTTTATAAGCATACTTGCAGTACGTCACCTGACGCTCAATTGACAACAGATACCATGAGGCTCCTAAGACCTACAAGATCAGAAGGCTAATCATTGCAAGACTCCTGAGAGTAGAATACTACTCAGATCCAAAAGCATTTTTATACAGAAGTAGACAAAATAGTAATGCAAAATCATCTAAAATAGAAGAATGATAGCCCGTCATGCTCCAACTGAAGAATTAAGGATACTGGAAAACAAAATTTAGGGAGAGTCTTGCCCTTAGTATTTTCACATAAAGTGGCTGCTGCTCTTAAAACTGTTCATCTACCCTTGAGCAAGACTTCTACCATTGCAGCATGCAATGGCCCAGCTATTAACAAAATATTAGCATACAAAATTTGACATGAGATTACATACATGATTAGCCAACATGTAGAGCAGGAGGTTATAGGCAGCCCCAGCCCAAGCAGTCTTTGTGACTATTCCAGTGGCTTTGATGATCTCACAAAATTATAAAACGGAACCAATTTTCAATGTTAGCAGCCATATCTCCACAAGCTAGTGGGATCTCAGAAAAGCCAATACTCAAAATTCACTACTACTTATGAGTATTAATTAAATAGAAGATTATGGATAATGACATCCAAAAAAGCTTATTTTCCAAACTTTAACCTACAGCCTGATGAGAGAAAGGGACTTATGGGAAGTAAGGAACCAAATGAATTAGAAACCCCATAACTTCCCTAGATCAATCTAATTCAATCATATTCAAAATAGAAACCCCATTATTCAATGCAAAAAGAACTCCCTCATGATTAATGCTCTATGACAACACTGGCTGGAGTCAATACTTGAAAGATGTGGTAAGAAGATCTCAGCCTTCCATAGTTCCAAATCAGTCAGGATTAAAAAAAAATTATATTTCAATGTAAAATAATACTTCCTAAAACATTCAAAGTGTTAAACCCTACAAATACATACAACTTAGCTAGCTTAAATTATTGTACATTCTCTAGTGAGAATATTAGGAGTTAATACTCTTGACTAAAACAGAAACACATAAGGTAGTAGAGAAACTCCCTCATAATAAGAACATAACCACAAGGCTCCTTTCTCCGGATTGCTTACTGAGATTATTGGAATGCTAGAAGAACTCTTTTCAAGTCTAGATAAACGACAGCAGTTGTTTCCAAAAAAAGCAAGAAGAAATCACAAAACATATAATTACTAAGTCAAAAATATCAAAACCACAAACGAAACTAATAAAGCTAGCATCACCTCACCGTTCTCCTAACAAATTGATCGAAAAAAACAGCATAGCAACCAAAAAACTTACTGAAATTTAAACTTTTTGTTTTAAGCTGAAATTAGAAGTAAAAAGTTAGGCACCAATAAGAGTTCTTCTTGAATATCTAACCATACGTCCCTAGAAAAATAATAGGTTGAAATATCAGTTAAACGTGCAAAGCCTGACAATCATTTCCATAAATGTCGAACCACATGTACATGACCAAACTAGACCTATGTTATCAAGGCTCCTTCCCATAAATTGCTGTCCATAAAAAAACGAGTTGGGTAAGAAGAATTTTTTTGTTCTCAACCAGACCTAATTGGCAGACACAGACAAACTACTAATCAAGATGACTGGCCAACTTTAATCTATCTACTTAACAAAGATATTTAAAAAAATAGCTAAAAAGAAAAGACTCCAAACCAATACTTGACAATCAACCCACGAAATGGATTTTCAAAATAAGAAGCAAAAGAGAGAAAGGTGCAAACGCTGAGATTCAATTATTTTGTTTTCTGATCTAATCTTTGTGTTCAAAACTCCAAAAAAAGGATTGGCAGGATTGGAACTCCCTACAGAAAGATGATCACTAAAATCTTATTGTTATACCCAATAAGATTATTAAATACATTTTCCCATAATATTTAAGATGCAAAGCAAAGCAGATTATCGAATAGAAATAAAAAATGAAATAATTTACCATTTTGGTGCTTGAGGCTCTTTTTCCCTTCTCTCATATTGGATGCTTTCTTGATTGGATTTATTTAGAGATTCTATAACCAAAAAAGAGTGCAAAAATAGCTCTACTCCGAGTAAAAAAGAAATTAAAACATATGATATAAATAAATAAACCACAGGCAATCGATTTCTTGTTCTTCTTACTAAAGCGTCCAACAACACAAATACAAACACAAATCACATAAAAATTTACAGCTAGCTAACCTTCAAAATTAGCATCATTATATTGCAATAGACCCAAGCTGGAGAGCGGACAAGATAGCCAATGTGTGCTAAAATGGCATGATGCATAGCATGTAATACAAAAGACAAAATAGCCAATATATGCCAAAATGCCAAAAGAATTTTAAAAAAAAAATTATTAGCAAATATTTTAGTAAAATATAAGATAATTGTTTTATATTTTTATCTAAACTGGGTCAATTGGAATATTAAATATATTTTACCCATAATATTCAAGGCGAAAAGCAAAGAAAAATTATCGAATACAAATAAAGAGCAGAGTAATTTACCCTTGTGGCACTTGAGGCTCTTTTTCACTTCCCTCAATTGGACGCTTTGATGATTGGATTTATTTGCTGTAGCCCAAAAAGAATATTGATCAAAACTATAGAGTTGAACTACAGGAAGATGGAGAAAGGAAAGTCAAACCAAGTGTACAACCAATATGTATACCTTCAAAAGATTCTGACTATTGATCAAAGCTACAAAGCATTTCCAAAAACAACTCAATTTTTGGATTATGCAGAATAAAGAAGACAAAATTAAGCAAATGCATGTAATTTTACTTCCTGATTTCACTCATCCCAAGTGGATCATGAAATAAATTTTGGATTGAAACAAGAAACTATTAAAATATAGATCAAGATCAAGCCACAGGAACTTCATTTCCTTCTTTGGCACACAGTAATTTATAGAGTACAAGATTAGAACTTCAAAACAAGAAAAGTATATCTCTCTTTTAGAAAGTTATCACTATTCACCTTATTTCTCTCTTTAAAAAGTTATCACTATTCACCTTCTTTTAAGTCATGTATCATAAATATTAAAAAAAGCTGACGTTGAAAATAAGAAGCTGTGTACGTTACAAGAACCAAATGAAGTTAGGAGAAAGTTTGACCCTGGCCAAAAATGCCCAACCAGAAACTAAAACCTAATCCTGCAAGGAAGAAAATACAAAGAGAGTAAACTAGAACCAAATTCAATAATTAAACTTAATCCAGCTACAACTATCTAAGTATCAGCAATATCATAATTAAGTAGAGAAACAAAAACCAAAAGCGCAAAACATTGAAAGCCAATCACTAGAGCAATCACCCAAAATAATATATTAATATCTATTAGCAATGCAATAATACTACACTTTTGTGACAATGGAAGATATAAGATCAGTAGGCAGTAGCATAAAGAGCTCGGCCTTCCATAGTTCCAAATCAGTTAGGATTAAGAAAAAAAAGAATCATATTTCAATGTAAAATAATACTTAACATTCAAAGTGTTGAACCCTACAAATACATACAACTTAGCTAGCTTAAATTATTGTACATCTATTAGGAGTTAATACTCTTGACTAAAACAGAAACACATAAGGTAGTAGAGAAACTCCCTCATCATACGAACATAACCATAAGGCTCCTTTCTCCTGATTGCTCACTGAGATTATTGGAATGCTAGAAGAACTCTTTTCAAGTCTAGATAAACGACAGCTATTGTTTCCAAAAAAAGCAAGAAGAAATCACAAAACATATAATTACTGAGTCAAAAATATCAAAACCACAAACGAAACTAATAAAGCTAGCATCACCTTACCATTCTCTTAACAAATTGATTGAAAAAAACAGCATAGCAACCAATAAACTTACTGAAATTTAAATTTTTTATTTTAAGCTGAAATTAGAAGTAAAAAGTTAGGCACCAATAAGAGTTCTTCTTTAATATCTAACCATACGTCCCTAGAAAAATAATGGTTGAAATATCAGTTAAACGTGCAAAGCCTGACATTCATTTCTATAAATGTCGAACCACATGTACATGACCAAACAGACCTATGTTATCAAGGTTCCTTCCCATAAATGTCTGTCCATAAAAAAACGAGTTGAGTAAGAAGAAATTTTTTATTCTCAACCAGACCTAATTGGCAGACACAGACCAAACTACTGATCAAGATGACTGGCCAACTTTAATCTATCTACTGAACAAATATATTTTTAAAAAGAATTAGCTAAAAAGAAAAAACTCCAAACAGATACTTGACAATCAACCCACTAAATGGATTTTCAAAATAAGAAGGAAAACAGAGAAAGGTGCAAACACTGAGATTCAATTATTTTATTTTCTGATCTAATCTTTGTGTTCAAAAAGCTAAAAAAATGATTGGCAGGATTGAAACTCCCTACAGAATGATGATCACTAAAATCTTATTGTCATACCCATAAAGGAAAGAATTTCTGCTGAAACCCCAAATACATCCCTCACGTCAAAGCATTTAACCCTTGGAATCTCAAAGAGAGTCTATTTCCATTGGAATTATGATATGAAATGAAAAAATCTTTGGAAAACCAATAAGACAAAAGGAGTCGCTTAATCGCTCTTCAGACTCCACACCATGATGTTTATTCATTAAAGATCAAAATTCAGATTCCTATATTCCTCACAAATCAATTCCAGAAAAATCAAACAAACATACCATGGCACTAACTTGGAACAACACATAGTCAGAAATTATAAATAAAGAAGCCAAGCGAACCCCTTCACCTGGACAAGGGAATTTAGAGAGATGATTGGAATGGAAGGCTGAGATTAAGTTATACCCTCACTTATGTTCTTATTTGGTTTAGAAATTTGAAAAGCTCTTTCCTATTGTGGGAATAGTATTCGTTGCATTCTTTTAAAAGAAATAGGAAAAAAAGAAGTGGGTAGATACAAATTCAACTAATATTTTTGACAAATAATTTATTTGTAAATAAAATATGATTAAATAAAAAATAATATCTCAACTTTTATATATATATAATTTCTTTTTGTAACAAATTTACATGTGTATATAATATGTTATTACATAAATATAGTAATTTTAATATATAAACATATACATTATACAAACTTTATATTTATTACTTATTAAATATAGTTAATGTATTAATTAATAAATTACTTACTAATTAGGTAATAATTTTTAATTATAAAATATAATATTATGTTTTATATAACTAATGTATATAACAAAATCAATATATCAACTAATAATATTTAAAAAATCAAAATAATAAAAATCTTATGTAGAATGAATGCTAATATGAAACTTCATACACCTTAAAGTTCATAGGATAGGACGAAAAGAGAATTTTTTGAGGTCAATATATTAATATTTTGTTATATTATCTCATGTATGATTTTATACGATATATAAAATATTTTTAAATAAAAAATATGGTTACTATTTTTAAATGAAAAATATTATTATAATTTAAAGAGATTTACATTCAATTTATTGTTGATTACATTGAATATATATAATTTATTTTAATAAAAACTTCATATTTATTTTAAATAAATATAAAAATAATAGAAATATTCCACAGAATATATGAGTAAATGACTTTTAAAAAAATTAAAAGCTAAAGTTTCTGATTTCACATTACAAATACAAGAATAATATGTCAGCGGCATTTTATTTGGACAAGGCCATTTTGGCCCTCAACTTGTGTTGCGGGAACAAGAAAAGTCAAAAATAAATATTTTGAAAAATAAACCCATAACTTAAATATTTCATACCAAATTAACTCTTGACCAATTATTTGCAACCCACACACATTGCAAGAAAGGTGAATTGAATATTTAAGTGAAAATTCTTACATTTCCATATTTTCAATTCTTAAGTTCTTCTTGACCCCAATTTTATTTTATTTTTCAAATAAAATTTAAAATATTTTATCTCATTTTTATTTTATTAAATTACTACACCCAGACGTCATCTATAAAATTCTTCTTTTTCTTCTTTTTCTTTTGAATTCATTCACGAAAATAAATTATTGGCTAAGAGATTATCTTTTTTTTCCATATATGGTTTCTTATTTATATTCAAATTTTGAATGTTGGCTTTAATTAAAGCTCGACAGTGAGAGAGGAGCTTAAGATCATTGATTGGGTTTTCTTTTCTTTTTTTATATTACTATATGTCTGTTTATTTAAAAACCTAACCAGTTATATTTTTTTGATTAAATTGATCTTTTGGTAGAAATTAATTTTTTTGAGAAATTAGATTAAAAAAAGATAAAAGATAAAAGATAAAACTTGAAGCATTTAATAACAATTGCCACAATGTTTTTCTTTTTCTTTTTCTTTTTTCTGTTTAATTTGAATGTGAAAAATATTTTACATATAGTAAACTTATTGGGTGTTTCAACTTAATCTTAAAGCTCCAAGTCCCTTTTTTTTTTTTGGCTGTTAATCAAAAATAAAAAGCAATATATAAGCTGTTAAGTTTGTTAGTAGATGGAAAACACAGGTAGGTAATGGTAGATGGTGAGAAATAGTATTTAGTAGACCAATATCGGTAAAAAGCAACGGTGGTGATGGTGGAAGCAATTTTTGTTTTTTTTTTATTATTAATAAGAATAACTAAATTAACATAAGTTGATTTAATTTATTTTTGAGTGTGAATAATATGCTCAATCAATGTCTAGTTTGGGCTGAATTGATTTAAAAGAGGAATTTTTTCACATATATCCTAAAAAAGCTAAAAATATCATTTTTACTGCTAAGAAATGTTTTTCTCAAAAATATTGTAAGTTAAGATTTTATTTTAAAAATACTGTATAATTTATGAGCCATACATTAGTGAATATATCCTTCCTATTTTCGGAGCCTTGAGAAACGTTCTCAGCTAATAGACGAGAATGGCTGCGTTAATAGTAAATGTATAATATTATAGTTTCAATTAGACAATGATTGTAGTATTAAAAGTTAATAATATTAAATATATTTATACTATTAATTTATATAATACTAAAAATCAATTAATAAATATTTTTCAATAATATTATGTTATTACATTAGTGAAAATTTTTAAAACCAATAAATTTTTTAATTATTAGTCTTATTAAAAATATTATAAATAAGAGGCATTAACTGTATATTTCTGTGTTTTTCTATATTACACTATTTAACCATTAACATTTAAAATTTATATTTTTCATCATTCGATTTTGTTTTATAATAAATCCTCTTCCCTTAGAATTTCAATTAAACATCGCTAACTAAATTTGATTTTACACTATTTGTCCTCTCATTTTCTGTGTAATATACAAATTGCCTCTTTTAGTTTATTAATTACTAGAACTCAATTTGCTAATTTCTGCAAAAATCAATTTTAATATATGTAAAAATAGTCAAGTAGAGTTCTTTAATTACTATAATTTCAAGAATAATTAAATTTCAATGAAATTTAAATAATTTAAACTATATTTGTGAAAATATCAAGAATTTATATAATTTAACTTTAAATTATTAAAAAAAATAAATTTTATTCTTATTATTAATTTTGTTACACTAGAATTATAACTTTGATAAAAAGTTTGAGGAACAAATTATAATTTTTTATGTAATTAATTCATTTATTGCATTGACTTTCGAAACAGAAAGATTTTAATGCAATAATTGACTATAAAGGGCAATTTGAACATTACACAAAAATTATGGAGGCAAAAAGTATAAACTCAAACCTAGTTAATAATTGTTCAATAAAAATTTTTAGTATAATATTATAAAATAGAAAATAAAAAAATATATTTGTAAATGTTAAAAGGTAAACATCATGATATAGACAAACATAGAGAATATATAATAACTAGTACTAACTCTAATTCTAGAAAATAGGATCTTAATTACATTGTTAAAAATCATGTTAACTAAAAAATTAACTGTCTCTTAAGAAAATAATTTTAATTCTAGAAAGTAGCATTTAAAATTAGATTTTAAACATTTTTATTACTTAATAAGTTAGTTTTCTAATCCAAAAATATACCATATCTATGGAAGAGGTATTTTGATACCTCCACCAATCCTAGCAGAGAATACATTAGTACCTTGACTAGACTTATTAGAGAGATTTATTGGTACCTTATTTAGTTTTAGGAAAGATACTATAATATCTTAAGTTTTTCTTAACAAGTGAAACTGACCAAATTAAAAAATAATTTTATTTCCTAAATCTAAATGCCTTCATTTTATTTTAGTATTTGAGGTAAAACATAAGCAAGTAAGCTTGACTTACTCGAAGTTGAGCATTGGAGCTGATCAAGTGCAAAATTCTAAATTAATTTTGTCCTTTAAACATATGAGGTAAAAACCTAATATGTGAAATTAAACCACGCAAGAAAGAGAGGAGAGGAGAATATAGCAAAACTAGAAAGGGATTAAGGATGAGGGGGGCGTTTAAAAGAAATTAATTTCAATCCTAGCTTTTAAAAGCCTTAAAAAAATAATACAAATAATAATCCTAATTAATTCTAAGAAAAGTTTTAGATCACACACTTAGGATTCCTAAATCCATGTTATTAAAACAACCTCGTAAAAGGGTATCCGTGTCGATATAAGAAAATAACCCCGTAATACATGTATATTTATGAATTTGAGAAAACAACCCCATAGTAGTGTTAATAATTTATTATGAGAAAACGACCCTGTAAAAGTGGTATATTTATCAATATAAGAAAATAACCTCGTAAAACGTGTATATTTATGAACATGAGAGAACAACACCCTAAAAGTAGTGAATTGCGAGTATAAGAAAACAGCCTCGTTAGAAGGGGTAAATTTTTTAATATGAGAAAACAACCTCGTAATACAGGGATATTTATCAATTGGAGAAAATAACCCCGAAATTTTGATACATTTGTGAGTATGAGAAAACAACCCCTTAAATGGGGTACTTTTAGATTATGAGAAAATAACTCCGTAAAAGGGGTATATTTGTTGATGTAACAAAATAACCTCGTAAAATGTGGATATTTATGAATTCTAGAAAACAACCCCATAATACTGCTAATTATTTAATATGAGAAAACGACCCCATAAAAGTGGTATATTTACCAATATAAGAAAATAACCCCGTAATACAGGTATATTTATGAATCTGAGAAAATAACCCCGTAATTTTTGTATATTTGTGAGTATGAGAGAACAACCCCTTAAATGTGTAATTTTAGAAAATGAGAAAATAACCCGTTAAAGGGGTATATTTGTCTATATAAGAAAATAACTTCGAAAACGTGTATATTTATGAATTTGAGAAAACAAGCCCATAATAGTGCTTATAATTTATTATGAGAAAATGACCCCGTAATTTTGGTATATTTGTGAATATGAGAGAACAATCCCTTAAATGGGTTAATTTTAGAATATGAGAAAATAACCCCGTAAAAGGGGTATATTTGTCGATATAAGAAAATAATCCCGTAAAGCGTGTATATTTATAAATTTGACAAAAAAAACCCCGAAATAGTGCTAATAATTTAATATGAGAAAACGACCCCATAAAAGTGTTATATTTATCAATATAAGAAAATAACACAGTAAAACGTGTGTATTTGTGAATCTGAGAAAATAACCCCATAAAATTAGTGTAATTGCGAGTCTGAGAAAACAGCCTCGTTAGAAGGTGTAAATTTTTTAATATGAGAAAACAACCCGTAAGAGGTGTATATTAAAAATATTAGCAAACAACCCTGTAATACGTGGATATTTATAAAACGGAGAAAATAACCCCGTAATTTTAGTATATTTGTGAGTATGAGAAAAGACCCCTTAAATGGATTAATTTTATAATATGAGAAACTATGTGAAAGGATTATATTTGTCGATAAAAGAAAATAATCTCGTAAAATGTGTGCATTTATGAATTTGAGAGAACAACCCATAATAGTGCTAATAATTTATTATGAAAAAATGACCCCGTACAAGTGGTATATTTATCAATGTAAGAAATATCTCCGTAAAACGTGTATATTTATGAATCTCAGTAGTGTAATTACGAGTTTGAGAAAATAGCCTCATAGAAGGGGTAAATCTTTTAATATGAGAAAACAACTCCGTAAGAGGGGTATATTTATAAATATTTGAAAACAACCCCGTAATACGGGGATATTTATCAATCGGAGAAAATAACCCCATAATATTGGTATATTGTGAGTATGAGAAAACAACCCCTTAAATGGGAAATTTTAGAATATCAGAAAATAACCACGTAAAAGGAGTATATTTGTCGATATAAGAAAATAATCCTGTAAAACTTGTATATTTATGAATTTCAGAAAACAACCCCATAATAATGCTAATAATTTATTATGAGAAACCGACCACGTAAAAGCGGTATATTTATCAATATAAGAAAATAACCTCGTAAAATATGTATATTTATGAATATAAGAAAACAAACCCGTAAAAATAGTGTAATTGCGAGTCTGAGAAAACAGCCTCGTAGAACGGGTAAATCTATTAATATGAGAAAACAACTTTGTAAGAGGAGTATATTTATAAAAAATTGAAAACAACCCTGTAATACGGAGATATTTATCAATCACAGAAAATAACCCCGTAATATTGGTATATTTTGAATATGAGAAAACAACCCCTTAAATGGGTTAATATTAGAATATGAGAAAACAACCCCGTAAAAGGTGTATATTTGTCGATATAAGAAAATAATTCCATCGAACATGTATATTTATAAATTTGACCAAACAACCCCGTAATAGTGCTATAATTTAATATGAGAAAACGACCCTGTAAAATGTGAATATTTATGAATCTGAGAAAACAACATCGTTAGAAGGTGTAAATTTTTTAATATGAGAAAACAACCCCGTAAGAGGGGTATATTATAATTATTAGCAAACAACCCCATAATACGAGGATATTTATTGATTGGAGATAATAACTCCGAAATTTTGGTATATTTGTGACTATGAGAAAACAACCCCTTAAATCGGGTAATTTTAGAATATGAGAAAATGACCAGTAAAAGGGTACATTTATCGGTATAAGAAAATAACTCCATAAAATGTGTATATTTATGAATTTGAAAAAATAACCCCGTAAGAGTGGTATATTTATAAATATTTGAAAATTACCCCGTAATACGTGATATTTATCAATCGGAGAAAAACCTTGTAATATTGGTATATTTGTAAGTATGACAAGACAACCCCTTAAATGGCATAATGTTTGAATATGAGAAATTAACCCGTAAAAGAGGTATATTTGTCGATATAAGAAAATAACCCCGAAAACATGTATATTTATGAATTTGTGAAAACAACCCATAATAGTGCTAATAATTTAATATGAAAGAATGACCCCATAAAAGTGATATATTTATCAATATAAGAAAATAACCTCGTAAAACAT
The DNA here is from genome assembly GCF_019578655.1 of Ricinus communis. Classification (NCBI taxonomy): domain Eukaryota; kingdom Viridiplantae; phylum Streptophyta; class Magnoliopsida; order Malpighiales; family Euphorbiaceae; genus Ricinus; species Ricinus communis. The sequence goes on along the minus strand of NC_063264.1, from coordinate 15,990,178 downwards.
GTATATTTATCAATATAAGAAAATAACCCCGTAAAAACGTGTGTATTTATGTATTGAGAAAATAAACCCGTAAAAGTAGTGTAATTGCGAGTGTGAGAAAACAGCATCGTAAAAGGGGTAAATCTTTTAATATAAGAAAACAACTCCGTACTATATATAAATATTAGATTACAACTCTGTAATGCAGGAATATTTATCTACCGGAGAAAATAACCCCGTAATTTTTGTATATTTGTGAGTATGAGAAAACAACCCCTTAAATGGGTTAATTTTATAATATGAGAAAATAACCCATAAAAGGGGTATATTTGTCCATATAAGAAAATAACCCCGTAAAACGTTTATATTTACGAATCTGAAAAAACAATCCCATAAGAGGGGTATATTTATAAATACTTGAAAACAACCCCGTAATACAGGGATATTTATAATTCGGAGAAAACAACCCCGTAATATTGGTATATTTCTGAGTATGAGAAAACAACCCCTTAAATGGGGTAATTTTAGAATATGAGAAAATAACCCCGTAAAAGGGGTATATTTGTAGATATGAGAAAACGACCCCGTAAAAGTGGTATATTTATCAATATAAGAAAATAACCTCGTAAAACATGTATATTTATGAATTTGAGAAAACAACCCTGTAAAAGTAGTATAATTGCGAGTCTGTGAAAAAAGCCTTGTTAGAAGGGGTAAATTTTTTAATATGAGAAAACAACACCGTGAGAGGTGTATATCTATAAATATTAGATAACAACCACGTAATTTTGGTATAATTGTGACTATGAGAAAACAATCCCTTAAATGGGTTAATTTTAGAATTTGAGAAAATAACCCATTAAGAGGGGTATATCTATAAATATTAGAAAACAACACTGTAATACGCTGATATTTATCAATCGGTAAAAATAACCCCGTAATTTTGGTATATTTGTGAGTATGCAGAAATGACCCCTTAAATGAATTAATTCTATAATATGAAAAAATAACCCCGTAAAAGGGTTATATTTCTCGATATAAGAAAATAACTCCATAAAACGTGTATATTTATGAATTTGAGAAAACAACCCCATAATAGTGCTAATAATTATTATGAGAAAACGACCCCGTAAAAGTAGTATATTTATCAATATAAGAAAATAACCTCGTAAAACGTGTATATTTATGAATTTGAGAAAACAACCCTGTAAAAGTAGTATAATTGCGAGTCTGTGAAAAAAGCCTCGTTAGAAGGGGTAAATTTTTTAATATGAGAAAACAACACTGTAAGAGGTGTATATCTATAAATATTAGATAACAACCACGTAATTTTGGTATAATTGTGACTATGAGAAAACAACCCCTTAAATGGGTTAATTTTAGAATTTGAGAAAATAACCCATTAAGAGGGGTATATCTATAAATATTAGAAAACAACACCGTAATACGCTGATATTTATCAATCAGTAAAAATAACCCCGTAAAAGGGTTATATTTGTCGATATAAGAAAATAACTCCGTAAAACGTGCATATTTATGAATTTGAGAAAACAACCCCATAATAGTGCTAATAATTTATTATGAGAAAACGACCCCGTAAAAGTAGTATATTTATCAATATAAGAAAATAACCTCATAAAATGTGTATATTTATGAATCTGAGAAAACAACACCGTAAAAGTTGTGAATTGCGAGTCTGAGAAAACAGCCTCGTTAGAAGGGGTAAATTTTTTAATATGAGAAAACAACCCCGTAAAAGTAGTGAATTGCAAGTCTTAGAAAACAGCCTGGTTAGAAGGGGTAAATTTTTTAATTTCAGAAAACAACCCCGTAATACGGGGATATTTATCAATTGGAGAAAATAACCCCGTAATATTGGTATATTTGTGAGTATGAGAAAATAACCCCTTAAATGGGGTAATTTTAGAATATGGGAAAATAACTCCGTAAAAGGGGTATATTTGTCGATGTAAGAAAATAACCTCGCAAAACATGTATATTTACAAATTTGAGAGAACAACCCCATAATAGTGATAATAATTTATTATGAGAAAATGACCCCGTAAAAGTTGTATATTTATAAATATAAGAAAATAACCTCGTAAACAAGTATATTTATGAATATGAGAAATCAACCCCGTAAAAGTAGTGTAATTGCGAATATGAGAAAACAGTATCGTTAGAGGGGGAAAATTTATTAATACAGGAAAATAATTCCGTAAGAGGGATATATCTATAAATATTAGAAAATAATCCCGTAATACAGGGATATTTATCAATCGGAGAAAATAACCCCGTAATTTTGTTATATTTGTGAGTAAGAGAAAATGACCCCTTAAATGGATTAATTTTATAATATGAGAAAATAACCTCGTAAAAGCGTTATATTTATCGATATAACAAATTAACCCCGTAATACGTGTATGTTTATGAATCTGAGAAGACAACCCCATAATAGTGCTAATAATCTATTATGAGAAGACGACCGCGTAAGAGTAGTATATTTAACAATGTAAGAAAACAACCCCGTAAAACTTATATATTTATTAATCTAAGAAAATGACCTCGTAAAATGTGTATATTTATGAATTTGAAATAAAACCCCATAAAAGTAGTGTAATTGCGAGTTTAAGAAAACAGCCTCATTAGAAGATGTAAATTTTTTAATATGAGAAAAAAACCCCGTAAGAGGGTATATCTATAAATATTACAAATAACCCCGTGATACGGGGATATTTATCCATATACCAAAATAACCCCGTAATTGTGGTATATTTATGAGTATGAGGAAACAACCCCATAAGTGGATTAATTTTATAAAATGAGAAAATAACCCCGTAAAAGAATTATATTTGTCGATATAAGAATATAACCACGTAGTACTTGTATATTTATGAATTTGAGAAAACAATCCCATAATAGTGTTAATAATATATTATGAGAAAACGACCCCGTAAAAGTGGTATATTTATTAATACAAGAAAATAACCTCGTAAAATGTGTATATTTATGAATCTGAAAAAATAATACCGTAAAAGTAGTGAATTGCGAGCCTTAGGAAACAGCCTCGTTAGAAGGGGTAAATATTTTAATATGAGAAAACAACCCCGTAAAAGTAGTGAATTGCAAGTCTTAGAAAACAGCCTCGTTAGAGGAGGTAAATTTTTTAATATAAGAAAACAACACCATAATACAGGGATATTTATCAATTGGAGAAGATAACCCCAAAATTTTAGTATATTGGTGAGTATGAGAGAACAACCAATTAAATGTGATAATTCTAAAATATGAGAAAATAACTCTGTAAAAGGGGTATTATTTGTCGATGTAGGAAAATAACCTCGTAAAATGTGTGTATTTATGAATTTGAGAAAACAACTACATAATAGTGCTAATAATTTATTATGAGAAAATGACCCCGTAAAAGTGATATATTTATCAATATAAGAAAATAACCTCGTAAAACGTTTATATTTATGAATCTGAGAAAACAACCCCATAAAAGTAGTGTAATTGGGAATATAAGAAAACAGCCTCATTAAAAGGGGTAAATTTATTAATACGAGAAAATAACCTCGTAAGAGGGATATATCTATAAATATTAGAAAACAACCCCGTAATACGGGGATACTTATCAATCCGAGAACATAACCCTGTAATTTTGGTACATTTATGAGTATTAGTAAACAACCCCTTAAATGAGGTAATTTAGAATATGAGAAAATAACCCCGTAAAAGAGGTATATTTGTCGATATAAGAAAATAACCTCGTAAAATGTGTATATTTATGAATCTGAGAAAACAGCACCATAAAAGTAGTGTAATTGCGAGTTTGAGAAAATAGCATCGTTAGAAGGGGGTAAATTTTTAATATGAGAAAATAACCCTGAAATTTTGGTATATTTGTGAGTATGAGAAAACGACCCCTTAAATGGATTGATTTCATAAAATGAGAACATAACTGCATAAAAGGGGTATATTTGTCGATATAAGAAATTAACCCCGTAATACGTCTATATTTATGAATTTGAGAAAGCAACCCCATAATAGTGCTAATAATTTATTATGAGAAAACGACCCCGTAAAAATGGTTTATTTATCAATATAAGAAAATAACTTCGTAGAACGTGTATATTTATGAATCTGAGAAAGCAGCACCATAAAGTTAGTGTAATTGCGAGTTTGAGAAAACAACATCGTTAGAAGGGGTAAATTTTCTAATATGAGAAAACAACCCCATAATACAGGGTATTTATCAATTGGAGAAAATAACCTCGAAATTTTGGTATATTTGTGACTATAAGAAAATAACTCCTTAAATGGGGTAATTTAATAGTATGAGAAAATAACTGCATAAAAGGCGTATATTTGTCGATGTAAGAAAATAACCTCATAAAATGTGTATATTTATGAATTTGAGAAAACAACCCCATAAATAGTGCTAATAATTTATTATGAGAAAACGACCCCGTAAAAGTAGTATATTTATCAATATAAGAAAATTACCTCGAAAAACGTGTATATTTATGAATTTGAGAAAACAACCTCGTAAAGGTAGTGTAATTGCGAGTATGAGAAAACAGCCTCGTTAGAAGGGCTAAATTTATTAACACGAGAAAATAACCCCGTAAGAGTGATATATCTATAAATATTAGAAAACAACCCCGTAATACGAGGATATTTATCAATCGGAGAAAATAACCCCGTAATTTTATTATATTTGTGAGTAAGAGAAAATGACCCCTTAAATGGATTAATTTTATAATATGAGAAAATAACCCCGTAAAAGGCTTATATTTGTCGATATAAGAAAATAACCCCGTAATACGTATATATTTATGAATTTGAGAAAACAACCCCATAATAGTGCTAATAATTTATTATGAGAAAATGACCTCGTAAAAGTGGTATATTTATCAATATAAGAAGATAACCTCATAAAATTTGTATATTTATGAATTTGAGAAAATAACACCGTAAAAGTAATGAATTGCGAGTCTCAGAAAACAGTCTCGTTAGAAGGGGTAAATTTTTTATTATGAGAAAACAACCCCGTAAGAGGGGTATATATATAAATATTAGAATACAACCTCGTAATATGGGGATATTTATCAATTGGAGAAAATAACACTGTAATTTTGGTATATTTGTGAGTATGAGAAAACAACTCCTTAAATGAGTTAATTTTAAAATATGAGAAAACAACCCCGTAGTAGGGGTATATTTGTCGATATAAGAAAATAACCCCGTAAAAAGTATATATATATATTTATGAATTTGAGGAGAAAACCCCATAATAGTTATAATAATTTATTATGAAAAAATGACCGTGTAAAAGTGGTATATTTATCAATGTAAGAAAATAACCACGTAAAATATGTATATTTATCAATATAAGAAAATAACCTCGTAAAAGATATATATTTATAAATCTGAGAAAATAAACCTGTAAAAGTACTGTAATTGCGAGTCTGACAAAACAGCCTCGTTAAATGGGTAACTCATTTAATCTGAGAAAACAAATCCGTAAGAGGTGTATATTTATAAATACTAGAAAACAACACCGGAATTTTTGTATATTAGTGAATATGAGAAAACAACCCCTCAAATTGGTTAATTTTATAATATGAGAAAATAACCCCATAAAAGGGGTATATTAGTCCATATAATAAATTAACCCCGTAAAACGTGTTTATTTATGAATCTGAAAAAACAACCCCATAAGAGGAATATATTTATAAATATTTGAGAATAAGCATGTAATACGGGGATATTTATCAATCAAAGAAAATAACCACAAAGTATTGGTATATTTATGAGTATGAGAAAACAACCCCTTAAATGGGATAATTTTATAATATGAGAAAATAACACCGTAAAAGGGGTATATTTGTCGATATAAGAAAATAACCCCGTAAAACGTGTATATTTATGAATTTGAGAAAACAACCCCATAATAGTGCTAATAATTTATTATGAGAAAATGACCACGTAAAAGTGGTATATTTATCAATATAAGAAAATAACCCCGTAAAACGTGTATATTTAAGAATATGAGAAAAGAACCCCCTAAAATATGTATATTTATGAATTTAAGAAAATAATCTCGTAAAACATGTATATTTATGAATCTGAGAAAATAAACCCGTAAAAGTAGTGCAGTTGCGAGTATGAGAAAACAACCCCGTAGAAGGGGTAAATTTTTTAATATGAGAAAACAACCCCGTAAGAGGGGTATATTTATAAATATTAGAAAAAACTTCGTAATACGAGAATATTTATTAATCAGAGAAACTAACCCCCTAATCTTGGTATATTTTTGAATATGAGAAAAAACCTCTTAAATAGGTTAATTTTAGAATATGAGAAAACAACCCCGTATAAAAGGGGTATATTTGTTGATATAAGAAAATAATCCCGTAAAATTGGTATATTTGTGAGTATGAGAAAACGGCCATTTAAATGGTTTAATTTCAGAATATGAGAAAATAACCAGTAAAAGGGGTATATTTGATGATATAAGATAATAACCCCGTAAAATGTGTATATTTATGAATTTGAGAAAACAACCCCATAATAGTGCTAATAATTTAATATGAGAAAACGACCCCCGTAAAAGTGGTATATTTATCAATATAAGAAAATAACCCGTAAAACGTGTATCTTTATGAATCTGAGTAAACAAGCCCGTAGAAGTAGTGTAATTGCGAGTCTAAGAAAACAACCACGTGGAAGGGGTCTATTTTTTAATATGAGAAAATAACCCCGAAATACAGGGATATTTATTGATATAAGAAAATAACCCCGTAATTTTGGTATATTTGCGAGTATGAGAAAACAACCACTTAAATAGGGTAATTTTTGAATATGAGAAAATAACCCGTAAAAGGGATATATTTGTCGATATAAGAAAATAACCTCGTAAAACGTGTATATTTATGAATTTGAGAAAACAACCCATAATAGTGCTAATAATTTATTATGCGAAAACGACCGAGTAAAAGTGGTATACTTATCAATATAAGAAAATAACTCGGTGAAATGTGTATATTTATGAATCTGAGAAAACAACCCCCTAAAATATGTATATTTATGAATTTAAGAAAATAATCTCGTAAAAGTAGTGTAATTACTAGTCTCAGAAAACACACTCGTAGAAGGGGTAAATTTTTGAATATTAGAAAACAACCCCGTAATACGAGGATATGTATTAATCAGAGAAAATAACCCCGTAATTTTTTTATATTTATGAGTATGAGAAAACAACCCCTTAAATGGGTTAATTTTAGAATATGAGAAAATAACCTCGTAAAAGGGGTATATTTGTCGATATAAGAAAATAATCCAGTAAAACGTGTGTATTTATAAATTTGACAAAACAAACCCGTAATATTGCTAATAAATTAATATGAGCAAACGACCCCATAAAAGTGTTATATTTATCAATATAAGAAAATAACATCGTAAAACGTGTGTATTTGTGAATCTGAGAAAATAATCCCATAAGAAAATAATGTAATTGCGAGTCTGAAAAAGCAGCATCGCTAGAAAGTGTAAATTTTTTAATATGAGAAAACAACCCTGTAAGAGGGGTATATTATAAATATTAGCAAACAACCCCACAATACGGGGATATTTATCAATGGGAGAAAATAATCCTGTAATTTTAGTATATTTGTGAGTATGAGAAAACAACCCCTTAAATGGGTTAATTTTATAATATAAGAAACCCTGTAAAAGGGTTATATTTGTCGATAAAAGAAAATAATCCCGTAAAACGTGTGTATTTATGAATTTGAGAAAACAACCCCATAATAGTGCTAATAATTTATTATGAAAAAACGACCCCGTACAAGTGGTATATTTATCAATGTAAGAAAATAGCCCCGTAAAATATGTATATTTATCAATATAAGAAAATATCTCCGTAAAACATGTATATTTATGAATCTCAGAAAACAAACTTGTAAAAGTAGTGTAATGCGGGGATATTTCAATCGGAGAAAATAATCCCGTAATTTTGGTATATTTGTAAGTATGAGAAAACGACCCCTTAAATGGATTAATTTTTATAATATGAGAAAATAATCCCGTAAGAAGGGTATACTTGTCGATATAAAAAAATAACCCCGTAAAACGTGTATATTTCTGAAATTGAGAAAACAACCCCATAATAGTGGTAATAATTTATTATGAGAAAACGACCCTTTAAAAGTGGTATATTTATCAATATAAGAAAATAACCTTGTAAAATGTGTATATTTACGAATATGAGAAAACAACACTGTAAAAGTAGTGAATTGTGAGTGTGAGAAAACAGCTTCATTAAAAGGGGTAAATTTTTTGATATGAGAAAACAACTCTGTAAGGATATTTATCAATGGGAGAAAAAGACCTCAAAATTTTGGTATATTTCTGAGTATAAGAAAACAACCCCTTAAATGGGGTAATTTTAGAATATGAGAAAATAACCCCATAAAAGGGGTATATTTGTCGATATAAGAAAATAATCTCGTAAAATGTGTATATCTATGAATTTGAGAAAACAACCCCATACTAGTGTTAATGATCTATTATGAGAAAACGACCCCATAAAAGTGGTATATTTATAAATATAAGAAAATAACCTTGTAAAACGTGTATATTTATTAATCTGAGAGAACAACCCCGTAAAAGTAGTATAATTACGAGTCTGAAAAAATAGCCCGTTAAAAGGGGTAAATTTGTTAATTTGACCAAACAACCCCATAAGAGGGGTATATTTATAAATATTAGAAAACAACCCCATAATACGGATATATCTCAATTGGAGAAAATAATCTCGTAATTTTGGTATATTTGTGAGTATGAGAAAACGACCCCTTAAATAGATTAATTTTATAATATCAGAAAATAATCCCATAAAAGAGAAGAACCTCGTAAAACGTGTATATTTATGAATTTGAGAAAAGAACCCATAATAGTGCTAATAATTTATTATGAGAAAACGACCTTGTAAAAGTGGTATATTTCTCAATATAAGAAAATAACCTCGTAAAACGTGTATATATATGAATCTAAGAAAACAACCCTGTAAAAGTAGTGTAATTGCGAGTCTGTGAAAATAGCCTCTTTACAAGGGGTAAGTTTTTTAATATGAGAAAACAACACCGTAAGAGGTGTATATCTATAAATATTAGATAACAACCCCGTAATTTTGACATAATTGTGAGTATGAGTAAACAACCCCTTAAATGGGTCAATTTTAGAATTTGAGAAAATAACCCTATAAGAGGGGTATATCTATAAGTATTAGAAAACAATACCGTAATACGCTGATATTTATCAATCGGTGAAAATAACTCCGTAATTTTGGTATATTTGTGAGTATGCAAAAATGACCCCTTAAATGAATTAATTCTATAATATGAAAAAATATCCGCGTAAAAGGGTTATGTTTCTAGATATAAGAAAATAACCCCATAAAACGTGTATATTTATGAATTTGAAAAAACAACCCTATAATAGTGCTAATAATTTATTATGAGAAAACGACCCCGTAAAAGTAGTATATTTATCAATATAAGAAAATAATATCGTAAAACGTGTATATTTATAAATCTGAGAAAACAACACTGGAAAAGTAGTGTAATTGCGAGTCTGAGAAAACAACCTCGTTAGAAGGGATAAATTTTTCATATGACACAACAACCCCGTAAGAGGGGTATATTTATAAATATTAGAAAATAATCCCGTAATACGTTGATATTTATTAATCGGCGAAAATAACCCCATAATTTTGGTATATTTATGAGTATGAGAAAACGACTCCTTAAATGGATTAACTTTATAATATAAGAAAATAACCCCGTAAAAGGGTTATATTTGTCGATATAAGAAAATAACCCTGTAAAAAGTGTATATTTATAAATTTGAGAAAACAACCCCATAATAGTGCTAATAATTTATTATGAGAAAATGACCCTGTAAAAGTGGTATATTTATCCATATAAGAAACTAACCATGTAAACCGTATATATTTCTGAATCTAAGAAAATAATCCCGTAAATGTAGTGTAATTGCGAGTCTGAGAAAACATCCTTGTTAGAACTGGTAAATTTTTTAACATAAGAAAATAACCCGTAAGAGGGGTATATCTATAAATATTAGAAAACAACCCCGTAATACGGGGATTTTTATCAATTGGAGAAAATAAACTCGTAATCTTGGAATATTTGTGAATATGAAAAATGACCCCTTAAATGTACTAATTTTATAATATAACAAAATAACCCCGTAAAAGAGTTATATTTGTCTATATAAGAAAATAACCCCCTAAAACTTATATATTTATGAATTTGAGAAAACAACCCCATAATAGTGCTAATAGTTTATTATGAGAAAACGACCCCGTAAAAGTGGTATATTTATCAATATAAGAAAATAACCTCATAAAACGTGTATATTTATGAATCTGAGAAAACAACACTGTAAAAGTAGTGAATTGCGAGTTTGAGAAAACAGCCTCGTTAGAAAAGGTAAATTTTTTAATATGAGAAAAGAACACTGTAAAAGTAGTGAATTACAAGTCTTAGAAAACAGCCTCGTTAGAAGGGATAAATTTTTTCATATGAGAAAACAATCCCGTAATACAAGGTATTTATCAATTGGAGAAAATAACCCCGAAATTTTGGTATATTTGTGAGTATGAGAAAATAACCCCTTAAATGGGGTAATTTTAGAATAAGAGAAAATAACTCCGTAAAAGGGGTATATTTGTCGATGTAAGAAAATAACCTCGTAAAACGTGTATATTTATAAATTTGAGAAAACAACCCCATAATAGTGCTAATAATTTATTATGAGAAAACGACCCCGTAAAAGTGGTATATTTATCAATGTAAGAAAATAACCTCATAAACTAGTATATTTATGAATATGAGAAAACAACCCCGTAAAAGTAGTGTAATTGCGAGTTTGAAAAAACAGTCTCGTAGAAGGAAAAATTTATTAATACGAGGAAATAACCCTATAAGCGGGATATATCTATAAATATTAGAAAATAACCCGGTAATACGGGGATATTTATCAATCGGAGAAAATAACCCCGTAATTTTGTTATATTTGTGAGTAAGAGAAAACGACCCTTAAATGGATTTATTTTATAATATAAGAAAATAATCCCGTAAAAGGGTTATATTTGTCGATATAAAAATCACCCCGTAATTCGTGTATATTTATGAATTTGAGAAAACAATCCCATAATAGTGCTAATAATTTATTATGAGAAAACGACCTCGTAAAAATGGTATATTTATCAATATAAGAAAATAACCTCGTAAAATGTGTATATTTATGAATCTGAGAAAACAACACTATAAAAGTAGTGAATTGCGAGTCTGAGAAAACAACCTCATTAAAAGGGGTAAATTTTTTAATATAGAAACAACCACTATAAAAGTAGTAATTGCAGTCTTGAAAATAGATTAGAAGGGGTAAATTTTTTAATATGAGAAAACAACCCCGTAATATGGGGATATTTATCAATGGGAGAAAATAACCCCGTAATTTTGGTATATTTATGAGTATGAGTAAACAACCCCTTAAATGAGGTAATTTAGAATATGAGAAAATAACCCCGTAAAAGGGGTATATTTGTCCATATAAGAAAATAACCCCATAAAATGTATATATTTATGAATTTGGGAAAAAACCCCATAATAGTGCTAATAATTTATTTTGAGAGAACGACCCCGTAAAAGTGATATATTTATCAATATAGGAAAATAACCTCGTAAAACATGTATATTTTTGAATTTTAGAAGACAAACCCGTAAAAGTAGTGTAATTGCGAGTCTGAAAAAACAGCCTCGTTAGAAGTGGTATATTTTTTAATATGAGAAAACATATATCTATAAATATTAGAAAACAATCCTGTAATACTGGGATATTTATCCATCAGAGAAAATAACTCCGTAATTTTGGTATATTTATCAGTATGAGAAAACGACCCCTTAAATGGATTAATTTTATAATATGAGAAAATAACCCCGTAAAAGGGTTATATTTGTCAATATAAGAAAATAAAGCCGTGAAACGTGTATGTTTATGAATTTGGGAAGACAACCCCATAATAGTGCCAATAATCTATTATGAGAGAATGACCCCGTAAAAGTGGTATATTTATCAATTTAAGAAAA